>NC_092049.1:67932901-68560811 GCF_003086295.3 Arachis hypogaea | reverse complement strand
GGGAAGTTCTAACAAATCCCATCCAACAAGTCGGCATCCTAATGATTCAAGAGTTCTATGCCAACCATGATCAAAGTAAGAACCCGGATCCAAAGAACTATGTTACAATGGTTCGGGGGAAATACTTCGATTTTAGTCCGGAAAATGTGAGGTTGGCGTTTAACTTGCCTACGATGCAAGGAGATGAACGCCCCTACACTAGAAGGGTCAACTTTAATCAAAGGTTGGACCAAGTCCTCATGGACATATGTGTGGAAGGAGCTCAATGGAAGATTGACTCCAAAGGCAAGCCGGTTCAACTAAGAGGATTGGACCTCAAGCCTATGGCTAGAGGATGGTTGGAGTTCATCCAACGCTCCATCATCCCCACTAGCAACCGATCTGAAGTTACTGTGGATCGGGCCATCATGATCCATAGCATCATGATTGGAGAAGAAGTAGAGGTTCATGAAGTCATCTCCCTTGAACTCTACAAAATAGCCAAAAAGCCCTCTCCTGGGGCAAGGCTAGCTTTTCCTCATCTTATCTGCCATCTATGTTACTCAGCTGGAGCTTCCATAGAAGGAGACATTCACATTGAGGAAGAGAAGCCCATCACTAAGAAAAAGATGGAGCAAGCAAGAGAGCCCATTCATGGAGCTCAAGAGGCGCAGGAAGCTCCTCACCATGAGATCCCGGAGATGCCTCATATGCATTTTCCTCCACAAAACTATTGGGAGCAAATAAACACCTCCCTAGGAGAATTAAGTTCCAACATGGGACAACTAAGGGTGGAACATCAAGAGCACTCCATCATCCTTCATGAAATAAGAGAAGATCAAAAAGCAATGAGGGAGGAGCAACAAAGACAAGGAAGAGACATAGAAGAGCTCAAGGACATCATTGGTTCCTCAAGAAGGAAACGCCACCATCACTAAGGTGGACTCATTCCTTGTTCTTACTTTCTCTGTTTTTCGTTTTCTCTATGTTAAGTGCTTATCTATGTTTGTGTCTTCATTACATGATCATTAGTAGTTAGTAACTTTGTCTTAAAGTTATGAATGTCCTATGAATCCATCACCTCTCTTAAATGAAAAATGTTTTAATTCAAAAGAACAAGAAGTACATGAGTTTTGAATTTATCCTTGAACTTAGTTTAATTATATTGATGTGGTGACAATGCTTCTTGTTTTCTGAATGTATGCTTGAACAGTGCACATGTCTTTTGAAGTTGTTGTTTAAGAATGTTAAATATGTTGGCTCTTGAAAGAATGATGACTAGGAGACATGTTATTTGATAATCTGAAAAATCATAAAAATGATTCTTGAAGCAAGAAAAAGCAGCAAAGAACAAAGCTTGCAGAAAAAAATAAAATAAAATAGGCGAAAAAAATAGAAAGGAAAAAAAAAAGCAAGCAGAAAAAGCCAAAAGCTCTTAAAACCAAGAGGAAAGAGCAAAAAGCCAATAACCCTTAAAACCAAAAGGCAAGGGCAAATAAAAAAGATCCCAAGGCTTTGAGCATCAGTGGATAGGAGGGCCTAAAGGAATAAAATCTTGGTCTAAGCGGCTAAACCGAGCTGTCCCTAACCATGTGCTTGTGGCGTGTAGGTGTCAAGTGAAAACTTGAGACTGAGCGGTTAAAGTCAAGGTCCAAAGAAAAAAAAGAGTGTGCTTAAGAACCCTGGACACCTCTAATTGGGGACTTTAGCAAAGCTGAGTCACAATCTGAAAAGGTTCACCCAATTATGTGTCTGTGGCATTTATGTATCTGGTGGTAATACTGGAAAACAAAGTGCTTAGGGCCACGGCCAAGACTCATAAAGAAGCTGTGTTCAAGAATCATCATACTGAACTAGGAGAGTCAATAACACTATCTGAACTCTGAGTTCCTATAGATGCCAATCATTCTGAACCTCCATGGATAAAGTGAGATGCCAAAACTATTCAAGAGGCAAAAAGCTACAAGTCCCGCTTATCTGATTTGAGCTATGTTTCATTGATAGTTTGGAATTTATAGTATATTCTCTTCTTTTTATCCTATTTGATTTTCAGTTGCTTGGGGACAAGCAACAATTTAAGTTTGGTGTTGTGATGAGCGGATAATTTATACGCTTTTTGGCATTGTTTTTAGTATGTTTTTAGTAGAATCTAGTTACTTTTATGGATGTTTTCATTAGTTTTTTGTTAAATTCACATTTCTAGAATTTACTATGAGTTTGTGTGTTTTTCTATGATTTTAGGTATTTTATGGCTGAAAATGAGGGACTTGAGCAAAAATCAGATTCAGAGGTTGAAGAAGGATTGCTGATGCTGTTGGATTCTGACCTCCCTGCACTCAAAATTGATTTTCTGGAGCTACAGAACTCAAAATGGCGCGCTTCCAATTGCGTTAGAAAGTAGACATCCAGAGCTTTCCAGCAATATATAATAGTCTATACTTCGCCCAAGTTTAGATGACGCAAACGGGCGATCAACGCCAGCTCTCTGCCCAATCCTGGCGTCCAGCGCCAGAAACAAGTTGCAAAGTGGAGTTCAACGCCCAAACTGGCACAAAAGCTGGCGTTCAACTCCAAGAATGACCTCTCCACGTGTAGACTTCAAGCTCAGCCCAAGCACACACCAAGTGGGCCCCGGAAGTGGATTTATGCATCAATTACTTACTTCTGTAAACCCTAGTAGCTATTTTATTATAAATAGGACCTTTTACTATTGTATTAGACATCTTTGGATTATCTTTTGATCTATTGATCACGTTTGGGGGCTGGCCATTCGGCCATGCCTGGACCTTTATTACTTATGTATTTTCAACGGTAGAGTTTCTGCACTCCATAGATTAAGGTGTGGAGCTCTGCTGTTCCTCAAAGATTAATGCAAAGTACTACTGTTTTCTATTCAATTCATCTTATTTCGCTTTTAAGATATTCATTCGCACTTCAACCTGAATGTGATGAACGTGACAATCATCATCATTCCCTATGAACGCGTACCTAACAACCACTTCCGTTCTACATTAGATTGAATGAGTATCTCTTAGATCTCTTAATCAGAATCTTCGTGGTATAAGCTAGATTGATGGCGGCATTCATGAGAGTCCGGAAAGTCTAAACCTTGTCCGTGGTATTCCAAGTAGGACTTTGGGATTGAATGACTGTGATGAACTCCAAACTCGTGAGTGCTGGGCGTAGTGACAGACGCAAAAGGATAGTAAATTCTATTCCAGTATGATCGAGAACCTCCAAGATGATTAGCCATGCAGTGACCGCGCATCGGACCATTTTCACAGAGAGGAATAGGATGCAACCAACGACAAAGGTGATGCCTCCAGACGATTAGCCGTGCTGTGACAGAGCATTTGGACCATTTTCCCGAGAGGATTGAAAGTAGCCATTGGCACCGGTGACATCCTTACATAAAGCCAGCAATAGAAAGGAGTAAGACGGATTAGATGAAGACAGCAGGAAAGCAGAGGTTCAGAGGAATGAATGCATCTCCATACGCTTATCTGAAATTCTCACCAATGATTTACATAAGTATTTCTATCCTTATTTTAGTATTAATTTCGAAAGCTCCATAACTATTTTATATCCGCCTGACTGAGATTTACAAGGTGACCATAGCTTGCTTCATACCAACAATCTCCGTGGGATCGACCCTTACTCACGTAAGGTTTATTACTTGGACGACCCAGTGCACTTGCTGGTTAGTTATACGAAGTTGTGAAGATATGTTTAGACCATGGTTCTGTGCATCCGTTTTTGGTGCCATCGCCAGGGAATCAATTTGGAACAATAATTCACAACCTGAGTAACAATTTCGCATACCACTATGCTTGCAAACCTTAGCAAGGAGATTAAAGACATGAAGAAATTCCAAAAGGGAGTAACATCCAATCTGAAAAATCAAGATGTTGCCACTCAAAAACTTGAAGCACAAATTGGATACTTGTCCAAGCAAGCTTTTGGGCATAGTTCAAGTAATGCCACCCGGACAACTTCAAAAGAGGAATGTGATGACATGTCATCATGTCATGTTTTTCTATCCTTTTTCATACAAGAAATTGATGATTAGGGCTTAAATATTGAATGCTTTTGTGCTTAAATGGTATATTTCTTTGATCTTTTGATTTTATAAATTTTGTAGGAAATAATAGAAGAAGAAGCAATAAAAGCCCTAAAAGAAGAATCATACTCCCAAGGTCGCAAAAAGGTTGGAAACAGACTCAAGGAGGAGCAAAGAGGATTTGCAACCCTGACCTCTTTACACTCCAACATAAATAACTTAAGCTACAAAACTCCAAATGAGGTGATTCAAGTGGCATTGGAAAGTAGGAATCTAGAGCTTTCCAAGCATATATGGCATGGCATGGTGGACACTAAATCTGAGCGAGAAAACTTACCCCGAAAGTGCAAAGATGAACATAGTATCAACCTGTAGTAAGGCGACCTGACCTCTCCACCTTACAGGGAGAATAACCTGAGCTGTAGAGCTTTGAATGATGCGCTCTCAAATGCATTGGAAAGTAGACATCTAGAGATTTCCAACGATATATAATAGTATGTGGTGAATATTAAGTTTGGGCCTTAGAAGCTGGCGCTAACTTTGGGCTCCAATCAGTGCTCATTTGCCAAGTGAGCGCCACGCTCACTAATTGAGCGTTTTCGGCCTCCAAAACAACATGACCATGCCTTCTTCAAAGGACTATGACTTGAGCTATAAATGTCCAATTGATGGGCTTTCAGTTGCGTTAGAAAGCTGACATTCAGAGCTTTCCAACGAAATATAACAATCTATATTTAGCATGAAATTGAAGCACAAGTGATAGGCATCTTTAAGGCCCAAAAACCACGCTCAATAGCCAAACAAGGCTAGCGCTCACTAAGTCACCTTTATCGTGACTTTCACACTGGGGAGGCCATCCTATGCACTAAGCAGTGTTCAAATAGTGAACTTAGCACTCAATAGAGGAGCGCTAGTGAAGAAACTCACGCACCACGGGAGAGCACTCAATGATTGAGCGCAGCGCTCAAAAAGGGAGCGCTAGGCAAGCAATTGAATGCACCAAAATTGGCACGCCTAGGCTAGCAAGCGCAGCGCTCAAATTGTGAACTGAGCGCTCCACTGGGAGGAGACCGAAGCCACCAAACCCTTGACCGACTCTAATTCAAGGCCAAACCAGCAAAAGCCCATTGGACATTACTCAAAGGCACAAGAAACAATTAGAATAGGAATTTCATTTAATTGTAATTTGTTTTCAATTTCAATATCATTTTCATTTTGTAAAGCCTATATAAAGGATTCAGTTTCATTTTATTAAGGAGGCTGGCTCTGCTAGAGAGCAATAGGAGTAGGAGTAGGAGTAGAGTAGAAGGCTCTTTGATACACTTTTCTTTTCTGCACTTTCTACATTTCATTTCTATTGAATTTAGCTGATGCAATTTCAATTTCTGATAATCCTTTTCTACAAATTTACTTTCTGCAACTTTACATTTAAGCTTGTTGTGATCTTAATTTACTTTTCATACAATTTAATCTTCTGCACTTTTATTTCTCTGCAACTTTACATTCCTGCTTATAATTCGATCTGATTTAATCTTCCTGCAATTTAAATTTCCTGTTACTTGTTCTGGAGTTCTCTTCAATTGCTTGATCTACTGCTTTCTTTAATTTCCCTGCACCCAATTCTCTTTACATTTGATGTAATTTACATTTCTTGTTCTTTAAGATTCTGTCAATTTACTTCCTGCAAGTTAGATCTTCTGCAATTTGCTTTTCTTGCCCTTTAAGTTTCTGCCAAATTTACTTTCTGCACTTTAAATACCTTGCCATTTACATTCTGCTGCTCAATTTCACTTAATTTATTACTGTTAGCTTGACTAAACTAATCACCTCACTAAATTTGTTTGATCCATCAATCCCTATGGGATCGACCTCACTCTTGTGAGTTATTACTACTTGATGCGACCCGGTACACTTGCCGGTGAGTTTGTGTGGAATCATTTTTCCCTCATCAAGTTTTTGGCGCTGTTGCCGGGGATTGATGTAGATCGACAATGATTAAGTGGGTGAGAAGTCTAGATTAAGCATTTTCTTTGTTTTTGTTCTTTTAATTTTCTGTTCTGAGTTGACACCAAGGTGTTTGTGTTTTTGCCTCACTAAGCAAATCTTAGCTGAGATATGAATTTAAGTTTTCTTTTGATCTAACAAATTTCATGGGATATTGCTCACCATCACAATATGATTCAAGTCATTATCCTAATATCAACAAGAAATCACATATTCTGAGCAACCCAATTATTGGGGATATGCTCCGGAGCCACAAATTGATCAAGCAAATCACATGAGATATAGTCCAGAACCAAAAAATGATTTATGTCATTATCCTCATGGTATCTGGGCATATCAACAAGAGTGTGAACAATCAAGTGAAATGAATTTTCTCCCAGAACCACAAAGTGACTCATACTGTTATGACAGTTACACAAACTATGGCTGGGAAGGGAATTCTAGTGCTCCATATGATACTCAGCAAGAGACATCATCTCTCGATTATGCTTTCAATAAATTCATGCAAAATTGTCCATCAATTCCACAAGATGATCCATACTGTGATGAATTCAACAATTCTTCAAGTTGTGCTTGGGAGGATCAAAATCAAAAAGCACCCAATGTGTCATACCCCATTAATCAAGAGCCATCATCACTTGATCAAACCTTCAACTTATTTATGCAAAGTTGTCCAACTTCACCCCCACCCCATTTTTCATTTGAAAATATTTCATCACTTGACTATAAATCAACACAAAGCTTCCTCCAAGATCCATACAATTCATTCCACCAATGATACCACGGAAACTTTGTCTCTCAACAAATTTCCTTCGGCAAGTATACCGAATTGTCGTCAAGTACTAACTCACAAAAGAGTGAGGTCGAATCCCACAGAGATTAATGGATTAAGCAATCAATGGTTAATTGATTATCCTAGTTAGATGAATCAGATTGGAGTGATAAGCAACAAGGAAATGTAAATGGCATAAAAATAAAGAAAGCAATAAAGTGCAGAAAAGTAAAATGGCAAGAAAAGTAAATGTAAGAACTAAAAATAAAATGAACATTGGGATCAAGAGATGTTGCAATCCTCCGGATCAAGTTCATTCTCATCTCTTCCTCAATCAATGCATTCATTGATCTCCTTGGCAATCTTAAGTGATCGAATTACAATTCCTTGTAATTCAATCTCTCAAATCTTGATCAATAGCCAATTCCTTGGTCAATTGCTCATGAGAAGAGATGAAGTATGGTCACTGATTATACCACATGCATTCCCAAATCAAGTGTTGGTAGGATTATAGTCACCATATCCTTCCAACCCCAATTTGGTCCAACATGAGAAAGCATTTCTAGCATGATCTCTTCATTCCTCTTCCAAGGTTCAGAAGAGATCCAAGTATGAATAGCTTCTTTTCAAAATGTATATTAACTAAAATTCACCTATGCTTGAGATTTTGTTTCATGCAGAGATTTTTCATGATTTTGCTCCTTTATCAGTAGAAATTGTATGAAAACTGAATTAAAATCTACTGAAAAGGTATAGAAAAATAGACCATGATGCCCTGGCATCACAACATCAAACTTAAATCTTGCTTGTCCCCAAGCAAGAAGAGAATCATGCAATAAGGTTTGACATCCAAGGTAAGAAGAGTAGCAGTGTAATGTTCATGGTTAGCTAGCTTTCTATGCATGCAACAATCACAAAAGAAGTTCAGATGATTGATGCCTTTATCTAGCTCATTTTATGAAATCTTTTCTGTATGTTTCTTCCTTGAACAAGCTTGTCATTCTCTTTTTATCTTATCTTCTCAGGTGCTTTGCACCATAATTTGAAAGCTACGACTCTAAATGCTTTGTTTTCAAGTATTACCACTTGATACATAAGCACCACAAGCATTTAATTAGAGGACTCTTTTAGCTTATTTTGTTTTCTTGTCTTCTTGACTCTCTAATCATTGATGCTCAGAGCCTTGAGCTTTGAGGGAGTGCTTTTGCACTTGAGCCTAGCCTTGACTCTAAATGTTTTGTTTTCAAGCTTTTTGCTTGATACATAAACACCACAAGCACTTAACAATTGAATTGTCATTGGTACTCAGAGCCTTCAGCTTTCTCATTCTCTCCCTTTGCCTTATTTGCAACTGCTTTTTCAAGGTTTTCATGATTTCAAAGATTTCATAAAATGTCCTAGATGAAAACTTCAATTAAATAAATTCAAACGCAATTGAGCAACAATAGTCATGCTAGCTTCCCAATACTTATATGCTTATGCTAACTTCTTCTTAGATGACCTTGTTTGTTTATGATCATGAGACTACATTGCTTTGGACTCACAAAAATTCAAGATGGCAAGCATAATGTCACAGCAACATATTGTAATTCAAAAATCAAACTATTCTTATTCATGAGGAGCAAGCACACATACATACAAAGAAATTAGAAGACAATCATGCAATTGAATGTACTGAAAATAAGTAAGAGGAAAAAGGAACTTTACCACCTTGTAGCTCATCTTCATTGTTGTTGCCCTTTTTCTCCTACTTTTCTCCCTTCCCACACCAATTTAGACTAATTGCTTGTCTTCAAGCAGCAAATAAAACAGTGGTGGTGGGGTCTATGATGGGTCATGAACGTCTTACATACTGAAATGTAAGTGATGTATGTGGTTAAGCAAGCAAAAATTAAGGATAACACTGCAAGCCAAAGAAGCACAGACATTATGATTGTACAAACAAGTGGTGTTGCTGGATACATTGCATAAAAAAATAAGTGGCACACCAAACTTAGTGTGACACTTTCTCTTGGAATTGATGCAAGTATCCAGAAAGATTGAAAACAGATTGTTGTAGGGCAACACCAAACTTAGAATGTGATCATATGCCAATTTTATTTGTAAAGAAGCTGAGTAAAAGAATTGTTGTATTAATAACGAAATCACCAAGAGCCAGAGCTGTCACGAACAGGGGCTTCTTGGTGAGGCATTACCATAAACAGTTAGAGGGCATAGAAAGTAAAGAACTAAAGCAATTACATGAATAAAGCAAAACAAAAAAAAAATGTCTAATCTAGGTAATCAACCAACCGGTAGTTTGTTAATCACAATTAATCCCCGGCAACGGCGCCATAAACTTGATACCACGGAAACTTTGTCTCTCAACAAATTTCCTTCGGAAAGTATACCAAATTGTCGTCAAGTAATAACTCACAAAAGAGTGAGGTCGAATCCCACAGAGATTAACAGATTAAGCAATCAATGGTTAATTGATTATCCTAGTTAGTCGAATCAGATTGGAGTGATAAGCAACAAGGAAATGTAAATGGCATAAAAGTAAAGAAAGCAATAAAGTGCAGAAAAGTAAAATGGCAAGGAAAGTAAATGTAAGAACTAAAAATAAAATGAACATTGGGATCAAGAGATGTTGCAATCCTCCGGATCAAGTTCACTCTCATCTCTTCCTCAATCAATGTATTCATTAATCTCCTTGGCAATCTTAAATGATCGAATTACAATTCCTTGTAATTCAATCTCTCAAATCTTGATCAATAGCCAATTCCTTGGTCAATTGCTCATGAGAAGAGATGAAGTATGGTCGCTGATTATACCACATGCATTCCCAAATCAAGTGTTGGTAGGATTATAGTCACCATATCCTTCCAACCCGAATTTGGTCCAACATGAGAAAGCATTTCTAGCATGATCTCTTCATTCCTCTTCCAAGGTTCAGAAGAGATCCAAGTATGAATAGCTTCTTTTCCAAGATAACTACCCAATTGGATGAAGATTGAAAGCTTTCTAGTAAAATCAAGAGAAAAGATAGAAGAAGAATAATGAAAACTAATATTGATCCATCAAATAACAATAGAGCTCCCTAACCCAATGAAAGGAGTTAGTTGATCATTGCTCTACAAAAATAGAAAAGAAAGAAAGTGCAGAAAAGTAAAGAGGAAGATTAAAATTGGAATTGAAACTTCAAAATTCATAAATAAAAATTACAACTAAAACGAAACTACTCTTAAGGAAGAAAAGAAGAGAAAAGGAAGAAGAGTGTGGGAGGGGAGGGGTCCGAAGACCCACTCCCCTTGGAGTGTGCCAATTCATAGAAGTTCGAATTGGTCTTCACTCTCTCCCCCTTTCTTCAATTCTCCATTCTAGTGTCTTTTCAATGTAAAAACTAAGGCCTTTATATAGGCTCTCCTAAATTACAAAATGAAATTAAAAGCAAATTACAATTAAATGAAAATTCCTATTCTAGATGCTTCTTGTGGCTTTGATTGGTTGACACTTGTGGGCTTGCTTGCTTGAGCTTTGAAGTGGACTTGAGAGAGAAGTGAATCAAATTGAGGTCCAAGATGACTTGGCGTTATTGCTGCCATTAGCCATACTAACGCTGCAAGTGTGGCGTTAGTGCTAAAGTTAGTGTGGCTAACGTCACACTTGCTACCCAGTTGGTGTTTTGGGGCTTAAACGATGCCTCTGATTTGTACTCCAATTTCATGCCCACTATAGAGTATTATATATCGTTGGAAAGCTCTGAATGTCAGCTTTCTAACGCAACTGAAATCCCCTCAATTGAACCTGCGCAACTCAAGTTATGCTCCTTTGAAGTGGACAAGGTCGCTGGCATGGTTGCCATCGTTACTGGAGAACGTGAGTCACAATAACGTCCGCGTCCAGGGGGTTAATATTGCCAGTTTCTGAAGCTCAAACTTAATTTCCACCCCATACTATTATATATTGTTGGAAAGCCCTGGATGTCTACTTTCCAAAGCCTTTGGAAGCGCATCTTTGGAGCTCTACAACTCGAGTTATATTTCTTGGAAGGTGAAGAGGTCAGCTGGCCTTTCTACAGGTTGATACCATGTTCATCTTTGCACTTTTGGGGCAGGTTTTCTCCCTCAAATTTAGTGTCCACCATGTAGTGCCATATATTCTTGGAAATCTCTAGAATCCTACTTTCCAATGCCATTGGAATCACCTCATTTGGAGCTTTGTGGCTCAAGTTATTCTTGTTTGAAGAAGGCATGGTCAGGCTGCCAGGTGAGACTTTTGCCCACGTTAACTACCAGTTAATGTAGTTAACGTGGAAGCTAACGTAGGTCTTTTTGCTTCACAAATGTTAGTGGAGATCACCTTTTCCACTAACGTTGGCATCTCCCTTTCCTTCCACGTTAGTTCCCACGTTAATGTAGTTAACGTGGAAGCTAACGTGGGTCTTTTTGCTTCGCAAACGTTAGTGGCACTCACTTTTTCCACTAACGTTGGTGTTTCCCTTTCCTTCCACGTTAGTTCCCACGTTAATGTAACTAACGTGGCGACTAACGTGGATCTTCTTGCACCTTCGCTAGCATTATTGGCACTCACTTTTGCCACTAACACTGCTCCTTCTTCAAAGTTGATGCCATTAACGTTCCCACTAACGTTCCAACTTTCCTTCCTTCCACGTTAGTGCCCACGTTAGTGTAACTAACGTAGCCACTAACGTGGCTCTTCTCTGCTTCTTTTGGCCTGAAATCAAACAAACAAAGTGCATCAAGGTAACATACAAGATGATCTTTATATACTAAGTGTGCTAATAATACTCAAAATCAAAACATCACTTAGTGTGATCTATTTCATCATATTTACCATGTATATTAACTAAAATTCACCTATGCTTGAGATTTTGTTTCATGCAGAGATTTTTCATGCTTTTGCTCCTTTATCAGTAGAAATTGTATGAAAACTGAATTAAAATCTACTGAGCTCTTGAACCTCTTCAATTGTCTTTCTCATGTGTATAGATTCACCAGTTGAGTAGTCTAGAGACATCTGGCCCTTTTCTGTAAGCCCATAGTAAAAGATGTCTAACTGCACCCACTTTGAAAACATTTCAAAGGGGCATTTCCTTAGCATCCCTCTGTACCCTCCCAGGCATTATAAAAAGATTCATTATCCTCTTGTTTAAAGCCTTGGATGTCCAGCCTTAGCTGTATCATCCTTTTTGGAGGGAAATATTGATTCAGGAATTTGTCTGATAACTGTTTCCATGTTCTTATGCTTGCTGTGGGTTGGTTATTTAACTACCTCTTAGCTTGATCTTTTACAGCAAATGGAAATAGTAATAATCTGTAGACATCCTGATCTACTTCCTTGTCACGTACTGTGTCAGCAATTTGTAAGAACTGTGCCAGAAACTCAGTAGGTTCTTCCTGTGGAAGACCGGAATACTGGCAATTTTGCTACACCATGATAATGAGCTGAGGGTTTATATCAAAACTGGTGGCTCTGATGGGAGGTATACAGATACTACTCCCATATGAAGCAGTAGTGGGGTTAGCATA
This sequence comes from Arachis hypogaea, assembly GCF_003086295.3. NCBI lineage: Eukaryota > Viridiplantae > Streptophyta > Magnoliopsida > Fabales > Fabaceae > Arachis > Arachis hypogaea. The sequence goes on along the minus strand of NC_092049.1, from coordinate 68,548,465 downwards.
TGACCCCAGAGTCCTTCTCGACTGTTCATTTCCACTTAGGTCCATGATGGAGAAAGGGAGATGATGTGGATTAAAAATATATTTCTTTTGAATACCAAAATTAAAAGAAAATAAAATAAAATAAATGGAAAGTCGAATATACGTTAAAAAATTAAAAGATAATTGAAAACTAAAATAATTAATTAATTAAAAAGATTTGAAAAAGATATGACTTTAAAATTTTAAAGATTGAAACTTTCTTAACAAGGAAACACCAAACTTAAAATTTTTCAATCAAAATAATAAAATAGAACAAGTAATTCGAAAATGATAAATAAAAAAGAAAAAGATTTTGAAAAAGATTTAAATAGATTTGAGATTAGAAAAGATAAGATAAGTTAGGTAAGAGAAGATAAGGAATTTAAATTAAAAATTTTTGAAATTTAAATTTTAAAATTGAAAATTAAATTTTGAATTTTGAATTTTGAAAAAGTCAACAATAGAAGATAAAGATTTGAAAAAGATTTAAATTTTGAAAAGATTTGATTTTTAAATTTGAAAATTAAATTTTCAATTTTAAATTTTGAAATTTGAAATTTGAAATTTGAATTTTGAATTTTGGAAGTTGAAATTTGAAATTTGAAATTTGAATTTGAAATAACATAAGATAAGATTTTGAAAAAGATATGATTTTTGAAAAAGATTTAAATTTTGAAATTTTAAAACTAAGATAAGATAAAATAGAAATTTTAAAATAAAAATCTAAAATTCTTATGTAAATTTCGAAAATTAACTTAAAATAAAGAGAAAAGATATTTTTTTTTTAATTTAATGAGGAAAGAGAAAAACAATAAAATGACACCAAACTTAGAATTTTTAGATCAAAACAAAGAAAACAAATAGGAAAACTTTGAATGTCAAGATGAACACCAAGAACACTTTGAAGATCAAGATGAACACCAAGAACAAATTTTGGAAAATCTTTAAGAAAATAAAAACACAAAGACACCAAACTTAAAAATTTTTATACTTTGGACACTAATAGTTCAAAAATGTACAAGAAAAACAAGGAAAGATACAAAACAACAAAAACTAAGGATCAAACAAGGAAAATAAACAAGAACAAGTTGAAGATTAAGAAAGAACTAAGAACATATAATTCAAAAAATTGAAAGAAAGATAAAATCATGCAATTGACACCAAACTTAAAACATGAAACTAAACTCAAACAGAAGACTAAATTATGAGGTTATTGGTTTTAAAAAATTTTTGAAAATAAATTAGAAAAAGAAAATAAGGATTTTAAAATTTTAACCAAAAACAATAATAGAAGATGCAATTTTAGTGACTCTAAACCAAAAAGATAAATTTTTCCTAATCTAAGCAATAAAATAAACCGTGAGTTGTCCAAACTTAAACAATCCCCGGCAACGGCGCTAAAAACTTGGTGCACGAAATTGTGATTTACACTTTCACAACTCCGCACAACTAACCAGCAAGTGCACTGGGTCGTCCAAGTAATACCTTACGTGAGTAAGGGTCGATCCCACGGAGATTGTCGGCTTGAAGCAAGCTATGGTTATTTTGTAACTCTCAGTCAGGATGTTAATGATAAAAAGGGTTTTGTTTATGAAAGGCAATTAACATAAAATAAAAGGTACTTGTGATTCAGTAATAAGAAACAGGCTGAGGTTCCGGAGATGCTCTGTCATCCGAATTTCTGCTTTCCTACTATCTTCTTCTCCAAACACGCATGGCTTCCTTCAATGGCAGGCTGTATGATCCTCTCGGATGAAAACAAATCCATATGCGCTGTCATCGCACGGCTAATCATCTGTCGGTTCCCGCTAGCATCGGAATAGGACCATTGTCCTTTTGCACACTGTCACTGTGCCCAACATTCGCAAGTTTGAAGCTCATCACAGTCATCCCTTCTCAAATCCTTCTCGGAATACCACAGACAATGTTTAGACTTTCCGGATCCCAGGAATGCTTCCAATGGTTCTAGCCTATACCACGAAGGTTCTAACCTCCGGACTCGGTCCGTGGATTAGAAAACCAAGAGATACGCACTCAAGCTGTCGCCCAATGACTACGTTGAGCTCAAATAGAACGGAGTGGTTGTCAGGCACGCGTTCATAGATGTGAGAATAATGATGAGTGTCACAGATCATCATCTTCTCCGATTGAAGTACGAGTGAATATCTTAGAATAGAATCAAGCGTAATTGAATAGAAAATAGTAGTAATTGCATTAATCCATTGAAAGACAGCAAAGCTCCTCACCCCCACCTTTGGAGTTTAGAGACTTATGCCGTCAGAAATACAATATGAAGTGTAAAAATGTCATAAGGTACAAAATGAATCTCTAAAAGTAGTTTTTATATTAGAGTAGTAACTTAGGTTTGCAGAAAATGAGTAACTAAGTGCAGATAGTGCAAAATACCATTTTCGGGACCCACTTGGTGTGTGCCTGGGATGAGCTTTCAAGCTTTCACATGCATATGCCCAAAATTGGCGTTAAACGCCACTCTGGGTGCCAAAATGGGCGTTTAACGCCGAAACAGGTGTCAATTCTGGCGTTTTACGCCAGAATTCCTTGGGCTAACTTTGAGCGCCAGTTTGGGCCATCAAATCTCGGGTGAAGTATAGACTATTATATATTGCTGGAAAGCCCAGAATGTCTACTTTCTAATGCAATTAAGAGCGAGCCAATTGGGCTTCTGTAGCTTCAGAAAATCCATTTCGAGTTCAGGAGGGTCAGAATCCAACAGCATCTGTAGTCCTTTTTCAGCCTCTAAATCAGATTTTTGCTCAGGTCCTTCAATTTCAGCCAGAAAATACCTGAAATCACAGAAAAACACACAAACTCATAGTAAAGTCCAGAAGTGTGATTTTTGAATAAAAACTAATAAAAACATAATAAAAACTAACTAAAACATACTAAAAACTATGTAAAAATAATGCCAAAAAGGGTATAAATTATCTGCTCATCAAAAAGATGGAGAATAAGCAACGTTGGTGGCAAAGTTGGACCGCCAACAACGCCTCAAACATTAGAAGAGAAGCAGAACAAGGCTCTGCATATTTCACTGATGCTCACGTTGGAGGGAGCGTTTGGACATCCAACGTTAACCCCAACGTTGTGACAAAATGATCAATTCTGGGGCTGATGGATTTTTGAGTGATGCGTACGCGTCTATGACGCGTACGCGTGAAAAAGACAAATTTTCAAATCCACGTGCAAGCGTGAGTCACGTGCACGTGTGGAATGGCAAAATCGACCATCCACGCGTAAGCGTGGGTCACGCGTACGCGTAACTAAACAAACGTTGGAATCCAATGTTGCCTCAAACGCCATCCTCCAACGTCTGCGATGAAGAACTCATAATTTGGATTAGAAAAACTTAAATCGACGCGTATGCAGCAGTGACGCGTATGCGTGGTTGGGAAAAAGGGCGAATCACGCGTAAGCGTGGAATACGCGCACGCGTGAAAACGCTAACGTTGGAGGGAACGTTGGAGGTCCAACGCTGAAGCCAACGTTCCCTGCTTGGTTTTAAAGCTGTAAAATGAAATCTTCGCATCCATGCGCACGCGTCAAGCACGCGTACGCGTGGATGAGAATTTTTACCCCTTGTGCCCAAACGCGCAAAGCACGCGCACGCATGGATAGCAGAACGTTGGCCCTCCAACGTTGAGTCAAACGCCAATGACAGCAAGTTTCTCTGGTTTTTCTGAAGAGCGTTTGAGTCAATGTTGGCCATCAAACGTTGACCCCAACGTGAAGCATCAGACTCTGCAATTCAAAACCAATATCTTCTCAACAGCAAAGGGAACCAATTGGAGCCAATTCAACCCAATTCTACCAAGGCCAAAAGCCCAATTCAAAGATTGAAGTTCAATGGAAGAGAGTGTGTAAATAGTTTAGAATTTAAGTTAGAGGGACCTTTTTCCCAATTTTTGACTGGTACACTTACTGCACATTTACTTTCTGTTGATTTCTCTTTTGCAATGAATCTTTCAATTAGAATTTCCATTTTGAGAGTTATGAACAACTAAACCCCTTTTCATTGGGTTAGGGAGCTCTGTGTAATTCAATGGATCAATAGTAATTTTCATTCATCTTCTTCTTTCTTTTCTCTTGATTTTGCTAGAAAGCTTTCGGTCTTCATCCAATTGGATAGTTATCTTGGGAAAGAAGCTATTCATAATTGGATCTCCTCAGAACCTTGGGAGAGGAATGAGGAGATCATGCTAGAAATGCTTTCTCACATTGGATTAGATTGGGGTTTGGATGGATATAGTGACATGTAATCCTACCAACACTTTGATCTATGAATTTGTGTGGTATAATCAGTGACCAAACTTTATCTCTTCTCTTGAGCACTTAAATCAAGGAATTGGGAAATTGTTCATGTTTAGAGAGATTGGTGAGCCAAGGAATTGGGATCTAATCACTTAAGATTGCCAAGGAGATCAATGAATGCATTGATTGCGGAAGAGATGAAAATGAATTTGATCCGGAGAATTATACATCTCCTGAATCCAATGAATTCCCCTTCTCTAATCTACCCATTCTATTTACTTTCTGCTCTTTAATTTCATGCTTAATTCCCCGTTCCCATTTAATTTCCAGCAATTTAAGATTCTGTCATTTACTTTCATGCCGTTTAATTTCTACCATTTAATTTCTTGCAATATAAGTTTCCCGCCAATTTAAGATTCTGCAATTCCCAATTCAATTCTGATTTCGCTCAACTAGCATAATTCTCCAATTAACATTGCTCAATCTACCAATCCCTGTGGGATTCGACCTCACTCTACAGTGAGTTTTTACTTGACGACAATCTGGTGCACTTGTTGGTAGGAAATTTGTTGAGAGACGGTTTCCGAGCGAATTAAGTTTATGGCACCGTTGCCGGGGATTGGTTTTATATTGACAATTACTAAATTGAAGGATAACTAGATTGAGCGCTTTACTTTTTCTTTTGATTAATTGAATTTTAATTTCAGTTGTTCAGTTTATTATCTGCAATTCTCTGTTAGTTATTTCTCTTTAATTTTACCTTACTTCTTTACTTTCCATCAAGCTAACCTACTAACTATTTGATAAATTGCTCTAACCAAGCGAACTATACTCTGTTTTAGTAGACTCTACACTTTCTGTTTCTTGTACTTGTTCATTGTATGACAAGTAGGAGAAAGGAAACTTCAACTTCCTTTTATAGTAAACCGGAAAGAACCTTCCTGAGATTAAGGAGGGAAGCAAGAGGAAAAAGGGTTGTTGGTGCAGAAGAAGAGGAGGAAGACTTGGATATAACCATGAAGGATGATGATATGGAAAACCATCATGAAGGAGAGGTGAACAATCATGCCAGAATAGGAGGAGCTAACCCTGCTGGACAAGAGAGGAGAGTTCTTGGATCATACATCAATCCAAATCCAGGAAATTGTGGCAGCTGCATTCAAAGGCCAACTATCCATGCTAATAATTTCAAATTGAAGCCTCAGCTGATAACTCTTGTCCAGAACAACTGTTCTTTCGGAGGAAGTGCACAAGAGGATCCTAATAAGCATCTCACTAAATTCCAAAGGATATGTGACACAGTTAAATCTAATGGTGTTCATCCTGACACCTATAGATTGCTACTGTTTCCATTTTCTTTGAGGGACAAAGCATCAAAATGGCTAGAGTCATTTCCCAAGGAAAGCTTGACCACCTAGGAAGATGTAATGAACAGATTCTTAACAAGCTTCTACCCTCCACAAAGAGTAAACAGGCTAAGAACTGAAGTGCAGACATTCAGACAGCAAGATGGTGAAACTCTTTATGAAGCCTGGGAGAGATTCAAAGACTTGACAAAGAAATGCCCCCTGATATGTTTAATGAGTGGGTGCAAATCCACATCTTTTATGAAGGACTGAATTGTGAATCAAGGAAGGCTGTAGACCACTCATCTGGAGGTTCCCTAAATAAGAAGAAGACCATTGAAGAGGCCATTGATGTTACAGAGACAGTGGCTGACAATGAGTACTTTTATGCCTCAGATAGGAGCAACAACAGGGGAGTCTTGGAGTTAAACCATATGGATGCAATCCTGGCCTAGAACAAGATGATCACCAAGCAACTGGCTGAATTGACCAAGCAAATGAAAAAGAATCAGGCTGCAGCTATCCACACTCAACCATCACCCCAAGAATAGTTGGAGACAGAAGAGGGAGTTAACTAGGAGGAAGCTAATTACCTTGGAAACTCATCCAGGCAAGCTAATGATCCATACTCTAAAACCTATAACTCTGGTTAGAGGAACCACCCAAACTTTGGGTGGGAGAACCAACAAAGCCAAGGCCAAGAACACAAACCTCACAATCCAAACCAGTATAACAACTCCACTCACCAAAACTCCAGCCAAAAACCATACCAGACCACACAAAACACTTATACACAGGCACCATACCAAAACCACAACAACCACTCTCAACAACCCAATTCCAACCAACCCTCACCACATGAAGATGACAGAATGGCCAGGATGAAAGCTATGCTTGCAAACCTTAGCAAGGAGATTAAAGACATGAAGAAATTTCAAGAGGAAGTAACATCCAATCTGAAAAATCAAGATGCTGCCACTCAAAAACTTGAAGCACAAATTGGATACTTGTCCAAGAAAGCTTTTGGGCATAGTTCAGGTAATGCCACCCGGACAACTTCAAAAGAGGAATGTGATGACATGTCATCATGTCATGTTTTTCTATCCTTTTTCATACAAGAAATTGATGATTAGGGCTTAAATATTGAATGCTTTTGTGCTTAAATGGTATATTTCTTTGATCTTTTGATTTTATAAATTTTGTAGGAAATAATAGAAGAAGAAGCAATAAAAGCCCTAAAAGAAGAATCATACTCCCAAGGTGGCAAAAAGGTTGGAAACAGACTCAAGGAGGAGCAAAGAGGATTTGCAACCCTGACCTCTTTACACTCCAACAAGAATAACTTAAGCTACAAAACTCCAAATGAGGTGATTCAAGTGGCATTGGAAAGTAGGAATCTAGAGCTTTCCAAGAATATATGGCATTGCATAGTGGACACTAAATCTGAGCGAGAAAACTTACCCCGAACGTGCAAAGATGAACATAGTATCAACCTGCAGTAAGGCGACCTGACCTCTCCATCTTACAGGGAGAATAACCTGAGCTGTAGAGCTTTGAATGATGCGCTCTCAAATGCATTGGAAAGTAGACATCTAGAGCTTTCCAACGATATATAATAGTATGTGGTGAATATTAAGTTTGGGCCTTAGAAGCTGGCGCTAACTTTGGGCTCCAATCAGTTCTCATTTGCCAAGTGAGCGCCACGCTCACTAATTGAGCGTTTTCGGCCTCCAAAACAACATGACCATGCCTTCTTCAAAAGACTATGACTTGAGCTACAAATGTCCAATTGATGGGCTTTCAGTTGCATTGGAAAGCTGACATTCAGAGCTTTCCAACGATATATAACAATCTATATTTAGCATGAAATTGAAGCACAAGTGATAGGCATCTTTAAGGCCCAAAAACCACGCTCAATAGCCAAACAAGGCTAGTGCTCACTAAGTCACCTTTATCGTGACTTTCATACTGGGGAGGCCATCCTATGCACTAAGCAGTGTTCAAATAGTGAACTTAGCATTCAATAGAGGAGCGCTAGTGAAGAAACTCACGCACCACGGGAGAGCACTCAATGATTGAGCGCAGCGCTCAAAAAGGGAGCGCTAAGCAAGCAATTGAATGCACCAAAATTGGCACGCCTAGGCTAGCAAGCGCAGCGCTCAAATTGTGAACTGAACACTCCACTGGGAGGAGACCGAAGCCACCAAGCCTTTGACCGACTCTAATTCAAGGCCAAACCAGCAAAAGCCCATTGGACATGACTCAAAGGCACAAGAAACAATTAGAATAGGAATTTCATTTAATTGTAATTTGTTTTCAATTTCAATATCATTTTCATTTTGTAAAGCCTATATAAAGGCATCAGTTTCATTTTATTAAGGAGGCTGGCTCTGCTAGAGAGCAATAAGAGTAGGAGTAGGAGTAGAGTAGAAGGCTCTTTGATACACTTTTCTTTTCTGCACTTTCTACATTTCATTTCTATTGAATTTAGCTGATGCAATTTCAATTTCTGATAATCCTTTTCTACAAATTTACTTTCTGTAACTTTACATTTAAGCTTGTTGTGATCTTAATTTACTTTTCATGCAATTTAATCTTCTGCACTTTTATTTCTCTGCAACTTTACATTCCTGCTTATAATTCGATCTGATTTAATCTTCCTGCAATTTAAATTTCCTGTTACTTGTTCTGGAGTTCTCTTCAATTGCTTGATCTACTGCGTTCTTTAATTTCCCTGCACCCAATTCTCTTTACATTTGATGCAATTTACATTTCTTGTTCTTTAAGATTCTGTCAATTTACTTCCTGCAAGTTAGATCTTCTGCAATTTGCTTTTCTTGCCCTTTAAGTTTCTGCCAAATTTACTTTCTGCACTTTAAATTCCTTGCCATTTACATTCTGCTGCTCAATTTCACTTAATTTATCACTGTTAGCTTGACTAAACTAATCACCTCACTAAAGTTGCTTGATCCATCAATCCCTGTGGGATCGACCTCACTCTTGTGAGTTATTACTACTTGATGCGACCCGGTACACTTGCCGGTGAGTTTGTGTGGAATCATTTTTCCCTCATCAAGTTTTTGGCGCTGTTGCCGAGGATTGATGTAGATCGACAATGATTAAGTGGGTGAGAACTCTAGATTAAGTATTTTCTTTGTTTTTGTTCTTTTAATTTTCTGTTCTGAGTTGACACCAAGGTGTTTGTGTTTTTGCCTCACTAAGCAAATCTTAGCTGAGATATGAATTTAAGTTTTCTTTTAATCTAACAAATTTCATGGGATATTGCTCACCATCACAATATGATTCAAGTCATTATCCTAATATCAACAAGAAATTACATATTCTGAGCAACCCAATCATTGGGGATATGCTCCAGAGCCACAAATTGATCAAGCAAATCACATGAGATATAGTCCAGAACAAAAAAATGATTTATGTCATTATCCTTATGGTATCTGGGCATATCAACAAGAGTGTGAACAATCAAGTGAAATGAATTTCCTCCCAGAACCACAAAGTGACTCATACTGTTATGACAGTTACACAAACTATGGCTGGGAAGGGAATTCTAGTGCTTCATATGATACTCAGCAAGAGACATCATCTCTTGATTATGCTTTCAATAAATTCATGCAAAATTGTCCATCAATTCCACAAGATGATCCATACTGTGATGAATTCAAAAATTCTTCAAGTTGTGCTTGGGAGGATCAAAATCAGAAAGCACCCAATGTGTCATACCCCATTAATCAAGAGCCATCATCACTTGAGCAAACCTTCAACTTATTTATGCAAAGTTGTCCAACTTCACCCCCCCATTTTTCATTTGAAAATATTTCATCACTTGACTATACCTCAACACAAAGCTTCCTCCAAGATCCATACAATTCATTCCACCAATGATACCACGGAAACTTTGTCTCTCAACAAATTTCCTTCGGCAAGTATACCGAATTGTCGTCAAGTACTAACTCAAAAAAGAGTGAGGTCGAATCCCACAGAGATTAATGGATTAAGCAATGAATGGTTAATTGATTATCCTAGTTAGACGAATCAGATTGGAGTGATAAGCAACAAGGAAATGTAAATGGCATAAAAGTAAAGAAAGCAATAAAGTGCAGAAAAGTAAAATGGCAAGAAAAGTAAATGTAAGAACTAAAAATAAAATGAACATTGGGAACAAGAGATGTTGCAATCCTCCGAATCAAGTTCATTCTCATCTCTTCCTCAATCAATGCATTCATTGATCTCCTTGGCAATCTTAAGTGATCGAATTACAATTCCTTATAATTCAATCTCTCAAATCTTGATCAATAGCTAATTCCTTGGTCAATTGCTCATGAGAAGAGATGAAGTATGGTCGCTGATTATACCACATGCATTCCCAAATCAAGTGTTGGTATAGTCACCATATCCTTCCAACCCCAATTTGGTCCAACATGAGAAAGCATTTCTAGCATGATCTCTTCATTCCTCTTCCAAGGTTCAGAAGAGATCCAAGTATGAATAGCTTCTTTTCCAAGATAAATACCCAATTGGATGAAGATTGAAAGCTTTCTAGTAAAATCAAGAGAAAAGATAGAAGAAGAATAATGAAAACTAATATTGATCCATCAAATTACAACAGAGCTCCCTAACCCAATGAAAGGAGTTAGTTGATCATTGCTCTACAAAAATAGAAAAGAAAGAGAGTGCAGAAAAGTAAAGAGGAAGATTAAAATTGGAATTGAAACTTCAAAATTCATAAATGAAAATTACAACTAAAACGAAACTACTCCTAAGGAAGAAAAGAATAGAAAAGGAAGAAGAGTGTGGGAGGGGAGGGGTCCGAAGACCCACTCCTCTTGGAGTGTGCCAATTCACAGAAGTTCGAATTGGTCTTCACTCTCTCCCCCTTCCTTCAATTCTCCATTCTAGTGTCTTTTCAATGTAAAAACTAAGGCCTTTATATAGGCTCTCCTAAATTACAAAATAAAATTAAAAGCAAATTATAATTAAATGAAAATTCCTATTCTAGATGCTTCTTGTGGGTTTGATTGGTTGACACTTGTGGACTTGCTTGCTTGTGCTTTGAAGTGGACTTGAGAGAGAAGTGAATCAAATTGAGATCCAAGATAACTTGGCGTTATTGCTGCCATTAGCCATACTAACGCTGCAAGTGTGGCGTTAGTGCTAAAGTTAGTGTGGCTAACGTCACACTTGCTACCCAGTTGGTGTTTTGGGGATTAAAAGATGCCTCTGATTTGTGCTCCAATTTCATGCCCACTATAGAGTATTATATATCATTGAAAAGCTCTGAATGTCAGCTTTCTAACGCAACTGGAATCACCTCAATTGGACCTCTGTAACTCAAGTTATGCTCCTTTGAAGTGAACAAGGTCGCTGGCATGGTTGCCAGCGTTACTGGAGAACGTGAGTCACAATAACGTCGGCGTCCTGGGGGTGAATATTGCCAGTTTCTGAAGCTCAAACTTAATGTCCACCCCATACTATTATATATTGTTGGAAAGCCCTGGATGTCTAATTTCCAACGCTTTTGGAAGCGCATCATTTGGAGCTATACAACTCGAGTTATACTTCTTGGAAGGTGAAGAGGTCAGCTGGCCTTTCTATAGGTTGATACCATGTTCATCTTTGTACTTTCGGGGCAGGTTTTCTCCCTTAAATTTAGTGTCCACCGTGTAGTGCCATATATTCTTGGAAATCTCTAGAATCCTACTTTCCAATGCCATTGGAATCACCTCATTTGGAGCTTTGTGGCTCAAGTTCTTCTTGTTTGAAGAAGGCATGGTTAGGCTGCCAGGTGAGACTTTTGTCCACGTTAATGTAGTTAACGTGGAAGCTAACGTGGGTCTTTTTGCTTCGCAAACATTAGTGGAGATCACTTTTTCCACTAACGTTGGCATCTCCCTTTCCTTCCATGTTAGTTCCCACGTTAATGTAGTTAACGTGGAAGCTAACGTGGGTCTTTTTGCTTCGCAAACGTTAGTGGCACTCACTTTTTCCACTAACGTTGGTGTTTCCCTTTCCTTCCACATTAGTTCCCACGTTAATGTAACTAACGTGGAGACTAACGTGGGTCTTCTTGCACCTTCACTAGCGTTATTGGCACTCACTTTTGCCACTAACGCTGCTCCTTCTTCAAAGTTGATGCCATTAAAGTTCCCACTAACGTTCCAACTTTCCTTCCTTCCACGTTAGTGCCCACGTTAGTGTAACTAACGTAGCCACTAACGTGGCTCTTCTCTGCTTCTTTTGGCCTAAAATCAAGCAAACAAAGTGCATCAAGGTAACATACAAGATGATCTTTATATAATAAGTGTGCTAATAATGCTCAAAATCAAAACATCACTTAGTGTGATCTATTTCATCATATTTACAATGTATATTAACTAAAATTCACCTATGCTTGAGATTTTGTTTCATGCAGAGATTTTTCATGATTTTGCTCCTTTATCAGTAGAAATTGTATGAAAACTGAATTAAAATCTACTGAAAAAGTATAGAAAAACAGGCCATGATGCCCTGGCATCACAACATCAAACTTAAATCTTGCTTGTCCCCAAGAAAGAAGAGAATCATGCAATAAGGTTTGACATCCAAGGTAAGAAGAGTAGTAGTGTAATGTTCATGGTTAGCTAGCTTTCTATGCATGCAACAATCACAAAAGAAGTTCAGATGATTGATGCCTTTATCTAGCTCATTTTATGAAATCTTTTCTGTATGTTTCTTCCTTGAACAAGCTTGTCATTCTCTTTTTATCTTATCTTCTCAGGTGCTTTGCACCATGATTTGAAAGCTACGACTCTAAATGCTTTGTTTTCAAGTATTACCACTTGATACATAAGCACCACAAGCATTTAATCAGAGGACTCTTTTAGCTTATTTTGTTTTCTTGTCTTCTTGACTCTCTAATCATTGATGCTCAGAGCCTTGAGCTTTGAGGGAGTGTGATGAGCGGATAATTTATACGCTTTTTGGCATTGTTTTTAGTATGTTTTTAGTAGGATCTAGTTACTTTTAGGGATGTTTTCATTAGTTTTTATGTTAAATTCACATTTCTGGACTTTACTATGAGTTTGTGTGTTTTTCTGTGATTTCAAGTATTTTCTGGCTGAAATTGAGGGACTTGAGCAGAAATCAGATTCAGAGGTTGAAGAAGGACTGCTGATGCTGTTGGATTCTGACCTCCCTGCACTCAAAGTGGATTTTATGGAGCTACAGAACTCGAAATGGCGCGCTTCCAATTGCGTTGGAAAGTAGACATCCAGGGCTTTCCAGAAATATATAATAGTCCATACTTTGGCCAAGAATTGACGACGTAAACTGGCGTTCAACGCTAGCCTTCTGCCCAAATCTGGCGTCCAGCGCCAAAAAAGGATCCAAAACCAGAGTTGAACGCCCAAACTGGCACAGAAACTGGCGTTCAACTCCACAAATGGCCTCTGCACGTGCAACACTCAAGCTCAGCCCAAACACACACCAAGTGGGTCCAGGAAGTGGATTTATGCATCAATTACTTACTCATGTAAACCCTAGTGACTAGTTTATTATAAATAGGACCTTTTACTAGTCTTTTTGACCATCTTTGGATTACCTTATGATCCTTTGATCACGTTTTAGGGGGCTGGCCATCTCGGCCATGCCTGGACCTTCACTTATGTATTTTCAAACGGTAGAGTTTCTACACTCCATAGATTAAGGTGTGGAGCTCTGCTGTTCCTCAAAGATTAATGCAAAGTACTTCTGTTTTCTATTCAATCCTTCTTATTTCGCTTCTAAGATATCCATTCGCACCCAAGAACGTGATGAAGGTGATGATTATGTGTGACGCTCATCATCCTTCTCCCTTATGAACGCGTGTCTGACAAACACTTCTGTTCTACATGAAATAAGCTAGAATGAGTATCTCTTAGATCTCCTAACCAGAATCTTCGTGGCGTAAGCTAGAATGATGGCGGCATTCAAGAGAATCCGGAAGGTCTAAACCTTGTCTGTGGTATTCCGAGTAGGATTCAATGATTGAATGACTGTGACGAGCTCCTAACTCGCGATTGCAGGGCGTTAGTGACAGACGCAAAAGGATAGTAAATCCTATTCCAGCATGATCGAGAACCGACAGATGAATAGCCGTGCCGTGACAGGGTGCGTGAGCATATTATTCACTGAGAGGATAAGATGAAGCCATTGACAAGGGTGATGCCTCCAGACGATTAGCCGTGCCGTGACAGGGCATTGGATCATTTTCCCGTGAGATGACCGAAAGTAGCCATTGACAGTGGTGATGTATCACATAAAGCCAGCCATGGAAAGGAGTAAGACTGTTTGGATGAAGATAGCAGGAAAGCAGAGGTTCAGAGGAACGAAAAGCATCTCCATTCGCTTATCTGAAATTTCTACTAATGATTTACATAAGTATCTCTATCCCTATTCTATTATTTAATATTCGAAAACTCCATGATTATTTTATATCCGCCTGACTGAGATTTACAAGGTGACCATAGCTTGCTTCATACCAACAATCTCCGTGGGATTCGACCCTTACTCACGTAAGGTATTACTTGGACGACCCAGTGCACTTGCTGGTTAGTTGTATCGAAGTTGTGACAATTATAAATTAAGATCAAAGCACCAAGCTTTGGAGTCATTACCAGGGATTGTTCGAGCCTGGACAACACAATTTCGTCCACCAAGTTTTTGGCGCCGTTGCCAGGGATTGTTTGAGTTTGGACAACTGACGGTTCATCTTGTTGCTCAGATTAGGTAATTTTCTTTTTGTTTTCTTTTCAAAAAAAAAAAAATTTTTTTTTCAAAAATTTTCCTTTGTTTTCGAAAAAAATAAAAATGTTTTCAAAAATATATTTTTATTCAAAATTTTTAAGAATGAATTCTAGTGTTTCATGAAGCATGTGAAGCCTGGCTGGCTGTAAAGCCATGTCTAAATTTATTTGGACTGAGGCAGCAATTTGTTATCAAGAGCAAGCTAGTTGTTGCTAATCCACCTGCTACTGTTCCTGATCTACATGCTAAAGCTTGGCTGGCCATTGGCCATGTCTAGTGTTTTGGACTGAAGCTTTCATTGAAAGCTTGGCTGGCTAGTGAGCCATGTCTAATTCCTGGACTGAAGCTTTAGACTAACATGGCAAGATTCCTAGAATTCATATTAAAAATTTTGGAATCCTTATTTTCCTTTTTCAAATTAATTTTCGAAAAAAAAAATACAAAAAAATTAGAAAATCATAAAAATCAAAAATATTTTTCTGTTTCTTGTTTGAGTCTTGAGTCATGTTATAAGTTTGGTGTCATTTGCATGTGCATCTTGCATTTTTCGAAAATTTCATGCATTCATGGTGTTCTTCATGATCTTCAAGTTGTTCTTGGTATGTCTTCTTGTTTGATCTTGATGATTTTTTGTTTTGTGTCTTTTCATGTTTATCATATGCATTCTTGAATTCTTAGTGCGTAAGCATTAAAGAATTCTAAGTTTGGTGTCTTGCATGTTTTCTTTGCATTAAAAATTTTTCAAAATTGTGTCTATGAAGTTCATCTTGACATTCATAGTGTTCTTGGTGTTCATCTTGACATTCATAGCATTCTTGCATGCATCACATGTTTTGATCTAAAAATTTCATGCATTGCATAATTTTCATGTTTTTCATAAAAATTTCAAAAATCAAAAAAATATCTTTCCCTTTTTCTCTCATCAAATTCAAAAATTTGGATTGACTTTTTCAAAAATTTTTAAAATCAAATTGTTTCTTATGAGTCAAATCAAATTTTCAATTTGAAAATCTTATCTTTTTCAAAATCTTTTTCAAAAATCAAATCTTTTTCAAATTTCTTAGTTATTTTCGAAAATTCAAAAAAATATTTTTCAAAAAAATCTTTTTCTTATTTTTATACCAAATTTTCGAAAATAACATAAACAATTAATGTTTTGATTCAACAATTTGAAGTTTGTTACTTGCTTGTTAAGAAAGATTCAAACTTTAAGTTCTAGAATCATATCTTGTGATTTCTTATGAATCAAGTCATTAATTGAAATTTTAAAAAAATCAAATCTTTTTCAAAAAAACTAACTTCAATCATATCTTTTCAAAAATATCTTCTTATCTTATCTTTTTCAAAAATATCTTTTCAAAATATCTTCTCTAACCTCCTAACTTCTTATCTTTTCAAAATTTGTTTCAACTAACTAACTAACTTTTTGTTTGTTTCTTAACTTTTTCAAAACCACCTAACTAACTCTCTCTCTCTCATTTTTCGAAAATATCTTCCCCCTTTTTCAAAATTTCTTTTTAATTAACTATTATTTTAAATTTTAAATTTTAATTTTCGAAAAAAAAAAAACCATTTTCAAAAATCACTAACTCTTTTTCAAAATAATTTTCGAAAATTATCCCTCCCCCATCCTATTCTATTTATTCATTCATATCCTAACATCTCATCTCACATCTCTTCCATTCGTACAGTTGCATTTCTTCCTTTACATCACATTCTTTGTCTCCCCCTTCTCTTCCACTCACAAAGGGATCCCTATACTGTGGTATAAAGGATTTTTATTATTATTATCATTTTTCTGGCCATTCTTCCTTGTCATATGAGCAGGAGCAAGGATAAGAACATTCTTGTGGAAGCAGATCCAGAACCTGAAAGGACTCTGAAGAAAAAATTAAGAGAAGCTAAAATACAACAATCCAGAGATAACCTTTCAGAAATTTTCGAACAGGCAGAGGAGATGGCAGCCGAAAATAATAATAATGTAAGGAAGATGCTTGGTGACTTTACTGCACCTAATTCCAATTTACATGGAAGAAGCATCTCCATTCCTGCCATTGGATCAAACAACTTTGAGCTTAAACCTCAATTAGTTTCTCTAATGCAGCAGAACTGCAAGTTTCATGGACTTCCATCTGAAGATCCTTTTCAGTTCTTAACTGAATTCTTGCAGATATGTGATACTGTTAAGACTAATGGAGTAGATCCTGAAGTCTACAGGCTCATGCTTTTCCCTTTTGCTGTAAGAGACAGAGCTAGATTATGGTTGGATTCTCAACCCAAAGACAGCCTGAACTCTTGGGATAAGCTGGTCACGGCTTTCTTAGCCAAGTACTTTCCTCCTCAAAAGCTGAGCAAGCTTAGAGCTGATGTTCAAACCTTCAGACAGAAAGAAGGTGAATCCCTCTATGAAGCTTGGGAAAGATACAAACAGTTGACCAAAAAGTGTCCTTCTGACATGCTTTCAGAATGGACCATCCTGGATATATTCTATGATGGTTTATCTGAGCTATCAAAGATGTCACTGGACACTTCTGCAGGTGGATCCATTCACCTAAAGAAAACGCCTGCAGAAGCTCAAGAACTCATTGACATGGTTGCTAATAACCAGTTCATGTACACTTCTGAAAGGAATCCTGTGAGTAATGGGACGCCTATGAAGAAGGGAGTTCTTGAAGTTGATACCCTGAATGCCATATTGGCTCAGAATAAAATATTGACTCAGCAAGTCAATATGATTTCTCAGAGTCTGCATGGAATGCAAGCTGCATCCAACAGTACTCAAGAGGCATCTTCTGAAGAAGAAGCTTATGATCCTGAGAACCCTGCAATAGCAGAGGTAAATTACTTAGGTGAACCTTATGGAAACACCTATAACTCAACATGGAGAAATCATCCAAATTTCTCATGGAAGGATCAAAAGCCCCAACAAGGCTTTAATAATGGTGGAAGAAACAGGTTTAGCAATAGCAAACCTTTTCCATCATCAACTCAGCAACAGACAGAGAACTCTGAACAAAATGCTTCTAATTTAGCAAATCTAGTCTCTGATCTATCTAAGGCCACTGTAAGTTTCATGAATGAAACAAGATCTTCCATTAGAAATCTGGAAGCACAAGTGGGCCAGCTGAGCAAAAGGATCACTGAAATCCCTCCTAGTACTCTCCCAAGCAATACAGAAGAGAATCCAAAAGGAGAGTGCAAGGCCATTGACATAAGCGCCATGGCCGAACCTGTGAGGAGAGGAGAGGACGTGAATCCCAAGGAGGAAGACCTCCTGGGACGTCCAGTGATCAATAAGGAGCTTCCCTCTGAGGAACCAAAGGAATCTGAGACTCATCTAGAGACCATAGAGATTCCATTGAACCTCCTTATGCCCTTCATGAGCTCTGATGAGTATTCCTCTTCTGAAGAGAATGAGGATGTCACTGAAGAGCAAACTGCCAAGTTTCTTGGTGCAATCATGAAGCTGAATGCCAAATTATTTGGCATTGATGCTTGGGAAGTTGAACCTCCCTTGTTCATCAATGAACTAAGTGATCTGGATCAACTGACATTGCCTCAGAAGAGACAGGATCCTGGAAAGTTCATAATACCCTGTACCATAGGCACCATGATCTTTAAGGCTCTGTGTGACCTTGGTTCAGGGATAAACCTCATGCCCCTCTCTGTAATAGAGAAACTGGGAATCTATGGGGTGCAAGCTGCTAAAATCTCACTGGAGATGGCAGACAGCTCAAGAAAACAGGCCTATGGACAAGTAGAAGATGTATTAGTAAAGGTTGAGGGCCTTTACATCCCTGCTGATTTCATAGTCCTGGATACTGGAAAGGAAGAGGATGAATCCATCATCCTAGGAAGACCTTTCCTGGCCACAGAAAGAGCTGTGATTGATGTTGACAGAGGCGAAATAGTCCTTCAATGGAATGAGAACTCCCTTGTATTCAAAACTCAAGGATCCCCCTCTGCAACCATGGAGAGGAAGCAGGAAAAGTTTCTCTCCCAGCAGAGTCAACTAGAGCCCCCACAGTCAAACTCTAAGTTTGGTGTTGGGAGGCCACAACCAAACTCTAAGTTTGGTGTTGAACTCCCATATCTAAACTCTAAGTTTGGTGTTGGAGAGTCTCAACAAAGCTCTGCACATCTGTGAGGCTCCATGAGAGCCCACTGTCAAGCTATTGACATTAAAGAAGCGCTTGTTGGGAGGCAACCCAATGTTTATCTAATTCTTATTTTTATTGTTTTCTTAGGTTCATGATCATGTGGAGTCACAAAATAAACAAAAAAATTCAAAAACGGAATCAAAAACAGCAGAAGAAAAATCACACCCTGGAGGAGCATCTGTCTGGCGTTCAAACGCCAGAACAGAGCATAGTTCTGGCGCTGAACGCCCAGAATGGGAGCATCCTGGCGCTGAACGCCCAGAACAAGCATGAAACTGGCGTTCAACGCCAGAAATGGCAGCAAATGGGCGTTGAACGCCCAAAATGGGCACCAACCTGGCGCTGAACGCCCAGAGTTGTGTGCAAGGGCATTTTGCATGCCTAAATTGGTGCAGGGATGTAAATGCCTTGACACCTCAAGATCTGTGGACCTCACAGGATCACCTCAGGATCTGTGGACCCCACAGGATCCCCACCTACCTCCAATCACTCTTTTCTCTCTTCTCAATCATCCTCTATTCCCAATAAACACTCATCCCTTTTGTCTTCCATTTACCACTCACACATATACACCCACTTACCTTCAAAAATTCAACATCTCTTCCCCACCCAATCCCACCCATATGGCCGAATACACACAGCCATCCCTCTCCTCCATATCCTCTTCTTCTTCTATTCTTTCTTCTTTTGCTCGAGGGCGAGCAACATTCTAAGTTTGGTGTGGTAAAAGCATAGCTTTTTTGTTTTTTCCATAACCATTGATGGCACCTAAGGCCAGAGAAACCTCTAGAAAGAGGAAAGGGAAGACAAAAGCTTCCATCAAGGGTCTATAGCTCAGTGGTAGAACATTTGACTGCAAATTAAGAGATCCCTGAGATACCTCAGAGGATACATTTTCTTCCACACAATTATTGGAAGCAACTAAGGGTGGAACATCAAAAGCACTCCATCATCCTTCATGAAATCAGAGAAGATCTAAAAGCAATGAAGGAGGAGCAGCAAAGACAAGGAAGAGACATAGAAGAACTCAAGGACATCACTAAGGTGGACTCATTCCTTGTTCTTACTTTCTCTGTTTTTCATTTTCTATGTTATGTGCTTATCTATGTTTGTGTCTTCATTACATGATCATTAGTAGTTAGTAACTTTGTCTTAAAGATATAAATGTCCTGTGAAT
This sequence comes from Arachis hypogaea, assembly GCF_003086295.3. NCBI lineage: Eukaryota > Viridiplantae > Streptophyta > Magnoliopsida > Fabales > Fabaceae > Arachis > Arachis hypogaea. The sequence continues at coordinate 68,528,714 of NC_092049.1, read as the reverse complement.
CCATCACCTCTCTTAAATGAAAAATGTTTTAATTCAAAAGAACAAGAAGTACATGAGTTTCGAATTTATCCTTGAACTTAGCTTAATTATATTAATGTGGTGACAATGCTTCTTGTTTTCTGAATGTATGCTTGAACAGTGCATATGTCTTTTGAAGTTGTTGTTTAAGAATGCTAAATATGTTGGCTCTTGAAAGAATGATGACTAGGAGACATGTTATTTGATAATCTGAAAAATCATAAAAATGATTCTTGAAGCAAGAAAAAGCAGCAAAGAACAAAGCTTGCAGAAAAAAAAAATAGGGCGAAAAAAAAAATAGAAAAAAAAATAATAGAAAGAAAAATAAAAAGCAAGCAGAAAAAGCCAATAACCCTTAAAACCAAAAGGCAAGGGCAAATAAAAAGGATCCCAAGGCTTTGAGCATCAGTGGATAGGAGGGCCTAAAGGAATAAAATCCTGGTCTAAGCGGCTAAACCAAGCTGTCCCTAACCATGTGCTTGTGGCGTGTAGGTGTCAAGTGAAAACTTGAGACTGAGCGGTTAAAGTCAAGGACCAAAGCAAAAATAAAGAGTGTGCTTAAGAACCCTGGACACCTCTAATTGGGGACTCTAGCAAAGCTGAGTCACAATCTGAAAAGGTTCACCCAATTATGTGTCTGTGGCATTTATGTATCCGGTGGTAATACTGGAAAACAAAGTGCTTAGGGCCACGGCCAAGACTCATAAAGAAGCTGTGTTCAAGAATCATCATACTGAACTAGGAGAGTCAATGACACTATTCGAAATCTGAAGTTCCTATAAGATGCCAATCATTCTGAACCTCAATGGATAAAGTGAGATGCCAAAACTATTCAAGAGGCAAAAAGCTATAAGTCCCGCTCATATGATTGAAGCTCTGTTTCATTGATAGTTTGGAATTTATAGTATATTCTATTCTTTTTATCCTATTTGATTTTCAGTTGCTTGGGGACAAGCAACAATTTAAGTTTGGTGTTGTGATGAGCGGATAATTTATACGCTTTTTGGCATTGTTTTTAGTATGCTTTTAGTAGGATCTAGTTACTTTTAGGGATGTTTTCATTAGTTTTTATGTTAAATTCACATTTCTGGACTTTACTATGAGTTTGTATGTTTTTCTGTGATTTCAGGTATTTTCTGGCTGAAATTGAGGGACTTGAGCAGAAATCAGATTCAGAGGTTGAAGAAGGACTGCTGATGCTGTTGGATTCTGACCTCCCTGCACTCAAAGTGGATTTTATGGAGCTACAGAACTCGAAATGGCGCGCTTCTAATTGCGTTGGAAAGTAGACATCCAAGGCTTTCCAGCAATATATAATAGTCCATACTTTGGCCAAGAATTGACGACGTAAACTGGCGTTCAACGCCAGCCTTCTGCCCAAATCTGGCGTCCAGCGCCAGAAAAGGATCCAAAACCAGAGTTGAACGCCCAAACTGGCACAGAAACTGGCGTTCAACTCCACAAATGGCCTCTGCACGTGCAACACTCAAGCTCAGTCCAAACACACACCAAGTGGGCCCAGGAAGTGGATTTATGCATCAATTACTTACTCATGTAAACCCTAGTGACTAGTTTATTATAAATAGGACCTTTTACTAGTCTTTTTGACCATCTTTGGATTACCTTATGATCCTTTGATCACGTTTTAGGGGGCTGGCCATCTCGGCCATGCCTGGACCTTCACTTATGTATTTTCAAACGGTAGAGTTTCTACACTCCATAGATTAAGGTGTGGAGCTCTGCTGTTCCTCAAAGATTAATGCAAAGTACTTCTGTTTTCTATTCAATCCTTATTATTTCGCTTCTAAGATATCCATTCGCACCCAAGAACGTGATGAAGGTGATGATTATGTGTGACGCTCATCATCCTTCTCCCTTATGAACGCGTGTCTGACAAACACTTCTGTTCTACATGAAATAAGCTAGAATGAGTATCTCTTAGATCTCCTAACCAGAATCTTCGTGGCGTAAGCTAGAATGATGGCGGCATTCAAGAGAATCCGGAAGGTCTAAACCTTGTCTGTGGTATTCCGAGTAGGATTCAATGATTGAATGACTGTGACGAGCTCCTAACTCGCGATTGCAGGGCGTTAGTGACAGACGCAAAAGGATAGTAAATCCTATTCCAGCATGATCGAGAACCGACAGATGAATAGCCGTGCCGTGACAGGGTGCGTGAGCATATTATTCACTGAGAGGATAAGATGAAGCCATTGACAAGGGTGATGCCTCCAGACGATTAGCCGTGCCGTGACAGGGCATTGGATCATTTTCCCGTGAGATGACCGAAAGTAGCCATTGACAGTGGTGATGTATCACATAAAGCCAGCCATGGAAAGGAGTAAGACTGTTTGGATGAAGATAGCAGGAAAGCAGAGGTTCAGAGGAACGAAAAGCATCTCCATTCGCTTATCTGAAATTTCTACTAATGATTTACATAAGTATCTCTATCCCTATTCTATTATTTAATATTCGAAAACTCCATGATTATTTTATATCCGCCTGACTGAGATTTACAAGGTGACTATAGCTTGCTTCATACCAACAATCTCCGTGGGATTCGACCCTTACTCACGTAAGGTATTACTTGGACGACCCAGTGCACTTGCTGGTTAGTTGTATCGAAGTTGTGACAATTATAAATTAAGATCAAAGCACCAAGCTTTGGAGCCATTACCAGGGATTGTTCGAGCCTGGACAACACAATTTCGTGCACCAGAGTGCTTTTGCACTTGAGCCTAGCCTTGACTCTAAATATTTTGTTTTCAAGCTTTTTGCTTGATACATAAACACCACAAGCACTTAACAATTAAATTGTCATTGGTACTCAGAGCCTTCAGCTTTCTCATTCTCTCCCTTTTCTTTTCTTGCCTTATTTGCAATTGCTTTTTCAAGGTTTTCATGATTTCAAAGATTTCATAAAATGTCCTAGATGAAAACTTCAATTAAATAAATTCAAATGCAATTGAGCAACAATAGTAATGTTAGCTTCCCAATACTTATATGCTTATGCTAACTTCTTCTTAGATGACCTTGTTTGTTTATGATCATGAGACTACATTGCTTTGGACTCACAAAAATTCAAGATGGCAAGCATAATATCACAGCAACATATTGTAATTCAAAAATCGAACTATTCTTATTCATGAGGAGCAAGCACACATACATACAAAGAAATTAGAAGACAATCATGCAATTGAATGTACTGGAAATAAGTAAGAGGAAAAAGGAACTTTACCACCTTGTAGTTCATCTTCATTGTTGTTGCCCTTTTTCTCCTACTTTTCTCCCTTCCCACACCAATTTAGACTAATTGCTTGTCTTCAAGCAGCAAATAAAACAGTGGTGGTGGGGTCTATGATGGGTCATGAACGTCTTACATAATGAAATGTAAGTGATGTATGTGGTTAAGCAAGCAAAAATTAAGGATAACACTGCAAGCCAAAGAAGCACAGACATTATGATTGTATAAACAAGTGGTGTTGCTGGATACATTGCATAAAAAAATAAGTGGCACACCAAACTTAGTGTGACACTTTCTCTTGGAATTGATGCAAGTATCCAGAAAGATTGAAAACAGATTGTTGCTGGGCAACACCAAACTTAGAATGTGATCATATGCCAATTTTATTTGGAAAAAAGCTGAGTAAAAGAACTGTTGTATTAATAACAAAATCACCAAGAGCCAGAGCTGTCACGAACAGGGGCTTCTTGGTGAGGCATTACCATAAACAGCTAGAGGGCATAGAAAGTAAAGAACTAAAGCAATTACATGAATAAAGCAAAACAAAAAGAAAATGTCTAATCTATGTAATCAACCAACCGGTAGTTTGTTAATCACAATTAATCCCCAGCAACGGCGCCATAAACTTGATACCACGAAAACTTTGTCTCTCAACAAATTTCCTTCGGCAAGTATACCGAATTGTCGTCAAGAAATAACTCACAAAAGAGTGAGGTCGAATCCCACAGAGATTAAAAGATTAAGCAATCAATGGTTAATTGATTATCCTAGTTAGACGAATCAGATTGGAGTGATAAGCAACAAGGAAATGTAAATGGCATAAAAGTAAAGAAAGCAATAAAGTGCAGAAAAGTAGAATGGAAAGAAAAGTAAATGTAAGAACTAAAAATAAAATGAACATTGGGATCAAGAGATGTTGCAATCCTCCGGATCAAGTTCACTCTCATCTCTTCCTCAATCAATGCATTCATTGATCTCCTTGGCAATCTTGAGTGATCGAATTACAATTCCTTGTAATTCAATCTCTCAAATCTTGATCAATAGCCAATTCCTTGGTCAATTGCTCATGAGAAGAGATGAAGTATGGTCGCTGATTATACCACATGCATTCCCAAATCAAGTGTTGGTAGGATTATAGTCACCATATCCTTCCAACCCCAATTTGGTCCAACATGAGAAAGCATTTCTAGCATGATCTCTTCATTCCTCTTCCAAGGTTCAGAAGAGATCCAAGTATGAATAGCTTCTTTTCCAAGATAACTACCCAATTGGATGAAGATTGAAAGCTTTCTAGTAAAATCAAGAGAAAAGATAGAAGAAGAATAATGAAAACTATTATTGATCCATCAAATTACAACAGAGCTCCCTAACCCAATGAAAGGAGTTAGTTGATCATTGCTCTACAAAAATAAAAAAGAAAGAAAGTGCAGAAAAGTAAAGAGGAAGATTAAAATTGGAATTGAAACTTCAAAATTCATAAATGAAAATTACAACTAAAATGAAACTACTCCTAAGGAAGAAAAGAAGAGAAAAGGAAGAAGAGTGTGGGAGGGGAGGGGTCCGAAGACCCACTCCCCTTGGAGTGTGCTAATTCACAGAAGTTCGAATTAGTCTTCACTCTCTCCCCCTTCCTTCAATTCTCCATTCTAGTGTCTTTTCAATGTAAAAACTAAGGCCTTTATATAGGCTCTCCTAAATTACAAAATGAAATTAAAAGCAAATTACAATTAAATGAAAATTCCTATTCTAGATGCTTCTTGTGGCTTTGATTGGTTGACACTTGTGGGCTTGCTTGCTTGAGCTTTGAAGTGGACTTGAGAGAGAAGTGAATCAAATTGAGGTCCAAGATGACTTGGCGTTATTGCTGCCATTAGCCATACTAATGCTGCAAGTGTGGCGTTAGTGCTAATGTTAGTGTGGCTAACGTCACACTTGCTACCCAGTTGGTGTTTTGGGGCTTAAAAGATGCCTCTGATTTGTGCTCCAATTTCATGCCCACTATAGAGTATTATATATCGTTGGAAATTTCTGAATATCAGCTTTCTAACGCAACTGAAATCACCTCAATTGGACCTCTGTAACTCAAGTTATGCTTCTTTGAAGTGGACAAGATCGCTGGCATGGTTGCCAGCGTTACTGGAGAACGTGAGTCACAATAACGTCCGCGTCCAGGGGGTGAATATTGCCAGTTTCTGAAGCTCAAACTTAATGTCCACCCCATACTATTATATATTTTTGGAAAGCCCTGGATGTTTACTTTCCAACGCCTTTGGAAGAGCATCATTTGGAGCTCTACAACTCGAGTTATACTTCTTGGAAGGTGAAGAGGTCAGCTGGCCTTTCTACAGGTTGATACCATGTTCATCTTTGCACTTTCGGGGCAGGTTTTCTCCCTCAAATTTAGTGTCCACCATGTGGTGCCATATATTCTTGGAAAGCTCTAGAATCCTACTTTCCAATGCCATTGGAATCACATCATTTGGAGCTTTGTGGCTCAAGTTATTCTTGTTTGAAGAAGGCATGGTCAGGCTGCCAGGTGAGACTTTTGCCCACGTTAACTACCACGTTAATGTAGTTAACATGGAAGCTAACGTGGGTCTTTTTGCTTCGCAAATGTTAGTGGAGATCACCTTTTCCACTAACGCTGGCATCTCCCTTTCCTTCCACGTTAGTTCCCACGTTAATGTAGTTAACGTGGAAGCTAACGTGGGTCTTTTTGCTTCGCAAACGTTAGTGGCACTCACTTTTTCCACTAACGTTGGTGTTTCCCTTTCCTTCCACGTTAGTTCCCACGTTAATGTAACTAATGTGGCGACTAACGTGGGTCTTCTTGCACCTTCGCTAGCGTTATTGGCACTCACTTTTGCCACTAACGCTGCTCCTTCTTCAAACTTGATGCCATTAACGTTCCCACTAATGTTCCAACTTTCCTTCCTTCCACGTTAGTGCCCACGTTAGTGTAACTAACGTAGCCACTAACGTGGCTCTTCTCTGCTTCTTTTGGCCTAAAATCAAACAAACAAAGTGCATCAAGGTAACATACAAGATGATCTTTATATACTAAGTGTGCTAATAATACTCAAAATCAAAACATCACTTAGTGTGATCTATTTCATCATATTTACCATGTATATTAACTAAAATTCACCTATGCTTGAGATTTTGTTTCATGCAGAGATTTTTTATGCTTTTGCTCCTTTATCAGTAGAAATTGTATGAAAACTGAATTAAAATCTACTGAAAAAGCATAGAAAAATAGGCCATGATGCCCTGGCATCAACCAACCACAAAATTCATCCCACACACCTCAACACAACTTCACCACAACATATCAATGTCATCAAAATTACTCTCAACCTTCATCTCTTGAACTAGCAGTTGAGTATTACCTTCAATGGTCCAAAGAATCCTTGGAAAGCCGATACCAAGTCATTAAAAGACAAGGACAAATCTTGAAAAGACACAAACAATTCTGGAAAGAAATCCTCTTCAAGAAGATGAATGGGCATTTAGAGCAAAGCAGAAGAAACTTAGGAGTGCCAAGAATTGAGGATAAAGAACAATCTGTAAAGGAGGAAGTAGAAGAGCAAGATGAAGAGGCCTCTGGGTCAAGTGAATTTTTAGTAAAGAAGAATGAGGTGGTGGAGGTATATGAGCACAGGATTCCAAATCCACAGAGGCTAGTTGAAGTAACAATGGAACATAAGGACTCACTCCCAAAGGATTTAATGGAAGATCATGAAGAAAAGGAGAAAGTCAATCAAGAGATTTCATACTCATTTGAAGCAAAGAGCTACAAAGATGAAGGGTTTATTGAAACCCCAATGCAAGAAGCTTCTGGGGAAGAAATCACTTCAACAATCACACAACCACCAAGTTATGATATCCAAGAAGTGAAGGCAACCAACAACAACACCGAGAAGAGGATTGTGACCAAGCCACAATTGATCATATCCATGAAGAAGAAAAGGTCAACCACAAGCAATCCAACCCCTGAACCACCAGCAAGCAAGCTCAATCAAGCTACTTACAAAAGGAAGCTTGTTGAGGAGAGACCAAAATAGGGGACAATAGCTGAATCTTCTCCCTCCTTGAGGTCATTCCTCTTAACAAACTGGAAGAAGAGGAAGAAAGTGAAGAACAACATGTCAAGCTAATGACACTAAAAGAATGCTTGTTAGGAGGCAACCCAACCTTAGGTAACATTTTATTCCTTTGCTTTGTTCATTCTCTCTGTCTGTTTTGTTTAAATTTCAATAAATTGGCATATGATTACATTCTAAGTTTGGTGTTGCCCTGCAACAATTTATTTTCAATCTTTTTGGATGATTGCATCAAAAATGAAAGTGTCACACTGGGATTCTAAGTTTGGTGTGCCACTTATTTTTCTATGCAATTTATCCAGCAACACCACTTGTCTGCATAATCTTAATGCCTTTACAGTGTTATCTTTATTTTTACATCTTTATTATTCTCTTTGTTTTAGTCATTTCCTTGTTTTTAATGCTTTCACTTATTTTGCTTCTTAACTGTTTTTGTTAAATACCTTACCAAGAAATCCTTATTCATGACAGATTCTTTCCTTGGTAATTGTATTTAACATATAATAGTTTCTTTGTTTTAGTTCAAATAAATTGACATGTGATTGCATTCTAAGTTTGGTGTTGCTATGCAACAAAATTTGGTTCCAATCTTTACTAGATGCTTGCATCAATTCCAAGTGAAAGTGTCACACTAAGTTTGGTGTGCCACTTATCTTTTATGCAATATATCATGCACACCCTCTTATGTTTGTAATCACAATGTCTCTGTTTCCTGTGCCTTGATGGTTATTCTTAATTTTACTTGCTTAAACACATGTACTACTAACATTTCATTGTGTAAGACACTCATGATCCATCTTAGCCCCATCACCACTGTTCTAATTATTGCTTGAGGATGAGTAAGCATTCTGAGTTTGGTATGGGAAGAGGAAGAATATGAGGAAAAGGACAACAACAAGGAAGATGAACTACAAGGTGGTAACGCTCCTTTCTCCTCTTACTTATTTCCAGCACAGTAAATTGCATGATTGTCTTTTTCTCTTCTCTGTATACATGTGTGGTATGAATAAGCATAGCCTGAATTTTGATTTGTAACATCTTGCTGTGTCATTGTGACTACTATCATGAATTTTGTGAGTTCAAAAGCAATAAAGTATCATGATCATAAACAAACAAGGAATTAAAGAAGAATTTAGCATGGCATACAAGTATTGGAAGGTTAGTATAATTAATTTTTGCTCAATTGTATTAGATTTTATTTAATTGAAGTTTTCATCTAGGACATTGATACGCAGGAAATTGCCTCTCAACAAATTCCTTCCGGCAAGTGCACCGGATTGTCGTCAAGTAAAAACTCACAAAAGAGTGAGGTCGAATCCCACAGGATTGGTAGATCGAGTGATTAAAATTGGTGAATTATACTAGTTGAGCGAAATCAGAATTAAAATTGGGATTGCTGAATGTAAATTGGGGGGAAACTTAAATTGCAAGAAATTAAAGGAACAGAAAATTAAATTGCAGGGAATTAAAGTGACAGAATCTTAAATTGCTGGAAATTAAATGGGATCGGAGAATTAAGCATGAAATTAAAGATAAATAAAGTAAAATTGAATGGGTAGATCAGAGATGGGGAATTCATTGGGTTTTAGGAGATATTGAATTCTCCGGATCAAATCATTTTCACCTCTTCCTCAATCAATGCATTCATTGACATTGCTTGGCAATCTTAGGTGATTGGATCCCAATGCCTTGGCTCACCAATCTCTCTAAGCATGAACAATTGTCCAATGTCTTAATTTAATTGCTCATGGGAAGAGTTGAAGTTCGGTCACTGACTATACCACACAAATTCATAGATCAAAGTGTTGGTAGGATTACATGTCACTATATCCATCCAAACCCCAATCTAATCCAATGTGAGAAAGTAATTCTAGCATGAATTCTTCATTCCTCTCTCAAGGCTCCGAAGAATTCCAATTATGGATAGCTTCTCTCTCAAGACAACTATCCAATTGAATTAAGACCGAAAGCTTTCTAACAAAAGAATAAGATGAAAACTACTATTGATCCATTGAATTACAATAGAGCTCCCTAACCCAATGAAAAGGGGTTTAGTTGTTCATAACTCTCAAAATGGAAATTGGAATTCTAAGATAAGAAATTCCGAAATTGGGAAAAAAAAAGGTCCCTCTAACTTAAATTCTAAGCTATATATACACTTTCTTCCATTGATCTTCAAGCTCTGAATTGGACTTTTGTCCTTGATGGAATTGGGTTGAAAATGGCTCTAATGGGTTGCCCTGGGTGTTAGAGAAGAGATCTGTGTAAAATTTGAATACTAATGCTTCACGTTTGAGTCAACTGATGAGAGGAACTTTTGCGTGGTCTAGAAATTTGCGGATAAATCCTCGTTGCAAGTATAGTTTCTAAACCTTCAAAAGTCCTTTCATACAAACGTTTTGGGTGTCACAAGTAACAAACCCCTTTTAAAATGTTAACCGAGTATTCAAACCTCGGGTCGTCTTCTCAAGGAACTGCAAGGAAGTATGTTCTTATTATTGGCTATAAAGGTTGTAATCGGGGTTGAGAGTGAAGAGTAGATATGACAAATAATTTAAATGGCAATTAAAATAAATAAATACTGTAAAGTAATCTTTTGGCAAGGTAAGAGAAATTGGAAGTCCAACTTAGTTCTCTCTCTCTCAACAATAATGAAAGTTGAATCTAAATTCCACTTAGTTAACCTTTACTAAAGTAAGGGAAAGTCAAGGGACTAATTAGTTTGACCTTCGAATCCTATTTATTTCCTAAGAAAAAGTTGGGATTATTGAAGTTCAGTTCAATTAGCAAGATAACGATTATCAATTATGCTGAGTTTAATAATGTTGAGTTACTGATTTCTTAACCAAGACCAAAAAGGGAAAAAGTAAAATTGTTGGAATAAAAATGTCCTTAGATGGAAAGTAATGGTAACACAAATTAAAGAGAAAGCAATCAAGAACTAAAATACCTCAAATAATCATTAACTCAAATCATAACATGGAAAGGGTTCATAAGTCAAGTTAGCAACATTTATAGGTACGAATAGAAGCATTAAAGTAAAAATTAAACCTGGATCGAGAGTCACTCTTAAAAACTAAGAGAAGTCCTAAATCCTAATCCTAATCCTAAGAGAGAAGGGAGAGAATCTCCCTCTCAAAACTAAATCTAAATCATGGAAAGTAATAAAAATGCCAGCTCTCCTTTGAATGGATGCATTCCCCCACTTTATAGCCTCTAGTCTATGTGTTCTGCACTTGGATTTGGGCCAAAAAGGCTTCAGAATCCGTTTTGAGCGTATTCTGTAAATTCTGATATGTGGCCTCTGTCACGCGTCCGCGTGGGTGACGCGGTCGCGTGGTGGGGGTGAAAGTGGGAGTGACGCGATCGCATGGTTCGCGCGATCGCATGGTTCGCGCGATCACATGAGAGGGGTGGGAAAGGGGATGACGCGATCGCGTGGGTCGCGTGATCGCGTCGCTGGAATATGTGCTAAACGCACGACTCCAGCACCGTTTCAGTGCAACTCTCTGTCTCGTCCTAGGGTTTTGTACAATCCATGCGACGCGATCGCGTCGCTCACGCGGTCGCGTGGGATTGGTTTTGTGCAAGTGACGCGATCGCATGGGGCATGCGATCGCGTGGGCCAATTTGTGCAAAACGCACAAGGGCCGCACGATTCCAGCCTAACTTTCTGGACGTTGGATATTTACGCCGATCTCCAGGTCACGCGGCCACGTGGATGACGCGGTCGCGTGGGTAGTGTTTTCGCCATATGACACGATCGCATGAGGCATGCGGTCGCGTCGTGCATCCCTTGTTTTTTTTTTTTTAACTGAATGAAGGATGCAATGCTTAATGTGAATGCTATGCATGATTCCAGGTTCAATAAAGTAAAATGAAAAGAAAATAAAAATGAAAGCAATTAACAAGAATTAAATTGAAAAAGAAGCGACCATACCATGGTGGGTTGTCTCCCACCTAGCACTTTTAGTTAAAGTCCTTAAGTTGGACATTGGAAGAGCTTCTTGTTATGGCGGCTTATGTTTAAATTTGTCCAAAAATCTCTACCAGTGCTTGGAATGCCAATGGCCTCCGGGGTCCCATACTAGGCATGTAAAGCTTCTGAGCAGCTTCAGACAAATTTTCAGGCTCCCGGGGTGACGAATGTCAGAGTAGATTCCAGGATCTCAAGCCTTGTTTTTAAATCCGCCTCCGTCTTGATCTACATGTCTCCATCCGGGCGGTTTAAAGAGTAGAATCTCACCATGGTGACCAAACGTTGTGATCCATGCAATTGAGCATGATACCAATCCGTGTACTTCGAGGTGAAGCGTGGAGCCTTATTGAACCTTGTGCACCAGCTCTGAGTATGAGCCATTTCCCTCTTACTCTTAAAGCCGCAAAGAGCTCTAAGCTGTCCATCTGTTTCAAGCAAACCATATTCAAGTGAATAAGTAAAGTTATAGGTTAAGGATTGTACCCACTTGAAGCTTGTATTGGGTGGCAATGGCCTTGGGGTAGGTGTTTCTGGTGGTTCTGTAAGTTCTACTCCCTTGTGCTCTTCTGTGAATTTCTCCACTTCCTTGCAAGGTTTTACAATTGTATCTATGTCCTGGTCAAAGTCTTCTATGTCTTCCTCATCACTTGAGTCATAGATTGGAGGTTGAGAGAAACCTACCTCCGCATCGTCTTCATATTCACTTGGGGAAGATTCTTCGATCTAAAAGCATTCACTTGCAGATGCAAATTCATTACTAAGAGAGCCAGACTTGTGACTATCATCATCAAGGGAATTTGTGTCCTGGGTTATTCCGTCTGATTCTTCATAAACAACTTGCCTTGGAGATTGTACAATATCCTCCTTAGCATCAACTGTAGCGTCTTTGACGGAGTTCTCCTCAGTTCTGGATTCCCATGGAGGTTCAGCATCTCCTAGATCTTCAACCAACTCTTCTTCTTGAACAATGACAGCTTCTTCTACCTGTTCTAGTATGAATTCATTCTCTGTCTTGTCCACTGGAGTTTCTAATATCTCCTTCATGCTACGCTCTTCGTTAGACTGTTCACATGGGGATGTGGCTGATCCTTGTGTATTTGAGCGCCTAGAAACCCATTGAATTATTGTTTGCTCCAGTTGTCGAATGGTTGTTTGAAGTTTATTTACTGTTTCCTTTAGGCGAACCTCTGCTTCTCGGGTTGCCGGACTTGGACATGATACAAAGAAAAGTGGTGGTGATTGGGAGTGATTGGATTGGTACTGGGGTAAGGAAAGATCATATGGTGGCGAATGGAGAAGAGAAGCTTGTGAGTGTAGTGGTTCAAGGTTATGTTGAAAGGATGGTTTATATGCACGGGGTGGGGCTTGTTGGTAATTACAAGGTTATCCACCATATCTTTCAGCTGGGTATGCATGGTAGAATGGTCTTTGTCCAGGATATCTCGGAGGGTGTTGCTGCCTAAAGGGTTGATTAGATCCTCTTGGCTCCATCCATCCTTGATTGGTCTGACCTTGATGCATATTCCTGCTGTAACTTCTATTTCCTTCAACAAAGTTAGAACCAAACTCAAAGCGAGAGGGGTGAGAATTCATGGTAGCAAATAAAAATAAAAAGGAAAAACAAAAATAAATAAACAAGCAAAAGAAAAGTATTTACAATAACCAATAATAAGGCACACGTTAGCAGTTCCCCGGTAACGGCGCCATTTTGATGAGAGAAACTTTTGCGTGGTCTAGAAATTTGCGGATAAATCCTCGTTGCAAGTATAGTTTCTAAACCTTTAAAAGTCCTTTCATACAAACGTTTTGGGTGTCACAAGTAACAAACCCCTTTTAAAATTGTTAACCGAGTATTCAAACCTCGGGTCGTCTTCTCAAGGAACTGCAAGGAAGTATGTTCTTATTATTGCCTATAAAGGTTGTAATCGGGGTTGAGAGTGAAGAGTAGATATGACAAATAATTTAAATGGAAATTAAAATAAATAAATACTGTAAAGCAATCTTTTGGCAAGGTAAGAGAAATTGGAAGTCCAACTTAGTTATCTCTCTCTCAACAATAATGAAAGTTGAATATAAATTCCACTTAGTTAACCTTTACTAAAGTAAGGGAGAGTCAAGGGACTAATTAGTTTGACCTTCGAATCCTATTTATTTCCTAAGAAAAAGTTGGGATTATTGAAGTTCAGTTCAATTAGCAAGATAACGATTATCAATTATGCTGAGTTTAATAATGTTGAGTTACTGATTTTTTAACCAAGACAAAAAAGGGAAAAAGTAAAATTGTTGGAATAAAAATGTCCTTAGATGGAAAGCAATGGTAACACAAATTAAAGAGAAAGCAATCAATAACTGAAATACCTCAAATAATCATTAACTCAAATCATAACATGGAAAGGGTTCATAAGTCAAGTTGGCAACATTTATAGGTACGAATAGAAGCATTAAAGTAAAAATTAAACCTGGATCGAGAGTCACTCTTAAAAACTAAGAGAAGTCCTAAATCTTAATCCTAATCCTAAGAGAGAAGGGAGAGAATCTCCCTCTCAAAACTAAATCTAAATCATGGAAAGTAACAAAAATGCCAGCTCTTCTTTGAATGGATGCATTCCCCCACTTTATAGCCTCTAGTCTATGTGTTCTGCACTTGGATTTGGGCCAAAAAGGCTTCAGAATCTGCTTTGAGTGTATTCTGTAAATTCTGATACGTGGCCTCTGTCACGCGTCCGCGTGGGTCACGCGGTCGCGTCATCTGGAGCTTTTCCTTGCCACGCGGTCGCGTCAGTCACGCGTCCGCGTCGTATGCGTTGTACTTAAGGCGCGCGGTAGCGTCAGTCATGCGGCCGTGTCGCTGCTTCTTCGCTTCTGGCACGCGATCGCGTCGTCCATGCGATCGCGTAGATACCAGTTTCTGCAAAACTCCATTTTGCACTTTTCTTCCATTTTTGTACGTTTCCTTTTCCATCCTTTAAGTCATTCTGCCTTAGAAAATCTGAAACTACTCAACACACTAATCACGGCATCGAATGGAAATAAAGGTAATTAAAATAATTAATTTTAAAGCTTAGGAAACATGTTTTTCACATACATCACATAATAAGGAAGGGAAAGTAAAACAATGCAATTAATATGAATAAGTGGGTGAAGGATTGAATAAATCACTCAAACTAAGCACAAAATAACTCACGAAATATGGGTTTATCGTCAACGTTTGAGGGCCAACGTTGACTCAAACGCCATTTAGAAAAAAACCAGCAAAACCAGAAAGCTTGCTGTCGTTGGCATTTGACTCAATGTTGGAGGGCCAACGTCAGCTAACCCATGCATACGCTTACCGTGCGCTTCCGCGCAAAAGGGTCAAAATGCTCATCCACGCGTACGCGTACTGTACGCTTACGCGTGGATGCAAGATTTTCATTTTGCAGTTTAAAAACAAAGCAGGGGACGTTGACATCAGCATTGGACCTCTAACGTTCCCTCCAATGTTGGTGTTTTCACGCGTACACGTACTGTACACTTACGTGTACATTGGTATTTTTTTCATCCACGTGTACACGTCACTGACGCGTACGCGTTGATTCAAATTTCTCAACTCCAATTTCTGGGCTTGGCATCGCAGACGTTGGAGGAAGCGTTTGAGGCAACATTGGACCTCTAATGTTCGGCTTTGGCGTGTACGCGTACCGTGCGCTTCCGCGCAAAAGGGTCAAAATACTCATTTACACATACGCATGACGCACGCTTCTGCACGGATATCAAAATTTGCCTTTTTTTTACGCGTACACATCATAGACGCGTACGCGCCACTCAAAATTCATTCAGCTCCAGAATTAAATTTTTTATCACCACATTGAGGGTAATGTTGGATGTCTAACGCTACCTCAAACATGAGCATCAGCCACCATGCAGAAAAGTGCTCTGTTTCTCTTCCAACGTTTGAGGCAACGTTGGTGGTCCAACTTGGCCACCAACGTTGCTTCCTCTTCATCCTTTCTATCCTCCTTCTTCAACCTTTCTCCATGCTTCCTTCACCTATCATCAACCAATGAATGCATCAAAGCCTTGCTAAAATCATGAGAATTCTTATCATTCTTAGCATACAAGTAATCATAGCATAAATCATCATAAAATTGCATCAAATCACTGATGGTTGAATGAATATAGGCATACATAAATTTCTACTTAATTTGCTTACTTATAGCTCAAGAAAGTGCATAAAACCTATTAAAAACAAGGAAAAAGGAAAGTGAAACTAGCCTAAGATGCCCTGGCATCACAACACCAAACTTAAATCTTGCTTGTCCCTAAGCAAGTACTGAATTTATTAAGAAGAAAGAATGAAACAGAAGGGAATGTTCATATCAACAAGTCATTATTATTAGTCAATGGGGTTTTATGCAGAAAAATGCAACAACTCACTTCTGATTGATCTTTAGGCATAGAAGTCTCCTTCAAGCATCAATTATCATACTGCTATGACCTCTTATTATTCATTCATCCTTGGTAGTTATTTTTCTTCATTTTCTTTTCCTGTAGACTTTAGCTCAGTGTCATGTGTTGTAGCAGTTTCTTAGTGTACTTGTACTTAACACATTTTCCACTACAGACACTTGGCTCACAAATCTTCTTAAGATATTGATGCCTAGCACCTCTTTGGGATACTAAATGTCTTGTAGCTAGGTTGCTCTTGATAATGGACTTTTGGTTGATATTCCCGGGTTAGTTAACCCAAGTTACCAAGTGTTAAAGCACTCCATAAAACCTAATCATCCAAGTAGATCCTAGTACACAGACACCACAGGCATATGTCCTAAGGTCCAAGCTATTGGTGTCTAGCCTTATTCTTTGCTTTTCTTTGTTTTTGCTGCCACTTTTGGCTTTTATTTTCTTTCTTTCTATTTGTTTTTATTTTCTCCAAAGACTTTTATTTACTAAAATCCATAGACAGCATGCTAGTTTTCACTTAGAAAGAGAACAATCTATCGTTTTATTCATTATAAGTGAGCTACTACACAATCAGACATACACCACCACTAACTGTTATTTTACTACTTGCTAAAAAGGAACTATTCCACTTCTTGTGCAAAGATTTCTTTTATTTAATTGAAAAGACTTAGGGAACAAGACAAGCATTGAATCAAGTGAAAGTGAGAGCACACACATCTAGGCTAGCATACTTATTGCAAAGATTAAACATAACAGGATGCAGAACAACTAAAACTAAAAGTTACTATTAAGTAAAACAAAACATGTTCTTTCTTTATTGAATGTGATAAGCAAAGAGCAAGTCTACCTTTCATTTGTTATCCTGTTTGTCTTTTTTCTTCTTCTCGCTTGCTTGCTTACTAGTTTCTCCCTTGCTTTTGCCCTTTAGCTTTTGCCAGAATCCAGCTTTCTTCATTGTCTCTTCTACTCTGTTTTCAGGAAGTATTGCTTTGTCTATTTCTCTGTCACTCCTTTCCTTGAAGTATTCATCATAAATTGGAAATGCTGGATCCATGCTATGCAGATGTTCCCCAATGTAGTTGAACTTGATTTGGTCATTTATGTTGTAATCAGCTTGAACTCCATATCTTGCATCCTGAAGGGTCGTGACCTCCTTGAAAGCTCTCATGTTCTCAACCTGAAGTTGGGCCAGCTGGTTGAAAGAGTCTTGAAATTGTAAAGCTTGTTCCCTTTGCATAACTAAGGGTCTTGACTCATAGCCTCTCTGTTGACTCATCATTCTCAACTGAAGCTCCTCTTGTCTTTGCTGAGCTTTCATGTACTGTGAATGGAGTTCTTCCTGCTTCTCTTGAATTCCCATGTACTGTTATGATAACCTTTCAATTGCTTCTTGCATCTGCACCATGTCCATGTTGTTTTTTGGCTAGAATTGTTGTTCTTCTTGTTTTTCTTGTTGTCTTACTTCCTCCTGTGGTTCTTCTCTCCTTCTTTTCCTTTGTGGTCTTCGACTCCGTTGTGCCTCTGTGATATTCATCATTCTTTCGAGGGTTATAGGCATTCCTGGATACAGCCATGTTGGGTGTGCATCCTCTAGGGGCACTATGGCTTTCATGCATAACCTCATAATGGTGCTTGGATAATGGAGCCAGGCTTTCAGCAGAGTTTTTCTCTGCAACCTTTTGAATGTCATTTGCAATGATCTCATGGACCTTTATCTCTCCCCCCATTATTATACAGTGTAGCATGACAGCCCTTTGCTTGTTAACCTCTGAGGTGTTCACTGTGCCAAGAATTGATCTCTTTATCAGCTCATACTAACCTTTTGCTTCAAGGATGAGATCTCCCTTTTTCAATTACTTGTGCCTTCCTTGATTGTCTCTCTCCTAGTCAGCATTCACCACACAGATATCACTAGAGATTTCATCATAATCTGGGTTTCTATTTACCCTTTCATGGTATCCTGGCTCATCAAACTGGGCTATCCTAAGTCCTAAGACCTTCATGATGGTCTTCGGACTAAAGTCCACTTCCACTCCCCATACATAGCTCTTGTAAGTTGGGGATTCAGTCATATCAAGCCTTGGGGTGTTAGCATAAAACTCCCTTATTATGTTTGCATTAATCCTGGTGATTGGTGAGGTAAGCTCTTCCCATTTTCTCTTTCTGATCTTGGCTTTCATTTCTAGGCACCCATTATCAGGTAGCTGGAAAGGGACTTCTGGGTATATCTTTTTGTCATTCATCCACCCAAGTTACATTTGATGGTGCCAGGATCTGAACTTCCATTGATCATATTCATTTTCACCTTCTTCAACCATGGGTTCCTTTCCTCTTCTTCTTTTAGAACTTGAAGAAGAAGCCATGCTTCCCTTGATGGTTGGCCAAGTTGAGGTTAAGGGTTTTATGAAGAGAATTGGTTGGTTAGATGCACTCTCAGAGGAGAAGTGTTTGAAGTTAAGGTAGTGTTATGAAAGCAAGTGAACAAGGCTGCTTTGTTGCAAAAGAACACGATTTCTAGGCTTTGGTTTTAGAGAACACAAGAGTTGAATATCCAGAGTACAAGAAGTGTGAGATTTGGGTTCATATGCACGGTTCAAGTGAGGCTTTTTATAGTAAGCTTTAATGAAGAATGGATGGCTAGGATTCCTTGGGCAAGTTTATGAATGAAGGGTTTGCATGTAAAATTGAATAAAGACAAAAGTTGCCTCCTCATGAAGCATATCACTTCGGTCTTCCAAGTGCTTCTTCCAAGGAAGTGCAGACTCACCCTTCAAGCCAGGTGATCTACTTTTGTCTTCATGCTAGCCTTACCCTTGTTTGTCTTGTCCCTTTTCATTAAATAGTTCTCTGCTCACCTAACCATCATAACAAGACAAAAGGAGTGAGTACTAACAAGTGGTGGTAAGAAACAATTAATATTTAAAACTAAAACTTTGACTATCATTCCTCATTCTTGTTTAACCAACCGTGACTCTTTTTGGTGCCACCATATATATTCTTGGAGGACACCAAACTTAGTGTTTGGTCACATGGTTCAAAGTGTCACTTCCTCCAAGTGTTGTCATTAAAATCTCAACGAAATTAGTGTCAATTTTTGGTTAAACCATCATGAGAAAAACTTTGTTTTGCTATTTCTAAACATGAACAACAAATTATAACCATGGTTGCAGTTTCATGACTTTTAAAACTCAAGAAACTTGACTCTCATGACTTGTTTTTGCAATATATAGAACACCAAACTTAATATTTGGCTATATATTCTAGGAAACAAATGTCAAACTGGCACTATGATTATTATTTTTGAAAGGTGTCTTAGTGTGCCTGTAGGCACACCAAACTTAGAATTGGATCATATGCTTCTCAATGTCATGTATAATTGTCAAAATTGTCTATACAAGCTTGAATTCATGTTAGAGCCACAATTATTATTCATACTAAAACATTAAAAACAAAAAAACTAAATCATGGGTTGCCTCCCATGGAGCGCTTCTTTAGCGTCACTAGCTTGACGGTTGGTTTATTGCTAGGGTGGACTGTAATGTTTGAGGTCCTCTCCTCTTACTGTAAAGCTTTCTCCACTTGATTCCTTGATAATTTCCAAATGCTCCAAGAAAAGGACCTCTCTGATTATGAACACTTGAGGTAACTAAGATGGAATAGTTGGAAGATGGGGTGGGATTTGTGGATGGTGGATTGATATCACCTTATCTCCAGGGGAGAAACCTTCTGTAGGAACCTTCTTGTTTCTCCATCCCCTTGGCGGTTTCGTCACAACTCTTTTCTCTTCTGTTATTAGTGCTTCATTCACTATTGTTGTGTTAGGGAGTTCCTTGTTAGCTGCTTCTCTCAACTCTTGTGCCACCAGCTCTTCCTTGAACTCATTTGGTTACTTCTTCTCTTGAGCTACTTGTTTATCCATCAAGGTAAGCTTCAAATGCTGGCCCTGTGGTTCATTGCTATTCTCCTTCAGGAGACTCTCAATGTATTCTTGTTTTAATTTCTTGTTCTCTTGTTCAGATTCATGCAAGGGCTTGAAGGCTTGAAAAGTGAGCCGCTCATCATGTATTCTCAGTATCAACTCTTCCTGTTCTACATCAATGAGTTCTCGACCAGTAGCTAGAAATGGTCTCCTCAGAATAATTGGATGGAGGTGACTTTCCTCCATGTCCAGAACAACAAAGTCTGTGGGGAGGAAGTAGTTTCCCACCTTCACCAACATATTTTCCACTATTCCTTCAGCTTGCTTCTGAGTTTTATCAGCCAATTGTATGATTACATCAGTAGATTTCACCTCACTAATTTGCAACTTCTTCATAAGAGATAGAGGCATCACATTTATGCTAGCTTCTAGATCACAAAATCCTCTGTCAATTTTTGTTTCTCCTATGATACAGGGAATATGAAAGCTCCCTGGATCTTTTTTCTTCAGGAGTGCGTCTCTCTGAATGAGAGCACTACATTCCTTGTTCATCACTACTGTTTGGCCACCTTTCAGGTTGCTCTTTTTGGCTAGTAGCTCTTTCATGCACTTGATGTATGTGGGCATCTGTTAGAGAATTTTGATGAAAGAGATGTTGACACTGAGAGATACAAACATATCTAGGAATCTTGAATATGACTCTTCTTCCTCACTTTTCTTTAGTCTCTGAGGAAATGGTGCTTTTGGCACATAAGGTTTCAGAGTTTCCTTCCTCTGTTCAGGGCTAGGCATTTCTTCTATCTCTCTGATATTTTTCCTTGACTCCCCTTCATCAGGCTTTGAGTGTCTGGAGTATTTTTCCTTCAGACTATCTTCACTACTTAGATTAATTGACTTGCATTCTTCCCACCTTACCTTCTTGGTCTCTCCTCTTAGGTTCTTTTCAGGATCGCTTGGGAAGCTGTCGGTGGGCCTTGGAAATTGCTGTGAAAGATGTCCTACCTGAGATTCAAGATTCTTAAGAACCTCCCCTCGGCTTTTCATATTACCTCTCTCTTCTTCTCGGAATTTCTTTATATCTTCACACTCTTTTTTTAGGTTTGCAAGCATGGCTTTCATCCTGGCCATTCTATCATCCTCATGTGGTGATAGTTGGTTTGAATTGGGGTGTTAAGAGTGGTTGTTATGGTTTTGATGTGGTGGGTGTGAATAAGTGTTTTGTGTGGTCTGATATGGTCTTTGGTTGGAGTTTTGGTGAGTGAAGTTGTTGTACTAGGTTGGATTATGAGGTCTGTGATCTTGGCCTTGGTTTTGTTGGTTCCCTCACCCAAAGTTTGGGTGGTTCCTCCAACCAGAGTTATAGGTTTTAGAGTATGGATCATTAGCTGGCCTAGATGAGTTTTCAATGTAATTAGCTTCCTCCCAGTTAGCTCCCTCTTCTGTCTCCAACTCTTCTTGGGGTGATGATTGAGTGTGAATAGCTGCAACCTGATTCTTTTCTATTTGCTTGGTCAATTCAGCCAGTTGCTTGGTGATCATCTTATTCTGGGCCAGGATTGCATCCATATGGTTCAATTCCAAGACTTCCCTATTGTTGCTCCTATCTGAGGCATAAAAATACTCATTGTCAGCCACTGTCTCTATCACATCAATGGCTTCCTCAATGGTCATCTTCTTGTTAAGTGAACCTCCAGATGAGTGGTCTACAACCTTCTTTGATTGATGATTCAACCCTTCATAGAAGATATGAATTTGTACCCACTCATTAAATATGTTAGGGGGCATTTCCTTGTCAAATCCTTGAATCTCTTCCACGCTTCATAAATGGTCTCACCATCTAGCTGTCTGAATGTTTGCACTGCAGTTCTCAGCCTATTTACTTTTTGCGGAGGGTAGAACCTTGTCAAGAATCTGTTCATTACATCTTCCCATGTTGTCAAGCTTTCCTTGGGGAATGATTCCAACCATTTTGATGCTTTGTCCCTCAAAGAAAATGGAAACAGTAGCAATCTATAGGTGTCAGGATGAACACCATTAAACTTAACCGTGTCACATATCTTTTGGAATTTAGTGAGGTGCTCATTAGGATCCTTTAGGGCACTTCCTCCATAAGAACAGTTGTTTTTTTGCACAAGAGTTATGAGTTGAGGCTTTAATTCGAAGTTATTAGCATGTATAGTTGGCCTTTGAATGTTTGACAAACCCCAATTTGACGGTTTGTTTTGCATTGAATTTAGAGTATTCTGATAACCTTTTGTCACATTTAGCCTAAGAATTAGCATGGTTTTGTTATCTCTCCCATATTCGTGCTTAAGTGTGAAAACATGCTTTTTAAGCCTTATTTTAATGAATTCTAGTTCTTCTTTGATTCCATAAGATGCCTTGATGTGTTTGCTAGTAAGTCCAGGATTGAAATAGGCTAGGCATGGATCAAAGGAAGCAAGGAAAGAAGCATACAAGCGGAGAGAAGCATAAAAAGTCAAAGAAGCAAAGACAGCCATGCACGCGCACGCGCACAAGGCGCTCACGCGCACATTGCAGAATCGACCAGGGACGCGCACGCGTACCATGCGCGCACGCGCCGATGATGGCACATGGCCTCATTAATGCAGCACGTGCCTGGCGATTTGAGAGGGTTTCTGAACCCATTTTTGGCGCCAAATTGCTAAGGGAAAGGAATAAAAGGATGAAGGATTAAGGGGAAGACATCAATCATTACTATAACATCACTTCCAACTAACTAATCACTTTAGTTTTAGGGTTTTAGAGAGAGAAGCTCTCACTTCTCTCTAGAATTAGGATTAGGATTAGGTTTAGTTCTTAGGTCTAGATTTAGATTCATGTTCTTCTACTTCTACATCTCAATTCCTTGTAATGACATTGATTCTTCTTCCATTCTTTTATTGCAATTTCCTTCATGTTGTTTTTATACTTTGTTGTAGATCTAGTATTGTTCATCCCATTTTCTTTCAATTCAATAAGAGGTAATTCATAATAAATGTATCTTCTTTGCTTTTCTATTGTTGATCTCTTACCTTTGTAGTTGTAGATTCCTTTAATTCTTGCAATTAATAATGTTTACTTCTATTGCACTTTATGTGTTTGTTGAAATGTCTCTTTTAAGTTTTAGTGTAGATTTTGTTCCTCTTGGCCTAGGTAGAGTAATTAGTGATACTTGAGTTATCTAATTCCTTTGTTGATTGATAATTGGAGAGATTGCTAATTGGTTTGGAGTGCACTAAAGCTAGTCTTTCCTTGGGAGTTGGCTAGGACTTGTGGCTCAAGTCAATTCATGCACTTGACTTTCCTTTAATTAGTAAGGGTTAACTAAGTGGTAGCAATGAACAATTCTCATCACAATTGAGAAGGATAACTAGGATAGAACTTCTAGTTCTCACACCTTTCCAAGAGCCTTTTATAGTTTTTAGTTTATTTTCATTGCCGTTTATTTTTTCATGCTTCTTATCCAAAACCCCAAAATAACTCATAACCGATAACAAGACACTTCATTGTAATTCCTAGGGAGAACGACCCGAGGTTTAAATACTTCGGTTTATAAATTTTAGGGGTTTGTGCTTGTGACAAACAACTTTTTGTATGAAAGGATTGGTGATTGGTTTAGAAACTATACTTTACAATGAGATTTCATTAGTGAAATTCTAAACCGTCAAAAATCCATTCGTCAATGTTGCTACCACAATTTCCTAGATTTGGATTGATGTATGATCCCAGAACTCTCCTCTCTTGCCTAGCAAGGTTAGCTCCACCTCTTCTGGCATGATTGTTCACTTCTTCTTCATGATGGTTTTCCATATCCTCCTCCATGGTTATATCAAAGTATTCCTCCTCTTCTTCTGCACCAACAACCCTTTTTCCTCTTGCTTCCCTCCTTAATCTCAGGAAGATTCTTTCCGGTTCACTATAAAAGGAAGTTGAAGTTTCTTTTCTTCTACTTGTCATACAATGAACCAGTACAAGAAACAGCAATTGTAGAGTCTACTAAAATAGAGTATAGTTAGCTTGGTTAGAGCAATTTATCAAATAGTTAGTAGGTTAGCTTGATGGGAAGTAAAACAGTCAGATAAAATTCAAGAAAAACAACTAAAATTTGCAGAAATTAAATGAACAACTGGAATTAAAATTCAATTAATCAAAAGAAAAAGTAAAGTGCTCAATCTAGTTATCCTTCAATTTAGTAATTATCAATACAAAACCAATCCCCGGTAACGGCGCCATAAACTTGATACGCGGGAAATTGCCTCTCAAAAAATTCCTTCCAGCAAGTGCACCGGATTGTCGTCAAGTAAAAACTCACAAAAGAGTGAGGTCGAATCCCACAAGGATTGGTAGATCGAGTATTTAAAATTGGTGAATTATACTAGTTGAGCGAAATCAGAATTAAAATTGGGATTGCTGAATGTAAATTGGCGGGAAACTTAAATTGCAAGAAATTAAAGGAACAAAAAATTAAATTGCAGGAAATTAAAGTGACAGAATCTTAAATTGCTGGAAATTAAATGGGACCGAGGAATTAAGCATGAAATTAAAGATGCATAGAGTAAAATTGAATGGGTAGATCAGAGATGGGAAATTCATTGGGTTTTAGGAGATATTGAATTCTCCGGATCAAATCATTTTCACCTCTTCCTCAATCAATGCATTCGTTGACATTGCTTGGCAATCTTAGGTGATTAGATCCCAATGTCTTGGCTCATCAATCTCTCTAAGCATGAACAATTGCCCAATGTCTTGATTTAATTGCTCATGGGAAGAGTTGAAGTTCGGTCACTGACTATACCACACAAATTCATAGATCAAAGTGTTGGTAGGATTACATGTCACTATATCCATCCAAACCCCAATCAAATCCAATGTGAGAAAGCAATTCTAGCATGCATTCTTCATTTCTCTCTCAAGGCTCCGAAGAATTCCAATTATGGATAGCTTCTCTCTCAAGACAACTATCCAATTGAATTAAGACCGAAAGCTTTCTAACAAAAATCAAGAGAAAAGAAAGAAGAAGAAGATGAAAACTACTATTGATCCATTAAATTATAATAGAGCTCCCTAAAACAATGAAAAGGGGTTTAGTTGTTCATAGCTCTCAAAATGGAAATTGAAATTCTACGATACATTCTAAATGAAAAGTGCAGTAAGTGTAAAAAATTCCAAAATTGGGGAAAAAAAAGGTCCCTCTAACTTAAATTCTAAGCTATATATACACTTTCTTCCATTGATCTTCAAGCTCTGAATTGGGCTTTTGGCCTTGATGGAATTGGGTTGAAAATGGCTCCAAAGGGTTGCCCTTGGTGTTAGAGAAGAGATCTGTGTAAAATTTGAATACCGATGCTTCACGTTTGAGTCAACATTTGCCGGCCAACGTTGACTCAAACACCATTTAGAACAAAACCAGCAAAACCAGAAAGCTTGATGTCATTGGCGTTTGACTCAACGTTGGAGGGCTAATGTCAGCTAACCCACGCGTACGCGTACCGTGCGCATTTCGCGCAAAAGGGTCAAAAATTCTCATCCACACGTACGCGTACTGTACGCTTACGCGTGGATGCAAGATTTTCATTTTGCAGTTTAAAAACAAAGCAGGGGACGTTGGCCTCAGCGTTGGACCTCCAACGTTCCCTCCAACATTGGCGTTTTCACGCGTACGTGTACTGTAGGCTTACGCGTACATTGGTATTTTTTTCATCCGTGCGTACGCGTTGCTGACGTTGGAGGTAGCGTTTGAGGCAACGTTGGACCTCCAACATTTGGTTTTGGTGCGTACGCGTACCGTGCGCTTCCACGCAAAAGGGTCAAAATACTCATTTACGCGTACGCGTGATGCACGGTTCCGCGCGGATATCAAAATTTGCCTTTTTTAGGCACGCGTACACGCCACTCAAAATTCATTCAGCTCCAGAATTGAAGTTTTTATCACCACGTTGGGGGTAAAGTTGGATGTCCAACGCTACCTCAAAGGTGAGCATCAGCCACCATGTAGAGAAGTGCTCTGTTTCTCTTCCAACGTTGCTTCCTCTTCATCCTTTCTATCCTCCTTCTTCAACCTTTCTTCATGCTTCCCTTCACATATCATCAACCAATGAATGCATCAAAGCCTTGCTCAAATCATGAGAATTCTTATCATTCTTAGCATACAAGTAATCATAGCATAAATCATCATGAAATTGCATCAAATTATTGATGGTTTAATCAATATAGGCATACATAAATTTCTACCCAATTTGCTTACTTATAGCTCAAGAAAGTGCATAAAACCTATTAAAAACAAGGAAAAAGGATAGTGAAACTAGCCTAAGATGTCCTGGCATCAGACATTTTATGAAATTTTTTTTGAAATCATGAAAACCTTGAGGAAGTAATTGCAAATTTAGGCAAGAAAAGAAAAAGGGAAAGAATGAGAAAGTTGAAGGCTCTGAGTACCAATGACAATTCATTTGTTAAGTACTTGTGGTGTTTATGTATCAGGCAAAAAGCTTGAAAACAAAACACTTAGAGTCAAGGCTAGGCTCAAGTGCAAAAGCACTCCCTCAAAGCTCAAGGTTCTGAGCATCAATGATTAGAGAGAGTAAAGAAAAGAATCAAATGAGCTTAAAAAGTCCTCTGATTAAATGCTTGTGGTGCTCATGTATCAAGTGGTAAAACTTGATAACAAAGTATTTAGAGTCGTAGCTTTGTTATCAACTCATGGGGCAAAGCACCCAAAAGGAGAAGCTAATAAAAAAATCAAAAACTTGTTTCAAGGAAGAAATATAAGGAAAAAGGTTTCATAAAATGAGCTAGATAGAAGCATCAATCATTTACATTTCTTTTGTGATTGTAGCATGCATGAAAAACTAGCCAACCATGAACATTAACTAGCTATTCTACTCACCTTGATTTGTCAAAATTTACTTCATGATTCTTTTCTTGCTCAGGGACAAGCAAGGTTTAAGTTTTGTGTTGTGATGACATGTCATCATGTCATGTTTTTCTATGATTTTTCATACAAGAAATTGATGACTAGTGCTTAAATATTGAATGATTTTGTGCTTAAATGGTATATTTCTTTGATATTTTGATTTTATAAAGTTTGTAGGAAATAATAGAAGAAGAAGCACTAAAAGCACTAAAAGAAGAATCATACTTACAAGGTGGCAAAAAAGTTGGAAACAGACTCAAGGAGGAGCAAAGAGGATTTGCAACCCTGACCTCTTTACACTCCAACAAGAATAACTCCAGCTACAAAACTCCAAATGAGGTGATTCAAGTGGAATTGGAAAATAGGAATCTAGAGCTTTCCAAGAATACATGGCACTGCATGGTGGACACTAAATCTGAGGGAGAAAACTTACCCCGAAAGTGCAAAGATGAATATAGTATCAACCTGCAGTAATGCCAGCTGACCTCTCCACCTTCCAAGAAGGATAACTTGAGCTGTAGAGCTTTGAATGATGCGCTCTTAAATGAATTGGAAATTAGACATCTAGAGCTTTCCAACGATATATAATAGTATGGGTTTAACATTAAGTTTGGGCCTCAGAAGCTGGCGCTAACTTTGGCTGCCAATCAACGCTCATTTGCCAAGTGAGTGCCACGCTCACTAATTGAGCGTTTTCGGCCTCCAAAATAGCATGACCATGCCTTCTTCAAAGACTATAACTTGAGCTACAGATGTCCAATTGATGCACTTTCAGATGCATTGGAAAGCTGATATTCAGAGCTTTCAAACGATATATAACAATCTATATTTGGAATGAAATTGAAGCACAAGTGATAGGCATCTTTAAGGCCTAAAAACCACGCTCAATAGCCAAACAAGGCTAGGGTTCACTTTGGAAGTGAGCGTAGCGCTCACTAAGTCACCTTTATCGTGACTTTCACACTTGGGAGGCCATCCTGTGCACTAAGCAGCGTTCAAATAGTGAACTTAGCGCTCAATAGAGGAGCGCTAGTGAAGAAACTCACGCACCAAGGGAGAGAGCTCAATGATTGAGCGCAATGCTAAAAAGGGAGCACTAGGCAAGGAATTGAACGCACCAAAATTGGCACGCCTAGGCTAGCAAGCGCAGCGCTCAAATTGTGAACTGAGCGCTCCACTGGGAGGAGACCCAACCCACCAAGCACCTGACCCACTCTAATTCAAGCCAAACCAACAAAAGCCCATTGGGCATGACTCAAAGGCACAAGAAACAATTAGAATAGGAATTTTATTTAATTGTAATTTGTTTTCAATTTTAATTTCTTTTTCATTTTGTAAAGCCTATATAAAGGCATCAATTTCATTTCACTAAGGAGGCTGGCTCTGCTAGAGAGCAATAGGAGTAGGAGTAGGAGTAGAGTAGACGGCTCTTTGATACACTTTTCTTTTCTGCACTTTCTACATTTCAGTTCTATTGAATTTAGCTGATGCAATTTCTATTTCTGATAATCATCTTCTGCAAATTTACTTTCTGCAACTTTACATTTAAGCTTGCTGTGATCTGAATTTACTTTTCATGCAATTTAATCTTCTGCACTTTTATTTCTCAGCAACTTTACATTCCTGCTCATGATTCGATCTGATTTAATCTTCCTGTAATTTAAATTTCCTGTTACTTGTTCTTGAGTTCTCTTCGATTGCTTGATCTACTGCTTTCTTTAATTTCCCTGCACCCAATTCTCTTTATATTTGATGTAATTTACATTTCTTGTTCTTTAAGATTCTGTCAATTTACTTCCTGCAAGTTAGATCTACTGCAATTTACTTTTCTTGCCCTTTAAGTTTCTGCCAAATTTACTTTCTGCACTTTAAATTCCTTGCCATTTACATTCTGCTTCTCAAAATTTACTTAATTCATCATTGTTAGCTTGACTAAACTAATCACCTCACGAAAGTTGCTTGATCCATCAATCCCTGTGGGATCGACCTCACTCTTGTGAGTTATTACTACTTGATGTGACCCGGTACACTTGCCGATAAGTTTGTGTGGAATCATTTTTCCCTCATCAGAATGCAAAGCTATTACCCTCAGAAGTGGAAAGGAATTGAAAGAGACTCCAAGGGAGACTCAAGAAGAGAAGGAAGAGGGCAGTTCAGACGCTAAGGAAGAAGCACAAACACCTATTCCCAACCTATCAGAAGAGAAAAAAGTTCTAAAGCCATATGTCCCAAAGGCCCCTTACCCTCAGCGCCTAATGAAGAATGCAAAAGACAACCAATTCTCCAAATAATTGGAGATTTTCAAGAAACTTCAGATCAATATTTCCTTTGTAGAAGCACTAGAATAAATGCCACTTTATGCTAAGTTTTTAAAGGAATTGATGACCAAGAAGTGAAGCTGGAGGAATGATGAAACTGTTGTTTTAACTGAGGAATGTAGTGCTATAATCCAACACAAGCTGTTGCAAAAATTGAAGGACCCAGGAAGCTTCCAAATTCTCTGCATCATAGTAGAAATAACAGTTGAAAAAGCCTTATGTAACTTGGGAGCTAGTATAAATTTGATGTCCTTAATAATGATGAAGAGAATGAAGATTGATGAAGCCAAACCAACAAGAATGGCTCTCCAATTGGCAGATTGGTCATTCAAATTCTCTCATGGAATAGTGGAAGACTTGCTAGTGAAAGTAGGGGAATTCATCTCCCTGCTAACTTTGTGGTATTGGATATGGAGGAAGAAGCTAAGGCTTCAATAATTTTAGGGAGAACATTTTTAGCTACTGTTGGAGCCATCATTGATGTCAAAAAGGATTAACTTACCCTTAGGCTACATGATGAGAGAATAGTATTCAATGTATTTAAGGCCATGAGCTATCCATCAGAATCACTAGAAGAATGTATGAGGATAGATGCAGTGGAAACTGTGGTGCAAGAAACCTTTGAAGAAGCACTTGAAGGATTGATAGAGGGTGATTCCATGTTAAATGTTGAGGTTACTGATGTCAACTTAGCTGAAATATCTAATCCAAGCACATTGGAGGAGAGGAAAAAGGAGAAAGAAGCACCCAAAATGGAGTTGAAAGCACTGCCTCCTACTCTCAAGTATGCATACTTGGGAAGTGATGGAAGTTACCTAGTGATCATCAATTTTGCCCTCAGTCAAGAACAGGAAGAGGAATCAATCAAGGTGCTGCAAAAGCACCAACATGCCATTGGATGGACCCTTGCTGACTTAAAAGGGATAAGCTCATCCATATGCATGCATAAGATCTTGCTGGAAGATGATGCCAAACCCTCCATTCAAGCCCAAAGAAGACTGAATCCTATCATGAAAAAAGTGGTCTAAAAATAAGTGATGAAGCTATGGTAGGCAGGAGTCATTTATCCCATTTCCAAAGAAAGGAGGAATCACTGTTGTACCCAATGAGAAGAACGAACTCATACCCACAAGAACAGTAACAGGCTGGAGAATGTACATTGACTATAGGAAACTCAACAAGGCAACTAGAAAACATCATTTTCCACTTACTTTTATGGACTAGATGCTGGAGAGATTGGCAGGACATGCATATTATTGTTTTCTTGATGGATATTCGAGTTATAATCAAATAGTGGTTGATCTAAGAGATCAAGAAAAGATATCATTCACCTGTCCATATGGAGTTTTTGCTTATAGGCGCATGCCTTTTGGGTTGTGCAATGCCCTTGCAACTTTCTAAAGATGCATGTTGTCTATTTTCTCAGACATGTTTGAGAAATTCATTGAAGTCTTCATGGACAATTTCTCAGTTTTTGGAGATTCCTTTCCCAATCACCTTAATCACCATGCCTTAACGTTAAAAACATGCCAAGAGACAAACCTAGTTCTAAACTGGGAGAAATGCCATTTTATGGTAACAGAGGGGATTGTCCTTGGCCATAAAATTTCAGAAAAAGGCATAGAAGTAGACAAAGCTAAGGTGGAATTAATTGAAAAATTACCTCCACCTAGTAATGTCAAGGCAATTAGGAGTTTTTTAGGCTATGCTGGTTTCTACAGAAGGTTTATCATAGATTTTTCCAAAATTGCAAAGTCTTTGAGCAACTTTTTAGTCTCTGATGCACCTTTTGTATTTGACCAAAAATGCACACTAGCATTTGAAACACTAAAAAGAGAACTTTCCTCAGCACCTATCATCGCCCTACCTGATTGGAATTTACCTTTTGAACTAATGTGTGATGCATCAGACCATGCTGCTGGGGCAGTGCTTAGACAGGGGAAAGAAAATTTAGTCCATGTTATATATTATGCCAGCAAGGTTTTGAATGAAACTCAAAGGAATTATACCACTACTGAGAAGGAACTACTAGCAATAGTGTTTGCATTTGACAAGTTTAGATCTTATCTCATTGGATCTAAAGTTATTGTTTTCACTGATCATGCAGCATTAAAATATTTACTTGTAAAACAAGACTCAAAACCAAGACTGATAAGGTGAATTTTTCTCTTGCAGGAATTCAACATTGAGATTAAAGACAAGAAGGGAGTGGAGAACAAAGTAGTAGATCATTTGTCTAGAATCCCCTGTGAAGAAGGTAGCACCCAGAAATCAAGTGTCAATGAATTCTTCCCTGATGAGCAATTAATGTTGGTTCATAAGGCACCCTGGTGTGCAGACATTGCTAATTTTAAGGCAACTGGGGAATTTCCTTCAATGATCAACAAGCATCAAAAGAGGAAACTCATCAATGATGCAAAGTATTTTATTTGGGATGATCCATACTTATTCAAAAAATGCTCGGATGGATTGCTCAGAAGGTGTGTTTTAGAGAAGGAAGGAAGAAAAGTCCTATGAGATTGTCATGGTTCCTGCTATGGGGGTCATTTTGGAGGAGAAAGAACCGCAACAAAACTCTTGCAGTGCGGGTTCTTTTGGCCCACCATCTTCAAAGATGCACGAGAACTAGTGAAGAACTGTAATGAATGTTAGTGGGCTGGAAATTTGCCCAAGAAAAATGAGATGTCACAGCAATTCATCTTGGAACTTGAGCTATTTGATGTATGGGGGGTTGATTTCATGGGACCTTTCCCAACCTCATACTCAAACAATTACATTTTGGTGGCAGTAGACTATGTATCAAAATAGGTGGAGGCCATTTCAATCCCTACAAATGACAACAAGGTGGTCCTGAACTTCCTAAAAAAAAATATCTTTAGCAGGTTTGGAGTTCTTGGAGCACTCATCAGTGATGGAGGAAGCCATTTTTACAATAGACCACTAGAGACCCTCCTCCTGAGATATGGGGTGAAGCACAAGGTTGCCATACCCTATCACCCTCAAACAAGTGGCCAGACAGAAGTATCCAACCGAGAGCTGAAAATAATCTTGGAAAAGACGGTTGGAGCTTCAAGAAAAGACTGGTCGAAGAAGCTGGATGATGCTCTTTGGGCATACAAGATAGCCTTTAAAACACCAATTGGAATGTCTCCATATCAACTGGTGTATGGGAAGGCTTGCCACCTACCATTAGAGCTTGAACACAAAGCTTTCTGGGCTCTCAAGTTGATGAATTTTGATGGCCAAGCTGCTGGTGAAAGGAGGCTCTTACAACTGCAAGAATTAGAGGAGTTCAGATTCCAAGCCTATGAAAATGCCAAAATATACAAGGAAAAAGCAAAGGAAAGACATGACCTCAAGATGGCACCAAGAAGCTTTGAGGAAGGACAGAGAGTGCTACTCTACAACTCTAGATTAAAATTGTTCCCTGGGAAATTAAGATCAAGGTGGTCAGGTCCTTTTATTGTCACTAAAGTCTCACCTTATGGATACATAGAGATCATAGAAGAAAGCTCACAATGGACCTTCACTGTGAATGGACAAAGGCTCAAACACTACTTGAGTGACATGGTAGAAGAGTCCAAGATGAAATATAAACTCACTTGAAAGAGAGGAATGTCAAGCTAATGACGATAAAAGAGTGCTTGTTAGGAGGCAACCCAACCAAAGGTAATTCTCTTTTCACAGCATGTCAATAAGAGTTAAGTAAATTCTTTGTATTGCAAGGAGCTAAGTTTGGTGTTGCACACCAAAGAAATCTAAGGGTGAATGTGCAATTCTAAGTTTGGTGTTCCACCATGGATTGCATGAAGGACACAATGCACCCCAGCATAATTAGTTGTCAGCTCCAAACAATCAGAGAAATGACTCAAAAGTTGCTTGATTTCTAGTTCTAGTTTGCTATTTAGTTCATAGTTGTTTTCTAGTTCATAGTTTACTTTCGTAATAAAAGTACTTGATGTTTTCTCTATAAGACTCAATTTGCTGCATAAGGAAAGAAACTAAGTTTGGTGTTCACACACTAATCTAAGTTTAAAAGCCTACAAATATACATGCATACTAACAATCTCTCAAGTGCTTGGGGAACAAGCAGCTTTCAGTAGCTTTTGCAAGAATTCAATCAACCCTTGGAAGAACTATGCATCATCATCAAAGGACAAAAAGAAGTACACTGAAGCCACTAATAAACCCCAATTTTTTTATTTATCTTGTGCTTATTTTAGGGGATTTTATCACCTTTTCCCACATTTATTCAATAAAATAGCATGGTTTTGCATTTTAGGCCTTAAAATATGAAAACATGGATTTTATCACCTTTTCCCACATTGATTTGTGCTTAAATGTGAAAACATGCATTTTAGTCCTTAAAATAGCTAAATTTAACTCACTTTAATTCCATTCGATGCCTTGATATGTTTGTTAAGTGGTTTCAGGTTTAGAAGGCAAACATTGGATTGAAGGAATGAAGAAAAAGCATGCAAAGTGGGAGAACTCATGAAGAAATGAAGGAACCGTAAAGCTGTCAAGCATGACCTCTTCTCACTCAATCGACCATAACTTGAGCTACAGAGGTCCAAATGAGGCAGTTCTAGTTGTGTTAGAAAGCTAACATCCGGGACTTCAAAATTATATAAAATTTGCCATAGTTGCTCCACGTCTATGGATGCGCACGCGCACTGTATGCATGTGCGCCGATTGGTGCACGTGATTTACTAAAAGCAACTCGTGGCCAGCAATTTCTAGAGCATTTTGGGCCCAATCCAACTCATTTCTAATGCTATTTCATGCAGAATTCAAGCTTGGGCAAGGGGGGAGCAATTGTTTTAAGTGTTAGCATCATGTAGTTTAGTTTCTAGAGAGAGAAGCTCCCTCTTCTCTCTAGAATTAGGGTTCTTAGGTTAATCTCTCTTAGATCTAGCTTTAATTTCATGTTTTCATCTTATTTCTTTTATGAATTCTTGCTTCTACACTTTCATTCTCTTAGTTTGTGAAGTTAATTTTACTTTTATTCTCTTTTTCATGTTAATGAACTCTTGTTGGATTTGGATCTATTTTAATACAATTTAATGTTTGATGTTCTTTTATTGCTGATTTGAGTTATGATCTTACTTTCCTTGCAATTGATAGTTGGTAGATTTATAATTCTTGCACATTTACCATGCTTTCCATTTATACCCACGAAGTGTTTGACAAAATACTTGGTTGGGCTTTAGAGTAGATTTTGAGCATTCTTAGCCTGGAAAGAGTAATTAGGTAATCTTGAATCATGAAAACCCAACTCATGTTGGTGATCTAGAGTTGTTAGCTAGTATTGTTTCCATTAACTCTAATCTCTTGCTAATTCACTTAGTGATTTGATTAGGACCTTTGGATTGAGATTAGCTAGTCTTGTTAGACTTTCTTCGAGTGCGAAGATAATATGTTACCTTCTTCCATCGTCGAGGATGACGTAATGAGATAAATTCTTGTTTATTATTGTGATAAGATTGATTAGTCTTGTTTGACTTTCTCCCTATGTGAAGATAACATGATGCCTTCTTCCGTTTGTTGGAGTTGACTAAATAGGATGAATTAATCATTGTATGACTAGGATAGAAAGCCTATGATCTCAACTATTGCCATGAATGTCTCTCTCTTTATTACTTGCTTTCTCTTATTTACTTGTCTTCTTTAAATACTTGCTTGATTTACCTTTCTTGCCATCTATTTTTCTTGCCAATTTAAAATCAAACCCATTGTCCCTTCATAGCCAATAATCATTCACTTCATTGTAATTCCTTGTAAGACGACCTAGAGTCTAAATACTTCGGTTAATTCTTATTTGGGGTTTGTTACTTGTGATAACCAAATTTTTTATGTGAGTTTTGTTTGTTGGTTTGGAGCTATGCTTACAACGAAGTAGTTTTTATTTCTATAAGAAGGAAATCTAGACCATCAAGCAAATTTCTTCATCAGCCACAGAGGGTGATAGCAGAGAGGAAGCAACTAGAAGGCACCACCAAGAGGTTGTATTGTTACTTAATTCCATTGATGCCAGGGTATTTTGGCCAGTTTCACTGACCTTTTCTTTACTGTTTTAGGGTAGTTTCATGCATTTTCTTAGTTAATAAGCAAGTTTTTGGTAGATAATCACTTATATCTTGATTCAAGCAAACATTGTGAATTTCATGTGATTTTATGAGAATTATGCATGAATTGAATGACAAATTGGATAATGCATGTCTCATAACTTAGATTAGAGCTTTGATGCACTTTATTTGCTTGATTTCAGGACAAAGGAAGCAAGGAAGAGCCACATTAGCAGCCACGTTAGTCTAATTAATGTGACCACTAACGTGGAATGGGAATAAACTTGCAACGTTAATGAGAAAAGTGATTGCCAATAACGCCTTCGAAACCATCATGGCCCACGTTAATTGCCACGTTAACTACATTTAACTACATTAACGTGGTAGTTAACGTAGAGAGAAAGGGAGCTCCAGCGTTAGTGGTAAAAGTAAATACCACTAATGCTCCAAATTGGCAATTAGCCACGTTAAGAGTCACCTTAACTCAGTTAACGTGAACTCTAACGTGGAAAGGGAAGACAATGCCAACGTTAGTGACACTCACCTTTGTCACTAACGTTGGACTAAGCCCAACTGGCCATGTTAAGAGTCACGTTAACTACATTAACGTGAACTCTAACATAGGGGGAGCAAGGAATCGCCAACGTTAGTGGCACTTACCTTTGTCACTAACATTGGACCAAGCCACTATGAGCCACGTTAGTTGCCACGTTAATTGCATTAACATGGAAGCTAACGTGGAGGAAAGAAATGATGAGCCAGCGTTAGTGACACTCACCTTTGTCACTAACATTGGAGATGGCAATCACCACCACGTTAGTGGCCACATTAAGACAATTAACGTGAGGCACTAACATGAGAAGGGGCGTTTAGAGCGTTAGTGACAAAGGTAAGTGTCACTAACACTCTCGAGGCTAAGGCATGCCCACGTTAAGAGCCACGTTAGTTATACTAATGTGGACTCTAACGTGAGAAAAAAGGGGCTAAGAGCAACGTTATTGGCAAAGGTGAAAGCCAATAACGCTTGCGATGGACCAAGAGGCAACGTTAGTGGTCACATTAGTGCCACTAACGTTGAAGTTAACGTGAACCATCTTGGGCTAGGAACGTTAGTGAAAAAGGTGATTGTCACTAACGTTCTCAAACCCACATTTTCACTTAACGTTAATACCACTAACGTCCTAGCTAAAGTCCATGCCTACTTCACACTTTCTCTGCAAGTAAAGCTGAGCCCACTTAAGATTCCAAACTGCTTTAACTCAAGATCCAAAGGCCCATATCCAAAGACTTGAAGAGCCAACTAGAAGAACAGAAGAGTAGTATATATAGGAGTAGTTTTGAACTAGAGAAGAGAGCCTTTTAGCATTGGGAGAACTACTCCTTGTATAATTTTACTTTCTTTGCACTTTTAGTTTTACTTTGAGAATGTATTTTCCATCTTTGTTTTCCATTCCCAAAGCTATGAACAACTAAACCCCTTTCATTGGGTTAGGGAGTTCTGTTGTAATTTGATGGATCAATAATAGTTTTCATTATTCTTCTTCTTTCTTTTCTCTTGATTTTACTAGAAACCTTTCAATCTTCATCTAATTGGGTAGTTGTCTTGGAAAAGAAGCTATTCATACATGGATCTCTTCAGAACCTTGGAAGAGAAATGAACAGATCATGCTAGAAATGCTTTCTTATGTTGGACCAAATCGGGGTTTGGATGGATATAGTGACATATAATTCTACCAACATTTTGATTTGGGAATACATGTGGTATAATCAGTGACCACACTTCATCTATTCTCATGAGCAATTAGACCAAGGAATTGGCTATTGATCAAGATTTGATAGATTGAATTACCAAGGAATTGGAATTCAATCACTTAAGATTGCCAAGGAGATCAATGAATGCATTGATTGAGGAAGAGATGAAAATGAACTTGATCCGGAGAATACAACATCTCCTGAGCCCAATGAACTTCCCATTTCTGATCTTACCCATTCTCTTTACTTTCTGCCATTTACTTTTATGTTCATCTTCCCCATTCCCCATTTAAGATTCTGCAATTTACTTTCCGTCATTTACACTCAATCCTTTTATTTCCAGTAATTACATTTCCTGCCATTTACTTTCCGCCATTTAAATTCCTGCGATTCTCCAATCAAATTCTGCTTAGCTCAACTAGAACATTCCTCCAATTAAAGTTGCTTGACCAATCAATCCCTATGGGATTCGACCTCACTCTATTGTGAGTTTTTACTTGACGACAATTTGGTATACTTGCCGAGGGAAAATTGTTGAGAGACAAATTTCCGTGCATCATCCATCCGCCTTGAAATGCTCTAAATTGGAAGTCTGAATGTTCCATGTTAACAGTCAATTATGGTTTTAGTCATCTTGCATTCTATGTGTTTAATCTTTGCAATAAGTATGCTAGCCTAGGTGTGTGTTTTCACTTTCACCAGTTTAAATGTTTGTTTTCTCCCTTTAGTCTTTTCAATCTCAATAAAAGAAATGTTTGAACAAGAAGTGGAAGAGTTCCTTTTTAGCAAGAAGTTAAATAACAGTAAGTGGTGACATATATATTTGATTATGTAGTAGCTCACTTATAATGAATAAAAGGATAGATTGTTCCCCTTTAGTGTAGATTAGCATGCTGTCTATGAATCTTAGCAAATAAGAATCCTTGGAGGAAAGAAAAACAAGTAAAAAAGAAAGAAAAGAAAAGCCAAAAGTGGCAACAAAAATAGAAGAACGCAAAGAATAAGGCTAGACACCAATAGCTTGGACCTTATGACATATGCCTGTGGTGTCTCTGTACTAGGATCTGCTTGGATAATTAGGTTCTATGGAGTACTTTAACACTTGGTAACTTGGGTTAACTAACCCGGGATTATCAACCGAAAGTCCATTATCAAGAGCAGCCTAGTTACAAGGCATTTAGTGACCCAAAGAGGTGTTGGGCATCAATGTCTTAAGAAGAATTGTGAGCCAAGTGTCTGTAGTGGTTATGTGTTAAGTACAAATGAGATAAAGAAGCTAATGCTACACATGACACTAAGCTACAAGTAAGAAACAAGTTTATAGAAAAAGAAAATAAAGAAAAGCAATTACCAAGGATGAGTGAATAATAAGAGGTCATTGTAGTGTGTTAATGGATGCTTAAAGGAGACAGTCTATGCCTAAGGACCAATAAGAAGTTAGCTACTACATTGTCTGTATAAAACCCCATGAGCTACTAATAATGCTTTGCTGATATGAACATCCCCTTCTGTTTCATTCTTTCTTCTTAATAATTCAGTACTTGCTTAGGGACAAGCAAGATTTAAGTTTGGTGTTGTGATGCCAGGGCATCTTAGGCTAGTTTCACTATCCTTTTTCCTTGATTTTAATAGGTTTTATGCACTTTCTTGAGCTATAAGTAAGCAAATTGGTTAGAAATTCATGTATGCCTAGATTCATTCAACCATGATTAATTTGATGCAATTTCATGAGAATTATGCTATAATTACTTGTATGATAAGAATGATAAGAATTCTCATGAATTTAGTAAGGCTTTGATGCATGTATTGGTTGATGATAGGTGAAAGAAAGCATGGAGGAAGGTTGAAGAATGAGCATGGAAAAGATGGAGAAGAAGCAACATTGGTGGCCAAGTTAGACCACCAACGTTGCCTCAAACGTTGGAAGAGAAGCAAAACAAGGCTCTGCATATTTTGCTGATGCTCACGTTGGAGGGAGCGTTGGACATCCAACGTTACCCCCAACGTTGTGAGAAAATGATCAATTCTGGGGCTAAAGGACTTTTGAGTGACGCGTACGCATCTATGACGCATACGCGTAAAAAAGAAAAATTTTCAAATCCACGTGCAAGCGTGAGTAACGCGCACGCGTGGAATGGCAAAATCGACTATCCACGTGTATGCGTGGGTCACGCGTACACGTCACTAAACAAACGTCGGAGTCCAACATTGCCTAAAATGCATGCCTCCAATGTCCGCGATGAAGAACTCAGAATTTGGATTAGAAAAACTTAAATCGACGCGTACGCGGCAGTGACGCATACGCGTGGATGGGAAAAAGGGCGAATCACGCGTAAGCGTGGAATACGCGCACGCGTGAAAATGCTAACATTGGATGGAACGTTAGAGGTCCAATGCTGAGGCCAACATCCCCTGCATGGTTTTGAAGCGTACGCATGAAGCACGCGTACGCGTGGATGAGAATTTTTGCCCCTTATGCACAAACGTGCAAAGCACACGCACGCATGGATAGCGGAACGTTGGCCCTCCAACGTTGAGTCAAACGCCAATGACAGCAAGTTTCTCTGGTTTTTCTGAAGAGCGTTTGAGTCAACGTTGGCCATCAAATGTTGACCCCAACGTAAAGCATTAGACTCTGCAATTAAACCCTAAACCAATTGGAGCCAATTCAACCCAATTCCACCAAGGCCAAAAGCCCATTTCAGAGATTGAAGTTCAATGGAAGAGAGTGTATAAATTGTTTAGAATTTAAGTTAGAGGGACCTTTTTCCCAATTTTTGACTAGTACACTTACTGCACATTTACTTTCTGTTGATTTCTCTTTTGCAATGAATCTTTCAATTGGAATTTGCATTTTGAGAGCTATGAACAACTAAACCCCTTTCATTGTGTTAGGGAGCTCTGTGTAATTCAATGGATCAATAGTAATTTTCATTCATCTTCTTCTTTCTTTTCTCTTGATTTTTGCTAGAAAGCTTTCGGTCTTCATCCAATTGGATGGTTATCTTAGGAAAGAAGCTATTCATTCGGAACCTTTGGAGAAGAATGAGGAGATCATGCTAGAAATGCTTTCTCACATTGGATTAGATTGGGGTTTGGATGGATATAGTGACATGTAATCCTACCAACACTTTGATCTATGAATTTGTATGGTATAATCAGTGACCAAATTTTATCTCTTCCCATGAGCTCTTAAATCAAAGAATTGGACAATTGTTCATGCTTAGAGGTTTTGGTGAGCCAAGGAATTGGGATCCAATCACTTAAGATTGCCAAGGAGATCAATGAATGCATTGATTGTGGAAGAGATAAAAATGAATTTGATCCAGAGAATTATACATCTCCTGAACCCAATGAATTCCCCTTCTCTGATCTAGCCATTCTATTTACTTTCTGCTCTTTAATTTCATGCTTAATTCCCCATTCCCATTTAATTTCCAGGAATTTAAGATTTTGTCATTTACTTTCATGCAGTTTAATTTCTGCCATTTAATTTCTTGCAATTTAAGTTTTCCGCCAACTTTACTTTCTACAATTCCCAATTCAATTCTGATTTCGCTCAACTAGCATAATTCTCTAATTAACATTGCTCAATCTACCAATTCTTGTGGGATTCGACCTCACTCTACAGTGAGTTTTTACTTGACGATAATCCGATGTACTTGTCGGTAGGAAATTTGTTGAGAGATGGTTTCCGAGCGAATCAACAATCAAGGAGGGCACAAGTTCTTGAAAAGGGGAGATCTCATCCCTGAAGCAAAAGGTTGGTATGAGCTTATAAAGAGATCAATTCTGGGCACAGTGAACACCTCAGAAGTTAACAAGAAAAGGGCTATCATGCTACACTGTATAATGCTAGGAGGAGAGATAAAAAGTTCACAAGATCATTGCAAAAGACATTCAAAAGGTTGTAGAGAAAAATTCTGCTGAAGCCTGGCTCCATTACCCAGGCACCATTATGAGGTTATGCATGAAAGCCAAAGTACCACTAGAGGATGCAAACCCAACATGGCTGCACCCAGGCATGCCTATGACCCTCGAAAGGATGATGCATGTCACAGAGGCACAACAAAGTCGAAGACTGATAGTTGGATTTATTGTCGGTCTAGATTTTCTCTTATAGAAAAGAATTACTTCGTTGTAAGCATAGCTCCAAACCAACAAACAACTCTCGCATCAAATTTAAATTTGGTTTTGTCACAAGTACAAACCCCAATGAAAATTAACCGAAGTATTTAGACTCCAGGTCGTCTCACAAGGAATTGCAATGAAATGGTCAATTATTGGCTATGAAGAACAAGGGGTTTGATTGATAAAAGAGGCAATAAAATAAATGACAAGAAAAGTAAATCGAGCAAGCATTTAAAAAAGACAAGAAATAAAGAGAAGCAATTAATAAAGGAAGACATTCATGGCAAGGATTGAGATCATAGGCTTTCCATCCTAGTCACTAATAACAATAATTAACAAGAATTTATCTCATTACGTCATCCCCGACGATGGAAGAAGGTAACATATCATCTTCACACTCGAAGAAAGTCTAACAAGACTAGCTAGTCTGAATCCAAATGTCCTAATCAACTAACTAAGTGAATTAGCAAGAAATTAGAGTTAATGGAAACAATACTAGCTGACAACTCTAGATCACCAACATGAGTTGGGTATTCATGACTTAAGATTATCTAATTACTCTTTCCAAGCCAAGAATGCTCAAAATCTACTCTAAAGTCCAACCAAGCATTTTGTCAAACACTTGGATGGCATAAAAGGAAAGCAGAGTAAAAGTGCAAGAAACATAAATCTACCAACAACCAATTGCAAGAAAAGTAAGATCACTACTCAAATCAACAATAAAAGAACATCAACATCAAATTTCATTAAGAGATATCCAAATCCAACATGAGTGCATGAACATAAAAGAGGCATAAAAGTAAAATTAACAAGAACCAAGAAGAATTGAAGGACTAGAACAAGGAACTGTAGAGGAAACAAGATGAAATCAAGTAATCAAATCTAGATCTAAGAAAAATTAACCTAATCCTAACCTAATTCTAGAGAGAAGAGGGAGCTTCTCTCTCTAGAAAACTAACTAAAGGCTCATCATGACTAACTAAGTGCTCCCCATTTGCTCAATCTTCAATTCTACATCAAATACCCTCAGAAACGAGTTGGATTTGGGCCTGGGTAGCTCAGAAATCGCCCCCAGCATTTTACCTTTAAGTGAGTCACGTGCGAGCATCAGCGCGTATGCATGGGTCACGCATGCGCGTCACTTGGCAATTTTCTATCCACGCGTATGCGTCATGTACGCGTATGCGTCGCCATGCAACTTCACTTCCACACGTGCGCGTCTACTGCGCATGCGCGTCCATTGATGCACTCCAAATCCTTGTTTCTTCATGCATTCTCCACTTTGTATGCTTTTCTCTTCATTTCTTCCATCCAATACTTGCCTTATGAACCTGAAATCACTCAACAAACACAGCAAGGCATCGAATGGAATTAAAGTGAATTAAATCACCAATTTTAGGGCCTAAAAAGCATGTTTTTACACTTAAGCCTAAATTAAAGGACAATTACAAAACCATGCTATTTCATTGAATAAATGTGGGAAAAGGTGATAAAATCCCCTAAAATAAACATAAGATAAACCACAAAATTGGGGTTTATCAAACCTCCCCACACATAAACTAAGCATGTCCTCATGCTAAAATCAAGAAAGAAGCAAAGGGTATCAACATTTATTCAATGCAAACTAACTACATGCAACCTATCTATATGCAATCTATCTACATGCAATCTATCTACATGCAATCTATCTACATGAATGCATCTACTTGGTCAAAACAAATCAATTTCCAAGAATACATGTACAAGTACAAGGGCTAAAGCAATAACAATCAAAGCAAACCCACAATTGAATTGAATCATTGAAAGATTTTACAAACTTGCAAGAAAAGATGATCATGGGTGGAAACATGTAATTGAGCGATCGAACCCTCACCAGATGTGTATCCGCTCTAGTCGCTCAAGTGTATGGGGTTGATTCACTCAATTCTCTCCTAATCATACTTTCCAAGATTTGTTTTTCATCTAACAATCAACAATCATTTCATGCATGCATACAAATATCATGAGGACTTTCCCATAGGTTGTAATGGTGCTAGGGTCAAGGTAAGGATGCATATGGTCAAGTGGACTAGAATTTGAATCTTTGATTAACCTAAGCTTTCCACCTAACCTATATAACAACCTATACAATTCAAAGCTAACCTCACTACCCATTCTTCACTTTTTCACACACTCATGCATTCTCTTTTGA
This sequence comes from Arachis hypogaea, assembly GCF_003086295.3. NCBI lineage: Eukaryota > Viridiplantae > Streptophyta > Magnoliopsida > Fabales > Fabaceae > Arachis > Arachis hypogaea. The sequence goes on along the minus strand of NC_092049.1, from coordinate 68,485,632 downwards.
TCACCACACATATGCATTGATTTTTTATTGAACTTTGAACTTTGGGGCATTTTTGTCCACTTTTTATTGTAATTCTTTTTCTTTCTTTTTCTATTTCTATTTTTTTATCTTATCATTTTTTTTCTTTTCAAACTAAAATATATACAAGAACATCATTGCATATGGTTTACACATGATTAATACACGAGTATGTACCCAGTTTCCAAGATTTTCAACACAAATACAAAATATACTTTTATCTCTACCCAATGTTCCCAAATTTCCCAAAATCAAATGATAAACACTCTCACTAGCCTAAGCTAATCAAAGATCTAAATTAAGGACATTTATTGTTTTTCACTTAGGCTTGTAATGTGATAAAATTAAGAACAAATGGGTTAAGCATAGGCTCAAAATTGGCTAACAATGGAAGATAAAAGGTAGGCTATTTGGGTAAGTGAGCTATTTGAAACAATGGCCTCAATCATATAAGTACATGTATACACAATATAATGGACATAAAGAATTAAACAAATCAAAGATTACAATCATAGGAAGTGAATAATACACACAAGAATGAAAATAAGTGGTTATATGATGTAACCACACAATTAGGCTCAAGTCTCACATGCTTGTGTTCTTAGCACAAAAATCATGTTCCACAATATGTATAATTCAAGCAAGTTCTAAAAAAAAATTTCAATCAATTGGGGTGCCCTATAGATAAAAATCCTTGGAGAATCTCATTATTTGACTAAGCTTATTATGTATATGTATGCAAAACAAGAGAATGCAACTGAAAATTCTAAAAGACCTAAAAAATGAAATGCAAAAATGTTGGGATTAGAAACTTGTCACCCAAAAGCGCCGAATGGTCGGATGACCTCCCCACACTTAAAAGTTTGCACCATCCTCGGTGCACTAAAAATGAGCAAGGGTGTACGACAACTTTCCGAGTTGCCACCTTCAGTTGGCGGGTCAACCGATTGCTGCGTGTTCTTCCTCCCGCTTCCGTTTTTGCTTATAATGACTCCTCCATGAAAAATAGAAAGGAGAATAGTAAGAAAAGTAAATGCAAAAGCAAGAAAGCATAAATTGTTGGAATAAGGTAAATCACTAGAATGAAGTGAGTGACCTAATGTGTGACATTAATGAACCGGGTGTGTGGGTTCTAAGATGCATGTGGTCTAGAACACACACTAGCATAAAAAGAACTATGTCACAATTACACCAAAATGGAACATGCACTTCGCTCACCCTAGTATGCTTGAGATGCTCTAAACTTGCAGTTAAGACAACCAAACAAGCAATAAAGAAGCATGAAAGCATTCAAGCCAAAGACATAAGGATGCATATAATCAAGAAGCACAATACATTAAGATAAATGCACATCATCCATCGAGAGATTGCCTAATTCAAAGAAAAAGGTTCAAATCACATGGTGGCCAAATTATGCAATTCAAAAAGGTTTAAAAACTTGAAGGCAAAGTCATATGTACTTGGTGTTCACAAAATTAAGCATTAGATGGTAAACAAGAATGAACAATCCAATACTAATTATGAAAAATAGAAAATAAAACAAAATTAAACTAACCAAACAACTAACTAACTAACTGAATAATGGTTGATGGTGTTTGGGATCGTTGGATGAGGAGTAGAAGAATGGAAGAAGAAAGAAGAAGGAAAGAAATGGAAAGAAGATGAGAAAATAAGTGTATGAAGTAAGGTAATCCACGCGTACGCGTACAGTCACGCGTGCGCATGGGTGAGGCGAAATAGACGCGATGCGTATGCGTAAGGCACGCGTGCGCGTCAATGGGTTATTTTGAGAGCGATGCGTACGCGTCCTTCATGCTTACGCGTGAGTTAGCTTGCGCGTTTTTCGCACAGGTTTCGCGCGCTGTGCGCGCAACTCTCGGGAAAATGGCTTGGTGTTGAAAATTTACGATCCATGCGTATGCGTGGGTAACGCGTGCGCGTGGATGGTCGAAAATGCTTGAGTCACACGTACGCGTGGATTGGTGCCCTGTTTTTCCAAATTTTTCTATGTTTTTGCACCAAACCAAGCATTCCAAACCTCCAAACAGCTACCAAAACACCATAAAACCTTATTCAACATATTAAACTACCAAATAAACTCAAAAAACCAATAAAAACATGAAATTAAGCTAATTTTGCCAATATTTGCAAAAGAAAAAATAAAAAGAGTTTACCATGGTGGGACGTCTCCCACCTAGCACTTTTGGTTATTGTCCTTAAGTTGGATATTTGGTGGGGGTCCATGCTATGGTGGTTTATGCTTGAATTCATCCTTGAATTCCCACTAATGTTTACATCTCTAATATCCACCAGGATCCCAAATTAGGCGCACAAGGCCTTAAAGTAAGCTTAAGTAGCTGACAAGGCCCCAAGAGTTTTGATTGTTGAAATGAATTCTAGGGTCCCAAACCTTGGTTTTGCACCCATCTTCTCATTGACTACCATAGTTAAATTTGGGAGACAAGGCTTGTGAATTCTCAATTAAGCATCCAAACATTCTCCTAGACCCATGCAATTTGGTTATACACCAACCATTGCTATTTAACTTCGAGCATGCAACCATCATGAACTTAGAGGGATGTCTCCAACCACTACACAACTCTCTCCTACTCTTAACTCCACAAAGGGCTCTAAGTTGGCCATCATTTTCAAGCAAACCATATTCAAGTGAGAAAGTGAAGCTTAGAGATAGGAATTTTACCCACTTGAATATTGTGTTCGATGATGGTGACTTAGGAAGGGGGACCTCCCCACACTTAGCCAATGCGAGATCCATTCTCTTGTAGTCTTCCTTTGCAACTTCCACCTCTTTGCAATCTTCTTTAAATTTAATTCCTTGCTCACCAACTTCTTCTATACACTCCTCATTGCTCAAATCATGTGTCGGAGGTTGTGCACGGTCCTCCTTGTCATCAATTTCATAGCACAATGAGGTAGGTTCATCAATTTCAAAAGACACATTAGTTGGTGTGGAATCATCTTCAATGATGGAGCTTACTTCTTGCTCAACCTCTTCCTCTTGGTAGCTCCCTTCCAATTCAATCTCTTCTTCATTGCTTACCAAGGGTATGGGAGGTGAGGTATCTCCTTCTTCAATCTCCATGTCAAGCTGATACGCGAGAATTTCCCTCTCAACAAATTTCCTTCCGGCAAGTGCACTGGATTGTCATCAAGTAAAACCTCACTATAGAGTAAGGTCGAATCCCACAGGGATTGGTAGATTGATCAATGTTAATTGGAGAATTGTGCTAGTTGAGCGAAATCAAATTTAGTTGAGAATTGTAGAAAGTAAAATTGGTGGGAAACTTAAATTGCAAGAAACTAAAGAAACAGAAATTAAATTGCAGAATATAAAGAACAGAAGCTTAAATTCAAGAAAGTAAATGGGAATGGGGAATTAGCATGAAATTAAAGAGCAGAAAATAAATAGAATGGGTAGATCAGAGAGGGGGAATCATTGGGTTTCAGGAGATGTATAACTCTCTAGATCAAATTCATTTTCAACTCTTCCGTAATCAATGCATTCATTAATCTCCTTGGCAATCTTAAGTGATTGAATCCCAATTCCTTGGCTCACCAATCTCTTTAAGCATGAACAATTGCCCAATTCCTTGATTTAAGTGCTCATGAGAAGAGATAAAGTTTGGTCACTGATTATACCACACAAATTCATAGATCAAAGTGTTGGTAGGATTACATGTCACTATATCCATCCAAACCCCAATCTAATCCAATGTGAGAAAGCATTTCTAGCATGATCTCCTCATTCCTCTTCCAAGGTTCCGAGGAGATCCAATTATGAATAGCTTATTTCCCAAGATAACTATCCAATTATATGAAGAACGAAAGCTTTCTAGCAAAATCAAAAGAAAAGAAAGGAGAAGATTAATGAAAACTAATATTGATCCATTGAATTACACAGAGCTTCCTAACTCAACGAAAGGGGTTTAGTTGTTCATAGCTCTAAAAATGGAAATTGGAATTGAAAGATACATTCTGAAATTCAAATTGAACAGAAAATGGAATAGTGAAGTAAAAATGTCAAAAAGCTCCTTCTAACTTAAAATCTAAGCTATTTATACACTTTCTTCCATTGATCTTTGATAAACCACTATTTTATGGTTTATCTTATGCTCAATTGAGTGGTTTTTATTAACCCTTTACCCACTTATTCATACTATTTGCATGGTTTTACTTTTTCCTTCCTGATGTTGTGCTATGATTGAAAACATGTTTCTTTGGCCTTAAATTTACTAACTTTAATCCTCTCTTATTACCATTCAATGCCGTGATATGTGCGTTAAGTGATTTCAAGGACTACAGGGCAGGAATGGCTTGGAGGATGGAAAGGAAGCATGCAAAAGTGGAAGGAATACAAGAAGGTGAAGAAATTGTTAAGCTGTCCAGCCTGACCTCTTCACACTCAAACGGCCATAACTTGAGCTACAGAGATCCAAATGATGCGGTTCTAGTTGCGTTGGTAAGCTAACGTCTGAGGCTTCGAAATGATATATAATTTTCCATAGTTTTCCTGATGATAAGTGACGCGAACACGTGCTCCACGCGGACGCGTCGCATCTGTGAAAATCAGCGTGGCAGATTTCGTAATCAGCGATTTCTGGGCTGTTTCTGGCCCAGTTTTCGGCCCAGAAAACACAGATTAGAGGATATAAAGTGGGAGAATCCATTCATTCATCAATCAAGATTTAATTCACTTTTCATAGTTTAGATGTAGTTTTAGAGAGAGAGGTTCTCTCCTCTCTCTTAGGATTTAGGAATAGGATTCCTCTTAAAGAATTTAGGACTATTTCTTCTCAATTTCCAAGTTTAATGTTCTTTTTATTTATTTTCTCAAATTGGTTTATGAACTCTTATTGTTTAGATTGGTTTTCTATTTAATATATTTTGAGGTATTTCAGATTTGACTTTACTTTGCTTTATTTATATGGATACTTTTAATTTAATTTAGGTATTTTCTTCCTTTTGGCTTTGGTTAAGTAATTGGTAATACTTGAGTTGTCAAACTTAGCAGTGGTTGAAATTGGCAGATTACTAATTGATCTAGATCGCTCTAAAGCTAGTCTTCCCACAGGGATTGACTAGAACTTGAGGATCAAGCTAATTAGTCCACTTGACTTAACTAAGTGGGATTAAAATCCAATTCTCATCACATCTGATAAGGATAACTAGGATAGAAATTCCAAATTCTTATACCTTGTCAAGAGATTTTATTATTATTAATTTATTTTTCTTGTCATTTAAATTACTTGCTCCTTATTTCAAAAAAATCCCCAATTTACAAAACTCATGACCAATAATAAGAACATACCTCCCTGCAATTCCTTGAGAAGACGACCCGAGGTTTGAATACTTCGGTTATAAATTTTAAAGGGGTTTGTTACTTATGACAACCAAAATTTTTGTAAGAAAGGAATTCTTGTCGGTCTAGAAGCTATACTTACAACACGATTATATTTTTGTGAAAATTCTAGATCGCGCGAGAGTTTCACTCTTTCAAAATTGCGCCGTTGCCGGGAAATTGCAAACGTGTGCCTTGTAATTGGTTATTGTAAATATTTACTTTTAAATTGATTTTTTCGAAAAAAAAAATATTCAGATTTTTATTTTAAAATTTTTTATCTTATCTTATCTTAGTTTTAAATTCCAAATTTCAAATCTCTTTTAAAAATCATATCTTTTTCAAAATTTTATCTTATCTTATTTCAAATTCAAATTTCAAATTTCAATTAAATTTAAAATTTTAAAAATCAAACCTTTTCAAAATTTAAATCTTTTTCAAATATTTATCTTATATTGTTGACTATTTCAAAATTCAAATTTCAAATTTCAATTTTCAAACTTCAAAATTTAAATTTCAAAATTTAAAATTGAAAATTTAATTTTCAAATTCAAATATTTAAATTTCAAAATCTTTTAATTTAAAAACTTATCTTCTCTTACCTAACTTATCTTAACTTTTCTAATCTTAAAATCAAATCTTTTCAAACCTTTTCTCTTATTTTATTTTATTTTATTTTCTTTTCTTTTCTTTTGCTTGTTTATTTGTTTTTATTTTTTATTTTTATTAGCTATTATGAGTTCTCACCCCCGTTGCTTTGAGTTTGGTTCCAATGCTGTTAAAAGGAATGGAAGCTATAACAGGAACATGCATCTCAATCAAGGTCAAAACAATCAGAGATGGAAGGAGCCACGAGGATCTGATCAACCCTTTAGGCAACAACCCCCTCCAAGATACCATGGACCACAACCATTCAATAATGCATGTCAAGACAATAGTTATGGTGGACCCTTCCGTAACAACCAACACCCACCAAATTACTATGGTCAAGAGCCATTCCGAGGTGCATACCAAGATGATAGATATGGTGGACCCCCACCGTATGCCTATGAACCACCTCCTCAACATATGTTTGAACCACCATACTCACAAGCCCCCTACCACCATTCACCTCTGTACGACCTTAACCCATATCCACACAATTTCCAATCCAATCACTCCCGAGAACCACCACTTCCTTCTACAACATGTCCATATCCATCACCCCAAGAATCAAGGGAGCAACTCAAGAAAACATTAGAAAAATTTCATGCCATACTTCACCAATTGAATCAAGCGATAAATCGAATACCTTCCCGACGTTTGAACACTCAAGGAACCCCCATGGCTTCATGTGGGCAATCTAATGAAGAATGTAGCATGAAAGAGATACTAGAAACTCCACTGGACAGTAAGGAGCATGACTTTGTACTGGAACAAGTGGAGAAAGCCGAAATTATCGAAGAAGAAGAATTGGTTGAAGATTTAGGCGATGCTGAACCTCCATGGGAAAGTCAAGTTATAGAGCCTCCTTCAAAGATGTTTGAAATTGATGCTGAGGAGGGTGTACAACCTCCAATGCATATCATGGCTGAAGACTTTGAAGAGGTTGATCAAGAGATGGATTCAATCATTGATGAATTCTTATCTACAATTGAATCCTCTCCCATTGGACTTGACATGGAAATTAAAGAAGAAGAAGCACAACCTCCCATGCCCTTGGTGAACAATAAAGAAGAGATCAAATTGGAAGAAAGCTATCAAGAGAAAGAGGTTGAAATTGAAGAAGCTTGCAAGGAGGTGGAAGTTGTCAAGGAAGAACTCAAGGGAATGGAGCTGGAAATCACCTTGCCAATGCTGTTGGAGACCTCTCCCCCAAAGCCATCACCATCCATTCCTTCATTCAAGTGGGTAAATCATTCATCTCTAAGCTTAATTAGCTCACTTGAATATGCTTTACTTGAAACAGATGGTCAGCTTAGAGCTCTTTGTGGTATTAAGCATAAGAGGAAGATGGTTAGTAGTTAGAGTTGTCATGCAAGGTTCATTATGGTTAGAAGCTTTAAGTTTAAACGCAAAGGTTGGTGTAGAGCTCAATTGAATAGGTCTAGGAAGCTGTTTGGATGTCTCAGTGAGAATTTCAATTGCATGCCACCCGGATGGAATCATGATGATCAACAAGAAGACGGGTGTAAAAGTAAATTCTAGGACCCCGGAATTCATTCCAGAAATCAGCACTCTTGGGGCCTTGTCACTTGCTTTAACCTGCTTAAAGGCTTTCTGCGCCTAGTTTGGGATCCCGGAGACCATTGGAATTACAAACATTGGTGGAGATTCCTGGATGAGTTCAAGCACAAGCCTCTATGACAAGGAGCTCACCAAATGTCCAACTTAAGGACTTTAACTAAAAGTGCTAAGTGGGAGATAACCCACCATGATATGATCTTTCATTTTTATTCTTAATTTTATTTTATTTTATTTTCATTTTTATTAGTGGTCATTCATAAATTTTGCATAAGAATTTGCATTCTGCATTCTGCATTTTTGCATAATAAAAAAAAAAACATGCACGCGACGCGTAAGCGTTGCTGACGCGTCCGCGTCACAGGTGCGTTCTGAAGAAAAGATAATTAAACAGAAAGTCACGCGAAAGCGTGGCTAGAGGCGTACCTTAGGCACAAACATGCCCACGCGACCGCGTCACCCACGCGGCCGCATCAGTTTCGGAAATAGCCTCCCACGCGTCCGCGTCACCCACGCGAACGCGTGCCCCTAAAAATCGACGTAAAAGAGGTGTATGGCAGCAAGTTATGATGGAGCTGGGCTGGAATGATGCTGGAAGCACCAGCCCTACTACACGACCGCGTGCCCCACGCGGCCGCGTCGTTTTTACAATATAGCCATCCACGCGATCGCATCAACCACGCGATCGCGTCACCCAAAAATGTGGCAATAAAAGTATAAAACAGAGAGTTGCGCGAACGCACGCGCGCCAATTGCACAAATCAGTCCACGCGATCGCGTGACAAATGCATCTGCGTCGCCTGCGTCGCACAACCTATCCAGATCAGTGCCAATTATCTTATCTTTTCTTTTCTAATCCTAATTTCTTCTATCTTTTCTTCTTTCTTCTTTCTTTCTTACTTACTTCTTCATCATCTCTTTAACTTCTCATCTTTCTTCACTTCCATTCTATTTTATTTAATTTATTTGCATACTTTCATTCATTACATTTTAATTTTGTGCATATTTTTATTTTTTTCTAATTTTATTATTTTTCCATTGGTGTTAAATTTTCTTATTCAAATTTTACATCTTTTCTGGTATTATTTTGGTGCTTAGTGACTTGTATTACACTGTTGGATGATATTAATTATCTGTCAATACCAATCTTTTATGATACCTATATTCCTTTTGTATTGACATGAATTTATATTGTCTTTCATTACCCACACTCTTCCCCATTGTTGCAATTTTTGCACTGTTGATACGCCAATTGCTTTTACTGTTTTCTCACATACATGTTGTAGCTACCATGTAATTGAGACCCTTATTATTTGGCATTAACACTCATATTTTATTTGTTTTATATCTTTGTTCCTGGGTTACTTTTCTTCTTTTCCTCTTCTTTCAGGATGGCCACCAAGAAGGGAGAGGAAAAACTTCTTAATGGGGAGACAAACAAGTCCATCTGCACAATCTTTGGAGAAAAGCGTCAGTTGGAGAAACCCATCCACTTGCACATCTGAGCATGCACCGAGGACGGTGCAATCTTTAAGTGTGGAGAGGTCGATACCGATCTCCATGGGTTAGTACCTTCCTGTCCCAACACCAATGTTTAAATTTTCTTTGTAGTGAGTTGTTGCATTTGCATGTTTGTTTGATTTTGTGCATATTTTACCAACTACTTGGTTGAAGTAATATTTACTTTTTCAAGAAACTTTTTAGAGTATTTCACTAATTTGAATAAAAATTTTTTTGATAAACTTGTTTGAAGAAATATTATTTTGGAACATGGTTTAGAGCTCGAACACACAAAACCAGTGAGATTTTTGAGCCTATTTAATTGGTTGCATTTTACCAACCAATATTTTATTTTTGGTGTGTGTTGTTCTCTCTAAAATTGTGATCTTTGTCTTGCTTAACTCTATATTTCCATTGTTTGATGTATGCATGCACTTATATGATTGAGGCCTTATTTTACTGAGCTTACATACCCATATGGCCTTACCTTTCATTATCCCTTGCAAACCAATTTGAGCCTATTTTACCCCTTTGTTCTTTACTTTAGCACATCATTAACTCTAAGCGGAAAACAATAATGTCCTTAATTTGAATCCTTGGTTAGCTTAGACTAGTGAGAGTGCTCATGAATTAAGTGTGGGGAAAGTGGGTTTGGAAACGTTTGGTTTGAGAATTGGGTGTTATATATCTTTATGAAAATGTGAAAGAAATGTTTAGGACATGTTCATGCATTCAATAATTTAATTATATGCATTGAAAAAAAACAAAAGAGAAAAGAGAAAAAAAAAAGGCATATATAAAAAAAAGGAGAAAAAAAGAAAAGAAAAAGAGTAAATAATAAAAAGGGGGCCAAATGCCCCAAGGTAAATGGTGATAAGCAATGCATATGTACTGTACTCGAAATTAGAATGCATGGATATGTGGAAAACATGGTTAATGATAGTTAGGTTTTGTATTTTGATTACATGGATTGTCCTAAGTTAGGTAGAAAGTTTATGTTAATTAAGGATTCAGATTTTAGTCCACTTGACCAAATACAATTCTACCTTGACCCTAACCCCATTACAACCCTTAAAAGACCTCTTAATATGTGTATCTGTGCATTAATTTTTGTTGATTGTTAGATGAAGAGCAAGCCTTAGAAAGCAAGATTAGTAGAGAATTGAGAGATCGAACCTTAAACACTTGAGCGATTAGAGTGCATATACTTCCAGTGAGGGTTCGACGCTCGATTCTTTGTTCCCGGCTTTCATGAGCTATCTTCTTCTTACAAGTTTACTTGTACTTTATTTTATGATTAGAATTAGTGAAATCCAGTTCATGTCTGTTCTTGGAGAATTTGATTTACTTTTAACCAAGTAGGTAGAATCATTTTTTGCATGTAGTTGCATTCATATAGATAGGTTGCATTTCATACATCATACCATTCCTCTTTACTCCTTTATAGCTTCTCTTGAGCTTAGCATGAGGACATGCTAATGTTTAAGTGCGGGGAGGTTGATAAACCACTATTTTATGGTTTATCTTGTGCTCAATTGAGTGGTTTTTATCAACCTTTTACCCACTTATTCATACTATTTGCATGGTTTTACTTTTTCCTTCCTGATGTTGTGCTATGATTGAAAACATGTTTCTTTGCCCTTAAATTTACTAACTTTAATACTCTCTTATTACCATTCGATGCTGTGATATGTGCGTTAAGTGATTTCAGGGATTACAGGGCAGGAATGGCTTGGAGGATGGAAAGGAAGCATGCAAAAGTGGAAGGAATACAAGAAGTTGATGAAATTGTTAAGTTGTCCAGCCTGACTTCTTCGCACTCAAACAGCCATAACTTGAGCTACAGAGGTCCAAATGACGTCGTTCTAGTTTCGTTGGAAAGCTAATGTCTGGGGCTTCAAAATGATATATAATTTGCCATAGTTTCCCTGAAGATAAGTGATGCGAACGCGTGCTCCACGCGGACGCATTGCATCTGCAAAAATCAGCGTGGCAGATTTCGCAATCAGTGATTTCTGGGCTGTTTCTGGCCCAGTTTTTGGCCCAGAAAACACAGATTAGAGGCTATAAAGTGGGGGAATCTATTCATTCATCAATCAAGCTTTAATTCACTTTTCATAATTTAGATGTAGTTTTAGAGAGAGAAGTTATCTCCTCTCTCTTAGGATTTAGGATTAGGATTCCTCTTAAAGAATATAGGACTATTTCTTCTCAATTTCCAGGTTTAATGTTCTTTTTATTTATTTTCTCAAATTGGTTTATGAACTCTTATTGTTTAGATTGGTTTCTATTTAATATATGTTGAGGTATTTCAGATTTGACTTTGCTTTGCTTTATTTATATGGATACTTTTAATTTAATTTAGGTATTTTCTTCCTTTTGGCTTTGGTTAAATAATTGATAACACTTGAGTTGTCAAACTCAGCACTGGTTGAAATTGGCAGATTACTAATTGATCTAGATCGCTCTAAAGCTAGTCTTCCCACAGGGATTGACTAGGACTTGAGGATCAAGCTAATTAGTCCACTTGACTTAACTAAGTGGGATTAAAACCCAATTCTCATCACATCTGATAAGGATAACTAGGATAGAAATTCCAAATTCTTATACCTTGCCAAGAATATGAACATACCTCCCTGCAATTCCTTGAGAAGACGACCCGAGGTTTGAATACTTCGGTTATAAATTTTAAAGGGGTTTGTTACTTATGACAACCAAAATTTTTGTAAGAAAGGAATTCTTGTCGGTCTAGAAGCTATACTTACAACGTGATTATATTTTTGTGAAAATTCTAGATCGCACGAGAGTTTTGCTCTTTCAATCTTCAATCTCTGAATTGGGCTTTTGGCCTTGATGGACTAGGGTTGAAGTTGCTCCAATTGGTTTCCCTTGCTGTTGAGAAGAGATCTGTTTGAATTGTGAATTCTGATGCTTCACGTTGGAGTCAACGTTTGATGGCCAACGTTGACTCAAATGCCATTTAAGAAGAAAACCAGAAAACTAGATACTTTGCTGTCATTGGCATTTGACTCAACATTGGAGGGCCAATATTCTGCTTACCCACGCGTACACGTGCATCATGCTTAAGCGTGAATTCTGAGATTTTGCTTATTCACGCGTACACGTACACCACACTTACGGGTGCATTGCCCTTTTTCCCATCCACGCGTACGCATCACTGACGCGTACGCGTCAATTCAAAATTCTCAACTCCAAATTCTAGGCTTGGCATCGCGGACGTTGGAGGCAGCATTTGAGGCAACGTTGGACCTCCAACGTTCGCTTTGTGACGCATACGCATGGATGGTCAATTTTGCCATTCCATGCGTGCGCGTGACTCACGCTTGCGTGCGGATAAAGAAATTCTGCTTTTTCACGCGTACGCATCATAGATGCATACGTGTCACTCAAAATTCATTTAGCTCCAGAATTGAACTTTTCATCACCACGTTGGGGGTAGTGTTGGATGTCCAATGCTCCCTCCAACGTGAGCAACAGCCAATTGTGCAGAGACTTGCTCTGCCTCTCTTCCAACGTTGGTGGTCCAACTTGGCCACCAACGTTGCTTCTTCTTCATCTTTTCTAGGCTCCTTCTTCAACCTTCCTCCATGCTTTCTTTCACCTATCATCAACCAATACATGTATCAAAGCCTTGCTAAAGTTATAAGAATTCTAATTATTCTTAGCACAAAAGTATTTATAGCAGAATTCTCATGAAATTTGCATCAAATTAACCATAGTTGGATGATTCTAGGTATGCATGAATTTCTACCCAAATTACTTACTTATAACTCAAGAAAGTGCATAAAACCTATTAAAAATAAAGAAAAAGGCTAGTGAAACTAGCCTAAGATGCTCTGGCATCACAAGCCTAATGGGAGAGGATTTAATTGTGCATAAGAATTCATCAATGATTGTATCCATCTCTTGATCAACCTCTTCAAAGTTTTCCACCATGATATGCCATGGAGGTTGTACATCCTCCTCAACATCAATATCAATCTTCTTGGAAAAGAGCTCTCTAATATTACATTCCCATGGACTTCCAATATCTCCTAGATCTTCAACCACTTCTACCGGCTCTATTATCTCAACTTCCTCCGCTTGTTGCACTCCTTGTTTCAACACCTCTTCTTCACCTTGAAGCTCTAAACTCACCTCCTCACTATGCTCCTTGATTGCTTCTCCACATTCGTTAATGGGAGTACTTGGAACGCATGAGCTTAGGTGGGAGCTTATGTGGTTAATGGCTTCATTCATAGTAACTAACTTGGCTTCTAGCTCCTTAAACTCATTTTCCGTCCCCTCTTGTTACCTTTTGATATGAGAGTCAAGATCTCTTAGTTCTAGTGTGAGGGCTTCATCGGGGGGCGGTGGTGAAAGAGATGGTTCATTGTTTGAGGGAAAGGATTCATAATTGGAAGGTGGTTTATCTTGGGAAGGGTATGGAGATGGTGTGTATTGGAGTGGTTCTTGGGAGTAATTGTGTTGGAATTGTTGTGGTTCCAAGTATGGTTCATATGGCTCAAAAGGTGGTTGGTATGGTGGATAGGGATTAGGGTCATATGGAGGTGTTTGGTGGTAAGAGACTTGCGAGTAAGGTGGTCCAAAACTACGTTAAGGGAAGGGATCATATGTATGTGGTGGTTGTGGTTGACAATCACAATAAGGGTCATCATATACATTAGATTGGTATGCATTAGGATTAGGATTATACCCATAAGAATCCGGAGAGTAGTTACGTTGGGGTGACGCTTGAACGGCTCGGATGGAATAAAATGCTTTTTGGTCCTTGCGCATCTCCGTGAGGAGAGCAGTCATATCCCCAATCACTTTTGTCAAACTTGATTCGGAAGGAGGTTGTTGCCAAAAAGATTGTTCATAAGCTTGGGGCTCCTCCCACCTTTGATCTCCAAATCCTTGATGCATCTTGTCATTAAAGCTTTCATCTCCTACAACATAGCTTGAACCAAACTCATAGCCAAAAGGGTGAGAATTCATAGTGAAAGAGTAAATAAAAACAAAAGCTAACAAGAAATAAAGAAGATAAAGTCGAACAAATAGCAAAAACCAACAAACAAGCCAAAAATCAAGCTATTCATAATATATACAATAGCCAATAACATAGCACCATTGGAACTCCTCGGCAACGGCGCCATAAATTTGATAGCTGGATTTATTGTCGATCTAGATTTTCTCTTATAGAAAAGAATTACTTCGTTGTAAGCATAGCTCCAAACCAACAAACAAGTCTCGCATCAAATTTAAATTTGGTTTTGTCACAAGTACAAACCCCAATGAAAATTAATCAAAGTATTTAGACTCTGGCTCGTCTCACAAGGAATTGCAATGAAATGGTCAATTATTGGCTACGAAGAACAAGGGGTTTGATTGATAAAAGAGGCAATAAAATAAATGACAAGAAAAGTAAATCGAGCAAGAATTTAAAGAAGACAAGTAATAAAGAGAAGCAATTAATAAAGGAAGACATTCACGGCAAGGATTGAGATCATAGGCTTTCCATCCTAGTCACTAATAACAATAATTAACAAGAATTTATCTCATTACGTCATCCCCGACGATGGAAGAAGGTAACATATCATCTTCACACTCGAAGAAAGGCTAACAAGACTAGCTAGTCTGAATCTAAATGTCCTAATCAACTAACCAAGTGAAATAGCAAGAGATTAGAGTTAATGAAAACAATACTAGTTGACAACTCTAGATCACCAACATAAGTTGGGTATTCATGACTCAAGATTACCTAATTACTCTTTCCAAGCCAATAATGCTCAAAATCTACTCTAAAGTCCAGCCAAGCATTTTGTCAAACACTTGGAAGGCATAAAAGGAAAGCAGAGTAAAAGTGCAAGAAACATAAATCTACCAACTACCAATTGCAAGCAAAGTAAGATCACAACTCAAATCAACAATAAAAGAATATCAACATCAAATTTCATTAAGAGAGATCCAAATCCAACATGAGTGCATGAACATAAAAGAGGCATAAAGTAAAATTAACAAGAACCAAGAAGAATTGAAGTACTAGAACAAGGAATTGTAGAGGAAACAAGATGAAATCAAGTAATCAAATCTAGATCTAAGAGAAATTAACCTAATCCTAACCTAATTCTAGAGAGAAGTGGGAGCTTCTCTCTCTAGAAAACTAACTAAAGGCTCATCATGACTAACTAAGTGCTCCCCCTTTGCTCAATCTTCAATTCTGCATTAAATACCCTCAGAAACGAGTTGGATTTGGGCCTGGGCAGCTCAGAAATTGCCCCCAGTGTTTTGCCTTTAAGTGAGTCACGTGCGAGCATCGACGCGTACGTGTGGGTTACGCGTGCACGTCGCTTGGAAATTTCCTATCCATGCGTACGCGTCATGTACGCGTACGCGTTGCCATGCAACTTCACTTCTACACGTGTGCGTCTGCTGCGCGTGTGTGTCCATTGATGCACTCCAAATCCTTGTTTTCTCATGCATTCTCCACTTTGTATGCTTTTCTCTTCATTTCTTCCATCCAATACTTGTCTTATGAACCTGAAATCACTCAACAAACACATCAAGGCATCGAATGGAATTAACGTGAATTAAAATCACCAATTTAGGTTCCTAAAAAGCATGTTTTTACACTTAAGCGCAAATTAAGGGAGAATTACAAAACCATGCTATTTTATTGAATAAATGTAAGAAAAGGTGATAAAATCTCCTAAAATAAGCACAAGATAAACCACAAAATTGGGGTTATCAAAGACCACAAAGGAGGCGGAGGAGAGAAGAACCACAGGAGGAAGAAGAACAAGAAGAAGAGCAACAATTCCAACCACAAACCAACATGGATATAGGCCGGATACAAGAAGCAATTTAAAGGCTATCCAAACAGTACATGAGAGTTCAAGAGAAGGAAGAAGAATTCCATTCACAATACATGAGAGCTCAAGAGAGACGAGAGGAGCTTCAGTTAAGAATGATGAGCCAACAGAGAGATTTTCAGTCAATATCTCTAGTTATGCAAAGAGAACAAGCTTCACAATTTCAAGGACCTTTCAACCAACTGGCCTAACTTTAAGTGGATAATATGAGAGCTTTCAAGGAATTCACGACTCTTCAGGATGTAAGATATGAAGTTCAAGCTGATTACAACATAAATTCTCATATCAAGCTCAACTACATTGCAGAACATCTACATAATCTGAACCCAGCATTTCCAATTTATGATCAATACTTCAAGAAAAAAAGTGACATAGAAGTAGACAAAGCAATATGCCTTGAAGATAAAGTGGAAGAGACAATGAAGAAAGCTGGATTCTTGACAAAGCTAAAGGGAAAAGGCAAGGGAGAAACTAGTAAGCAAGCAAGCGAGAAGAAGAAGAAAGGCAACCAGGATAAAAAATGAAACGTGGACTTGCTCCTTGGTTATTCTATTCAATAAAGAAAGAACATGTCTGTTTTAGTTGATAGTAACTTTTAGTTTAAGTCATCATGAACCCTGTTGTGTTTAATCTTTGCAATAAGTGTGCTAGCCTAGGTATGTGTGTTTTCACTTTCACTAGTTTAAATGCTTGTCTTGTCCCTTGAGTCTTTTCAATTTGAATAAAAGAAATGTTTGAACAAGAAGTGGAATAGTTTCTTTTTGGCAAGAAGTGAAATAACAGTAAGTGGTGGTATATATGTTTGATTGTCTTGTCCCCTGTATCTTTCAAATTCATTTTCTATTTTGAGAGCTATGAATAACTAAACCCCTTTTATTGGGTTAGGGAGCTCTATAGTAATTCAATGGATCAGTAGTAGTTTTCATCTTCTTCTTTCTTTTCTCTTGATTTTTGTTAGAAAGCTTTCGGTCTTAATTTAATTGGATAGTTGTCTTGAGAGAGAAGCTATCCATAATTAGAATTCTTCGGATCTTTGAGAGAGGAATGAAGAATTCATGCTAGAATTGATTTCTCACATTGGATTAGATTGGGTGTTGGATGGATTTAGTGATATGGAATCCTACCAATACTTTGATCTATGAATTTGTGTGGTATAGTCAGTAACCGAACTTCAGCTCTTCCTATGAGCAATTAAATCAAGACATTGGGCAATTGTTCATGCTTAGAGAGATTGGTGAGCCAAGACATTGGGATCCAATCATCTAAGATTGCCAAGCAATGTCAATGAATGAATTGATTGAGGAAGAGATGAAAACAATTTGATCCGGAGAGTTCAATATCTCTCAAAATCCAATGAATCCCCTACTCTGATCTACCCATTCTCTTTACATTCAGCTTCTTTAATTTCATGCTTAACCCTATTCCCATATAATCTCTTGCAATTTAAGCTTCTGTCATTTAATTTCCCGCAATTTAATTTCTGTCATTTAATTTCTTGCAATTTAAGTTTTCCGTCAATTTTACTTTCTGCAATCTCAATTCAATTCTGATTTCGCTCAACTAGAACAATTCTCCAATTAACATTGATCAACCAACCAATCCCTGTGGGATTCGACCTCACTCTACAGTGAGTTTTTACTTAATGACAATCCGGTACACTTGATGGTAGAAAATTGTTGAGAGACAGTTTTCGAGTGAATCACGTGCCACACCTTCGATACCAAGTGGCATGCCCAATGTGTCCCATTCTGAATCAGTGAGCTGGCGTGCCACGCCTGTAACAACCCTGATTTTCGAGTACGGGAGATCTTTTCTAAAGGCACGGATTTCTCCAGAAGATCAGTAAAGAGAACACCTCTTCTATTTCAACAAGTATCTCGATACTCATTATCATTATGTCATCCTTAAGCTAGAACCTTTTCTGAGGCAAGCTCGATAACGCGGTCACGAAGAACCTAGTTTTTGAACTGTATCGGTTGGCAGTTTTGATTTTGATTTTCGTAAATAGTCTCTGTTTGATGAACCAAACTTGATTCATGAGAGGAGAGAGATAATAGTATAATATTATCAATATATTAGTATTATAAAATGCTTGAATGATATTATAAGGTTACCTGGTCTGTTTTAGTTAAAAACAGGAAAATCGGTTTAATCGGGTTTACGGTTTACTAGTGCAGCTTAGCACCAGCACTCTCTGATGACTTTAGCAATGCTAAGGCTTCATCATACATGTTTTATTCTCATAATAAATATGTTACTAGTGTCATTTATGCTAGTAGCTCAGAAAATAATTTTTAGAGATGTTTTTACAAGTGTTCCGATACATCTAGTTTTAGTAGTTATACACCTGAGATATTTTAATATTATTTCAACCCACCTCCAAGCCAACCAATCACAACTCACCCTACACCCCCAAGACCTCCAAGGCTGTCTCATTTCATCATTTTGGCCGAAAATAACAAGAGAGAAAAGAGAGAAACTTTCATGAACACTTAATCTTCAAAGCTTGATTTCTTCAGAACTAAAACTCAAATCAAAACTCTGATTTCACCAAAATGATCCTCTCTTCTTCCTCTACATAACCATGTGACTTATCAAGGCTGGAAATAAGGTTAGATGGCTTTCTCCCTCCCTCTTCAATTTGGTTTTCAAGGAAAACCATGCAAAACATGTGTTTTCTTGATGTTCTTCCTTAGGAATCATGCTTAACTTGACTTGAGGGCCAAGAAACGTTAATTTCCAGCAAGTCTAAGGTGAGATATCTTCCTAACATGCTGGGGGAGATTTGGTCAGTTGAGAGTTTGAGGATTTAAAGTTGTTCTTGATGTGTTTTAGGAGGAAAAAGTGCTAAAGGACCACCTGAAAGTCTAACTGAATTAGGAGCAGCAAAACCAGGTAGGGTGTAATGAAATTAATCTTGATTATTTGTGTTTGAGTTGTGTGAATGTTGTATGATTTGGCTGTGCTAAAAATTGGTTGCATATATGATTGATTCTTAGTGAAAATTTGGTGAAATTTTGATAAACTTTGATGAGATTCAAGCTTTAAAGTTCATGTTCTTGGGTAGGTGGAAAAACAAAACCCTAAGCTTAAATTGAGGTTAAATTTGTGTTGAAATCATGTAGAAAATATGGGGTTTTAGTGGCTGCTAATTTATTATGAATTATAGTAAAAATCGGTTGCTGAAAAGACTGAAAAACGAGTAAAAACAGAGAAAGAATCTGAAGAATTTATGAAGAATATGAAGAACACCTTTTAGATTTTGAAAAGGGCAAGGAAGTAAATATTTTGGTGTTTGAGGGGTTATTTTGTAATTTCTGAAAGTTAGGGTGGTTAAAGTAGAAATATTAAAAGTTACGGGTGGTAAAAAGTGAATTTTAAAGGTTAAAAGTTAAAGTGGGGTAATTTTCGAAAATTAATGATAAAATAATAAATAATAATAAAATATTAAATAATAATATTTAATTAAAAATAATATTTTCATAAAAATAATAAAATAATGCGAAAAAGGCAGTTTTCTGTAAAAGCTTTAGAAAGACAACTTTAAGTGCAGAATCTCATAATTACCTTCATAAAACACTTAGGGAGTGGTAATAACATATTAGTGAGGCAAAGATAAAGGAAATATAAGAAGTTAAAGAAGAGATAAAAATCAAAGAAAAGTCTGTAAAGTTTTAATGACAAAAAAATAGACAGAGATTAGTAAACGAACTAGGAGTAACATAGTTAGTTCTTGAGTTGCACCCAGGGTTAGGTATAATATGAAAAGTTAAACTATTTCAGTATAGACTTAATGAACCTATACTTGGGACAGGCTAACTATTCATATCGAAATTTATATAAGCTTTAAATACATATGTTATGAAGAAAAATCAGAGCAGAGTAGAGAAACACAGAGAATAGGGCAACCAGAGTAAAGTAAAGAGATAAAGAGAAAAAGAGTAATATAGATACAGAGAAAAGAGTAATCAGAAAAAAGTAAAGAGATACAGAGAACAGAGTAATCAGAGCAGAGTAAAAAGACAAAGTGAAAAGATTAATATGATAAAGAGAATAGAGAACAAGCAGAGGGCCTATTGAAAGGTCATTTGTTGCGTTAAGGCAACTCCAGAGATATTTGTATATTCATCTGCTGCTTTTCTGTTGGCCCTAGATGTCCTGTAGGCCCAAGTTCACCTACAGTGAGTTGTTATTCCTGTAGACCAAAGTTCACCTACAGTGAATATCAATTGTGTATCTCAGGGTGTTGCTCCTGTAGGTCGAAGTTCACCTACAGAGAGTTGTGATTCCTGTAAGCCAAAGTTCACTTACAGAGGTGTCATTTCTGTAGGCCAAAGTTCACCTACAGAAAGTTGTTGTGCTATAATTAGACTTTTTCTGTAAGCCGAAGTTCACATACAGAGGTGCCATTTCTATAGGCCGAAGTTCACCTATAGAAAGTTGTTATGTTCTGATTGAACTATTCCTGTAAGCCGAAGTTCACTTATGGGAGTGCTATTTCTGTAGGCCGAAGTTCGCCTACAGAGAATAAGCCATATCTAGGACTAGTTCCTGGGTAATGTCGGGTTGCAGGGTGTAAACCGACACGTGAGCTCATGGCCTGCATAGGACAGACATGCATCATACTTGGTTGTGCATTTCCTCTGTTATAATTGTTGAATGAATGTATGCTTTCTTTGTTTGTATTCTATTCACTGTGTCTGTGTTTTGTTTTCTTGTATTCTTTTGTTTGTGTTTTGCTTTCTGTTTTCTCTATTTTCTTTATTTATCTGTATCTTCTGTTCACTACATCTCGGTATTCTGCTATATATCTGCTAAGCGACATAAATTAATGAACTTAACTAATAACTCCGGTCCTACTAAGAACTCCCCAGTTCTTACCCCTTCTCTCTCCCTTCCCCCTTCAGATGGAAGCAGGAATACCCTTCCGTAATCTACTGATGACCGTTTCGCAAAGAGGATTCCGCTCTAGGTAGTCTTCTGAGTCTAGGGTGAATCTCTTTATCTATTTATATGTATATACTATGAGACCAGCCAATGTCTGCACCCCGTTCGTATGCGCACTTTAGCCTAAATCCGGTGTACGAGACTCCTGTTGTGTGGCTACCTGATAAGGCACCAGAGAGATGTCATATGGCAACGTCTGATTGTGCAGAGGAATAGTAGATGATGTTCCATCTTTTGGTGACGTTCCACCTGACTTGAGTTTTGAAGACCTAGAACGCACTTTCCCTTGCTTTAGTAGTTTAGAGGGACTAGGCGAGTATAGAGTTTAGGCTAGCCTAGGTGCCAGCTTAGGGACCTCTTGAACAGGTCATGACCTGGGATGTTGTATGTCTGTATATGTATATAGTTATGATCTAGCTATATCTAGGGGTGTTCTAACTAAAATTCTATACTCTAATAAAGGCTGGATCACTGAATGTTGTTAGCTGTTTGTGATGTATTTATGTGTGATTGTTTATAACTGTTTTATCTGTTTTTATTTGTGAATTAATTATAAATGATTATATTTATTAAGCCAAATGTTTTCAGAAAAAAAAAGTACCTCACTAACTAACTACGCTTTTAACAACGAATCAGGCTCATATAATAAATAATAGATAATAATTAGGATGACAAATTGGTAGCACTCGGTTTCTGGTATGTCCTAGGCGTACTGAAAATTGGATCGTTACAATTTGGTATCAGAGCAGTTCATTCCCAGTAGAGCCTGGGGAGTGGACTGACTATGCTTCATTGCATACTCTACTTGTGTGTCTCATGCTGTTAGGGTATCTTCAAGATACATTTGGCATGAATGTCTATGAGTGCTCATTTTGGGAATGTTCGTGCCTAACTTGAGATATTAAGACTGATCACCTTAATGTTGATTGTTTGGTGCGAATGAGACCTCAATGACTGTGAATAGGCATGGTTTAATCGAGATCTGAACGACAAATCGATGTAAGACCAGCTATCTTAATAGCTGTTATGATATACATGGCAATGACTATGTTAGATTTGGATACTGTAAGGAACGGACCTACCTCTTCGTCAGGATGGCTTGAAGAAAGTAGATAACTTGAAGATGGATTCTTCACGTGGCAGAAATTTTGAGGGCAAAATTTTCTTTTAGGAGGGTAGAATGTAACAACCCTGATTTTCGAGTACGCGAGATCTTTTCTAAAGGCACGGATTTCTCTGGAAGATCAGTAAAGAGAACACCTCTTCTATATCAACAAGTATCTCGATACTCATTGTCATTATGTCATCCTTAAGGTAGAACCTTTTCTGGGGCAAGCTCGATAACGCGGTCACGAAGAACCTAGTTTTTGAACTGTATCGGTTGGCAGTTTTGATTCTAATTTTTGTAAATAGTCTCTGTTTGACAAACCGGACTTGATTCATGAGAGGAGAGAGATAATAGTATAATATTATCATTATATTAGTATTATAAAATGCTTGAATGATATTATAAGGTTACCTGGTCTGTTTTAGTTAAAAACAGGAAAATCGGTTTAACCGGGTTTACGGTTTACTGGTGCAGCTTAGCACCAGCACTCTCTGATGACTTTAGCAATGCTAAGGCCTCATCATACATGTTTTATTCTCATAATAAATATGTTACTAGTGTCATTTATGCTAGTAGCTCAAAAAATAATTTTTAGAGATGTTTTTACAAGTGTTCCGATACATCTAGTTTTAGTAGTTATAAACCTGAGATATTTTAATATTATTTTAACCCACCTCCAAGCCAACCAATCACAACTCACCCTACACCCCCAAGACCTCCAAGGCTGTCTCATTTCATCATTTTGGCCGAAAATAACAAGAGAGAAAAGAGAGAAACTTTCATGAACACTTAATCTTCAAAGCTTGATTTCTTCAGAACTAAAACTCAAATCAAAACTCTGATTTCACCAAAATGATCCTCTCTTCTTCCTCTACATAACCATGTGACTTATCAAGGCTGGAAATAAGGTTATATGGCTTTCTCCCCCCCTCTTCAATTCGGTTTTCAAGGAAAACCATGCAAAACATGTGTTTTCTTGATGTTCTTCCTTAGGAATCATGCTTAACTTGACTTGAGGGCCAAGAAACGTTAATTTCCAGCAATTCTAAGGTGAGATATCTCTTCCTAACATGCTGAGGGAGATTTGGTCAGTTGAGAGTTTGTGGATTTAAAGTTGTTCTTGATGTGTTTTAGGAGGAAAAAATGCTAAAGGACCACCTGAAAGTCTAACTGAATTAGGAGCAGAAAAACCAGGTACGGTGTAACGAAATTAATCTTGATTATTTGTGTTTGAGTTGTGCGAATGTTGTATGATTTGGCTGTGCTAAAAAATGGTTGCATATATGATTGATTCTTAGTGAAAATTTGGTGAAATTTTGATGAAATTTGATGAAATTCAAGCTTTAAAGTTCATGTTCTTGGGCAGGTGGAAAAACGAAACCCTAAGCTTAAATTGAGATTCAATTTGTGTTGAAATCATGTAGAAAAGATGGGGTTTTAGTGGCTGCTAATTTATTATGAATTATAGTAAAAATTGGTTGCTGAAAAGACTGAAAAACGGGTAAAAACAGAGAAAGAATCTGAAAAATTTATGAAGAACATGAAGAACACCTTTTGGATCTTGAAAAGGACAAGGAAGTAAATAATTTGGTGTTTGAGGGGTTATTTTGTAATTTCTGAAAGTTAGGGTGGTTAAAGTAGAAATATTAAAAGTTACGGGTGGAAAAAAGTGAATTTTAAAGGTTAAAAGTTAAAGTGGGGTAATTTTTAAAAATTAATGATAAAATAATAAATAATAATAAAATATTAAATGATAATATTTAATTAAAAATAATATTTTAATAAAAATAATAAAATAATGCAGAAAAGGCAGTTTTCTGTAAAAGCTTTAGAAAGACAACTTTAAGTGCAGAATCTCATAATTACCTTCATAAAACACTTAGGGAGTGGTAATAACATATTAGTGAGACAAAGATAAAGGAAAGATAAGAAGTTAAAGAAGAGATAAAAATCAAAGAAAAGTCTGTAAAGTTTTAATGACAGAAAAACAGACAGAGATTAGTAAATGAACTAGGAGCAACATAGTTAGTTCTTGAGTTGCACCCAGGGTTAGGTATAATATGAAAAGTTAAACTATTTCAGTATAGACTTAATGAACCTATACTTGGGACAGCCTAACTATTCATATCGAAATTTACATAAGCTTTAAATACATATGTTATGAAGAGAAATCAGAGCAGAGTAGAGAAACACAGAGAACAGGGCAACCAGAGTAAAGTAAAGAGATAAAGAGAAAAAGAGTAATATAGATACAGAGGAAAGAGTAATCAGAAAAAAGTAAAGAGATACAGAGAATAGAGTAATTAGAGTAGAGTAAAAAGACAAAGTGAAAAGAGTAATATGATAAAGAGAATAGAGAACAAGCAGAGGGCCTGTTGAAAGGTCATTTGTTGCATTAAGAAAACTCCAGAGATATTTGTATATTCATCTGCTGCTTTTCTGTTGGCCCTAGAGGTCCTGTAGGCCCAAGTTCACCTACAGTGAGTTGTTATTCCTGTAGGCCGAAGTTCACCTACAGTGAATATCAATTGTGTATCTCAGGGTGTTGCTCCTGTAGGCCGAAGTTCACCTACAGAGAGTTGTGATTCCTGTAAGCCGATGTTCACTTACAGAGGTGTCATTTCTGTAGGCCAAAGTTCACCTACAGAAAGTTGTTGTGCTGTAATTAGACTTTTTCTGTAAGCCGAAGTTCACTTACAGAGGTGCCATTTCTATAGGCCAAAGTTCACCTATAGAAAGTTATTATGTTGTGATTGAACTATTCCTATAAGCCGAAGTTCACTTATGGGAGTGCTATTTCTGTAGGCCGAAGTTCACCTACAGAGAATAAGCCATATCTAGGACTAGTTCTTGGGTAATGTCGGGTTGCAGGGTGTAAACCGACACCTGAGCTCATGGCCTGCATAGGACAGACATGCATCATACTTGGTTGTGCATTTCCTCTGTTATGATTGTTGAATGAATGTATGCTTTCTTTGTTTGTATTCTATTCACTGTGTCTGTGTTTTGTTTTCTTGTATTCTTTTGTTTGTGTTTTACTTTCTGTTTTCTCTATTTTCTTTATTTATCTGTATCTTCTGTTCACTACTTCTTAGTATTCTGCTATATATCTGCTAAGCGACACAAATTAATGAACTTAACTAATAACCCCGGCCTTACTAAGAACTCCCCAGTTCTTACACCTTCTCTCTCCCTTCCCCCTTCAGATGGAAGCAGGAGTACCCTTCCGTAATCTACTGATGACTGTTTCGCAAAGAGAATTCCGCTCTAGGTAGTCTTCTGAGTCTAGGGTGAATCTCTATATTTGTTTATATGTATATACTATGAGACCAGCCAATGTCTGCACCCTGTTCGTATGCGCACTTTAGCCTAAATCCTGTGTACGAGACTCCTGTTGTGTGGCTACCTGATAAGGTACCAGAGAGACGTCATATGGCAACGTCTGATCGTGCAGAGGAATAGTAGATGATGTTCCATCTTTTGGTGACGTTCCACCTGACTTGAGTTTTGAAGACTTAGAATGCACTTTCCCTCGCTTTAGTAGTTTAGAGGGACTAGGCGAGTATAGAGTCTAGGCTAGCCTAGGTGCCAGCTTAGGGACCTCTTGAACAGGTCAGGACCTGGGATGTTGTATGTATGTATATGTATATAGTTATTATCTAGCTATATCTACGGGTGTTATAACTAAAAGTCTATACTCTAATAAAGGCTGGATCACTGAATGTTGTTAGCTGCTTGTGATGTATTTATGTGTGATTGTTTATAACTGTTTTATCTGTTTTTATTTGTGAATTGATTATAAATGATTATATTTATTAATCCAAATGTTTTCAGAAAAAAAAATTACCTCACTAACTAACTACGCTTTTAACAACGAATCAGGCTCATATAATAAAAAATAGATAATAATTAGGATGACAAATTGGTAGCACTCGGTTTCTGGTATGTCTTAGGCGTACTGAAAATTGGCTCGTTACAACGCCTACAAGTCTAAGTGGCACGCCCATAGCATATGATGGGGGTTGGCATGCCACGCCCAGCCTGGCGTGCCACGCCTCCTGTGTGGCCTTTAATCTTGCTCTCTGGAAAATATAACTGGCGTGCCACACCCTTGTTAAAGCTTCAAGGACTCTTCTCTGAAAAATGTAACTAGCATGCCACGCTCATACTGTTTGGTGGCGTTTGTTCCAGGTGGCACGCCCAGCTTCCCACGCCCAACTCTTTTTATTGTTTCCTTCCCATTTTTGTTGCTCTTTTCACCTAAAATTTAACACAAACCCATTTCAAAGCAATGTAACATAATATTTATCATTTGGTTCATGAAATTGCATTGATTCAATGAGATTATGCTCTTTTTATGGTCCTTTTAGATGAGAAAAAGAGGTAGATGATGCAAGTCATCAGGCACTCACAAACAAGCATGCTATGTAATATCAAACAGATAACCTAATAGCATCAAAGAAAAAGACACGCAAAGTGTGCAATGAAGCACAATCGATCCATCCCTCAGCTCACGAGGACGAACCACTCTGATACCACTAAATGTAACACCCTAATTATCCTAAGCCTTACCTCGCAGTATAAAGCAAAGGTTAATCAGAGATTACGACAGTTCCAAAGCTCATACATATAATATATAGAAGAAATAATATAATCTAGAAGCCCGATGAAGGATATAGCTCAAAAATAGAATTTGAAAAGCGCAAAAACATACAAATGGAGCAACTAACCTAATGCACAAGATATAGATATATTATAGCAAAAGATAGTAGTATAATATCATAAGGATCTAGCCACGGCTCACGGAGTTTAAGCCGACTAGCCATATATACAGATAAAATAGAACCAGATAGTAAAATCAGCTTATACAAGTTTTTCTCTCTCAATACAAACCTCTAGGCAAAACAAAAAACAAAGGTGAGAGATGTATAACAAAATAATTGAAAAAGACTCCAAGAGTATAAGATCCTTCGCTTCTGTCACCATCGAAGCAACTCACTGAGGTGGGTTGCGACCTGTATCTGAAAAACACAACAGAAATATGGTATGAGAACCAGAGGTTCTTAGTATGGTAGCAGTGCCCAGGGATGTAGGATATAGGACCTTGGAATGCTAAAGGCAATCCTAGACTTCATATCCATCACAAGATTCATCTTATGCATACTAAACAATAAAGCATAATTATATAAATCTTAACATAGAAAAACAGGGTACTCTATCTTAAGGGATTTCTATTCTAACCAAACACTGCTGTCCCACAGCCTTCACCAACCTATCCTCCATGCGATCCCATCGCCACCGCCTTTCGAACCTCCTCAATCGTAGTAAAAATGACAATTAATTACAATGCAAGTAAAACACAAGTAGAAGAATATAAGGCAAGTAATTCAAGTAAGCAAATAGGCATGTTATTTAATTAAGCATACAATTATAAGTCGGCAAAGCAAACAAACAGATAGAAGATGGACATGATGAATGCCTGCCCTATTGGCTGTGATATCACATTGTCGGTTCACCTGCCAACCCAACACATCTCAATGGAGATGTTGCCCTTCGGAATCATCATCGGGAACCCCCGAGATATAGTGCTCGGATCATTGTCCAGGGTTTTGTGCCTGTACACTCTATTGATCCGAAGGGATGCGAGTGGAATACTCTTACCTCAGACCTCACATCTCAATGTAAGCGGGATTAACCACCGTCCTTACGCCGCCGCCACTACCTCGACAGATAGGATTAACCACCGTTCGTGCCAGGCGCATAGCGTCTCATCATCTCAGTATAAAATAGTAGTCTAGTGGTTTTTCAAAAACATTTTCAGTATAACTTGGATCCATCATCTCATCCAGAGTCTTCGACTCATCTCAACCACTGTCAATTCACATTTCAGTTCCAAACTCAATAGCTCATCAATTCTCATTTCACATACCAGGCTACCTTCACACGCCATCAAACCATCCTCAGTACGCCCGAAACCTAAGCCTCCATTTTCTAATTTTTCCAAAATAACATCAACTAAAACTCGAAAGCTCTTTCCCATGTTCTCATACCCAAAATTATGTCCAAAAGCCTTAAAATGGTGAGCTAGAAGTTTACAATCTTGTTGGGAAGGTGAAATAGTTGAAAACAAACTTAAATTCGAGAAACAGGACATGTGCGTACGCGCAGGGGTGTGCGTGCACACGCCCAGGAGATTTTTAAAAGTGTGCGTAAGCATAAGGGTGTGCGTACGCACAGGTACCAAATTTTACAAGGTCTGTTCGCTCGCACAAGGTGTGCTAGCGCTCTCAACAGACTCCCCTTCCCAACTTGTGCGTGCGCACAGAGCTGTGCTAGCGCTACAAACAGAAAGCCTTTCTTACACACAGGTCTGTGTATGCGCACAGGTTTAAAATTTTGCAGGGTTGTGCGTGCGCACATACCAGAAATCATAAAATTCTGCAACTTTGCAGAATTTCAAATTTCGAAACCAATCTTTGAATGATCATAACTTCCTCTACAAAAATCCAAATTTTGCAAACTTTATATCGATTTGAAGAATTTTCAATAAGCTTTCATTTCAAACAAATTTCAACTAATTTTGAAAACTGAGACATAAGTTATGATCTGACAAATTTCACCAAAAACCAGTTTTTACCAAAGGTTCACAAATTATCAATCTCCCAATTTTCACAACTCCAACCAACCAAAGCAACACCAAACTCCCATCTACAACACAATATACCCTGTTGGGGTCACTTTTCACAAATTATACCAATTTTCCATCACACTTCATCATTCTCATTCTCAATATCAAATATATATAACACTCCAAGTACATATCCACCAATCATCATTTTATCACTATCAATTTTCATCATCAACTCAATCATGATTCATATTAATAAACAACAATATTCATTCATCCAATCCATCATATCTCAACTTCATTATTTAACCACATTAACAACATCAATTCATTATACATCATCAACCAAACAATCATCAACAACATATAAATTTCCAAACCTATCCTATGGGTCACTAGCCTAAGTCTCCATGAATATTATGTACTACATAGAGGAAACTGAAACCATACCTTGGCCGATTCTTAATATGTCCTTAACTCAAATTTGAGCACAAGCTAGGTGTCCAACAACAATCAAACCACTAATGTAACTCCAACAAGCACCACAAGCTCCAAACTCACAATAATCAAGCTATATATACATAAATCATCACAAATCAACCTAGGGCTCATCATAAATAAAATTTCACAAGAGTTCAATGCCTCTTACCTTGTCCAACAGTTTTGGTAGCTAAAATTCAAGGCTAAGTAAGAGTTAGAATGAACCTAAACACCCAAAATCACAAAATCTCACTTAACCAAAAATCCTAGGATTCAAATTTTTGGAGAGAAGAACTAACGAGGTTTCGTGGTTACCTCCCTACTTTCTTGGATGGGTTTTGTAGAGCTCTCTACGAGGAACGTGTAGCCACAAACAGTGCGGCGATCAGAGCTCTATAGCTTAAGATATGAGCTTGAGAAGAAGATGGTGAATAGTGTCAATGGAGTCTCTTCTCCCTTCTCTTCTCAGCTGTGTGGTGTTATGTTTGATGGTGAATGAGCTAAATAAAGCTCATTAAAGAGGGTTTTATATGATGGGCTTGGGCCCAACTTGGGCCCGGTCCAACCCGTTAGCGTTTTTAGCCCATTTGACCCAACTTCGGGCCAAACCTTTAAAATTAATGCCCGGTTTTCTATTTCTAATATTTTTCTAAGGTTTTTGACTGTTTTCACTTTTTCTCGCGTAGTACTGGGCAAACTTCAACCGGTTCAACTGTCGGTTCACAGTTTTTCGCAGAAAACACATTTTTTAACTCAGAAAAATCTACTGAGTCTAAAAATCACATTTAAATCCTCAAATTCTCGCTCTAAACTTTCGGATTCTATTTTGGGACAATTAATTATCTAATTAGGCGGTAAATTAAGTTCGGTTCTTACAAGAAATATAATATATACAAAAGACATCAATGAATATGGTTTCTATAGTATTACATTAGCATGTACCACAAATTTCCAAAATTTTTCAAGCAAGAATAAAACACATATTCATCAACCAAAGTTTCCACATTTTTCCCACACTTAAACATCACACACTCTCACTAACTTAAGCTATTCAAATATTTAAATAAGGGGCATTCATTATTTTTTGCTTAAAGCTAGTGATGTGGTAGTATAAAGAATAAAAGGGGATTAAAAGGCTCAAAATGACAAACAAAGGTAACTAAAATGGTAGGATATTTGGGTTAAGTGAGCTATAATAAAGTGATAGCCTCATACATTAAACATGGATATATAGAATTAAACAAACCAAAGATTGTATCATAGAGAAGAAAACACACAAGAATGAGATAAGTGATTAAATGATGTAACCACACAATATAAGGCTCAAAAACTCACAAGTTGTATGTTCTTTAACTCAAAAACTATATTCCACAATGTATGAATCATGCAAGTTTCAATGAAAATTTTGAACTCAATTCAATTTGAATTTCAATGACCTATATAAAAAGCAAGTTTCTTGGAAATTTTATTAAATTGACTAGAATTTATTCTATATATGTATATATAATGTGATTGGATGAAAAACTAAAACGCATATGTAACAGCCAAATCACATCATCCCAAATCACATCATAGCTAAAAATTAAAACGCATATGTAACAGCCAAAATTAAAAGAAAATATAAAAATATGCATCACTGCAATATAATACTAGGTTCTGTACAAACAAAATTAAAATGTGCAATAACTAAGAAAGTGCAATAAACTAGGCAAAATTAAGCATAAAAGCATGTTTTTACTTTCAAACTAAGTAAAAAGGTTTTCAAAAAGATAAAATATATACACAACAACTAAAAAGCATAAAAAGAAACTAAACTAAAAGTGTTCGGAAATGAAATTTTTCACCCGAAATGTGCTACTGAAGTCAGACAATCTCCCCACACTTAAGATGTAGCACCGTCCTTGGTGCTCAAGATCATGCGGAGTGGAAAGAGTCGTCACTGTGTCACCTTCAGTGTCAGCTGGTGGGTCTCGTGCTTCCTCCAACTCATGATGCTGGGCCTCCTCCTCCTCATAATGCTCGGATGGAGTGCTCGACTCAGGGGTAATGTCAGTTTCGCCGAAGAGGATGATCCTCATCAAGTGAACAGAAGCAGAAAACTGAATCATAAAACAACATATATATGAAGTGAATAACTAATATAAATTTGAATGGAAGCATGCATGAGATTCAAGTTAAAAGTAAACAGAAGCAACTTCTAATCAATTAATGATAGCTAACTTGCTTGTTTATCAAAGGTAAAGAGAAGAAATGAGCATTGTTGCTATGCACGAAGAAAAAGAAAATTGTTAAAAAGTTAAAAGGAAAATTAGTTGAAAAGGAAAAAGAAAGTTAAAAGTTAAGTGAAGAGAAAGAAAAAATTAGTTGAAAAAGAAAAGGAAAGTAAAAAGTTATGTGAGTAAAAGGAGAAAAAAATAGTTGAAAAATTAATGTTAGATGAAAAGGAAAAAGGAAAGTCAAAGTTATGTGAGAAAAAAGAAAATAGTTAGTTGAAAAAGAAAAGAAAAGTTAAAAGTTAGGTGAGGAAAAAGAAAATAGTTAGTTGAAAAAGAAAACAAAGGTCAAAAGTTATGTGAAGAAAAAGAAAAGGTTAGTTGAAAAAGAAAACAAAGATTAAAGGTTACGTGCATAGTAAGATCGTCCCTTAATTCTGAAAATTCCAAGAACTTTAAAAACAAACAAGTTCATGTTCAACTTCGCAAAATAAAATATGCCTTATGATTAAGTGAGTAATGCAATTAGACGTGTAGAGCACGTAATCAAAGAATAGTGGGCACATTCACTTAGCACAAGGTAGGACATTTTGGTGTTAACAAAAGTGAAACCTTAACTCAAATACCAAATTATAATGAGGCATAAAAGTCACAAGTTGAAAGAAGAATTGAAAATCGCATGATCTATGTGACTTAATGAAGGTTAAGCAAAAAGATAAAATGAATCAATTTGGCCACATAGATTAAAAACTTTCAATCTTGTGAATTTATGCAAAAGAGGCTCAAATTTTCAAAAGAATTTCAACTTTATGGTCAATTTGAAAATTCACTTGAACTATTCAATGCATAGAAGTAAATTAGCATTACAAACAAGCAAAGAATGTTATAAGCATGACCAAACTTGTAAAGGAGTTCTTGAGGAATTTTTCCAAAACCTTTTTAGCAAACAAGATTCTATTGACACAGAAATTCGTCAAATAGAATCTTGTTGATAAAACAATGTCATTTAATGAAACAAGGTTAGGGAAAATCCGGCAGCATTTCAGCAGTAAATTGGCCTATTTTCCAAATTCAAACAATCAGTTCAAATTTCCTATGAATGCAAAATAGAATTTCACAAAAAAAAACTTGATGGATGAGATTTATTATTGATCTAGAATTTCACAAAATAGAATATCTTCGTTGCAAGTATAGTCCAAATCAATAACAAACTCCCACAAACAAAGTTTAATTTTCAAATACAAATAACTGGGAGTAGTTAAACCTCTAGTCGTTCTCCCTAGGAACTAGTGACAACAAGTGCATAAAATTGGTTGTGAAAAGCAAGGAATTTTCAATAATGAAGTAAGCAATTAAGAAATAAAAGAACAATCAAAATTTCAATTAATAAACTAATAAAGGAATAAAAGAACTATGTATGTAATATGAACAAGTAAAGCTTAAAAAGATGGAAATGTGGTTCAAAACATAAATTGAACCTTGACTTTGGATGAGTTATGGAATTTCTTCCTTGTCATAACCACAACTATGATAATTATGATTGATTAATCTCACCTAGTCAACCCTTAACATCGAAAAGTAAGTCAAGTGAGAATAATTGTTATTAATCTACAAATCCTAGTTAAGTTACTGATTACCTTAGTAAAAAGCTAGCGTTAGTGGAAACAATAATAACTAATACCTAAGAATTATCACTAAATGTCAGACATTATGACTCTAGTATTCCATATACTCATTCCCCCAAGTCAAGGAATGAAAATCTACCTCATAATCAAAATTGGCATTTCATCAACCACATGGTGGGCATAATCATAAAACATGGCGAAATTGGAAAACTACTTGAAACTATGAACAATCAAAGAACAAAATCAACAATGGCAACTCAACAAACATATAAAAAACCACTAAACATCAAATTCATCAATTAAAACTCAAAATTGCAAAATCATATATGTATTGACAAAGTGACTTAAAATATAAGAAAGTGTAGAACAATTAGTGCAATAAAAAAGAAAATTAAGGAATACTTACAATGGAAATAGCTAGAATCCAAGATGAAAATTGGAAATTGAAAGCTTGAAATATAAACCCTAATTAAACCTAAGGAAAATTGAGAGAAAAAACTAACCTAAAACTACCCTAAAAACTATCTAAGTGTATTATATGAAGTATTGTCTGAATGGGTGTGTTGTTAGCCTCCTTATATGCTCCAAAGAAATCAGAAATGGGCCAAAAATTCTCCCAAATCGCGAGCCACGTGACTTTTTTATGAAGTCACGTGCAGGGACTTGTGCGTATGCACAGGTAGTTGTGCGTACGCATACATGGCTGTGTGCTTCTCCTTTGTTTTCTTCATGTTTTCTCCCAATTGCATGCTTCTCTTCCACTCTTATCAAGCCATTCCAACCTATTACACCTGAAATCACTCATCAAAAGTTTCAAGGCATCGAATGGAATGAAAGGGGAATAAAATTGATTAAAATAAGCACAAAATAGCATGTTTTTATAATTAGACATAATTTAGAAAGAAGACACAAAAGCATGCCATTTAGGTGAATAAATGTGGGATTATATGATGAAATCCACTCAATTCATTCCAAAATTTATCGTCAAATGTGGACTCATCAATTCCCCCACACTTAAACAATAGCATGTCCTCATGCTAATCACAATCAAAGGAGAAGGGTAAAAAGGGCAAGCAACTTATTCAATGCAACTACCTATGTGCATGCAACTATGCAAAATGTTATCTATCTATATCTATACTATGGTTCCTATTGAGTTTGGCAAAAACAAACAATAGAATTCCAATTAATCCAAAGTAGGCCTTAGGGCCAAGGCAAAGAATCAATGCAATGTGAACAATGTCCAAAGATTCGATTTGAAATTTTCAAAAGCTAAATGGAAACTTGCAAGAAGATACAAGATGAGAAAAGGAATCATAGAATTAAGCAACCGAATCTCTCACCGGAAGTGTTTACGCTCTAATCGCTCAGTGTGTAGGGCTTAATCACTCAATGCTCCTTTAATCATGTTTTTCTGGGATTTGCTAGTCATCTAACAATCAACAAATACTTGATGCATGAATACAAATATCATGAGGTCTTTGGAAGGTTGTAATGGGGCTAGGGTAAGGGTAGGATTAATATGGTTAAGTGGACTAGTAGATTGGATCTTTGATTAGCTCAAGTATCCCGCCTAATCCTATATCAACCTATTTACATAAAAGAGAACAACCTAACTTCCCATTCATTTCTTTTCTCACATTCACTCATGCATCTTCTTTCAAATTCACACACATATGCATTCTTTATTTAGCATTATTATTATTATCATTCATTCCCTTTTTTTTCTTTTTCTTTTCCTTTTACTTCTTTTTTTTTTCAAAAGTATATATACCAAAATTTCTCTTTTCTTTTATCATCAAAAGGGAATGCATATGTTTTAAATAATGCATGCATGAGTGTTTGCCCATTTTTCCAAGTTTTCTCAATGAATACCCAATGTAAACTTGCTACTAATGTTTCTCCACAAATTTTCCCCACACTTGATTAACACACACTCCTCAACCCAAGCTAATCAAAGATACAATTCATGGATATTAATGGTTTTTCACTTAGGGCAAAAGATGTGCTTAAAATTAGAAGAAAAGGAGAATTAAGAGGCTCAAAAGTGGGTTACAAAGGTAAATGTAAGGGTTAGCCATATGGGTTAGTGAGTTCAATTTCAAAAATAGCCTCAATCATAATAGATGTATTTAGAACATCAAATTTAGGACATAAAGATTCAAGCAAATCTAAGATCACAATCATAAAAAAGTATAACACACAAGAACAAAATTTGTGGTTGAAAATGTGAAACCACACAATTAAAGCTCAAATCTCACTTGGTGTTTTGTTCTAAATCTTTTCTATGTTCCATAAAAGATATGCTTCAAGCAAGTTAAAAAACAAGTTTTCAAATCCAACCAATGGAGTGCCCAAAAAGAGATTTGTTGCAAATTCCTTGTTATTTTTACCAAACTTATTTCCTATACTAGGCAACATGCAAATATTTACTACCATAAAACTATAGCAAGCTAAGATATATATGTATATATGTAAGCAAACTAAAGCAAAATGCAATGTAATGGAATTCTAACAAATATTCACAAGAAACAAAATTACCAAAACTAGAAAGTATTTGCAAAGTGTTTAGAAAGAGAAATTTACTCCCCAAAGTTGTGGATCCTCCCCCACACTTAAACGTTGCACGGTCCTCTGTGCACGCACATAATCCATGGCAGAACTGGTCAGTCAATCTGGTTGACGGTGAAGCTCACGCAATTCAATCTCTGATGATCCTACTCAAAATGCTACAAACAAGGTCGAATCTTCCAAATTGGAGAATGATGCTCAGTATTCGAGCCTTAATGCCATAGGGACCTCAATTACCCATGACTAACAAGATTTCATGTCACATGTCCCAATTAGCCCAAATAACTTGTTGGAACCTGTGATGTACTCTCAAGCTGTAGTTCAATATTATCTGGGTCAGGACTCGTAAGGAACTCATGTAGAATAAGGGGTCATACTTTCGTTCCACCTCAAATTCATAAAGATGAAGAATGACAATACATCATAGAATGGAATCAAACATGTATTAAAGTAGAAAAGTAATAACATTAATCCATGGGAATGAGCAGCACTCTTATCCTTAACCTAGGAGGTTTAGTTGCTCATACTTTACAGAGAAAACAGAAGTAGTGTGTCTGTGCTTCTCCCCTCCTAGGAGGCATAATCCTCAAGAGAAAGGAAGTCCCTTATTTATAGTAAATACTAGACCTAAAAGATGTTAATTTAAATTTAAAAGTTACAAAAATATGACTACGTAAGCTAAGGGGTGCTAAAATCCACTTTGGGGCCCACTAGGAGTGACTTGGGCTGAAGACTGGCATTTAACTTGGATTCTGGTACTGAACTTTGCTAGTCCTACTCCCTGGCTAGTGTTGAATGCCAGTTTGGGCGTTCAACTTGGGAGGTTGGTCCTGTTTGGGTGTTGAATGCCCGAAAGGGAGTAAGTTGGGCATTCAATGCCCATTTTAGGCAGTCCTTTCCAAAGAAAAGTATAGACTATTGTACTGGAAAACTCTGGAAGTTAGCTTTCCAACGCCATTAGGAGCGCGTCAGTTGGACATGTATAGCTCCAGATATGCTCGTTGGAATGCACAGAGGTCAGGATTTGACAGTATCTGCTATCCTTTCTTTGCCTCTGAATCAAACTTTGCCAGAACTTGTCAAATTCACCCAAAAATCACCTAAAATCATAACAAAAACACAAAAACTCAAAGTAGCATCCAAAATGTGATTTTTGCACTAAAATATACTAAAACATAATAAAACTTGATAAAATGTGCTAAAAAACACTATGGAAATGGTACTAAAAAGGGTATAAAATATCCGCTCATCATAACACCAAACTTAAAGTATTGCTTGTACTCAAGCAACCAAACACAAGATATGACAAATGGAAGAGAAAAATACAATTGGCCTCAGAGTTGTCAATGAAGCTCAGTTTCAAATACTGAATGAGACTATTAGCTCTTTACCTCTGAACAGTTTTGGCATCTCACTTTCCTTTGAAGCTCAGAAATATTGACACCCCTTCGGATGATATTATTGATTCTCTTCTTTTAGCTTTTCTTGATTCTTGAACATAGCTTTTTTCTTTTGGTGCTTTGCACCTTTCTGAGCCTAGCTGTGACTCTAAGCATTTTGTTTTCAAGTATTTCCACCGGATACACAAATGTCACATGCACTTAACTGAGGGAACCCTTTGGATTCGAATTTAGCTTTGCTTAAATTCCCAGATAGTGGTGCCAAGAGTTCTTAAGCGTACTCTTTAGCCTTGGGATCACGACTTTAACTGCTCAGTCTCAAGCATTTTACTTGACACCTTCATACCACAAGCATATAGTTAGGGATAGCAACTCATTTGACCTTTTTAGGCCAATTATTGACCCTCCCTAACCATTCATGCTCAAAGCCTTGGATCCTTGCTATTGTCTTTTTTCTCTTTTGATCTTTCTTTTTCTTTTCGTTTTATTTTTTTCTTTTTCTTTTTGGTGCTTTTTCTTGCTTCAAGAATTAATATTTTTTATTTTTCAGATAACCAATAATACTTCTATAAATTCACTGTTCTTCAAAAGTCAATATGCTCAACTTCAATATCAATTATGCACAGTTAATTCATACATTCAGAAGATAAATACAAGGCTACCACATCTCAAAATAATTGGAATGACTCATGATATACTTGAGACTTATGTATCTCACTATTTGTTTTTCAAATAAATTTTTCTTTTTCAGCTTGGTAGGGGATATATAGGATATCTTAAACCCAAAAAAAAATTGAAAATTTGAATTTTTTTTCTTTTTTTAAACTAAAAAGCAAAGGAAATCCTAGTGGCGATCATGCAAAAGATAGAATAGAAAACATAAAACAAAATGAAATACTAAAAAATAGAAAGAAAGGGGGGATGAAACTCAACCACCTTAGTACTGATGGTTGCTTAGACTGTGCTCTTCTGTGAAGATGATTCACCTCCCTTTGGTGCCATTGATGATAATATACTGCTATAGCTCGCTCTACAACACCAAACTTAAAAGGTTTGCTTGTTCTCAAGGAAAGAAAACTTGGCCCTCTATAGGCGTTAAACGCCAGGACTGCTCCCCTTATAGGCATTGAACGCCCATGCTCTCTTCCCCCTTCTGCCATTGAACGCCAGTAAGGGGCACCCTCCAGGGTGTTCTGTTTCTCCCCAATGTGTTCCTGTTTTTGTTCTAAGTGCTACACATGATCATAAATGTTAGAAAAAGAGGAAAACTATGAAAAATAATAGAAAATAAGATAATATGAAATCAAACTAAAATAACAGAAAGAAAATAGAAAAGAAGAAAATGCTATAGGATACTTATAGTTAGGTTGCCTCCCAACAAGCGCTTCTTTACTGTCATTAGCTTGACACTTGATTATTGACTTTCTTCCTCTTCTTCCAGTTTATTAAAAGAAATGACTCCATGGGAAAAGAGGAGAAGATTAGTGCCCTTAGATTTGAATTCCTCCTAACAAGCTTTCTGTTATTGTTATTAGCTTGCTTCTCCTTGCTTGTTAGGGTAGGGGTTGTATTATTTCTTGCAGACCTTTTCTTCTTCATGGATATCATCTTTAGTTCCTTGGTCATAATCTCCTTTGCAGGGATTTCCTTGATTGTCTTCACCACCATGAATTCAGGACTTGGTTATTGTGTGATAGGTGGAGTGTACCTATCATCAAGAACTTCTTGAATT
Source organism: Arachis hypogaea (assembly GCF_003086295.3). NCBI lineage: Eukaryota > Viridiplantae > Streptophyta > Magnoliopsida > Fabales > Fabaceae > Arachis > Arachis hypogaea. The sequence continues at coordinate 68,446,953 of NC_092049.1, read as the reverse complement.
GTTAGTTCAAAAAACTCACCTTCTATGTTTTTTTATGCTTTTTTTTCAGTGGGCAAGCTCTTCACAAATGCAGCAGAGAGAGGTTTTTGCTCTGAAACCTCAGCAAAAGGAATATTGATTTGTAACTTCTTAGAGTCTTCCAAGGATTGTGAGTAGTGCTCGTCCTTAGTCTCCTTTTGAGGCTTCTGAGGGTGTGGTGCTTCAGGCTTTCTTCCCATAAGAGGGGCATGTAACAGTGTGCTTCCAGCCTCTTTTTGAGCCTCTTCTTCATTTAGTTCCTCAACAGTGTGTACGACTTTAGGCTCAGCCTCCTTGGTCCTGATGAGGGCCTTACACTCTTCTTCTGGATTCAACTCCATGTCACTAGAAAGAGTGTTAGGAGGTCTCTGAAGTTTCTGATGGTATGGCAGTTTGGCTCTGTACTTTGAGGCCTTGTGTAATGCAGGATGAGTGTCCACAGTAACTGGAAAGGGGTTGTCAAGGCGCCTAAGGGGAACGTCTTTTGAATTGATGTCCATTGCCCCCCTCTCTGAGCGTTCAACATCTACTCTACTCCCCATTGGACATTCAAGTTCCATCCTGCTTGAGTGATTCCTCCACCCTTGAGCTTCCTTCCTAACTAGAGTCCTCTCAAATGAGTATAAGTACTAGTTATTGGCAACCATCTCAATGAGCTTGTCTGCCTCTTCATGTGTTTCTATCAAATACAGAGAATCACCTGTAGAGTGATCTACTGACCTCCTGGCCATCTCAGAGATGGTTTCATAAAAGAGGACTATCTTGCCCCAACTTGAAAACATATGGGGGTGGCAGTCCCTGAACATCAACTTGTACCTCTCCCAAGCATCATAGAGGGACTTGCTCTCCTTCTGCCTGAAAGTTTGAACGTCTATTATTAGCTTAGTCAATCTCTGCGAGGGAGAGAACCTATTCAGAAATTTGTTAACTATCTTATCCCAGGTGTTCACACTTCCTCTGGGTTCAAAAAGCCATTATAGCTTTTCTTGATCAGTCAGAGCAAATGGGAAGAGTATTTGCCTGAAGACTTCAGGCTCCATTGCATTGGTCTGTACAGTGTCACAAAACTGTAGGAAGTTAGAGATAAATTTATTGGGATTTTCCTGTGGGCATCCATGAAACTGGAAATGTTGCTGTATCAGCATGATTAGGTTTCTGTTGACCTTAAAGTCATCTGGATCAATATAAGGTACACTAATACTCCTTCCATAGAAACCAGGAGTGCGAGTTGTATAAGACCCCAAATTTCTTTTGGGTTGTGCATTCCCAATTGGGTCTATAGTGAATTCTTTCTATTCCTGCACACACAGATAAGAAACAAAGAAAAATAGGAGTCTCTATGACATAGTATAGGGAGCTCCCAATGAGATATCCTAAAAGAAACAAGAATTAGAAATTTTGTTTTTGAATTAAAAATTTGTAAATAATTAAATAAAATAAAATAAAAAATAGAAAACTAATTTGAGAATAAATAAAATAAAAAATAATTTAAAAATTTTGAAAAATTTAAAAGAATTAGAAAGAAAGAGGTTTAAAATTTTTTTAAATTCAATAAGAAAGAGAAAACACTAAAGGAACACCAAATTTTAAAATTTGAATTTTAAATGAAAATAAGATAAGATAACAAATTTTGAAAATCAAAAAAGAAAACAATAAATAAATAAGATCAAGATCAAGATAAGATATGAAAATTAAGATATTTTAAAAAATTTTGAAAATTAAAAATAGAAAGTCAATCAGAAATTCTGAAATTCAAATTTTGAAAGAAAGAAACACCAAACTTAAAATTAAAACAAGATAAAATAAACAAGTAACTAACTAGATTTGAAATTAAAGATAAAAGATTTGAAAAAATTTTTGAACTTAAAAGAAAAAGTCAAACAAAGATTTTGAATTTTAAATTTGAAAGAAAGAGAAACTAACAAAATACTAAACTTTTAAATTTTGAATTTTAAAATAAAGATAAGATAACAAATTTTGAAAATTAAAGAAAAAGATAAGAAGTTAAATTAAATGAAAAGATTACCAATGGGACACCAAACTTAAAATTTTTGAAATTGAAGACACTAATTTCGAAAAATTGAAAAGGAAAAATACTAAAAGACACCAAACTTAAAAATTTTGAAATCAAACAAAGAAAAATACCAAGAAAAGTACGAACACCAAGAAAGAAAAGCAAGAACAATTTTCGAAAATTCAAGAAAAGAAATGAAAACCAAAGGGACATTGACAATGGCCGATTTGCATAGGTTAGGAATTTGATTATCAAAATGGAATTAGCGTTGTAAGTATAGTCCTAACTCAACAAATTGACCATCAATCAAATGTTATCACAAATTAAACCAAATATAAACTGAGAGTATTTAACTCTCAGGTCGTCTTTCCTAGGAGTTGCAATGAAATGTCATATTATTGGCTTTGAGAGAAATGGGGATTGTGAATGCAAGAGAGAGCAAGGAATGTAAATAGCAAGAAAGTAACTTGACATGCAAGAAACTAAATGGAAGCAAGTAAAAGCAATGAAAATGGAAATTAAATGCTAAAAAGGACTCTTGGCAATAAGTGGGTAATCTAGGTTTCTTATCCTAGTTGTGGACCACAAACATGGCAATTGTGTGGAATTCATCCCAATTAGTCAAGCCTACTTGAGGATTAGTCAAAAGGGCATAATTGAATCCAATCCCTAAGTCCTAAGTCAACACTAGTGGGTCACTTAGAGTCAAGAAAAACCAAACCAATTAACAATCCTCACACAATGCGGAATAGACATCCACAACTCAATTCCACCCAAACATCCAATTTCTCAACCAAGAGTATGAAAACTAAACATGCAAGAAATTAAACATCAAAGAAATTAAATGATCATGTAAGAAATTAAAGTCAAAGCAATAAAACTCCAAATTGCAAGAAACCTCTTGGTAAGTAATTGAGAGCTAAGGTTACTAATGCACCACTATTTCGTGGTACATCTTGTGCTTAATTGAGTGGATTTTATCCACTATTCTCACATTTATTCATGTAATTGCATGTTTTACATTTTCCTTCCTGATTTTGTGCTATGATTGAAAACATGTTTCTTCGGTCTTAATTTAGCTAATTTTAATCATCTCTTATTACCATTCGATGCCATGATATGTGTGTTAAGTGTTTTCAGAGATTACAGGGCAGGAATGGCTTAGAGGATGGAAAGGAAGCATGCAAAAGTGGAAGGAATACAAGAAGCTAAAGGAACTGCAAAGTTGTCAGCCCTGACCTCTTCGCACTCAATTGATCATAACTTGGCTATAGAGGTCCAAATGAGGCGGTTCCAGTTGCGTTGGAAAGCTAACATCCAGGGCTTCACAACGATATATAATTTGCCATATCTGCCTTGCTGTTAGGCGATGCGCCCGCGTGAAGCACGCGTACGCGTGGATTGTGCCGCAGACAAGTGACGCGTATGCGTGGGCGACGCGTACGCGTGACAGAGCCGCGTGCTGGACGTATCAAAAATTGCTGGGGGGCGATTTCTGGGCTGTTTTTGACCTAGTTTTTGGCCCAGAAAACACATATTAGAGGCTACAGAGTGGGTGAATTTATTGATTCATTCACACACATTCCATTATTGATAATTTCTAGGTTTTAGGATTAGGATTTCTTCTTCTTCTCAATTTTGGGTTCAATGTTCCTTTAAATTATTAGTGCAAGAGTACTTTTTCATTTAATTTTATTCTTTATTTAATTGCTTCCAATTTTATTTTAATTATCATGTCTCTTTTCTATTCCTTTTTCATAACAACGAAGATGGTATTCATGTTAATAGAGTAGACTCCCAACTTGACTTGGGAGTTGATTAATAGGAGACCCTTGAGTTGGAAGACTCAAGAGTTAATTTGTGATTGGCTCTCTTGCCACTAACGCTAATCCTTCCTAAGGGAGAGGATTAGGACTTGTGAATAGAAGTTGGCTCCCAACTTAACTTTATTTTATTTAGTAAAGGATAACTAAGTAGAGACAACAGCCTATTACTATTAATCTTGGAAAATTCAACAAGGATAGAACTTCCGATTAATCTTCTCCTAGCCAAGCTTTTTAATTTAATTACATAAAACCTCTCATTTATTTTCATTGCTTTAATTTACAATTATTTACTTTTTTGTTCTTCAATCCTTAAAATTTCTCGAAAAACTCATAACCAATAATAAATACACCTCCCTGCAATTCCTTGAGAGACGACCCGGGGTTTAAATACTTCGGTTTATTTTTATTGGGTTTGCTTATGTGACAACCAAAACTTTTGTACGAAAGGATCCTTTGTTGGTTTAGAAACTATACTAGCAACGAGAATTTAATTGTGAAATTCATTACTCGCAAAAATCTGTTCGTCAGTTACCTATCCTAGCCATTGACCACAAACACATGATGATTATGAAAAGTTAATCCTACTTTGTCAACCCTACATCGAGGATAAGCCAAATAGGCATAGTTGATTTCAATCCCTAAGTCCTATGTCAACACTAATGGGTCACATAGAGTCAAGGGAGACTAAATCAACTAACTACTCTAATGTATCAAACAAGAATGGACATTAATGACTCAAGGATCACCAAAGTCATCAATTTCAAGCCAAGAGTGAGGAAAAACTATGTAAAAACTAAGCCAAATATTTTATCAAATACTTAGTATGCATGAAAATAAAATAATATTAAATTGCAATAAAATAAATTCTAAAGCTACCAAAGCAAGAAAATGACAATAACAACTAAAGGAAGCAATAAATGAACATAAAACATAAATTGCATTAATTGAAATTAAAAGGTAACAAAAATATCCATAAACATAAAAATGACAAAATAAAGCAAATAACAAGGGAGATTAAGAAGAACAAGATGAAAGAACATGAAAACATAAATGAAACTACACAAGAACAAGAACTAAAAGCCGAAATTAAAGAGAAATTAACTAAACCTAACTTAATTCTAGAGAGAGGGGGGAGCTTCTCTCTCTAGAAACTAAGAGAAAAGCATGTAAAAGCTAAACCTAATTGTCCCCCCCCTTGATTCCACTTGAATTGGGGTTGAAATAGCTTCAAAAATGAGTTGGATTGGGTTTTGGGGGCTCAAAAATTGCTGCCAGCGAGTTGCAATTAATGAGGTCATGTGCCAGGACCTGTGCATACGCAAAAGTTGTGTGAGTACGCACACCTCAACTTATTTCCACTATAAAAAATTATATATCATTTTGAAGCTCCGGACGTTAGCTTTCCAATGCCGCTAGAACCGCCTCATTTGGACCTCTATAGCTCAAGTTATGACCAATTTAGTACAGAGAGGTCAGGATTGGCAACTTTCCAAATCCTTCATTTCTTGAATTCTCCTATTTTGCATGCTTTCCTTCCACTTCTTCAACCCAAACTTGCCTTGGAAACCTGAAATCACTTAACAAACACATCAAGGAATCAAATGGGATTAAAGTGAATAAAATTTAGCAATTAAAAGGCCTAAAAAGCATGTTTTCACTTTCAAGCACAATTAAGAAGAAATCACAAAACTAAGCTATTTCAATGGATAAGTGCAAGAAAAGTTGATGAAATCTACCCAAATAGAGCAAATAAATACCATGAAATGTGGATTCATCAGACGTCAAACTTAAGATTTGGCACAAGACTCAAACAAAAGAAAAAGATTACTAAAAAGAAATTTTTGAGAAATATTTTTAAAGAGTTTTCAAAAGTTAACAAGAAAAGCAATTAAAGGAAAAACTAATAAAAAGTACCTGATCTAAGGAGCAAGACAACCGGTATTTTGTCAATCATTGAACTAGAAAGTGCATCGGGTCGTCCAAGTAATACCTCCGGGGAGTGAGGGTCGAATCCCATGAGGATTGTTGGATTGAGCGAGTTGTGGTTATCCTGCAGATCTTAGTTAGGCAAATAGAAAGTTGATTATTGTTGTTGTAGGCGCATAAACAAAACAATAACGAAAGCAATAAAGAATTGACGTAGGAACAATAGTGAAAAATCAGTTAAGGCCTCAGAGATGCTTATTCTTCCAGAGTAATACTTCTTACTAACTACTTTAATAATGAGTGATTCATTTAATAGCAAGGCTGTAAGTAATTAAGCCAGGGATAGTGGTTATTAATCTCCTCTGATCCAAACTAAACGCCAGAATAGGTCAGTCAATCTGCACGAGGATGAGCAATTGAATCTCCGATAATCCTACTCAAAATGCCACAGACATGGTGTAAGGTCCCACATCGGTTGGGGAGGGAAACGAAGCATGCTTTATAAGGGTGTGGACACCTCTCCCTAGCATGACGTGTTTTGATGAGTGAGTGTGGGGGGCTTCGGCTATCATCCCTATCATCAAAGGCAAAATCGTGAGGCCTTGTGTGCCAAAGTAGACAATATCGTGCAAGTGGGTGGTCTGGGCTGTTACACAAGGTCGGATCTTTCGGATTGAAGAATGATGCTCAGTATTCGAGCCTTAGTGCCACAGGGACCTCAATTACCCATGACTAATAAGATTTCATGTCACATATCCCAATTAGCCCAAATAACTTCTTAGAACCTGTGATGTACTCTCAAGCTGTAGTTCAATACTATCCGGATCAGGACTCGTAAAGAACTCATGTAGAATAAGGGGTCATACTTTCGTTCTACCCTAGATTCTTAAAGATGAAGAACGACAATACATCAGGGAATGGAATCAAACATGTATTAAAGTAGAAAAGTAATAACATTAATCCATGGGAATGAGCAGAGCTCCTATCTTCAACCTAGGAGGTTTAGTTGTTCGTACTTTACAGAAAAATAGAAGTAGTGTGTATGTGCTTCTCCTCTCCTGGGAGGCATAATCCTCAAGAGGAAGGAAGTCCCTTATTTATAGTAAATACTAGACCTAAAAGATGTTAATTTAAATTTAAAAGTTACAAAAATATGACTAGGTAAGCTAAGGGGTGCTAAAATCCACTTTGCGGCCCACTTGAAGTGATTTGGGCTGAAGACTGGCGTTTAACTTGGATTCTAGTGCTGAACTTCGCTGGTCCTGCTCCCTGCCTGGTGTTGAACGCCAGTTGACACTATAAGGACGAATCAATGGGGATGGCAATGCGTAACGCTCACTGGAGACCGAAAGTAAGGTTCTCCCATGAGGACGGTGATGCGTAACTAATGAACGGATTTCTGCTAGTAAAGAATTTCACAAATAAATTCTCGTTGTAAGTATAGTTTCTAAACCAACAAAGAATCCTTTCGTACAAAAGTTTTGGTTGTCACTAAAGCAAACCCAATAAAATTGATAACCGAAGTATTTAAACCTCGGGCCATTGATGAGCGGATAATTTATACGCTTTTTAGCATTGTTTTTAGGTAGTTTTTAATATGTTTTAGTCACTTTTTAGTATATTTTTATTAGTTTCTAAGAAAAATTCATATTTCTGGACTTTACTATGAGTTTGTCTGTTTTTCTGTAATTTCAGGTATTTTCTGGCTAAAATTGAGGGAGCTGAGCAAAAATCTGATTCAGGCAGAAAAAGGACTGCTGATGTTGTTGGATTCTGACCTCTCTGCACTCGGAATGAATTTTTTGGAGCTACAGGAGTCCAATTGGTGCGCTCTCAATTGCGTTGGAAAGTAGACATCCAGGGCTTTCCAGCAATATGTAGTAGTTCATACTTTGCTCAAGGATAGACGACGTAAACTGGCGTTCAACGCCAGTTCCATGTTGCATTCTGGCGTTAAACGCCAGAAACAGGTTACAAGTTGGAGTTAAACGCCAGAAACAGGTTACAACCTGGCGTTTAACTCCAGAAATAGCCTAGGCACATGTAAAGCTCAAGTCTCAGCCCCAGCATACACCAAGTGGGCCCCGGAAGTGGATTTCTGCACTATCTATCATAGTTTACTCAATTTCTGTAAACCTAGGTTACTTGTTTAGTATTTAAACAACTTTTAGAGATTTATTTTGTACCTCATGATATTTTTAGATCTGAACTTTGTACACTTTGATGGCATGAGTCTCTAAACTCCATTGTTGGGGGGTGAGGAGCTCTGCTGTGTCTCGATGAATTAATGCAATTATTTCTGTTTTCTATTCAAACACGCTTGTTTCTATCTAAGATGTTCATTCGCACTTCAATATGATGAATGTGATGATCCGTGACACTCATCACCAATCTCAATCTATGAACGCGTGCCTGACAACCACTCCCATTCTACCTTCGATTGAATGAGTATCTCTTGGATTCCTTAATCAGAATCTTCGTGGTATAAGCTAGAATCTATTGGCAGCATTCTTGAGAATCCGGAAAGTCTAAACCTTGTCTGTGGTATTCCGAGTAGGATTCAGGGATTGAATGACTGTGACGAGCTTCAAACTCACAAGGGTTGGGCGTAGTGACAGACGCAAAAGGATCAATGGATCCTATTCCAGCATGAGTGAGAATCGACAGATGATTAGCCGTGCGGTGACAGCGCACCTGGACCATTTTCACTGAGAGGACGGATGGTAGCCATTGACAACGGTGACCCACCAACACACAGCTTTCCATAGGAGGAACCTTGCGTGCGTGAAGAAGAAGACAGGGGGAAAGCAGAGATTCAGAAGACAAAGCATCTCCAAAACTCCAACATATTCTCAATTACTGCATAACAAGTATTTATTTCATGCTCTTTTATTTTTCGCAATTCAAACTGATAATCATAATTAATCTCCTGACTAAGATTTACAAGATAACCATAGATTGCTTCAAGCCAACAATCTCCGTGGGATCGACCCTTACTCACGTAAGGTATTACTTGGACGACCTAGTGCACTTGCTGGTTAGTTATGCAAAGTTGTGAAAAGTGTGAATCACAATTTTGTGCACCAAGTTTTGGTGCCGTTGCCGGAGATTGTTCGAGTTTGGACAACTGACGGTTTATTTTATTGCTTAGATTAGGAAAAATTTATCTTTTTAGTTTAGAGTCACTAAAATTGCGTCTTCTATTATTGTTTTTGGTTGAAATTTTCTTTTTAATCCTTATTTTCTCTTGTTAAAATTTTCGAAAATTTTTATAAACTAATAATTGAGTTTTTCTGTTTGAGTTTAGTTTCTTATTTTAAGTTTGGTGTCAATTGCATGTTTTTATTTTCTTTTAAATTTTCGAATTTGTGTTTATTGTTATTTCTTAATCTTCAAGTTGTTCTTGCTATTTTTCCTGTTTGATCTTTAGTTTTTCCTGTTCTGTGTATTTTCTTGTTTTTCTTGTGCTTTTTTCAAAATATCAGTTTTCAAAAATTTTTATTTATTAAATACCTTGTTAAAACACGTTAAATTTATAGCTCAGTTGGCTAGAGCGTTGTGCTTATGTTCTTGGTAATTGGCTATCTCCCTTTTAAAATCTCTTTTTCAAAAATAATTTTTCTTTGATTAAATCATGTGCCAAACTTTAAGTTTGATGTTTTCTTGTTAAGTTTTCTTTGGTTTTCGAAAATTTTATTTTGGTTTTCTAAAAATTTTAAGTTTGGTGTTCTTTCTTCATGTTCTTGTTGTTCTTGTGAGTCTTCAAAGTGTTCTTGAGTCTTCCTTGTGTTTTGATCTTAAAATTTTTAAGTTTGGTGTTCCTTGGTGTTTTTCCTCCAAAATTTTCAAAAACAAGGAGCATTAGATCTAAAAACTTTAAGTTGTGTGCCTTTTGTGTGTTTTTCTTTTTCATCATAAAATTCAAAAATTAAAAAAATATCTTCTCTAACTATTTTTGAGCAAATATGTCGAAATTTTTTCAAAAAAATTCAGATTTTTATTTTAAAGTTTCTATTTTATCTTATCTTAGTTTTAAAAATTTCAAAATTCAAATTTTTTCAAAAAAATCATATCTTTTTCAAAATTTTATCTTTTCTTATTTCAATTTTCAAATTTTAAAATTCAAAATCTAATTTTCAAATTTAAAAATCAAATCTTTTCAAAATTTAAATCTTTTTCAAATCCTTATCTTATATTGTTGACTTTTTCGAAAATTTAAAATTCAATTTTCAAATTTCAACTTTCAAATTTCAATTTTCAAATTTCAATTTTCAAAATTTCAAATTTCAAATTTCAAATTTCAAATTTCAAATTTCAAAATTTAATTTTCAAATTTAAAATTTAAATTTCAAAACTTTTTAATTTAAATTCCTTATCTTCTCTTACCTAGCTTATCTTATCTTTTCTAATCTCAAATCTTAAGATAAAATCTTTTTCATATCTTTTCTTTTTTTTTATTTATCTTATTTTATTTTCTTACAAGTATCTTTAATTTTAAGACATATCTTTTTCGAAACTTCCTAACCAATTTCTCTCTCTTCATTTTTTTTAGAAAATCATCACCCACATCTTTTTCAAATCTTTTTAATTAATTTAGTTTTCAATTTTTTTTATTTCTTTTTCTTCTAATTTTCGAAAATATAGTCAATTTTTCATTTATTTTATTTTATTTTAATTTCGGTTTTCAAAAAAAATTTATTTGTAATCCGCATCATCTCCCTTTCCCCATCATGGACCTAAGTGGAAATGAACAGTCTAGAAGGACTCTGGGGTCATATGCTAACTCCACTACAGCTGTATATGGGAGTAGCATCTGTATACTTCCCATCAAAGCAAGCAGTTTTGAGCTAAATCCTCAGCTCATTGTCATAGTGCAGCAAAACTGCCAGTATTCCAGTCTTCCACAGGAAGAACCTACTGAGTTTCTGGCACAATTCTTGCAAATTGCAGACACAGTACATGACAAGGAGGTAGATCAGAATGTATACAGACTGTTACTGTTTCTGTTTGCTGTAAAATATCAAGCTAAAAGGTGGTTAAATAACCAACCCACAGCAAGAATAAGAACATGGAAACAGTTATCAGACAAATTCCTGAATCAATATTTCCCTCCAAAAAGGATGACACTGCTAAGGCTGGACATCCAAGGCTTTAAACAAGAGTATGATGAATCTCTTTATAATGCCTGGGAGAGGTACAGAAGGATGCTAAGGAAATGCCCCTCTGAAATGTTTTCAGAGTGGGTGCAATTAGACATCTTCTACTATGGGCTTACAGGAAGAGCTCAGGTATCTCTAGACCACTCAGCAGGTGGATCTATACACATGAGAAAAACTATTGAAGAGGCTCAAGAGCTTATTGATATAGTTGCTAGAAATCAGCATCTGTACATAAGTAGTGGGTCCTCCACAAAAGAAGACGCCAAAGCAGTATCTACTGAGCTTGGTCCTCCAGAATAAGTTGCTGAACTCAGTCAACAAGTGTGTTTTCTAACAAAACAGCTAGCAAAATTCAAGGAGATGCTACAAGACACTAAAAATGCTAATAAAAATATGGAGGCACAATTAAATCAGACAAAACAGCAGTTATCAAAGCAGATAACAGAAGAGTGCCAGGCAATTCAATTAAGAAGTGGGAAAATATTAAATACCTCACTTCAGAGCAGCAGAAAGCCAAGAAAAGAACAACTGACAGAGGATGAGCAAAATATTATCCAAAATCCCTCTGAGGACAGTAAGGGCCCAGAGAGGAACAACTCTGGCGTTCAAATGCCAGGAACAGGCAAAGAGCTAGCGTCAAACGCCCAATAGAAGCTCATTTCTGGCGTTCAAACGCCAGTGAGGGATCAGACACACGTAAGTGCTGATAACAACCCCTCTAAAAAGGCTTCTCCAACCACTTCTGTAGGAAGTAAACCAGCAGCAACCAAGGTTGAGGAATACAAAGCCAAGATGCCTTATCCTCAAAAACTCCGCCAAGAGGTGCAGGATAAGCAATTTGCCCACTTTGCAGACTATCTCAGGACTCTTGAAATAAAGATTCCGTTTGCAGAGGCACTTGAGCAAATACCCTCTTATGCCAAGTTCATGAAAGATATCTTGAGTCATAAGAAGGATTGGAGAGAAACTGAAAGAGTTCTCCTCACTGAAGAATGCAGTGCAGTCATTCTGAAAAGCTTCCCAAAAAAGCTTAAAGATCCCAGGAGCTTTATGATACCATGCATATTAGAGGGTAATTGCACCAAGACAGCTTTATGTGATCTTGGGGCAAGCATCAACCTAATCCCTGCATCCACTATCAGAAAGCTTGGCTTGACTGAAGAGGTCAAACCAACCCGAATCTGTCTTCAACTTGCTGATGGCTCCATTAAATACCCATCAGGCATAATTAAGGACATGATTGTCAAGGTTGGGCCATTTGCCTTCCCTACTGACCTTGTAGTGCTGGAAATGGAGGAGCACAAGAGTGCAACTCTCATTCTAGGAAGACCATTCCTAGCAACTGGACGAATCCTCATTGACGTCCAAAAAGGGGAGATAACCCTGAGAGTCAATGAGGATGAGTTTAAGTTGAATGTTGTCAAAGCTATGCAACATCCAGACACATCAGACGACTGCCTGAGCGTTGATATTATTGACTCCCTGGTGGAAGAGGTCAATATGACTGAGAGTCTTGAATCAGAGCTAGAGGACATTTTTAAAGATGTTCAGCCTGATCTGGAGGATTCAGAGGAATTGAAAGAGCATCTGAAACTTCCTCAGGAAGAGGAAAAACCTCCTAAACCCGAGCTCAAACCATTACACCACCCCTGAAATATGCATTTCTGGGAGAATGTGACACTTTTCCGGTGATCATAAGCTCTGCTTTAAATCCCCTGGAAGAGGAAACGCTACTTCAAGTGCTAAGGACACACAAGACAGCTCTTGGGTGGTCCATAAGTGACCTTAAGGGCATCAGCCTAGCAAGATGCATGCACAAGATCCTATTGGAGGATGATGCTAAGCCAATGGTTCAACCACAGGGGCGGCTAAATCCAGCCATGAAGGAAGTGGTGCAGAAAGAGGTCACCAAGTTACTGGAGGCTGGGATTATTTATCCTATTTCTGATAGCCCCTGGGTGAGCCCTGTCCAAGTTGTCCCCAAAAAGGGAGGCATGACAGTGGTTCATAATGAAAAAAATGAACTGGTTCCTACAAGAATAGTTACAGGGTGGCGCATGTGTATTGACTATAGAAGGCTCAATACAGCCACCAGAAAGGATCATTTTCCTTTACCATTCATAGACCAGATGCTAGAAAGACTAGCAGGTTATGATTATTATTGCTTTTTAGATGGCTATTCAAGCTACAACCAAATTGCAGTAGATCCCCAAGATCAAGAGAAAACAGCATTCACATGTCCTTCTGGAGTATTTGCCTACAGAAGGATGCCATTTGGGCTGTGTAATGCACCTGCAACCTTTCAGAGATGCATGCTCTCTATTTTCTCTGATATGGTGGAAAAATTTTTGGAAGTCTTCATGGATGACTTCTCAGTATATAGAGACTCATTCAGCTCCTGTCTTGATCACCTGACACTGGTTCTGAAAAGATGCCAAGAGACTAACCTGGTTTTAAACTGGAAAAAATGTCACTTTATGGTGACTGAAAGGATTGTCCTTGGGCACAAGATTTCGAACAAGGGAATAGAGGTGGATCAAGCTAAGGTAGAGGTAATTGAAAAATTACCACCATCTGCCAATGTTAAGGCAATCAGAAGCTTTCTGGGGTATGCAGGATTCTATAGGAGGTTTATAAAGGATTTTTCAAAAATCGCAAAACCTCTGAGCAATCTGCTAGCTACTGACACACCATTTGTGTTTGACACAGAGTGTCTGCAGGCATTTGAAACCCTGAAAGCTAAGCTGATCACAGCACCAGTTATTTCTGCACCAGACTGGACATTACCTTTAGAACTAATGTGTGATGCCAGTGACCATGCCATTGGTGCAGTATTGGGGCAGAGGCATAACAAGCTTCTGCATGTCATTTATTATTCTAGCCGTGTTTTAAATAATGCCCAAAAAAATTACACAACCATAGAAAAAGAGCTGCATACAGTGGTTTATGCCATTGACAAGTTTAGATCATACTTAGTAGGATCAAAAGTGATTGTGTACACTGACCATGCTGCTATTAAATATCTACTCACAAAGCAAGATTCAAAGCCCAGGCTCATAAGATGAGTGTTGCTTCTGCAAGACTTTGATATAGAAATAAGAGACAGAAAAGGGACAGAGAATCAAGTAGCTGATCACCTATCCCGGATAGAACCAGTAGCAGGAGCATCCCTCCCTCCTACTGAGATCTCTGAAACCTTTTCGGATGAGCAATTGTTTGCTATTCAGGAAGCTCTATGGTTTGCAGACATTGCAAACTATAAGACACAAGGTTCTCCTTCTGTAACCATGGAGAGGAAGCATGAAAAACTTCTCTCAATACAGAGTCAAACAAAACCCACACATTTAAACTCTAAGTTTAGTGTTGGGAGGCCACAACCAAACTCTAAGTTTGGTGTTGAGAGGCCCCAACCCTGCTCTAATTATCTGTGAGGCTCCATGAGAGCTCACTGTCAAGCTATTGACAATAAAGAAGCGCTTATTGGGAGGCAACCCAATTTTTACTTATCTATGTTAATTTTTTATTTTCCAATTTTATTTATGTTTTCTTTAGGATGATGATCATGTGGAGTCAAAGAAATCAAAGCAAAGTCAAAAATAGCATTAAAACAGCTCACCCTAGAGGAAGAGCTTACTGGCATTTAAACGCCAGTAAGAAGCATTAGACTGGCGTTTAACGCCAGAAAGAAGCATCAAGCTGGCATTAAACGCCAGAAACAAGCACCAAGTTGGCATTCAACGCCAAGAAAGGGGAAAAGCTGGCGTTTAACGCCAGAAACAAGCAGCAGTCTGGCGTTAAACGCCAGAATTGCACACTAAGGGCATTTTGCATGCCTCAATGGAGCAGGGATGCTAGGTCCTTGACCCCTCAGGATCTGTGGACCCCACAGGATCCCCACCTACCTCACCATTCCAATTCAAACCATTCCCCTTCCATACCCACCCATTCACACACCTCCTTCTCCTCCACTTCTCCTTCTACTCCCTTCTATCTTCTTTTGCTCGAGGACGAGCAAACCTTTTAAGTTTGGTGTGGAAAAAGCGTTGCTTTTTGTTTTTCCATAAACCTCGGGCCACTAATGAGCGGATAATTTATACGCTTTTTGGCATTGTTTTTAGGTAGTTTTTAATATGTTCTAGTCACTTTTTAGTATATTTTAATTAGTTTCAAGAAAAATTCATATTTCTGGACTTTACTATGAGTTTGTGTATTTTTCTGTAATTTCAGGTATTTTCTAGCTGAAATTGAGGGAGCTGAGCAAAAATCTGATTTAGGCTGAAAAAGGACTACTGATGTTGTTGGATTCTGACCTCCCTGCACTCGGAATGGATTGTTTGGAGCTACAGGAGTCTAATTGGCGCGCTTTCAATTTCATTGAAAAATAGACATCCAGGGCTTTCCAGCAATATATAATAGTTCATACTTTCCTCAAGGATAGACGATGTAAACTGGCATTCAACGCCATTTCCATGTTGCATTCTGGCGTTAAACGCCAGAAACAGGTTACAAGTTGGAGTTAAACGCCAGAAATAGGTTACAACCTGGTGTTTAACTCCAGAAACAGCCTAGGCACGTGTAAAGCTCAAGTCTCAGCCCCAGCACACACCAAGTGGGCCCCGAAAGTGGATTTCTGCACTATCTATCATAGTTTACTCAATTTCTGTAAACCTAGGTTACTTGTTTAGTATTTAAACAACTTTTAGAGATTTATTTTGTACCTCATGATATTTTTAGATCTGAACTTTGTACTCTTTGACGGAATGAGTCTCTAAACTCCATTGTTGGGGGTGAGGAGCTCTGCTGTGTCTCGATGAATTAATGCAATTATTTCTGTTTTCTATTCAAACACGCTTGTTTCTATCTAAGATGTTCATTCGCACTTCAATATGATGAATGTGATGATCCGTGACACTCATCACCATTCTCAATCTATGAACGCGTGCCTGACAACCACTCCCATTCTACCTTCGATTGAATGAGTATCTCTTGGATTCCTTAATCAGAATCTTCGTGGTATAAGCTAGAATCCATTGGCAGCATTCTTGAGAATCCAGAAAGTCTAAACCTTGTCTGTGGTATTCCGAGTAGGATTCAGGGATTGAATGACTGTGATGAGCTTCAAACTCACGAGGGTTAGGCGTAGTGACAGACGTAAAAGGATCAATGGATGCTATTCTAGCATGAGTGAGAACCGACAGATGATTAGCCGTGTGGTGACAGCGCACCTGGACCATTTTCACTGAGAGGACAGATGGTAGCCATTGACAACGGTGACCCAGCAACACACAGCTTGCCATAGGAGGAACCTTGCGTGCGTGAAGAAGAAGACAGGGGAAAAGCAGAGATTCAGAAGACAAAGCATCTCCAAAACTCCAACATATTCTCCATTACTGCATAACAAGTATTTATTTCATGCTCTTTTATTTTTCGTAATTCAAACTTATAATCATAATTAATCTCCTGACTAAGATTTACAAGGTAACCATAGATTGCTTCAAGCCAACAATCTCCGTGGGATCGACCCTTACTCACGTAAGGTATTACTTGGAGGACCCAGTGCACTTGCTGGTTAGTTGTGCGGAGTTGTGAAAAGTGTGAATCACAATTTCGTGCACCAGTCATCTCTCAAGGAATTGCAAGGAAGTATAATTTATTATTGGTTATGGAAGATTATCTTTTTGGGATTTTTGAATAAGGAACAAGAAAAATAAATTGCAAGAAACTAAATTAATAACTAGAAAAACTCTTGGCAAAGTATGAGAACTGGAAATCCTATCCTAGTTATCCTTATCAATTGTGACTAGAATGTTTATTGCTCCCACTTAGTTAACCCTTACTAAATAAAGGAAAGCCAAGTGGACTAATCAATGGGATTCCTTAAGTCCTAGTTAACTCCTAAGGAAAGATTAGCTTTAGAGGGATCCAAACTAATTAGCAAATTCCAATTCTCAATTGACAAGGGATTTTGATAACTCAAGTGTCACCAATTACTCAACCAAAGCTAAGAATGTAAAAAGCTAAATTAAAATCATAAATATGAAATACCTCAATTTGCATTAAATAAGAAAATCAATTCTAACATGGAGTTTATAAATCAAATTGGGTAAATAAACAAACTAAAGTCATAGAATAAATAAAAGTAGAAGAGAAACTAAATTAAAGGAACATTGAACCTGGAATTGAGAAGAAGAAGAAATCCTAATCCTAAAACCTAAGAGAGAGGAGAGAGTCTCTCTCTCTAGAAACTACATCTAAAACCTAAAATTTTGTGAATAATGAATGTTGTGTTTGATTCCCCCACTCTGTAGCCTCTATTTGTATTTTCTGGGCCGAAAACTGGGTCAAAAACAGCCCAGAAATTGCCCCCAGCGATTTCTAATACGTCCAGCACGCGGCAAAGTCACGCGTATGCGTCGTGGATTGAATTTTCTCCAGGTCACGCATGCGCGTGATCTACGCGTGCGCATCACCTAACAGCGTGGCAACCATGGCAAATTATATATCGTTTTGAAGCTCCAGATGTTAACTTTCCAACGCAACTAGAACCGCCTCATTTGGATCTCTGTAGCTCAAGTTATGGTCGATTTAGTACGAAGAGGTCAGGCTGGACAGCTTTAGCAATTCCTTCAATTTCTTGTATTCCTTCCACTTTTGCATGCTTTCTTTCCATCTTCTAAGCCATTCCTGCCCTATAAACCCTGAAATCACTTTACACACATATCAAGGCATCGAATGGTAATAAGAGAGGATTAAAATTAGCAATTTAAAGGCCTAGGAAACATGTTTTCAATCATAGCACAAGATTAGGAAGGAAAATGTAAAAGCATGCAATTATTATGAATAAGTGTGCAAAGACTTGATAAAAACCACTCAATTGAGCACAAGATAAACCATAAAATAGTGGTTTATCAGTAACGCTCATGGAGGGGACGTTGGCTGAGATAAGGACGGTGGTACGAAACGCTTATCTCAGGACCAGTGTTGAGAATCGGGCAAAAAATCGACACATGAGCTCATGACCTGTATAGTACTAAGCATGCATCATACTTGTTTACGCATATTTGTTTGTGAGTGTGTTTCCTATGATTGTGGGTGTTAAACTAAAGGTTGGGCTACATCTCTGCCAGTGTTGGGGATGAAGGAACTTATCGGTCAACTATAGACTACATCTTTGTTGTGTCCATAAACCTCACTGATTCTGGTGTTGAAAAGTTGATCATATTCTCTTCACTTGTATGGCCTATCAGATAGAAGAGAGTAAGAGCAAGTAGTGTATTTAGTGGGCCCTCAAGCATAAGATTTATTTCAATTTCAACTTTATTATTATTATTGTATTGGACTAAAATTTTTCAATCAATAGACAAGTGTGAAAACAATATTGACCAGTTGATGGGTAAATTAACTTGTTTGATCATTTAGATCAACTTATGCTTTCCAATTTCTACAAATTACTTTTCTTCAATATGGCTTAACTTTGATTTCACTTCCCAAATCTTTGAATCATTGGCTTTGTCTATCAATACCTAAAGTTATTACATCAAATTCCTCCACAAGAGTAGATATTTAGAGAACTTCAAAGCATCGGAAAAATGGATTTTAGATTTGCAGAAGAGCAACGGCAAGATGATTATGCTGTTGAACTCTTAGGTTTCTAATTTATTTGCTTGGAGTTGTTTTCTTAAGTCATTTGTTAATCAATAGGATATGGAGAAAATGCAACATATGATAGAGATTAAAAAAAAATTGTTGTCAGTTTGTGTTTATAGCAAAACTGAACATTTATTTGTTATGCTTTCAACCCAATTACAATATATTTTAAAATTTTAGATACTTCCTATACAGATTTGTTATATCTTTCTGGCTTATTTGAATTATTTTCTTATGCAGAAAACTTACTCTTTTATCCACCAGAGCATGTCATATATGGTGACCGTCTACCAGACATGGGATAAGCAATTGATAAAGCAACTTCTTGGTTTCTTCATTCCAGAAATCGTGAGAATAGAGGTTGTTTTGAAGTTGTTCCTTAAGTCGGAATGTGAGTTATCTTTTCACCTTTGGCTAGTTGGCACTTTTATTATTTCTTTCACTGTTAATCTGTTATGTTGAACCATTGGGAATTGATAACTAAACTCAATTATTAACAAAATATATCTGGAAGTTATATTTCCATCATAATGATTGAACAACTTGATGGTGCTACTTTTCAGATGCCCAATGTGAACCTTGGTTTGGTTCACGTTATGTTGAAGAAGACATTGCTCAAGATTTAATGGAGTTATGGAGAAATCCTCCAGAAAATTGAGGCCTCGCTACATCTTCCATAAAAAAATAAGTTCATTCCAAGTGATTTTTCTATATGTTTTTGTTCTGAGGGTTACCTGAAACTTGTAGGTTAATCTCGGACAAGATCTTCTGTACTGGTCGGAGCTGACGTGTCTGGCTGGCGGGTGGCGGCCGGAGTTGTTGTGTTCGACTTGTTGGACTGAGGGTGCTGCTGATCCTTCGTCACCGGAGGGTGGTGGTACCTGCAAGGGACTTCGATGCTTAAGTTAGCAAGGGTATTAAGCAGGTTTTTAGTAGAATTAGAGTATGAGTTATACCTGGGTGCTCCAGTATATTTATAGAGGTGTGGAGTAACCTTTCTGGAGATAAGATAAGTTAGTTATCTTATCTTATCTTATCTTATCTTTGAGTGAGGTCATCTTATCTTCAAGGAAACCGCCCTTATCTCTATAGGCCTGGGCTGCCTTTGGATTTGGGTTGTGTTCCTCTATTTGGGCCCTTTATTGGGCTTTCTTGGCGATTTGGCCGAGCACTTTGAGAAGAGATCGGATAGTCTGACCTGAAGAGGTCGGTCGCCTTGTCGCTAAACATCCCGGGTTAGACAGCTCGACCCAGGGTATGAACAGTGCCCCTGCTCGAGCTCGGTCTTTCTGGTCGAGTTTTAGTTTTAGGACTTCGATCCTTTTCTTGGTGAAGCCGAACTCGAGCATCTATTGACTTCTTCTTTGTAGAGTCTTCTTTTTTGAATGCGGAACGTTTTTTCCTTTTCGTTTCTTCCAAAAGTGCGCTCTTTTGCATTAACACTCTTAGCCTTGGGAATGTGCGAGGGTTTAATATCCTCATTAATTGGTTTTTAATTGCCCCGTTTCTCTAGCCTCTTTATTTTGAATTTCACACTCAGGAAAACGGTTTATCTTCTCTGTTTCTTTACCGTAACTTCCCTTTTCTTTCTCACTTTCTATTTTCACCTAAAGTTTGCAATTTTTGCATTTTTCCCTGCGACGTTGCTTGGTAATTATTAGTGCTTTTCTTGTTGAGAAAAGGGCGATTTCGGATTTCATCTTCCATCTTCAACTTCTTTGAAGCTTTCTGCTTTTTCCAGGTTGGTTCTACTTTCTTTTTTTTACTTTTTTCGTCGCTTTATCTTCGGTTCTTTGGTGAAGCTTTGATTTTTCATTTGCATGCTGGAAAGTTTGAACCTTTTTGCGCCATGATGCTCAATTGTTGCTGTGATGCGCGTTTCTGGCATTTCTCCCGGTGCTTGAGGGTTTTTGGGTTTTGCACGTTTTGTTGCCTTTTTGATGTTGTAGCTTTCTGTGGTAATAGCTTCGTTTGATTTTTTTTTTTTTGATAAAAGGTTGCGTCTTTGACGTCCTCTGCTTGGCACATTTTGCTGTTTACTTTCTGATTGAACTGCTATTTTGTTGCTCCTTTCATGGCTTTATTTTGACTTTTCTTTCTTCTCAGGTTGTTGCTTTTTGGAAAAGGGCTTTTCTTTGCTGAGAGTTTTGTTGGGATGTTAGTCTTGTAGGTTTTCCTAAGTCCTTGTTCCATGACTTCCTCCAAAGGATGCCCCTGGATCTTCGGTGTGGGTCCTGGGGTTTTCTTTTGTTGTTTGTGCTGCCCTGAATCATGCTGGCCGAGTTGTTTTGATTTCGCCTGAGATATTTTTTAGTATTCCATCTTCTTTTCTTGTTTGTAGGATTAGTTGGCCATGTCTTCTCGCAAAAATATTGTAGAGACGTCTTCTAAGGTTCCTGAGGGGATGTCCGATTGGTTGGACTCCCTTGTTTTAATGTGTGTTTCTGTGGTGAATGCTGAGTTTTGTGTAGAGCTTAGGAAACATCACTGCCTGTGTAAGAGTAGAGATCAGGAAAAGAATTATGAATTGGTAGCAGCTAATTTCGAGGAGAGGGTTTGCTTCCCTGCTCTGAGCCGGGGGGAGCGCCCTTTCTTTTATGCTTACGACTATTTTTTCAGCCAGTTGGACATCACTTTTTCTTTCACTTCTTTTGAGACCGATTTGCTGTGGTCGTGTAATGTAGCTCCATCCTAGCTCCATCCGAACTCCTGGGGTTTTATCAAGATTTTTTAGCTTCTTTGCCAAGAGTTGGACGTTACTCCTTCTCAAACTCTTTTCCTTTATCTGTTTGTTTTAACTAAGCCCGGGATTTCTTCAAAAAAGAAAGCCTCATGGGTTTCTTTTAGATCTGCACAAGGGCATAAGGTTTTTGCCATGTATGATGAGTCCTTTAGGGACTTCAAGAATTACTTTTTCAAGGTCCGAGCAGTTGAGGGAGCTCGGCCCTTTTTTCTGGAAGCGAATGATGAGCCAACCTTCCCCTTGTGTTGGCAGCAGAATGTAGTGGTGTCTCGATATACGTGGGAGATGCTCGACAAAGTTGAGCAGGCCTTGTAACTATTTTGGAGGACATTTGGGGGGAACCTCCTCATCTGGACACTAAGAAATCTTTGGGGGACCCATCCCTTGTCTGAACTGCGTTGGGTATTACTTGATATATTTTGTTTCTCATTTTTTCTTTGCTTTCTTCCTCTTTTCTGGTTTGTAAACTGTTGATTTTCACTTTTCAGAGATGGCCAAGAATAACGGCTCGATGAAGGCTTTCAAGAAGGCGAGAAAGGCTACTACAGCTCAGAACATCTCGACCAGGGCGGATTGGGAAGGGTCCTCTCAGGTTCCATCGAAGCCATCTGTGCCGAGCTCTCTTGGACCGAGGAGAATGATCCCTGCTCCTCGAGTCCATTTATTTGATCCTCCACAGTCTTCTGCTGCTGTTTCTTCTCCTCCGGCCGTTCCTCCTTCCAAAAGACCTCGAACTGTTGAACCTTTCATTCTGGATGCGCCTGATTTCGACGCTATTGGGTTTGTCGACCAACAGATCGGTCCTTATGGTGCCCTCTCTATGGATAATGTTTCTTTCCTTCGTCATTTAGATTTCATAACTCGGAGTAGTATCAAGATGGCGCATATGGGGCCGCCCTGTACCGAACTGCCCAAGATCTTTCCCTTCATGCTACCAAAGCCTTTATGAAGGAGGCTAAGTGGGAGTTCCACCGGATGAAGGGTTTGAAGGAGGGGCTCGAAGTGAAAGTGACCAAGCTGGAGAAGGAGTTGGAGGGCGAAAAGGCTAGTTCTATTGCCTTGGCGGCTTCTGTGAGGTTGGCTAAAGACACGGTATTGAGGCACAAGGAGAGCTATGTCACGACCTACAAGGAAGTGATGCGTCTCAGGGATGATTTAGAGTCTGCCCGAGCTGATTATGCCGAGCTCCAGGGTCACCTTGTAGGCAGCGTAAATGCTGCTTATGAGAACCTGAAGGAGCAGGTTCGAGTTCTTGCCCCTGAGCTTGACCTTACTCTCTTCAGCCTGGACAACATTGTAAAGGATGACAAGATTGTCCCTGACGACCCTGATGACGATGATGTTGAACCTCCTTCTGTGCCTGCCGCCAAAGCTTCTGTTGTGGTGACTTCTTCGGTTCCTTCATCTGAGGTTGGTCGTCCCGAATCAGAACCTGATTGCCAAATCTTGAATCGGGATGACGGGACAATGGATGCAGTGCCTCTTCAGACTCGCCCTCCTTCCCCCCGTGTTGATGCTGCCGAGAGGCCTTCGGATCTTTAATGATTTTTCTAAATGTTTGTGTAGATAGCCCAGCTTGTGGGCTTTTGAACTCTTTATGGTGGTTGCTGACTTTTGATACTTTCTTAGTTACTTTGTTTAGCAACTTAATTTTGAAAAACAAAATGGTTTCCAGGCTCTTGGGGCTGATTTTGGTAGCCTCTTGAGCTTGTTATTATTATAACTTTATGTTTTTCATAACATGTATGTTTTTCGTCTGTCTTGGTACCTTTTTAGGTTTTTTGGAGGTGTGGGAGCCTTGTTGCTCGACCTCTTTAGATTGCCTTTGTATTTCATGCTTGTGTCTTGATTCCTTTGAGGTTGTGGATGTTTGGATCCAACTTGTATGTCGGCTTCCTCACTTTGGCCTGAAGTTATTTCTAGTAATCCGTTTTGTTTGGACCTTTATTAGGTATCTATTAGGAATTACTTTTTATAACGTTAAGGTTTTTGGGAGGCCGACTTCGTCATATTAGTCTTTTCTAAGTTACTTCTGGTAATCCTCTCTTTTGGACCTTTGTTAGGTCTCCTTTAGGGATTACTTTTGTAACTTGTTTGTGGGAGGCCGACTTCATCATGTTGGTCTTTTCTAAGTTATTTCTAGTAGTCCTCTTTCTTGGACCTTCGTCAGGTCTCTTTCAGGGATTACTTTTTATAACTTGTTTGTGGGAGGCCGACTTCATCATGTCGGTCTCTTCTAAGTTATTTCTAGTAATCTTCTTTCTTGGACCTTCGTCAGGTCTTTTTCAGGGATTATTTTTTTATAACTTGTTTGTGGGAGGCCGACTTCATCATGTCGGTCTCTTCTAAGTTATTTCTAGCAATCCTCTTTCTTGGACCTTCGTCAGATCTCTTTCAGATATTACTTTTTTATAACTTGTTTATTTTGGGAACGACTTCTTTGCGTCGGTCCCTTCTAAGTTATTTTTAGTAATCCTCTTTTTTAGGGCTGGCCAGGCCTCTTTCCAAGGATTAACTTTTTATAACTTGGGTTATTGTGGTCGACTGGTCCGACTTCCTTACGTTGGCCTGTCTTTTACGTTATTTTTAGCAACCCATTTTATTAAGACCTCGTCAGGTCCTTTATATAGATCACTTTCGATAACTTCTTGCATTATTCTCTTTTGTCGCTTTTTCATCTTTGTCAATTTTATCGAAGTTAGGTTTGATCCTTGTTTGGTTGACCTTTTGATGAATTTGGTTTTCACCTTCTTTGGTCTTTATTGTGGTCGGATAGTGAATTTGATCTTCACTTTCTACCGATCCTATAGCTTTATAATCAGGCGATGAATTTTTTAGTGTTTCAGACTAATGCGTCTTGAGGATTTGTAGAAAATCTAAATAACTTTATTCAAAGGAAAATGTAGATATATACATATGGGAGTTTATCCCTTTAAGTCGAGCAATATGTAGATCTTGGCTTGGCACCTCATTAAAAAACCTTTTCAGGAAAAAGAGTGCACCTTATCCTAAGATCTTTTATTACCTTTAACTGTAGTACCTTCTTAGGTTGCAGGCGTGCCATGACCTAGGAAGCTCTCTCCCTTCGAGTTCGAACAGTCTGTAGTAGCCCTTTCCAAGTACTTCTATGACTCGGTAGGGTCCTTTCCAATTTGCTGCCAGCTTTCCTTCTCCAGGTTGAGTTGTTCCGATATCATTTTGGATTAGGATGAGGTCGTTTTTGGCAAAACCTTGTGGCACTACCTTTTGATTGTATCTTGAAGCCATTCGACGTTTCAATGCCTCTTCCCTGATCCGAGCTCTTTCTCGAATTTCCGGAAGTAGGTCAAGTTTTTCCCTTTGAAGTTAGGAGTTGGCTTTTTCACTATAGTGAATCACTCTGGGCGACCCTTCTTCGACCTCCACTGGGATCATTGCCTCCGTTCCATAGGCTAGTCGGAAAGGTGATTCCTTTGTGGTAGAATGTGGGGTTGTTCGATATGCCCATAGGACTTGTAGGAGCTCATCGGCCCAAGCTCCCTTTGCCTTCTATAACCTCCGTTTTAGCCCAGCCAATATGACTTTGTTGGCAGCTTCGGCTTGTCCATTGGCTTGGGGATGTTCTACAGAAGTGAATTGGTGTTTTATGTTCAGATCAACCACCAACTTTCTGAACCCTGCATCTGTGAATTGGGTGCCATTGTCTGTGGTGATGGAGTATGGAACCCCAAATCTTGTGACAATATTTCTATATAGGAATTTTTAACTTCTTTGAGCCGTGGTGTTAGCTAAGGGTTCTGCCTCGATCTATTTTGTGAAATAGTCTACCCCTACTATGAGGAATTTGACTTATCCCGATCCCTGAGGGAAAGGTCCGAGAAGGTCGAGTCCCCACTTTGCGAATGGCCAAGGTGAGGTTACGCTGATGAGTTCCTCTGGTGGGGCGATGTGAAAGTTGGCATGTTTTTGACATGGTGGACATGTCTTTACGAACTCTATGGCTTCCTTTTGTAGAGTTGGCCAATAAAATCTTGCCTGGAGTACCTTTTTGGTAAGTGCCTGTGCTTCGAGATGATTGCCGCAGATGCCGCTGTGTACTTCTTCTAAAACTTCGTTTGTGTTGGAAGTCGGTACACATTTTAATAATGGTATTAAAATCCCTCTTTTGTATAGAGTATTGTTTATGATGGTGTAGTATTGTGCCTCCCTTTTTAACCTCTTTGCCTCCTTTTCATCTATGGGGAGTGTTTCTGTTTTGAGGTAGTTAATTATGGGAGTCATCCATCCTTGATCCTGACCTGTTATGGCTAGGATTTTTTCTTTTTCCGAGATTAACGGGTTCTGCAGCATTTCTTGGATGAGGCTTCTATTGTTGCCCCCTAGTTTGGTGCTGGCTAGTTTTGAGAGTGCATCAGATTGGGCATTTTGTTCTCGGGGTATGTGACGGACCTCATATTCTCTGAGTTGTCTGAGCTGTTCCCTGGTTTTGTCCAAGTAATTTTTCATGGTGGTATCTTTTGCTTGGTAGCTCCATGCTATTTGCAAAGTGACTACTTGTGAGACGTTGAAGATGATAAGCTTTTGAGCTCCAACCTCCCTAGCCAGCTTTAAACCAGCTAGTAGTGCCTCATATTTAGCTTGGTTATTTGAAGCAGGGAACCCGAATTTGAGGGAGAGTTTGATTTGGGTTCCTTGGTCGCTTTCAATTATCACACCCGCACCGCTTTTAGTTTTATTTGAGGAATCGTCTATGTAGAGATTCTATTCTGTGGGGATTTTTGGGGTGTCTGTAAATTCTGTAATAAAGTCGGCCAGATATTGCGATTTGATGGCTGTCCAAGCATCGTATTGAAGGTCAAATTCGGACAACTTGACTGCCCATTGCAAGATTCTGCCTGCTAGGTCTGTTTTCTGCAAAATCCCTTTTATGGACTGGTTGGTCCGAACCCTAATGGTGTGTGCTTGGAAGTATGGACGAAGTTGTCGAGATGTTAATATGAGAGCATAGGCGAATTTCTCTATTTTTTGGTAGTTCAGCTCTGATCCTTGTAATGCTTTGCTGATGAAGTATACAGGTTGTTGCCCACTGTCGTCTTCTCGGACTAGTGCTAAGGCTACTGCCCGATTTCCTGCTGCAAGGTATAATATGAGTGGTTCTCCTTCCCGTGGCCAAGTTAGAATAGGTGGCTGTCCCAGGAATCTTTTGAAATCTTGGAAAGCCTGCTCGCACTCTGTTGTCTATTCAAACCTCTTTCCCTTCCTTAAAGTGGAGTAGAAAGGGAGAGATCTTATTGCCGATCTAGGTAGGAATCTGGACAAGGCTACCAACCTTCCATTGAGTTGTTGTACTTCTTTGACACAAGTCTGGCTTTTCATATCGAGTATGGCCCGGCATTTATCCGGATTTGCCTCGATTCCTCTTTGTGTGAGCATAAAACCCAAGAATTTGCCAGCTTTTACTGCGAAGGTGCATTTTGCAGGATTAAGTCGCATGCCATGCCTTCTTATAGTGTTGAATACTTGGGTAAGGTCGGACAGTAATATCTTTTCACTTTGCGTCTTTATTAACATGTCGTCTACGTAGACTTTCATGATTTTTCCGATGTGATCCGCAAAGACTTTATTCATTAATATTTGATAAGTAGCTCCCGCATTTTTAAGTCCAAAAGGCATGATGATGTAGTAGTAGTTTGCTTTTGGGGTTAAGAATGAAGTTTTTTCTTGGTCGGGTGGATACATTGGGATTTGATTGTATCCTGAGTATGCATCCATAAATAAGAGGTATTTATATCCGGAGGAGGCATCCACTAGAGCGTCGATACTTGGGAGTGGATAAGGATCTTTTGGGCAGGCTTTGTTGAGATCGGTGTAGTCGGTGCACATCCGCCACTTCCCATTTGATTTTTTCACCAAGACGACGTTGGCTAGCCATAGGGGGTACTTGACTTCTCTTATGAATCCTGCCTCCAGTAGAGCTTGTACCTGCTCTTCAACAGCTTGGGATCGTTCTGGCCCGAGCTTTCTATGTCTCTGTTGTACTGGCCGAGATCCTGGGTAGACTGCTAGCTTGTGGCACATTAACTTGGGGTCTATGCCTGGCATGTCTGCAGCCTTCCATGCGAAGAGGTCGACGTTATCTCGTAAGAACTGTACAATTGAATCTTTTATATCTCTTTCTAGGATTGTACGATATTGGTTGTTTTGTCTGGGATGTATCCGATCTGGACTTTCTCTAGTTCACCTTCGGGTTGTGGGCGGAGTTCTTCCCATCTCTGAACTCCACCGAGTTCGATGGTGTGGAATTCTTCTCCTCTGCCTCTGAGGTTTAGACTTTCATTGTAACAGCGGCGTGCCGTCTTCTGGTCTGCTTTTATTGTAGCTATCCTTTCTACAGTTGGAAACTTCATGCATAGATATGGAGTCAAGACTACTGCGCCAAGCTGATTCAATGTTGTCCGACCTATTAAGGCATTGTAGGCTGAACTCACGTCGACCACAATGTAGTCTATCTTAAGTGTTCTTGACTGGTTTTCTTTTCCAAAGGTCGTGTGTAGTGAGATGTATCCAATTGGTTGGACTGGGGTATCTCCTAGTCTGAACAGGCTGTTTGGATATGCGCTGAGTTCTTTTTCTTCCAGGCCGAGTTTGTTGAAGGCCGTTTTGAACAAGATGTCGGTGGAGCTTCCTTGGTCTATCAGTGTGCGGTGGAGATTTGCGTTTGCCAATATGATAGTGATGACCATAGGATCGCCATGTCCCGAGATAATGCCAGATGCGTCCTCTTTGGTAAAAGTAATTGTAAGGATGTCAGGTGTTTCCTCTCTTCCCTCAACATGATATACTTCTTTAAGATATCTTTTTAGAGATGATTTGGAGATCCCTCCTCCTGCAAATCCTCCGTGTATCATGTGGACGTGTCCTTCGGGCGTACGAGGTGGTCTTTTAGTCTGTCCAACATCTTCATCCCTTCTTCTTTTTCTGGGATCGCCTGCTCGGCTCGCCAAACACCGATCCAACTTTCCTTCTCTTACCAGTTTTTCTTTGATATTTTTTAGGTCAAAACATTCGTTGGTGGAATGTCCATAGATCCGATGATACTCACAATATTCAGCTCGGTTTCCTCCTCCTTTTTTGCTTTTGAGTGATCAAGCTGGAGGTATCTTTTCAGTATGACATACTTCTCTGTAGACATCCACAAGGGATACCCGAAGAGGTGTATAATTGTGGTATTTTTTTATCTTTTCCCCATGTTGGTCCTTTTTCTTGGATTCTTTGTCCTTATCTCGGGAGGAGTAGGAGAACCCGGATTTTGAGGTCTCTCCTAGTCGAGAGCTTTCCTCCATGTTGATATACTTCTCTGCTCGTTCTTGCACCTCATTTAGAGATGTGGGATGCTCTTTCAATATGGAGTGGCTAAAAGGCCCTTCTTGCAAGCCATTGATGAGGCCCATGATGGCCGCTTCTGGGGGCAGACTTTGTATGTCTAGACATGCCTTGTTGAATCTTTCCATGTAGCTGCGAAGACTTTTCCGATCTCCTTGTTTGATTCTTAATAGACTTGGGGCATGCTTGGTTTTGTCTTTCTGGATAGAAAATCTGGCTAGAAACTTTTTGGCTAGGTCGTCAAAGCTTGAGATGGACCTGGGGGTAGATTCTCGAACCACTTAATCGCCGTTTTTGTTAAGGTAGTCGGGAAGGCTTTGCAGCGGACCGCATCTGAGGCGTCAGTGAGGTACATTCGACTCCTAAAGTTGTTGAGGTGATGGCTGAGATCTGCCGTGCCATCGTATAAAGTCATATCCGGGAGTTTAAAGTCCTTAGGGATTTTGGTCTTCATGATCTCCCTAGTAAATGGATCTTAATCCTTGTGAGAGCTGTCCGCATGAGTGGATCGAGTAGCTTTGGCTTTGAGATCGGCTTCGAGTTTTAGAAGTTTGTCCTCCAATTTCTGGCGTCGCCTTATATCCCTTTGTAAGTCTTGCCCGGCTTTTCGCTGATGTTGGGCTTCTTTCTCAAGTTGCTTTAAACGATCTTGAAGCGTCTCAAGAGCTCCCGGGTTTGATGAATCTTTGTCTCCGTTAGGCTACGGGATATCCTTTGGTGTAGTGTCCGCGTTTTTGTGTGGCATTCTATCTTCTAGATCCGAGTCATGGTCGTTGTCGTGGTCGTCCGCCATGGTGGTGGGATGACTTCCAGATTCCCTGACAACGGCACCAATGTTTCGAGGCTTACCTGAAACTTGTAGGTCGATCTCGGACGAGATCTTCTGTACTGGTCGGTGCTGACGTGTCCGGCTGGTGGGTGACGGCCGGAGCTGTTGCGTCCGACTTGTTGGACTGAGGGTGCTGCTGATCCTTCATCACTAGAGGGTGGTGGTACCTGCAAAGGACTCTGATGCTTAAGTTAGCAATGGTATTAAGCAGGTTTTTAGTAGAATTAGAGTATGAGTTATACCTGGGTGCTCCAGTGTATTTATAGAGGTGTGGAGTGACCTTTCTGGAGATAAGATAAGTTAGTTATCTTATCTTATCTTATCTTATCTTTGAGTGAGGTCATCTTATCTTCAAGGGAACCGCCCTTATCTCTACAGGCCTGGGCTGCATTTGGATTTGGGTCGTGTTCCTCTATTTGGGCCCTTTATTGGGCTTTCCTGACAATTTGGCCGAGCTCTTTGAGAAGAGATCGGATAGTCTGACCTGAAGAGGTCGGTCGCATTGTCGCTAAACATCCCGGGTCGGACAGCTCGACCCAGGGTATGAACAGTTTTGTTGACACATGTGGGATGATTTTGCAAATTCAACTTCTCCTATATGTATGGTTGATAAAGCATTGATCAAATTCTGGTACAAGTTGGATAGTACTTTTAAAGTTCCTCGTGCCAATACATATTTTCGGATTAACTTGAAGGGTGTATATGCTAATGCCCAGAGTTGTGTATTGTCTGAATTGTTCATTCTCCTCCTTAAAAATGAGTTGAATGAAATCATATATCAGGTTAATCGTCTATCTTGCTTGACACTAAAAGTATAGCCATTTGTCTATATTATATATCCTCCATTAAAAGATGTTGCTCAGTTAGAAATTTTTTGTTGTTTCTATTATTTGTTTACTTCTCACTTGTTTGGAGGATTTCTTGTCCTTCATAAGTTTTGTTTCTGCACAGATTCACTAGGTAATTCTATTTACTACATAGCTTCATACCTTAAGCTTGTAAACTGATTAATTGAGAAAGGTATCTTTAAGATAGAGGGGCTTCCACTCTTAACTGACTATTCAAACTCCCAAATAACTACTTTTTTTTTCATTCCATCTTTCCAAAATATCATCTGCTAGTTTATATGTACAAATTTTTGTATCATAAGATTTGGCTTAAGTTAAAATAAAATTATCTTAGGCAATCTAAGAAACTGTTGGTGAATGTAGTTGCTTAAATCTTATTTTTAAAGGACTTCATACAACATGTGTCTATGTGTGCAGGCTAGTACGTATTGCAAAGTTAGAAACTTCTATCTCCTATGTTGGCGACAAACTGGAACTGAAAGTCTATGGTTTCAATGATAAGCTTCCCATTCTCTTAACTAAAGTTTTATCGGTAGCTAGATTCTTTATTCCTGCTGGCGATCGATTTGAGGTACATCACATATTTCCTTTTATCTCCTATAAAAATGTCTATGTTATCCTTTTTGCCCAGTTTCATAGTCCTGTTTGCTTTGTTAACTGTAATGAACCCGTCATTATTGTTCAGGTTATAAAAGAAGACATGAAGAGAACTTTGAAGAATACCAACATGAAGCCTTTAAGTCATTTGTCATATTTGAGATTGCAAGTTTTGTGCCGAGCTTTTATGACACTGACGAGAAGTTGCATCATATAAATGATTTGTTTCTTGATGATTTGATTGCATTCATCCCCGAACTTCGCTCCAAGGTAGGCATGAAATATTTAATCTTATATGTTATTGTTTGGACTATTTTGCAGTCTTTTATTGTCAAGTTTTATTTTATTTTATTTTTTATTTTTATTTTTTATAAAAAAAATAATGTTTTCAAAAAATACATGCATGGGAAGTGTTATATCCTTAAATCCTAAACCCTAAACTTAATATAACTACTTTGTTTGATCCACTTGTTCTGTTTGTGTGTACGAGAATCTCCTGTCTTAGCTTGATAATGCTTACATTTACATCTTGTCTTAGCTTGATAATGCTTACACTTACAAGAAAGTGGCTACTTCTTGGTAGATTGTTCTTTGTTTTTTTAGTTTTTAATTACTTGGTTTTTAAACATAAGTTCAATGATATATTATAGTTCTCTAGTTTATATCAATAAATTGTTTGAAATTTATTCCTTTACATCAACCTTGGACAACTATACATTGAGGGTCTATGCCAAGGAAATATTTCAGAAGAAGAAGCAATTAACATATCAAATATATTTAAGACAAACTTTATATTAAATCCACTTCCCATTGAGTTGAGGCACGTTGAGCACGTTATTTGCCTTCCGTCCAGTGCCAATCTAGTTAGAGATGTTAGTATAAAGAACAAGTTAGAAAAGAATTTTGTGGCTGAGGTAATTTCAGTTGGATTATTTTTGTTTGTCATTTTTCATGGATAATTGTGTTTTGAAATTTCTAACAAACTTCTCCTGTTTCTTAATTTGGTATTCATGTAGCTATATTTTGAGCAAGATCTTGGGTTAGGATCAATCAAATTGAAAGCTTTAATTGATCTTTTTGAGGAAGTTGACGAGGTGCTTTTCAATAAGCTGAGGTGACTATTGAATGCTATTTTAGTTTCTTGCATTTGATCGTCTAACATTTGTTAATGAAAATATGTTTTCACTTTCCATGGTTTTTTATGGGTTATATTAATTTTTATTTCTTTATTTATTTTTATTTGTTTATTTATTTGTGTGTATTTGGATACAGGACAAAAGAGCAGCTTGGATACGTTGTCGAATGTAGCCTACGGTTAACGTACCGTATTTTTGGGTTTTGTTTCTACGTTCAATCATCTGAGTACGACCCAATTTACGTGCAAGATACAATCGACAACTTCATAGATGGTGTTGAAGAAATGTTGGTTAGTATTTCTGATTCCTTTTATCTCATTGTTCTGAGATTAATGGCTCCCTCATAAATTGCATTAAATTTGACATGATTTGGGTGCTCAAGAAATTATAGGCACACCCCACTCTTTCTAAATTAAAATACTTGTGTTCTAAGGAATTATATATTGACTGTAGGATGGGCTTGAGGAGATTCCTTTGAGAATTACAAAAGTGGGTTAATGGCAGAACTGCTCAAGAAAGATCATTCGCTTAACTATGAAAGCAATCGGTTGTGGAGTCAGATTGTTGATAAAGGGTGATTTTACATTTAGTTATGTAATAAGTTTGTGGATGATGAGTAAGGAAGACCAACCTTGAAGAAAATGATAACAAAGGATATGGATTTTCAAGTATATCTTTGATATATCAAAGAAGGAAGCAAAAGAATTGAAGAACACAAGCAAGCAAGATGTTGTTGAGTGGTACTGGACATATTTCAGACAGCCTTCTCCGAAATGCCAGCGACTTCTCATTCCGTTATGGGGCTACAACACAAAGTTTGAAGATGATGTTGCACTGCCTGAAACTGTGCAAGCTATAAAAGATCCGGGTTCATTTAAAATGTCATGTGAGTTTTATCCTAATCCTTGTTAAAACCTGAAGATATGCATTTTTGAACTCATGAAATACCATTCATATTTGAGTTTGTTTTTTAAGTGTAAATTACATTTATGTGTGAATTATTATTGATTAATAATGTAAAAACCGGGGTTTTTCACGCAAAACCATTGATGAATGGATTTTTGACGGTTTAGAATTTCAGAATAAATTCTCGTTGCAAGTATAGTTCCTAAACCAATCAATAATCCTCTCATACAAAAACTTGGTTGTCACATGTAACAACCATTATAAAAATAACCAAAGTATTCAAACCTCGGGTCATCTATCAAAGGAATTGTAGGGAAGTGTTCTTGTTATTGGTTATGAGATGTATATTTTTGGGTTTTGAATAAGGAACAATAAAAGTAAATTGCAAGAAAGTAAACTAATAGCTAAGAAAGCTCTTGGCAAGGCATCAATTGTCCATTGCTCCCACTTAGTTAACATCTAACTATGAAGGAAAGTCAAGTGGATAAATCAATTTGATTCCTCAAGTCCTAGTCAACTCCTAAGGAAATACTAGAGTTAGTGGAATTCAAATCAACTAAAAACTTTTAATTATCAATCAACAAAAGAGTTTGATAACTCAAGAGTCTCTAATTACTCTACCAAAGCCAAGAGGAGAGAAATCTATCCTATAATCCAACCAAGCATTTTATCAAACACTTGGAAGGAACAAAAGGAAAGTAAAATCAAATTGCAAGAAAATATAGATCTACAACTACTAATTGCAAAAAGAAAGAAACAACAACAATTCAAATCAATAATAAAGGAACATCAAACATAAAATTGCATTAAAGGAAAATGAGAGAAACAAGAGTGCATCAACATAAAAGTAAAGAATTACAAGAATTAAATGCTAAACTAGAGAGAGCAGATGTAGAGGAACAAGGATTTGTAAAGGAAAAGTAAATCAAAGCAAGAATTAAACCTAGATCTAAGAAATCCTAATATAATCTAATCCTAATTCTAGAGATAAGAGAGAGCTTCTCTCTCTAGAAACTAACTAGAGCATTCCCTCCAAAATTCAATTATGACTTTCCCCACTTTTGACTCCTCTTGATTTCTGCATATAATAGGCTTTGGAAACAGTTAGATTTGGGCTTGGGAAGCCCAGAATTTGCCCCCAGCATTTTCACTTTAATGTAGTCACATGCGAGCATCGACACGTACGCGTGGGTCACGCGTACGCATCGCTTGGCAATTTGCATTCCATGTGTACGCGTCATGTACACGTACACGCCACCTAGCGACTTCCATCTTCCACGCGTGCGCATCTGCTACGCATGCGCGTGGGTGAATTTCTCAAATCCTTGATTTTCCATGATTTCTCCACTTTGCATGCTTTTCTCTCCATTCCTTTGATCCATTCCTAGCCTTTTCAACCTGAAATTACTAACACACACATCAAGGCATCTAGTGAAATCAAAGGTGAATTAAAATTAACCAATTAAGAGCCTAAAAAGCATGTTTTCACTCTTAAGCGTAAATTAGGGAGAGTATATAACACCATGCTATTTGGGTGAATAAATGTGGGAAAATGGTGATAAAATCCCCTAAATTAAGCATAGAATGCACCACCAAATAGTGGTGCATCAAATCTTCCCACACTTAAACCAAGCATGTCCTCATGCTTAAACCAAGAGAAAGACAAAGAGTATCAACATTTATTCAAATGTAAACTAACTAAATGCAATCTACCTATATGCAACTATCCAAATGAATGCAATTGCTTGGTCAAAATAAATCAACTCCAAGAAAATCAATATAAGCATAAGGGCTAAAGTTATTAACAACCAAGCCAAACCACAATTGAATTGAGTTATTAGAGATTATACAAACTTGCAAGAAAGGTGATGATTCTAGGTGAAAACATGTAATTGAGCAATCGAACCCTTACCGGATGTGTATACGCTCTATTTGCTCAAGTTTATAGGGTCGATCCACTCAATTCCCCTCTAATCATGCTTTCTAAGATTTGTTTTTCATCTAATAATCAACAGTTATTTCATGCATGCATACAAATATCATGAGGTCTTTTCCATAGGTTGTAATGGGGCTAGGGTCAAGGTAGAATGCATATGGTCAACTGGACTTGAGATTTGAATCTTTGGTTAGCTTAAACTTCCCACCTAACCTATAACAACCTATACAATTTCAAAGCTAAACCTAACTACCTATTCTTCACTTTTTCACACACTCATGCATTTTTTCTTGATCACAACTCATATGCATTGATTATCATTAAGCTTCACTTTGGGCATTTTGTCCCCTTTTATTTCTTTTCTTTTTCTTTTCTTTCTTTTTTTCTATTTTTTTTCTTTTCATATATATCTTTTCCTGTTTTATTTTCTCATCATTTTTTTCTTTTTTTTTTTATATTTTGTATATATTTTTTTTTCGTAATAAAGTATATACCAAAGTGTGAGTGCATATGGTTTTACATTTAATTAACACATGAGCATGTACCCAATTCCCAAGGTCTTCAATAAAGATACAAAACTATCCTTTTTCTCAACCAATGTCCTAAGTTTTCCCACACTTGAATGATACACACTCACTAGCCTAAGCTAATCAAAGATCCAAATAAAGGACATTTATTATTTTTCGCTTTAAGGCTTGTAATGTGCTAAAATTAAGAGCAAAGTGGGTTAATCGTAGGCTCAAAGTTGGCTAACAATGGAAGATAAAAGGTAGGCTATTTGGGTAAGTGAGCTAAATGAAATGATGGCCTCAATCATATAAATGCATGAATACACCAAATAATGGATATAAAGAATCAAACAAATCAAAGATCACAATCATAGAAAGAGAATAATGCACACAAAAAGAAAAATAAGTGGTTATAAGATGTAACCACACCATTAGGCTCAAATCTCACAAGCTCGTGTTCTTAGCTAAAAAATCATGTTCCACAAGATATATAATTCAAGCAAGTTTGATGAAAGATTTTTACTCAAATCGATTTGGTGTGTTAATGCCCTATAGATAGAAATCTTGAAAATTTTCATTATTTTGACTAAGCTTAATATACATATATGCAAAATAAGAGAATGCAACTAAAAGTCCTAAAAGACCTAAAAATGAAATGCAAAAGTGTTGGGATTAGAAACTTGTCACCCAAAAATGCCGACTGGTTGGACGACCTCCCCACACTTAAAAGTTTGCACCGTCCTTGGTGTATCCAAAGATGAGCAAGGGGGTACGGCGACTCTCCGGATTGCTACCTTCAGCTGGTAGGTCAACCGGTTACTGCATGTTCTTTCTTCCACTTCTATTTTTGCTTGTAGTGACTCATCCTGAAAAGAGAAGGTAGGATGGTACGAAAAGTAAAAGCAAAAGCAAGGGAGCATACATTGTTGGAATGAGGTAAATCACTAGAATGAAGTGAGTGACCCAATGTGTGACATGGATTAACCGGGTGTGTGGGTTCTAAGATGCATGTGGTCTAAAACACACACTAGCATAAATGGTTATGTCACAATTACGCAAAAGAATTATGCACTCCACTCATCCTAGTGTGCTTGAAATGCTCTAAACTTGTAAGTTGAGACAAGCAATAAAGAAGCACAAAAGCATTCAAGCCACAAAACATATGGATGTAAATGATCAAGAAACACCATGCATTAAGATAAATGCACAACATCCATCATTAAGAAATTGCCTAATCAAAGAAAAGGATTCAAATCACATGGTGGCCAAATCATGCAATGCAAAAGACTTAAAAACTTGAAGGCAATGTATAGCTTGGGGTTCACAAAAGTTAAGCATGAAAAATTCAAAACCAAGTAGTGAATTGTAACCTCAACAAGAGAATCCAACAAAGACACTTAACAATAATCATATTAAACTAACATCTCATCCATAATCGGCAGCAATATATAGTACCCAAGATTAACAATCCAACACTTATAATGAAAAAGAGAAAATAAAATGAAGATTGAACTAACTGAACAATTAACTAATCAACTATAAGAATTGGTTATAAATGGTGTTTGGAAGTGTTGGATAAGGGGTAGGAGAAGGGAAGAAGAAAGAAGAAAGAAAGAGATGGAAAGGAGAGAAGAAAAGAAGTGTGTGAAAGAAGGGCATGCACGCGTACGCGTGCGCGTGGGGATGGTGAAATGGAAGCGATGCATACGCGTGTATCACGCGTACGCGTGGATGGCTTATTCAGAGAGCGACGCGTACACGTGAGGCACGCGTACGCGTGTCTTGGTTTGTGCCTCAGGCGCAATGTTCGCACAGTGCAGGCGCAACTCTCGGGTTTTTGGCTGGGAGGTGAAAATTTGCAATCCACGCGTGTGCGTGGATGGTCGAAAATGCTTGGGGCACGCGTACGCGTGGGTTGGTGCTCTGTTTTTCAAAATTTTTCCAAGTTCTTGCACCAAACTAACCATTCCAAACCTCCAAACAGCTACCAAAACACCATAAAACCTTATTTAACATAGTAAATTGCCAAATAAACTCAACAAATCAATCTGAACATGAAATTAAACTACTTTACTAATATTTACAAAAGAGGAAAATAAAAGGATTTTACCATGGTGGGTGTCTCCCACCTAGCACTTTTGTTTATTGTCCTTAAGTTGGGCTTGTGGAGAGCTCCTCATCAAGGTGGTTTGTGCTTAAATTCATCTTGGAATATCCACCAGTGCTTGAATCTCCAATAAGCTCCAATCTTCAAAAGTAATGCCTCCAAGCCTTGATGGAGTTCTTCACAAACCATGAGCTCCCAAATTTGATTTTCCTTGTGCGATCTGGGATCCCATAGTTTGTTTTGACACCCATCTTCTAATTGATCATCATGATTCCAATTGGGTGGTTTAGCCTTGGAATTCTCAAAGAAGCCTCCAAACAACTTCCTAGACCCATGCACTTTGGTTCTACACCAACCATTGCTACTCAACTTTGAGCATGCAACCATCATGAACTTAAAGTGATGTTTCCAACCACTACACATCCCTCTCCTACTCTTAACTCCACAAAAAGCTCTAAGTTGACCATCATTTTTATTCAAACCATATTCAAGTGCGAAAGTAAATCTTAGAGATAAGAATTTTACCCACTTGAATATTGTGTAGGATGATGACTTAGGAAGGGGTGGTCCCAATGATCTTGCAATTGCCACTTCCTTGTGCTCTTCTTTGACTACCTCCACCTCTTGGTAAGCTTCTTCAATGTCAATTCCTCATTCACCAACTTCTTATATACACCCCTCAATGCCCAAGTCATGTGTTGGAGAACTAGTCTCTTCGACATCAACTTCACAACACAATGAGGAAGGTTCAACAATCTCACATAGCACATTAATTGGTGTGGAATCAACTTCAACAATAGGACTTGTTGCTTGCTCAACATCTTCCGATTTCTTATCTCCTATAATATGTGTAGGAGGTTGCATATTACCCTCCTTAATATCAATTTCAAGCTCAACAGTTTCAACAACATCCACAAAATCATCAACGACATTGCTTGGTGTGGAAGTGTTCTCAAGCTTGAAATCCACCTCTTGTTCTATTTCACCCATGTCTTTAACCACTTTTTCCTCTTCTCTAACAATCATAGCTTCCTCCAATTGTTCCAACATAAAGCAATATTCCTCATTTTCCACCGGAGTTTCCAATCTCTCTCTTATGCTATGCTCTTCAATTGATTCTCCACATGTGGCCATGGGAGTGCTTTGAGTGTTCAAGCATTGGGAGGCTAATCGGTTCACCATCTCATCCATGGCAGCAATGAATTCTAGTACCTCCTTTTGCATTTCTCTTTGTCCATAAAGTATCAAAGTGAGAGAATCATCTATTGGGGCCTGGTGTGGATAGAAGGGTTCATTGTTTTGGAGAAAGGGTTCATGATAGGAAGATGGTTCTTGTTGGTAGGGGTGTGGCGGTTCAAAACTCTCCACTTTTTCTGCTTGTTGCACAACACGCTCCATGGTTGCTTGAAGTTAATCCATTGCTTCCTTGAGATGATCCCTTGACTTTTGTTCCATTTGGATAACATGATTAGGATCATATGGCTCTTGGATCGATGGACATGAATATTCTCCCATAGAGGGTTGTGGTGAAAAATGGAATTCATCTTGTTGGTGAAAATTTTCATACATTAGAGGTGGTTCATCTTGGTAATAGTATGGAGGGGATGGTTCTTTTAGGTGTTGGGGTTGGAATGGTGGTGGTTCTATGTATGGTTCATATGGCTCATACGGTTGTTGGTATGGCGGGTAAGGATTGGGGTCATATGATGGTGTTTGGTAAGGAAGGGCTTGTGAGTATGGTTGAGGGTTAAGTTGGGGATAAGGCTCATAAGCATATGGTGTGACTTGTTGGTAACTACAAGGAGGTCCATCATAGCTATTGGATTGATATGCATTAGGAGTGGAATTATAACTATAAGAAACCGGAGGAGGTTGTTGCCAAGAAGGTTGTCCATAAGCTTGAGGCTCCTTCCACCTTTGATTGTTCCATCCTTGATGCATATTCTCATTGTAATCTCCATTTCCTACAACATACTTGTAACCAAACTCATAGCCAAAGTGAGAATTCATGATTGCAAAAGACAAAAACAAAAAGCACAAAAACAAGGAGATAAAATCTAGCTACTAAATCAAACAAGCAAACTATTCACAATATTCACATATGTACAATAACCAATAACAAGCGCACATTTGCAATTCCCCAGCAACGGCGCCATTTTGATGAATGGATTTTTGACGATTTAGAATTTCAGAATAAATTCTCATTGCAAGTATAGTTCCTAAACCAACTAATAATCCTCTCATACAAAAACTTGGTTGTCACAAGTAACAACCCCTATAAAATAACCGAAGTATTCAAACCTCGGGTCGTCTCTCAAAGAAATTGTAGGGAAGTGTTCTTGTTATTGGTTATGAGATGTATATTTTGGGATTTTGAATAAGGAACAATAAAAGTAAATTGCAAGAAAGTAAACTAATAGCTAAGAAAGCTCTTTGCAAGGTATGAGAACTAGAAGTCCTATCCTCATTATCTTCCTCAATTGTGACATCAATTGTCCATTGCTCCCACTTAGTTAACCTCAAACTATGAAGAAAAGTCAAGTGGATAAATCAATTTGATTCATCAAGTCCTAATCAACTCCTAAGGAAAGACTAGAGTTAGTGGAATTCAAATCAACTAGCAAATTTCAATTATCAATCAACAAAAGAGTTTGATAACTCAAAAGTCTCCAATTATTCTACCAAAACCAAGAGGAGAGAAATCTACTCTATAATCCAACCAAGCATTTTATCAAACACTTGGAAGGCACAAAAGGATACTAAAATCAAATTGCAAGAAAATATAGATCTACAACTACTAATTGCAAAAATAAAGAAACAACAACAATTCAAATCAACAATAAAGGAACATCAAACATAAAATTGCATTAATGGAAAATGAGGAAACAAGAGTGCATCAACATAAAAGTAAAGAATTACAAGAATTAAATGCTAAATGATAAACCGCTATTTTATGGTTTATCTTGTGCTCAATTGAGTGGATTTTATTAACTCTTTACCCACTTATTCATAATATTTGCATGGTTTTATATTTCCTTCCTGATTTTGTGCTATGATTGAAAACATGCTTCTTTGATCTTATATTTGCTTATTATTAATCCGCTCTTATTACCATTAGATGCCTTGATATGTGTGTTAAGTGATTTCAGAGATTACAGGGCAGGAATGGCTCAGAGGATGGAAAGGAAGCATGCAAAAGTGGAAGGAATACTAGAAGCTGGAGAAATTGCTAAGGTGTCCAGCCTGACCTCTTCACACTCAAACGGCTATAACTTTAGCTACAGAAGTCCAAATGATGCGGTTTTAGTTGCGTTGGAAAGCTAACGTCCGGGGCTTCGATTTGATATATAATATACCATAGTTGCCCTGATACTAGGTGACGCGACCGCATGACCCATGCGGCCGCGTCGCAGTGACAGAAATTCAGCATGTTTGAATTCGCAACCAGCGAATTCTGGGCTGTTTCTGACCTAGTTTGTGGCCCAGAAAACACAGATTAGAGACTATAAAGTGGAGGAATGTATCCATTCATAAACAGGCTTTCACATTCACAATTTTAGGAGTACATGTAGTTTTTAGAGAGAGAGGTTCTCTCCTCTGTCTTAGGATTAGGATTTAGGACTTCTCTTAGTTTTAGGAGTGACTCTCAATCCCAGGTTCAATGTTCTTTTTATTTATTTCTCCAATTTAATTTGTATGTCAGATTTAAGTTCTTTTGTGAATGCAATTCGAGGTATTTTCAGACTTAATTTTGCTTTGCTTTATTTATATGAATGCTTTTAATTTAGATATCTTCCCTTTTGGTCTTGGTTAAGAAATCAGTAACTCGGGAATTATCCAACTCAATAGCATAATTGATAATTGTTATCCTTGCTAATTGAATTGATCTTCAATAATCCCAATCTTTTCTTAGGAATTAACTAGGATTCAAAGATCTGACTAATTAGTCCCTTGACTTTCCTTTGCTTTAGTGAATGTTAACTAAGTGGAATTAAGATTCAAATTTCATTATTATTGATAAGGATAACTAAGTCTGGACTTCTAATTTCTCAAACCTTGCCAAAAGTTTATTTTTCAGTTATTTATTTATTTTTATTGCTTTGAAAATATACCTGTGCCCTTTGCCCAAACTCCAAATTTCCCCAATTTACAAACTCATAACCAATAATAAGAACATACCTCCCTGCAATTCCTTGAGAAGACGACCCGAGGTTTGAAGACGACCCGAGGTTTGAATACTCAGTTAACAATTTTTAAAGGGTTTGTTACTTGTGACAACCAAAACGTTTGTACGAAGGGATTTCTTTCGGTTTAGAGACTATATCTACAACGCGACTGTTTTTATGAAATTCTTTACTGGCAAAAATCCTAACGTCAAAATGGCGTCGTTGCCGGAGAATTGCAAACGTGTGCCTTATTATTGGTTATTGTAAATATTTTTTTTTATTTTTGCTTGTTTATTTGTTTTTATTTTTGTTTTTATTTTTGCTTTTCCATAAATTAAGAGGTTATTTGTTTTGATTTAGTTATTAAAAAAATTTTCAAAAATTTGTTCTTAGTGTTCATCTTGATCTTCAAATTGTTCTGCACGTTCATCTTGACCTT
This sequence comes from Arachis hypogaea, assembly GCF_003086295.3. NCBI lineage: Eukaryota > Viridiplantae > Streptophyta > Magnoliopsida > Fabales > Fabaceae > Arachis > Arachis hypogaea. The sequence goes on along the minus strand of NC_092049.1, from coordinate 68,404,785 downwards.
CAAGCTGTTCTTAGTTGTTTTCTTCGTTTTGATCTAAAAATTTGAAATTTGGTGTCATTTTATTGTTTTTCTCTTTCCTCATTAAATTCAAAAATATTTTTAATTAATTTTTTCGAAAAAAATTTCAGATTTTTATTTTTAAAATTTTTATCTTATCTTATCTTATCTTATTTCAAAAATCAAATTTCAAAATTTAATTTTCAAATTCAAAATTTAAATAACATTTTAATTTAAATTTGTTTTTATTTTTGTTTTTAATTTTTATTTGCTACTATAAACTCTCACCCCTTTGGCTGAGTCTGGTTACAATTATGTTGCAGGAAGAAGAAATTACAATGAGAACAGGCATCAAGGTTAGAACAATCAAAGATGGGAGGAGCCACAAGGATTTGATAAACCCTCATGGCAACAACCACCTCCAATGGACTATCAACAACCACCATCATATGCCTATGAACCTCCTCAACACAACTTTGAACCACCACACTCACAAGCCAATTACCCCCAAACACCACCATATGACCCTAATCCTTATCCACCATACCAACCATCTTATGAACCGAATGAGCCATACATAGATCCACCCCAACCTCCATTGGATAACAATACACTCATCTCTAACATCATTGGTCTCACCTCTACACTCCAAAATCATATATCCCACATGAACCAACCCTCTACCTCCAATATTCAACCCTCAAGCTCTAGTGCACTTCCTTTTCAACCACATAATGATCTTTTCATCCCATCACCACCCTCCATGGAAGAGCACCCACATCCATCAATCCAAGAGCAAGATGATCCCAATTATGCTATTGATATGGAACAGGAAAGAAGGAATCATCTTCGCGAATCCATACTTCATAAAGAGCTAGAGGATGCCCTATGGGTAAAGGTAGGAGAGACCCTTGAAGATGAAAGAGCAGTTGAAAGGAGTTGTCATGGAAAGAAAGTCATCGAGGATGAGTACGATTTTATACTTAAACAACTGGACAAAGCAGCAATTATTAAAAAGGAAGTGGTTGCAGACTTAAGAGATGATGGACCTCCATTGGAAAGTCCATTCACAGAGCCTCCTTCCATGCCCTTGGTGAGCAATGAAAAAGAGATTGAATTGGAAGAAAGCTACCAAGAGGAAGAGGTCAATATTGAAGAAACTTGCAAGGAGGTGAAAGTTGTCAGAGAAGAGCACCAGGGAGTGGAGCTTACAATTTCATTAAAAATACCTCCCCCTAAGTTACCATCATCCTTCACAACATTCAAGTGGGTAAAATTCATATCCCTTAGCTTTCTAATCCCACATGAATATGGGCTACTGGAGACGGATGGTCAACTTAGAGCTCTTTGTGGCATTAAGAGTAAGAGGAAGATGGCCAGTGGTAAGAATTGTCAAGCAAGGTTCAACATGGTTGTGTGCTCAAAGTTTAAATGCAAAGGTTGGTGTAAAGCTCAACTGAATGGGTCTAGGAAGTTGTTTGGCCGCTTACGTGAGAATTCAGACTGCTTGCCACCCGGATGGAACAATATTGCTCAACCAAAAGATGGGTGCAAAGGCAAGGTCTGGGACCCCGGAATCCATTCTGGCAATCAACACTCTTAGGGCCTTCTCACTTGCTTTAACTTACTTGAAGGCTTTCTGCGCCAAGTTTGGGACCCCGGAGGTTACTGGAAGTACAAACATTGGTGGAGATTCCTGGATGAATACAAGCATAAGCCACCATAACAGGGAGCTCACCAAATGTCCAACTTAAGGACTTTAACTAAAAGTGCTAGGTGGGAGACAACCCACCGTGGTATGATGGTTCCTATTTCATTTTTTAGTTTTATTTGTTTACGAGTTTTATTTTATTTTATTATATTGAACCTGGAGTTTTGCATCACATTCATATTAACACTACATTCTGCATTTTTTCAGATAAAAAAAAAAGGATTTTCGCACGCGACGCGACTGCGTCGCCGACGCGTCTGCGTCGTATGTGCGTTTGGAATAAAATGAGGTTGAACAGAGAGTCACGCGAAAGCGTGGCTGGAGGCGCGCCATTAGCACAAATTGACTCCACGCGACTGTGTCACCCATGCAGCCGCGTGACCTGAAATCGGCGTAAAAAGGGTGTATGGCAGAAAGTTGAGCTGGAGTTGGGTTGGACTCATGCTGGAAGCCCAAGCCCTACCACGTGAACGCGTGCCCCACGCGTCCGCGTCATTTTTAAAAGAAAGGCCAATCACGCGATCCCGTCGACCACGCGATCGCGTCACCCAGAATTTTGGCAAAAAAAGTTTCGAACAGAGAGTTGCGCGACCGCGAGGCTGCACTCACGCCAATCGCACAAAACAGGCCACGCGATCGCGTGACCCACGCGTCCGCGTCATCTGACCTTATCACGCACCACGCAACCGCGTCACTCACGCGTCCGCGTCACAAGCGGCGCACAGAATATCTAGATCAGCCAATTTTCTTATCTTTTCTTCTCTAATTCTTATTTTTCTTATCTTTTCTTATTTCTTTCTTCATCCTTTCTTATTTTCTTTCACCTCCATTTTATTTTACTTAATTTATTTACATATATTCATTCATTGGATTTTAAATTTGTGCATATTTTTATTTTCTTTTCTGAAATTTTTATTTTTCTATTGGTGTTAAAAATTTTTATTCAACTGTTGCATCTTTTCTTGAATTTATTTTGGTAACTTGTTTTACACTGTGGAATGATATTAATTATCTGCCAATGCCAATCTTTTATGATACTTGCACACCATTTGCATTGACATGAGCTTGTATTGATACTTTCATTACCCACACTCATCCCCTATACAAATTTTATACCACTGGTATGCCATGGCTTCTATTGTTTTCTCACTTACATGTTGTAGCTACCATGTAAATAAGACCCTTTTCATTTGGCATTAACCCAAACATACTTCATTTATTTTCTTATCTCTATTATTGGGTTACTTTTCTTCCCTTTTTTCTTTCAGGATGGCCACCAGGAAGAGAACCGGAAGACGTTTACATGGGGAGACAGACAAGTCCATCTGCACAATCCTTAGAGAAAAGCAACAGTTGAAACAACCCGTCCACCTGCACATCTCAGCATGCACCGATGACGGTGCAATCTTTAAGTGTGGGGAGGTCGATACCGATCTCCGTGGGTTAGTACATTACTGTCTCAACACCAATATTTTAATTTTCTTTGTTAAATTAGTTGTTGTATTTGCATATTTATTTGATTTTATGCATTTAGTTACTGCTTGGTTAAAGTAATAAAATTCTTTTAAGACCTTATCTTTGAAAAATTTCACTAATTTAAATTTAAAAAAAAAATTTTGTTAAAACTTGTTTGAAGTTGTATTTGGAACATGGTTTTTGAGCCAAAGAACACACAGCCTGTGAGATTTTGAGCTTATTTATATGGTTACACTATTTAACCATAAATATTTTATTCCTGTGTGTTTCCTTCTCTATGATTGTAATCCATATTTTGTTCCAATCTATATGTCCATTATTTAGTGTATTTATATGCTTGCATATGATTGAGGCCATTATTTAATTTTAGCTCACTTATCCCAGATAAGCCTACCCTTTAAATCACCCTTGTCAGCCACTTTGAGCCTTGTAAACTCCCATTTGTTCTATATTTTACCACATCACTAGCCTTAAGCGGAAAACAAATTAATTATCCCAATTGAATCTTTGGTTAGCTTAAGATAGAGATTGTGCATCAACTAAGTGTGGGAAAACTGTGGGAACATGGGTTAATAAGGGAATGTATTATATTCTTAATTTGATAAAATATTTGGAATTTGGGTACCTACTCATGTGAGACTAGAAAAATTAAAAATCCATGTGCATTGATAAGTTATGTTTATTTTTCTATAAAAAAAAGAGAAAAAGAAAATATATATATATATAAATAAATAAGGGGACAAAATTACCCCAATGTTAAGTTAATGAAAAATCAATGCACATGTGATAAATTAAAAAGAAAAAAAAAAGTTGATACATGAGTATGTGATGTAAAAGTGGGAATTTTGGGTAGCTAGGCATGATTTTAGAGTTATATAGAGTATATGTATGTTAGGTGAAAGCTTAGGTTAATTAAAGATTCAATTTATAAAACTCACTTAGCCATATACATATACCCTTACCCTTGCCTTAGCCCCATTACAACCTTGAAAAGACCTCATGATGTTTGCATTGATATACTAAATATTGTTGATTGGTTAGGTGAAAAACAAATTTTAGAAAGCATGACTAGAGAAGAATAGAGTGATTGACCCTATACACTTGAGAGATTAGAGTGATATACACTACTAGTAAGGGTTCAAGGCTTAATTCTATGTTCCCTGCTTTCATGAGCTATCTTCTTACAAGTTTACTTGCTTTTTATTGTATGATTTAAATTAGTGGAATTTGAATTACTTTTGTCTTAAAGAACTTATTTACTCTTAAACAAGTAAGTAAAATCATTTAGCATGTAGTTGCATTCATAGGTTGCATTTCATGCATTCCACCATTCCTCTTCATCTTTATAGCTTCTCTTGAGCTTAGCATGAGGACATGCTAATGTTTAAGTGTGGGGAGATTGATAAATTGCTATTTTATGGTTTATCTTGTGCTCAATTGAGTGGATTTTATCAACTCTTTACCCACTTATTCATAATATTTGCATGGTTTTATATTTCCTTCCTGATTTTGTGCTATGATTGAAAACATGCTTCTTTGATCTTATATTTGCTTATTATTAATCCTCTCTTATTACCATTAGATGCCTTGATATGTGTGTTAAGTGATTTCAGAGATTACAGGGCAAGAATGGCTCAGAGGATGGAAAGGAAGCATGCAAAAGTGGAAGGAATACAAGAAGCTGGAGAAATTGCTAAGCTGTCCAGCCTGACCTCTTTTCACTCAAACAGCTATAACTTTAGCTATAGAGATCAAAACGACGCGGTTTCAGTTGCGTTGGAAAGCTAACGTCGGGGCTTCGATTTGATATATAATATGCCATAGTTGCCCTGACGCTAGGTGACGCGACCGCATGACCCATGCGGCCGTGTCGTAGTGACGGAAATTCAGCATGTTTGAATTCGCAACCAGCGAATTCTGGGCTGTCTCTGACCTAGTTTGCGGCCCAGAAAACACAGATTAGAGGCTATAAAGTGGAGAAATGCATCCATTCATAAACAGGCTTTCACATTCACAATTTTAGGAGTACATGTAGTTTTTAGAGAGAGAGGTTTTCTCCTCTCTCTTAGGATTAGGATTTAGGACTTATCTTAGTTTTAGGAGTGACTCTCAATCCCAGGTTCAATGTTCGTTTTATTTATTTCTCCAATTTAATTTGTATGTCAGATTTAAGTTCTTTTGTGAATGCAATTTGAGGTATTTTCAGACTTAATTTTGCTTTGCTTTATTTATATGAATGCTTTTAATTTAGATATCTTCCCTTTTGGTCTTGGTTAAGAAATCAGTAACTCAGGAATTATCCAACTCAATAGCATAATTGATAATTGTTATCCTTGCTAATTGAATTGATCTTCAATAATCCCAATCTTTTCTTAGGAATTAATTAGGATTCAAAGATCTGACTAATTAGTCCCTTGACTTTCCTTTGCTTTAGTGAAGGTTAACTAAGTGGAATTAAGATTCAAATTTTATTATTATTGATAAGGATAACTAAGTCTGGACTTCCAATTTCTCATACCTTGCCAAAAGTTTATTTTTCAGTTATTTATTTATTTTTATTGCTTTGAAAATATACCTGTGCCCATTGCCCAAACTCCAAATTTCCCCAATTTACAAACTCATAACCAATAATAAGAACATACCTCCCTGCAATTCCTTGAGAAGACGACCCGAGGTTTGAATACTCGGTTAACAATTTTTAAGGGGTTTGTTACGTGTGACAACCAAAATGTTTGTACGAAGGGATTTCTGTCGGTTTAGAGACTATATCTACAACGCGACTGTTTTTATGAAATTTTTTACTGGCAAAAATCCTAACGTCAAAATTGCGCCGTTGCCGGAGAATTGCAAACGTGTGCCTTATTATTGGTTATTGTAAATAATTTTTTTTTTATTTTTGCTTGTTTATTTGTTTTTATTTTTGCTTTTCTATAAATTAAGAGGTTATTTGTTTTGATTGAGTTATTAAAAAAAAATTTTCAAAAATTTGTTCTTAGTGTTCATCTTGATCTTCAAGTTGTTCTTCACGTTCATCTTGACCTTCAAGCTATTCTTAGTTGTTTTCTTCGTTTTGATCTAAAAATTTGAAATTTGGTGTCATTTTATTGTTTTTCTCTTTCCTCGTTAAATTCAAAAATATTTTTAATTAATTTTTTCGAAAAAAAAAATTTCAGATTTTTATTTTTAAAATTTTTATCTTATCTTATCTTATCTTATTTCAAAAATCAAATTTCAAAATTCAAATTTAAAAATTTTCAAAATTTAAATTTAAAAATTTTCAAATTTCAAAATTTCAAATTTCAAATTTCAAAATTTAATTTTCAAATTCAAAATTTAAATAACCTTTTAATTTAAATTTGTTTTTATTTTTGTTTTTAATTTTTATTTGCTACTATGAACTCTCACCCCTTTGGCTATGTGTCTGGTTACAATTATGTTGCAGGAAGAAGAAATTATAATGAGAACAGGCATCAAGGTTGGAACAATCAAAGATGGGAGGAGCCACAAGGATTTGATAAACCCTCATGGCAACAACCACCACCAATGGACTATCAACAACCACCATCATATGCCTATGAACCTCCTCGACACAACTTTGAACCACCACACTCACAAGCCAATTACCCCCAAACACCACCATATGACCCTAATCCTCATCCACCATACCAACCATCTTATGAACCGAATGAGCCATACATAGATCCACCCCAACCTCCATTGGATAACAATACACTCATCTCTAACATCATTGGTCTCACCTCTACACTCCAAAATCTTATATCCCGCATGAACCAACCCTCTACCTCTAATATTCAACCCTCAAGCTCTAGTGTACTTCCTTTTCAACCACATAATGATCTTTTCATCCCATCACCACCCTCCATGGAAGAGCACCCACATCCATCAATCCAAGAGCAAGATGATCCCAATTATGCTATTGATATGGAACAGGAAAGAAGGAATCATCTTCGCGAATCCATACTTCATAAAGAGCTAGAGGAGGCCCTACAGGTAAAGGTAGGAGAGATCCTTGAAGATGAAAGAGTAGTTGAAAGGAGTTGTCATGGAAAGAAAGTCATCGGGGATGAGTACGATTTTATACTTAAACAACTGGACAAAGCAGCAATTATTAAAAAGGAAGTGGTTGCAGACTTAAGAGATGCTGTACCTCCATTGGAAAGTCCAGTCACAGAGCCTCCTTCCATGCCCTTGGTGAGCAATGAAAAAGAGATTGAATTGGAAGAAAGCTACCAAGAGGAAAAGGTTAATATTGAAGAAACTTGCAAGGAGGTGAAAGTTGTCAAAGAAGAGCACAAGGGAGTGAAGCTTGCAATTTCATTAAAAATACCTCCCCCTAAGTTACCATCATCCTTCACAACATTCAAGTGGGTAAAATTCATATCCCTTCGCTTTCTAATCCCACTTGAATATGGGCTACTGGAGACGGATGGTCAACTTAGAGCTCTTTGTGGCATTAAGAGTAAGAGGAAGATGGCCAGTGGTAAGAATTGTCAAGCAAGGTTCAACATGGTTGTGTGCTCAAAGTTTAAATGCAAAGGTTGGTGTAAAGCTCAACTGAATGGGTCTAGGAAGTTGTTTGGCCACTTACGTGAGAATTCAGACTGCTTGCCACCCGGATGGAACAATATTGCTCAACCAAAAGACGGGTGCAAAGGCAAGGTCTAGGACCCCGGAATCCATTTTGGCAATCAACACTCTTGGGGCCCTGTCACTTGCTTTAACTTACTTGAAGGCTTTCTGCGCCAAGTTTGGGACCCCGGAGGTTACCGGAAGTACAAACATTGGTGGAGATTCCTGGATGAATACAAGCATAAGCCACCATAATAGGGAGCTCACCAAATGTCCAACTTAAGGACTTTAACTAAAAGTGCTAGGTGGGAGACAACCCACCGTAGTATGATCGTTCCTATTTCATTTTTTAGTTTTATTTGTTTTTGAGTTTTATTTTATTTTATTATATTGAACCTGGAGTTTTGCATCACATTCATATTAACACTACATTCTGCATTTTTTCAGATAAAAAAAAAAAGATTTTCGCACGAGACGCGACTGCGTTGCCGACGCGTCCGCGTCGTATGTGCGTTTGGAATAAAATGAGGTTGAAAAGAGAGTCACGCGAAAGCGTGGCAGGAGGCGCGCCATTAGCACAAATTGACTCCACGCGACCGTGTCACCCACGCAGCCACGTGACCTGAAATCGGCGTAAAAAGGGTGTATGGCAGAAAGTTGAGCTGGAGTTGGGCTGGACTCGTGCTGGAAGCCCAAGCCCTACCACGTGAACGCGTGGCCCACGCGTCCGCGTCATTTTTAAAAGAAAGGCCACTCACGCGATCGCGTCGACCACGCAATCGCGTCACCCAGAATTTTGGCAAAAAAAGTTTCGAACAGAGAGTTGCGCGACCGCGAGGCTGCACTCGCGCCAATCGCACAAAACAAGCCACGCGATCGCGTGATCCATGCATCCGCGTCGTCTGACCTTATCACGCACCACGCGACCGCGTCACTTACGCGTCCGCGTCACAAGCGGCGCACAGAATATCCAGATCAGCCAATTTTCTTATCTTTTCTTATCTAATCCTTATTTTTCTTATCTTTTCTTATTTCTTTCTTCTTCCTTTCTTATTTTCTTTCACCTCCATTTTATTTTACTTAATTTATTTACATATATTCATTCATTGGATTTTAAATTTGTGCATATTTTTATTTTCTTTTCTGAATTTTTTATTTTTCTATTGGTGTTAAAAATTTTTTATTCAACTGTTGCATCTTTTCTTGAATTTATTTTGGTAACTTATTTTACACTGTGGGATGATATTAATTATCTGCCAATGCCAATCTTTTATGATACTTGCAGTCCATTTGTATTGACATGAGCTTGTATTGATACTTTCATTATCCACACTCATCCCCTATACAAATTTTATACCACTGGTATGCCATGGCTTCTATTGTTTTCTCACTTACATGTTGTAGCTACCATGTAAATAAGACCCTTTTCATTTGGCATTAACCCAACCATACTTCATTTATTTTCTTATCTCTATTATTGGGTTACTTTTCTTCCCTTTTTTCTTTCAGGATGGCCACCAGGAAGAGAACCGGAAGACGTTTACATGGGGAGACAGACAAGTCCATCTGCACAATCCTTAGAGAAAAGCAACAGTTGAAACAACCCGTCCACCTGCACATCTAAGCATGCACCGAGGATGGTGTAATCTTTAACTGTGGGGAGGTCGATACCGATCTCCGTGGGTTAGTACATTCCTGTCTCAACACCAATGTTTTAATTTTCTTTGTTAAATTAGTTGTTGCATTTGCATATTTATTTGATTTTATGCATTTAGTTACTGCTTGGTTAAAGTAATAAAATTCTTTTAAGACCCTATCTTTAAAAATTTTCACAAATTTAAATTGAAAAAAAAAATTTGTTAAAACTTGTTTGAAGTTGTATTTGGAACATGGTCTTTGAGCCAAAGAACACACAGCCTGTGAGATTTTGAGCTTATTTATATGGTTACACTATTTAACCATAAATATTTTATTCCTGTGTGTTTCCTTCTCTATGATTGTAATCCATATTTTGTTCCAATCTATATGTCCATTATTTAGTGTATTTACATGCTTGCATATGATTGAGGCCATTATTTAATTTTAGCTCACTTATCCCAAATAAGCCTACCCTTTAAATCACTCTTGTCAGCCACTTTGAGCCTTGTAAACTTCCATTTATTCTATATTTTACCACATCACTAGCCTTAAGTGGAAAATAAATTAATTATCCCAATTGAATCTTTGGTTAGCTTAAGATAGAGATTGTGCATCAACTAAGTGTGGGAAAACTATGGGAACATGGGTTAATAAGGGAATGTATTATATTTTTAATTTGATAAAATATTTGGAATTTGGGTACCTACTCATGTGAGACTAGAAAAATTAAAAATCCATGTGCATTGATAAGTTATGTTTATTTTTCTATAAAAAAAAGAGAAAAAGAAAAAAATATATATATATATAAATAAATAAGGGGACAAAATTACCCCAATGTTAAGTTAATGAAAAATCAATGCACATGTGATAAATTAAAAAGAAAAAAAAAGTTGATACATGAGTATGTGATGTAAAAGTGGGAATTTTGGGTAGCTAGGCATGATTTTAGAGTTATATAGAGTATATGTATGTTAGGTGAAAGCTTAGGTTAATTAAAGATTCAATTTATAAAGCTCACTTAGCCATATACATATACCCTTACCCTTGCCTTAGCCCCATTACAACCTTGAAAAGACCTCATGATGTTTGCATTGATATACTAAATATTGTTGATTGGTTAGGTGAAAAACAAATTTTAGAAAGCATGACTAGAGAAGAATAGAGTGATTGACCCTATACACTTGAGAGATTAGAGTGATATACACTACTAGTAAGGGTTCAAGGCTTAATTCTATGTTCCCTACTTTCATGAGCTATCTTCTTACAAGTTTACTTGCTTTTTATTGTATGATTTAAATTAGTGGAATTTGAATTACTTTTGTCTTATAGAACTTATTTACTCTTAACCAAGTAAGTAAAATCATTTAGCATGTAGTTGCATTCATAGGTTGCATTTCATGCATTCCACCATTCCTCTTCATCTTTATAGCTTCTCTTGAGCTTAGCATGAGGACATGCTAATGTTTAAGTATGAGAAGGTTGATAAACCGCTATTTTATGGTTTATCTTGTGCTCAATTGAGTGAATTTTATCAACTCTTTACCCACTTATTCATAATATTTGCATGGTTTTATATTTCCTTCCTGATTTTGTGCTATGATTGAAAACATGCTTCTTTGATCTTATATTTGCTTATTATTAATCCTCTCTTATTATCATTAGATGCCTTGATATGTCTGTTAAGTGATTTCAGAGATTACAGGGTAAGAATGGCTCAGAGGATGGAAAGGAAGCATGCAAAAGTGGAAGGAATACAAGAAGCTGGAGAAATTGCTAAGCTGTCCAGCCTGACCTCTTCGCACTCAAACGACTCTAACTTTAGCTACAAAGGTCCAAACGACGCGGTTCCAGTTGTGTTGGAAAGCTAACATCCGAGGATTCGATTCGATATATAATATGCCATAGTTTCTTTGACGCTAGGCGACGCGACCGCGTGACCCATGCGGCCGCGTTGCAGTGACGGAAATTCAGCATGTTTGAATTCGCAACCAGCGAATTCTCGGCTGTCTCTGACCTAGTTTGCGGCCCAGAAAACACAGATTAGAGGCTATAAAGTGAAGGAATGCATCCATTTATAAACAGGCTTTCACATTCACAATTTTAGGAGTAGATATAGTTTTTAGAGAGAGAGGCTCTCTCCTCTCTCTTAGGATTAGGATTTAGGACTTCTCTTAGTTTTATGAGTGACTCTCAATCCCAGGTTCAATGTTCTTTTTATTTATTTCTCTAATTTAATTTATATGTGAAATTTAAGTTCTTTTGTGAATGCAATTCGAGGTATTTTCAGTCTTAATTTTGCTTTGCTTTATTTATATGAATGCTTTTAATTTAGATATCTTCCCTTTTGGTCTTGGTTAAGAAATCAGTAACTCAGGAATTATCCAAGTCAATAGCATAATTGATAATTGTTATCCTTGCTAATTAAATTGATGTTCAATAATCCCAATCTTTTCTTAGGAATTAACTAGGATTCAAAGTTCTGACTAATTAGTCCCTTGACTTTCCTTTGCTTTAGTGAAGGTTAACTAAGTGGAATTAAGATTTAAATTTCATTATTATTGATAAGGATAACTAAGTCTGGACTTCTAATTTCTCATACCTTGCCAAAAGTTTATTTTTCAGTTATTTATTTATTTTTATTGCTTTGAAAATATACCTGTGCCCATTGCCCAAACTCCAAATTTCCCCAATTTACAAACTCATAACCAATAATAAGAACATACCTCCCTACAATTCCTTGAGAAGACGACCCGAGGTTTGAATACTCGGTTAACAATTTTTAAGGGGTTTGTTACTTGTGACAACCAAAACATTTGTACGAAGGGATTTCTGTCAGTTTAGAGACTATATCTACAACGCGACTGTTTTTATCAAATTCTTTACTGGCAAAAATCCTAACGTCACTAAACTAGAGAGATGAGATGTAGAGGAACAAGGATTTGTAAAGGAAAAGTAAATCAAAGCAAGAATTAAACCTAGATCCAAGAAATCTTAATCTAGCCTAATCCTAATTCTAGAGAGAAGAGAGAGCTTCTCTCTCTAGAAACTAACTAGAGCATTCCTTGCAAAATTCAATTATGACTTTCCCCCCATTTGACTCCTTTCGATTTCTGCATATAATAGGCTCTGGAAACAGTTGGATTTGGGCTTGGAAAGCCCAGAATTCGCCCCAGCGTTTTCACTTTAATGTAGTCACGTGCGAGCATCGACGCGTACATGTGAGTCATGCGTACGCGTCGCTTGGCAATTTGCGTTCCACGCGTACGCGCCACCTGGCAACTTTCCTCTTCCACGCGTGCGCGTCTGCTACGCGTGCTCGTGGGGTGAATTTCTCAAATCCTTGATTTTCCATGATTTCTCCACTTTGCATGCTTTTCTCTCCATTCCTTTGATTCATTCGTAGCCTTTTCAACCTAAAATCGCTATCACACACATCAAGGAATCTAGTGGAACAAAGTTGAATTAAAATTAACCAATTAAGGACCTAAAAAGCATCTTTTCACTCTTAAGTGCAAATTAGGGAGAGTATATAACACCATGCTATTTGGGTGAATAAATGTGGGAAAAGGGTGATAAAATCTCCTAAATTAAGCATAGAATGCACCACCAAATAGTGGTGCGTCAACCGTTTTAACAAAAATAATAATCTTAACTGCTCAAGATGGATTCAAAATTTAGAAGTTTTAATTTGAAAATATAAATGTGAAATTTGATTTCAGTGAATTATTCTGAGTTGGAAAATGTTTTTCTTTCGAAATTTTTTTTTTAAAAATGCATATTGCCGCTTAAGTTGGCAGTACTGGCTTTAGTTTGTCCAGTGCCGCATATTTTGAAAAATAATATTTTGAAGATTGATTTATTATTTTGAAAGGACAAAAATAATTTAAAATTTAAAACGGGGCATTAATCTTAAAGGTTTTTGCCCAAAGTGGGCCAAACGGGCTAAAAATGCTAACGGGTTGGACCGGACTCAAACCAAGCCCAAGGCCCAACATATATAAGCTCATTTAATGAGCTTTTTAGCTCATTTCTTCCCCCCAAAAGAGAGAGAGCCGCGGTTTTTGATGAGAGGAGAAGAGGGGAGTGGTTGCTATTCACCTCCACCTTCCGGGAGCCAAAACTTTTGATCCGGATCTCCGATTGACGAGCCGTTTGCGGCCATGCAAAGCTCTCGACGAGTTCTTCCTTTCTATCTAAAGAAATTATGTATGATCTCATGTCTCCATCCCGAGTTTCCAGCCCTAGATTCTGCACGTTTTTATGTTTGGTTTTTGAATAGATTTTGTGGTTTTGGTTGTTTAGGTGATCTCTAGTAGCGGGTAATTACCCCTAATCTCATTGGATAAGGTAAGGTTTCACTAAACCCTTGTGTTTAGTTATTTTGTGTATCTTAGGTTTTGATTTTAGGTGATATATGTGTTGTTAGTTTGAGCTTTGGTGTTGTTGAAGTTGGTTGAGGCTTTGGATCAAGCTTGGTGGCTTCGTTTTGGTGTTTGGTGCATTTGGAAATCAGTCAAGGTATGGTTTCGGTTTTTTTTATGTAATATGTAATGTTTCTGGACACTTAGGCTAGTGACCCATAGAATAGGATTGAATTAAATTGGTTGTTGGAATTGTTGTATGATGATGTATGAGGATTTGATGATTTGAGTTGTTGATGAATTGAAATATTGATGTTGATAGTATGGTATTGAGGATTGAGATTGAAATTGATTATGATGATTGTTGGAAATGGTGGAATGGAATTTGATTAATGTGTTGATTTGAAAAAATGAATGTATTGTTATGTATTTGATAATGGAAATTGATGAATGTGGTTGGTGAAGGAATGATTATAGTGTTATATATTTGATATTTGAGGTTGAAGATATTGAAAGGTAAGTTATGAGGTAAATTGGAGTTGGTATGGTTTTGCTCTGATTTTGGTTGACATATTTTGAAAGTTGAGGTTTGGTAAAATTCTGCGTAATCTATTTTCTGACAGCAGCTTCGAACGCTTTTTGGAAATGATCTAACCATCACAATTAAATGGGATTAATTTTTTTCGAATATTTTTTATGTGTAGAAAATTCCTGGAAATTTTGGTTAAAGTTTAACGGTTAGATTACGAGATATAAATTTTTGAAATTTGTTACTTCAAAGCTGATTTTCTGCTGCTACATAATCAAACCAGCAACTTTCGAAGCCTATATCTCCCAATCCTGACCATAATTTTGCGTGGGACCAAAGAACATTGAGAATCTCACTATTTTCTTGTTTGTGTCAAAATTTCAGACTATTATAAATTTTGTAGAAGGAGTTGTGCTCGTTTTAAAAATAGAGCTCTTAGCTATTTTGACAGCAAAACTAGTTTTTGAAAGTATACTTGTAATCAGTATAACTCTCTTCATAAAAATGATTTTTCTATGAGACTTTGACTGATGTAAAGAACTATGAGTCTAGTTTATTTCTGGAAAATTTCAGATAAATCAAATGAAAATATGATTTTTGGTGGATTTTCTAAGAACAGGGTAGCTTGCTGTCTTGGTGTAGAGATTACAAACATAAAATCAGTTTTTGCAAGGGAAATGGTTTTCCTTTTTATTGTATTCAACTAAACTATTTCAACTGGATTTGAATCTATAGGATACTTCCGTTATGAGTCTAGAGACGGAGATTTTGGCTTGTAAACTTCTGTAACACCTATTTAAGACTTTTTGGCTTGTTTTTGGATGTTAAATGTGGAGAAGGTCTTGGGTGGTTTATTTGGGTTTTACTTTAAAAATTTAGCAAACGGAGGTTTAGGTTTCTGGTGTATTGAGGATGAGTTTGGATGAGAGAGAAGGAAGAATAGCGAACTTGGTGATTACTGACAGTGACTTGAGAAATTGATGAACTAATGAGTTCGAAATGGAATTAAGAACTGACATTGGATATGGAAGGAAAGTGTGCAGGGCTTATAACCCTGGCGTAGCAGGTTTCTCTGCTGCATGAGTAAATGTTGTTGAAAGTAATTTGAGATGAGAAATGGTGATGTTTGATGATGATTTGAGGATGAAGTTATTGGATTGTTGATAGTGTGCGGAGCCTATATCTCTGGCGTGGTAGATTGCTCTGCTGCATGACCAGTTGTTGTTGAAAGTGTGCGGAGCCTATATCTCCGGCGTGACAGATTGTTCTGTTGCATGACTAGTTTTGTTGAGAGTGTGCGGGGCCTATATCCCCGGCGTAGCAGATAGTTCTGTGGCATGATTTGTTGTGGTTATTTCCTTCTCTGCTGTAGAAAGTGTGCGGGGCCTATATCCCTGGCGTAGTAGACTCCCTACTACATGAGTGTGCAGGGCACTATATCCCTGGCGTAGCAGAAGAGCTACTGCATGAGTGTGCAGGGCACTATATCCCTAGCGTGACAGAAAAGGCTACATCCGGGAGGATGTGTAGGGTTGGAATTTATGGACCGACAAGTGATATCACGAGCCAATAGGACAGGTATTCATCATGTGCATCTACTATGTGTTTTGTTTGCTTTGCCTAATTGCATCTCTTGCCTAAATGAATAATATGCTTATTTTCTAGTTGTTCTTCTTGCTGTACATGTATATTATTTGTGTTTTACTTGCTTGCATTAATTGTGATTGTCTGGTGCTGAGGAGGTTAAGTAGGCGGTGGCGATGGAATCGCATGGAGGTTAGGGTGGTGAAGGTTGTGGGATACAGCGGTGTGATTAGTATTAGTTAGAATTTTCCTAAGTTTAGTTAACCCTGTTTATGGTTTATGGCTTAATTTATTTATTTTGTTCTAAGCTTGAATATCCGTATGTGATGTGAAGTTCTAGGATTTCCTTTGGCGTCCCGGAGCCTTACATCTTACATCATTGGGCACTGTTACCATACTGAGAACATCCGGTTCTCATTCCATACTTTGTTGTTGTTTTTCAGATGCAGGTCGTAATCTACTTCGGTGAGATTGCGGATATGGTGACAGAGCGGAGTATGGTTCGTTCCTTGTTTATTTCTATTTTACTTTCGTCATAGTATTCTCTCACCTTTTGTATATTTATCTTTATGGCCTTAAAGGCTTATTTGAGAGATAGGTTGTATAAGCTGTTTTAATTCTAAAATTCTGTATCTTTCTATTTGTAACTAGTCAGCTTAAACTCCGCAAGCTGCGACTAGTTCTCTATGAATATTATATTATTATGTTTATATATGTTTTATTCTCTTATACCTATACCTTGTATCTTATGTGTTAGCTTCGTGTGAGTGTTTCACACTTTTGTAATTCTGTCTTTGAACTTAATCCTTCATCAGCTTCTAAAATATATTATTCCCTTCTATATAAAAATATGTATAAGCCTTAGGACTATCGTAACCTCTGATTAACCTTTGCTTTACGGTTAGAGATAAGGCTTAGGGTAATTAGGGTGTTACAAATAATATTTTGGAATCAAGGAAAGTCTTCGTTTATTGGTAGTTTCTTTTGGCCTTTTGGAGCTTGATACAATGTATTATTGCTCTATTTGTTTGTCACATGAGATGATTTATGACAGCATAGTATAATTTTGTGATTTATGTTGCTTTCTCACTGAATATTGGGTATATAATTATGGACTAATAGTGAAATGGTATCTAAGATCAAACGCTTTGAATTGATTGCTAATGTGTTGTTATCTAACCATCAGAATAATCAATCTAACTCAAAGTTCTATTTTTAGACACTAATTGGAGGTGTGAATCTCTTGGAGATCAAATTAATAGACTTGTAAATTTTTTTAAGATTTGTTATCATTATTCCTTGACTAGTGTTTATATGTATATATATCAAGTACATAATAAAAATAAGTTAAATAATACATTTGCCAATGAGTTATAGCTCAAATGACAATTAATTTTTAATATGCACAATAAGGGTATGTGTATATATACAGAAGCACATACACGCGTGAAGTGTCTGTATAATATTGTCACTTATTTTTATAACTCATCTTTAAATGCTTTTTATTAAGTACAAATTATTGTTCTTTTTCTTAATTAAATAAGTTTTAATTCTCTCTTTATTATATTTTATAATTTATATTAATAATTTAAATTTAAAATTCAGAGTTTAAAATAAACTTAATTTTTTTTAACTTTTATTATCAGGTTAATTTGTATGGGATGTTGCAATTCTTAATTTAAGAAAGAAGCTAAATATTGGATTTATTTTGCTATGAAAAAAATATTTAAATCTATATAATATAATATATAATTACTATGGCTAAAATGTTAGGGAAGAATCTATTTACAAATTCATGCACATAGAAGATAACGTTGTTCAGTTTTCAAAATAATAGAGTATAGGAACACGATTAATTTTTGTGACAGCAAAATAATAGAGATGATTGATTTTGTGACATAGATTAAGATTTGAGAGAAAACAAAGCTGAAACTTGCATGTCCTTGTAATATAGTAAAGCACATTTGCCAAAAGTTTAATTTATATGGAGTGAGAAAGAAGTATCTCTTGGAAAAAAATTATCATTTCAAATGAATATGCTCCCTTCTTTGTTGTCTTGAATTCTTCATCAGACTTGTCAATTCAAAATTCAATATAATATTATATAGCTAATTAAAGATACTACTCTATGTTATGTTACATACCATATTCCTACTCCTTAGTAGTATGCTTCCTTTTTCATCTCTTGTTATATTTCTTTTCCCTAATTCATCACCTTGAATAGGAAGAGGAAAAAATAAAAAAAGGAAACATCATTTTCATATGGAGAAAACTCTTTTCTATATCCTGATGTCTCTCAATTATTATTGACTATATATGTCTATCTACCTTAATTAATTATATAAAGACTAAGATGCATTTTATACCATGGAAGAAGCTAAGGTTTATACATATGTAAATTGTAAGGTTGTGAAGATTTTATTACAATTTTCTTGAATTGATAAGTTAGTTATATCAATTTTAAATTTGGAGATATTTAATTATTGTTAGATAATATATAATTTGGGTAAAAGGTGCCAAAGAAAATCCAAAACTTATCAAAGGGGTATATTCTTTAAGAAAGAAGACAAATATTGAATTTATGTTCCTATGAAAAAAAATATTTAAATTTATATAATATAATATATAATTACTATGGCTGAAAAGTTAGGAAAGAATTTCTTTACAAATTCATGCACATAGAAGATAACGTTGTTTAGTTTTCAGAAAAATCGAGTGTAAGAACATGATTGATTTTTGTGACAGAAAAATAATAGATGATTGATTTTGTGACAGAGATTAAGATTTGAGAGAAAAAAAAGTTGAAACTTGCGTGTACTTGTAACATAACAAGGCACATTTGCCAAAAATTTATTTTATTTGGAGTGAGAAAGAAATATCTCTTAGAAAAAAAATTTCACTTCAAATGAATATGCTCCCTTTTTTGTTGTTTTGAATTTTTTATCAGACTTGTTAATTTAAAATTCAATATAATATTATATAGCTAACTCAATATACTACTCTATGTTATGTTTCATACCATATTCCTACTCCTTAGTAGTATGCTTCCTTTTTCATCTCTTGTTATAATTCTTTTTTTCTAATTCATCACCTTGAATAGGAAGAGGAAAAAACAAAAAAGGAAACATCATTTTTATATGGAGAAAACTCTTTAATATATCCTAATGTCTCTCAATTATTATTGACTATATATGTCTATCTACCTTAATTAATTATATAAAGACTAAGATGCATTTTACACTATGGAAGAAGCTAAGGTTCATACATATGTAAATTGTAAGGTTGTGAAGATTATATTACAATTTTCTTTAATTAATAAGTTACGTATATCAATTTTAATTTTGGAGATATTTAATTATTGTTAGATAATATATAATTTGGGTGAAAGGTGCCAAAGAAAATCCAAAACTTATCAAAGGGAGTATATTCTTTAAGAAAGAAGACGAATATTGGATTTATTTTGCTACGAAAAAAATATTTAAATTTATATAATATAATATATAGTTTGTAACATCCAGCATTTTTGAAAA
The DNA here is from genome assembly GCF_003086295.3 of Arachis hypogaea. Taxonomy (NCBI): domain Eukaryota; kingdom Viridiplantae; phylum Streptophyta; class Magnoliopsida; order Fabales; family Fabaceae; genus Arachis; species Arachis hypogaea. The sequence continues at coordinate 68,385,369 of NC_092049.1, read as the reverse complement.
TCTTAATATGAATAAATTGTGATTTTATCTTATTAAATTTAAACTTTATAATTATTCTATTAGAAATAATTAAATGGATTCGTAGATAATTTTATTTTGAATCAATTAATATTCTTAAGTAATTTTATCATAATGGAGTATTTTGCATAATTCTAGTAATTGAAAAATAAGAAAGAATTGTATAGTTTAATTTAAGTAACTTCTGTTATGAATATGTTATGACTTATTAATTTGAACTCTTTATTTTATAAACTGAACTATTAAGAGTAAGTAAATTAGTTTTACTAATATTTGGAGTTAATTAAATTAATATTCTTGTGTAATTTTATAATTGTTATTTCATATAATTTGAAATTAAAATTTAGTAATGGAAGCATTATATAATTTAATTTAAGAAATTTCTATTATGAATAAACTATGGTTTATTTTATTAATTTGAGCTCTTAGAGATTAATTTATTAGGAATGATTAAATTGATTTTTATAAATATTTTGAGTTTAAGTTAATTAATGTTTAAGTACAATTTTATTATAATTAGTTATTCTATACAAATTGAAATTAGAGTTTCGATAATAAAAATAATAATAATAATGAAAAATGATATCATTTAATTTGAATAATTAATATTTTTGAGTTTAGACTGCATTTTATAAAATGTGATTAATATGTTCATTTTATAATTTAAATTAATAATAATTATGTAAACTCAATGATATATTGATAAATAAAATTTTCTATGCTCCGAAAATAATATTTACAGTATTATATTTAAATCCTAAATTGTTATTCTATCTCTAATATTTTATAAAATTATTATAGAATAAACAACCATTTGTACCCATGAAAGATGAAAACACTGATATATGTACCTACACTAAATCAAAACTAAACTTGTACCCATGCAAGATGTCGTTCGTGAGACAAAATTACCCTGTCTTTGGAGAGTTGGAGTGCCACGTAGGGTACTTTTGTCACACAGAAGGCATTTTGCGTGGATACAAATTTAGTTTCGATCTAGTATGGGTACATATGTCAGTGTTTTCATTTATTATACTACTCATATATATTTTACCTAAACCCTAAATTCCTAATTAAAAACCTAATTTTTCCCTAAATTAAGAAAACACACGCGCAAACACATTCAGAATGGGAAAGAAAGGAAATAGGGGAAGCTCGAAGGGGATGATGGAGAAAGGAAGAGAGGAAGGAGGAAGGAACGGTACCGGTTGAGGACTCGCCGCCATCACTGTTGCCATTGTTGCACGAGGAAAGGGAGAGACTCGTAGTGGAAGATGCGAGAGAGAACCTAACGCGAAGAGAGAATGATGCATGAGAGGGAGACAGAGGTCGCGATGGAGCTGTCCCGTCGCCTACGCCGCACCCTACCACTGTCGTCGAGCTTCCACAGCCGCCGTGTTTCACCGCTGTTAAGGGTGTCTCTACCACTGAACCTTGGCCAATGCTACTGCCATTGTACGCGAGAGGAAGAAGAGCAGAGAGACAAAACACGACAGAGGGAGAGGAGAAGGGGGCTGTTGTTGTTGTCCCCAAAATTCCTGGTCGCCGTCATTGTTCATGGTGAGTTAATCGTGCCTAGCTACCATAATCACCACCTCTGAACCTTATTTGCTCTGTAACAACCCTTTGTTTGCCTCTGATATTCCTAGCTCTGTTGTGTTTGTTGGAATTATCACAGTTGAAGCTTGTCACCGGAGAAGATAAGCTGCCGCGCCATCCTGTTCGTTCTAACACCAAACCTCCCATTTGTAATCTTGTAATGCTTCCATTCATGCTCTGTTTAACACCCTATTTCTTTGCTATGTTTTTATCTTAATTTCAATAGTTGATATCTCCATTTTAGTATCGCTGTATTCTACTGGAACTGTCGAAATTGTGGTTGCTGTGAGTGGGATTAAAAATGGTGCTGCTGCTGCCGTCTCGGTTATGTTGGAGTTTTTGTTGCTGTTGTGAGTTCAAAGTAAGTGGATTTATCGTGGTTAATTCCTGCGGGTTCAGCTAATCGAGGTATGGGGTTTAATTTAAATAGTTTTAATTTAAGAATGCCCGCAAAATTTATTGGATAACTGCAAATAGGTTTAATTGTGGTGAGTAATTGATTGATTATATGGATATTGAATTGTGGTTGCGAATGTGATTGAATTTGTTGAGTTTGTGAAATTGGTTAATTATTTGTGGATTGTAAGAACCGGGTTTTTCACGAATAAAATCATTTAAATACCCAAATTAGATTCCAAAATGTTAGGATGTGAATTTGGGTATTTAAATATGATTTTTGGACTCAGTAGGTCTTTCCGAGTCAAAAAACGTGTTTTCTGCAAAAAACCATGAAAAACTGTGAATCGACAGTTGAACCGGTCGAACCGGTTTAATTCTGCCCGGTACTGTGTGAGAAAAAGTGAAAAGAGTCAAAAACCTTAGAAAAATATTAGAAATGGAAAACCGGGCGTTAGTGTTAAGGGTTTGGCCCAAAGTTAGGTCGAACGGACTAAAAACGCTAACGGGTTGGACCAAGCCCAAGTTGGGCCCAAGCCCAAGTTGGGCCCAAGCCCAACTTATATAAGTCTCTTTTAATGAGCTTTCAGCTCATTTTCATTAAAGAGAGAGAGGGAGTTCGGTTATGAGAGAAGAGAGAAGAGAAGCTATGGGAGCACTATTCATCCTCCACTTCCGGGAGTCATAACTTGAGCTACGGACCTCCGATTGACGAGCCGTTTGTGGCAAGGCGAAGCTCTTGACGAGCTCTTCTTTTTTATCTAAAGAAATCTGGTAAGAGCTTGCATCTTACTCTCCAGTTTCGTGCCCTAAGTTTCTGTACGTTTTAGGTTTGGTTTTTGAGCAAGTTTTGTGGTTTTGCTTGTCTAGGTAGTCTCTAGTAGTGAGTAATTGTTGGATTTTACCCCTAATATCATTGGGTAAGGTAAGGTTTCACTAAACTCTTGTGTTTAGTTTTTTTATGTATCTTAGGTTTTGATTTTAGTGATATATGTGTTGTTAGTTTGAGCTTTGGTGTTTGTTGGAGTTGGTTGAGGCTTTGGATCAAGTTTGGAGGTTTTGTTTTGGTGTTTGGAGCATTTGAGAATCGACCAAGGTATGGTTTCGATTTTCTTTATGTAACATGTAATGTTTCTGGAAACATAGGCTAGTTGACTCTAAGATAGGATTGAATGTTATTGGTGTATGACTATTTAAATATGAATTGATGTTAAGTGATGGTTGTATTGGATTAGTGTGGTTGATGATGATTATTAGAAATTGTTGGTGTTAATGAGTATTGATGATTGGTGTTGTGGATGAGGGTTGTTGATATGATTGTTGAGTTGTTAAATGTTGAGGTATGATGAATTATGATGAATGGATGAACTTTAGATATGTTGATGAAAGTGTTGCATGGTAATTGATGATTTCGAATGGGTGATAAATGGCTATATTGATGTTGGTAGTTGGATATGGGGGATTGATGTTGAAATTGATGTTAGAATAATGATTGTGAATGTTTTGGTTGGACAATTGTTTGAAATGTTATATATTTGAGAATTGAGATTGAGAATGTTGAAGTGTGATGGAAAAATAGGTGTGAATGATGAATGGTAATCTAAAGGGGTAGGTTGTGTTGTAATTGGAAGTTTGATATTGTCGTGGTTGGATGTGGTTTGTGAGAGTTGGTAAATTGAGATATGTGAATTGGGTTGGATTTAGAGTTGTTGAATGGCTTAGAGGTTTTTGAGATTGAAAAAATGGTTGAAGTAGTATTTGCTATGAATTTTGGTTTGTTATGGTATGATTGATATGTGATTGATTTGGTTTTGGATTGAGATTAGCTAAAAATTTGAGGTTATGAGGCTTTGGGTAAAAATGGATTTTGGGTGAACTTTGTCTGATCATAACTTTTGACTCGGTTTGCAAAATCTGTTGAATTTAGTTTAGAATTAAATATTATTGAAAACCCTTCGATTTGATATAAAGTTTGTAAAATTTGGAATTTTGTAGAGGAAGTTATGATCATTCAAAGATTGGTGTCAAAATCCAAAAATTCTGCAGGGTTGCATAATTTTGGGATTTCTGGTATGTGCACACGCACAGCCTTATGCACATGCACACACCAATGGAGTTTTACAACCTGTGCGTACGTACACGTTGGGAAGGTCAGTCTGTTGGGGGCGCTAGCACAGCTTATGCGAGTGAGCAGACTTGTGAATTTTCGTACCTGTGCGTACGCACACCTCTGTGCGTACGCACACTTTAAAAATTTTCTTGGGCGTGCACGCGCACACCCCCGTGTGTATGCACACGCCCTGTTTCTCAAATTTAAAACTTGTTTTCAACTATTTTACCTTCCCAACAAGCTTGTAAGCTTCTGTGACACCATTTTAAGACTCTTGGGCTTATTTTTGGGTATTAGAACATGGAAAAGGTCCTAGGAGGTTTGAGTTGGTAGTATTTTGGAAAGTTAGAGAACTGAGGCTTAGGTCTCTGGTGTAATGAGAATGGGTTTGGTTGAGTGAGTAGGAAGAAGGGTACAAGAATCGAGAGATTGACGAACTAGCGAGTTCGGAATGGAGAGTTATGAATTGATTACGGTTGTGATGAGATGAGAACTTGGAAAGAAATGAATATGGTTAATGGAGTGAGTATGAGTGGAAGTGTGCTATGAGCAGTGACCTATGTGATTATGATATGTATTATTCTCCGTCGTAGAGGCTGTGGTAGTCTCCCGTGTATGTTCGGATGTGAGAGTTTAAGCTAGGCTTCTCACTCATATTTCTTGCAACCAGAGGAAGGTGGTAGGGCACGCTCCCTCAGAATATTTCCCTCTGAAAGGAGAAGGTGGTAGGGCACTCATCTCTCGGAATTATTCCTCCTGAAAATGCGATTTCTCTTTGATTGCAAGGTGGTAGGGCACTAACCCATGGAATCATACCGCAACCAGAGGAAGGTGGTAGGGCACTCATCCCTCGGAATTATTCCTCCTTATGCGCAATAGAGAGACTGATCCGGGAGTTGTCGGCCGAATTTTCTGTCGGGTTTGGCATTAATCGACATGTGATATCACAGCCAATAGGACAGACAATCATCATGTGCATTTTCTATATGCTTGCTTGCTTGGTTTACTTGAGTTTGCCTAATTGTATAACATGCCTACTTGCTTCGTGAATTACTTGTTGTAATTGTATACTATCTGTGTTTTACTTGCTTGTATTTATATTGTGATTGTCTGGTGCTGAGGAGGTTAGGTAGGCGGTGGCGATGGATCGTGATGACATGTCACCATGTCATGTTTTTCTATGCTTTTTCATACAAGAAATTGATAATTAGTGCTTAAATATTACATTCTTTTATGCTTAAATGGTATATTTCCTTGATCTTTTAATTTTATAAATTTGGTAGGAAATAAGAAGAAAAAGAAGCACAAAATAAGCTAAAAAGGAGAAAAAAAGAACTTTGGGGCACACTTTGAAGTTGGAGCACACTTTGGAGCCTTAGGCCACGCTTTTAAAAGCGTGGCCCATGACCAAATCAAGGAAAAATCACAACCAGCACTCAAAGCTCAGTTCACTAAGTGAACTTAACTTTGCCGTACAAGAAACTTAGCTTGGAGGCAAGAATTTTCGCTAAGTTAAAAGTTGGGCGTTTACAGCATGACCATGCCTCCTTCAAAGGGCCATAACTTGAGCTACAGACGTCCAATTGATGTGCTTCCAGTTGCGTTGGAAAGCTGACATTCAGAGCTTTCCAACGATGTATCATAGTCCATATTTGGCATGAAATTGAGGCAAGAGTGAAAGGCATCTTTAAGGGCTAAAAATAAGCAAAAAAATCAGCCAATGCTTTCACCAAGGCTCGAAGGGGGAGACACAAGGAAAGCAAGGCAAGAGCAAAATAGTGCTCAGTTCACTTTTCCAACTTAGCTTTATCGGGCTCCTCCTCAAAGAAAATCAAAGTGTAACATTTGGAAAAGGCTTCAACAAGGGTTCGAACCAAGCACCCAAGGGACCAAGTGGAGCGCTACACAAAGCACTCAAAGGAAAGCTCAGTTAACTTTTCCAACTGAGCACCCCTTTTCCCCACATTTTGGCACGCCCAAAGGCACCAAGGAGCAAGCATGATGCGCAACAATTTGGCACACTAAGGGGCTGGGACGCACAAAATGGCACGGACAAGCACAACTTGAAAGCTAAGTTGGGTTTTCCAACTGAGCTTTCCCCTGGGAGCAACACCCATGGACCAAAAATTGAATAAAAATTCCATTTAAATTCAATTCTTCTCCAAATTGAATCAAGGCCAACCAAACCCATTTCTCCTCAGATCCAAAGCAAGCAAAGCCCACATCATCACTCAAAGGCACAAGAACAAGCTAGAATTAGGATTTTCATTTAATTTGTTTTTCATTTCAATTTTATTTTATTTTCATTTTGTAAAAAGCCTATATAAAGGCATCACTATCATCTTCAAAAGGGGAGCTCGATTAGAAAGTATTAGAGGCTAGCTCCAATAGGGAGTTTTGCACTCTTTACTTTTTATTTTGCTTTCTCTCTTATTTTTTTTTCTGTCTTGAAATTTGGATTGAGATTGGAAGGAATTCTGTTTTCATTCTCCATCTGCAGCTTCTTCTTCTACTCTTTCTGCAATTTACTTTTCTTTATTTCTTTTGCAATTGTTCTTGTTGGATCAAGGAAGGATTTGAGATCTAGACTTGTTATCTAGTCTCTTTCACTCCTGAGATCTTGAACCACCTTTAAATTGCTGCAAATTAAGCATTGCTTTTCTATTTTTAAAATTCTCCAAGCATTTTTACTTTCTGTTGCATTGCTTCCAATTTACATTTCCTGCAATTGCTCTAAATTCTTATTCACTGAAATTTTGCTTCTCTGTTTACATTGCTTCCAGCACCCCAGCCCCTTTACTTTTCATGCAATTTACATTTCTTGTCATTTAAGATTCTTGCAATTTACTTTTCTTGTTCTTTAAGTTTCTGCACATTTACTTTCTGCACTTTAAATTTCTTATCATTTACATTCTGTTGGCTACAAATTCACATAATTCACTCAATGTTAGCTTGACTAAACTAATCACCCACTAAAGTTGCTTGATCCATCAATCCCTGTGGGATCGACCTCACTCTAAGTGAGTTTTACTACTTGATACGACCCGGTACACTTGCCGGTGAGTTTTGGGTGTTTTGGAAAATTCAGTTTTCCACAAAAATACCATCAGATCGCACGGAGGTTAGGTTGGTGAGGGCTGTGGGATACAGCGGTATGATTAGTACTAGTTAGAATTTCCCTAAGTTTAGATAACCCAGTTTATGGTTTAAGTTCATTATATATTTATTTATTTTTGTTCTAAGCTTGAATATCCGTATGTGATGTGAAGTTCTATGATTACCTTCGGCGTCCCAGAGCCTTACATATTACATCATTGGGAACTGTTACCATACTGAGAACCTCCGGTTCTCATTCCATACGTTGTTGTTATTTTTCAGATGCAGGTCGCAACCCACCACCGTGAGTTGGGTGATGATAGCAGAGCGGAGGATCTTATTCTATTCTGTTGTCATTTTGGTTATTTTTAACTTGTACTCTCACTTTTGTATTTTGTTTTGTGTAGAGGCTTTTATTTGAGAGAACAAAACTTGTATACGCCTTTTGAACTACAGTCTTCTAGTTGTCTGTATATATGGCTAGCCGGCTTAAACTCCGCGAGCTGTGACTAGATTCTTATAATATTATGCTATGATATTTTACTATGCTGTATTTATTTCTTGTACTTTAAGTTAGTAGCTTCGCTAGTACATTTTGCGCTTTTCAAATCCTGTTTTTGAGCTATACCCTTCATCAGGCTTCTAGAATATATTATTTCTTTCTATATATAAACATATATAAGCCTTAGGACTGTCGTAACCTCTTATTAACCTTTGTTTTACGGCTAGAGGTAAGGCTTAGGGTAATTGGAGTGTTACATAGATTGTGAATTGTTGATGAATGGTTGTTGAGCATCTTAGATTTTGATGGGTTATATTGGATTTGTTTCTGTTGAGCTGTTATTTGATATATTGTAATGGCAATGAACTTGGTTGGTGGTTGATTTGGAATTAATTTTGAGGGGTATTAAAAGGTTGGATTTTGAATACTAAACGGTTTGCTGAAAATCAGATTTTCTTGAAATTAAACGACAAGTTTGAAAGTGAATCAGTAACTCAATAGTGATTGAAATGATAAGAGATTAAAATTTAAGTAAATTATATTAAGTGTAATTGTTAAAATTCAATTTTGAAGGTTTCATATTAACTGGAACATTAGTTCTAATTTTTCAAAGTTAAATCGTGGGATCTAATTTTCTGCATTATTTTAAACGAAGTTATAAACTTTGAACATCTATAACTAATTTTGTGATGATCAGAATTGCTTGGGACCAAATCTGGATTAAGCTTGGGAATATAAGGAGCTGGATTGGTGAATTGAGACCTTTCTATTATGTTTTATAATTTTTGGTGAATTTTTGAATTGTGGTTGTCAAATCTGATTTTTCTGCAGAACGCTTAACACAACAGCAACTTGTTTTTTTTACTGAAAATCCTCCAGTTTGAATTTCAAAATGAAACCAATTTTAAATGAAACTCCAGTCCTATTAATTTAATTTGATAAAAAATCAGAATTGTTGGAGTTGTGGTTTTAAAGATATGGATTTTTGAAATAAGATGCGTTATGCAGTGTAAAGATCAGGTTCTGTTTTCTAAGTCAGTAACTTTCAGACTTTATAATCTTTAATTCTAGATGGATATTGAGGTGCAACCTATTGGTGGTGAAATTTGAGTATGTTTAGAATATATGATTTAGATTTCAGGGTTTTTCATGTTTTAATAAGTGAGTTATGGGACTTGGAAGAGGTTTTGTTCAATGGTTTTTAAAATAGAATTCTGCAGAACTTCCAAGCTACGTAACTCCTTCATTAAAAATAGTATTGACCTGGAACCAATTTAGAAAGAAACCTGGATAAGTTAAGTTTAACTATATTAATTTTGAAGGTGGATGGATTTAATTTGGATTTATATGGAATTTTGAATATTGAACGCTGCTGATGTTTTCTGGTTTTTAAGCACTGCAGAGTAGTCACAGTTTTCCTTCTATTCCTAAAGCTAGAGTAAGCGAAAAATTATGATTTTTAGTTTAATAAAAAACTTAATCTGAGACGGTCGTATGGACATAAAGTTGGTGCAATTTCGAATTCATTTGGTATTTTAAAAACAAAATTGAAATTTGGCTGCCGATGTTGTTTTGGTGACTACTTTGGGTATGGGATTTAAGAATTGATTTTTATACTATTATCAAGTATTTTGAGAATATATTATTGTGATACTTGTTGAAAAAAGGTTAGTAAATTGTTGAGAAAGAGAGAACCCATAAGGGTGGCTAAGTTCTATTTTTAGAGGAGGTTATATCCGAATTTTTATAAAAGTACAAGGTTGTAATTAAAATGAATATTTAAGGCTTATTTAATGATGATGAATTTACTGATTATTTTGAGAAAAGATATTTAGTTTATGAGGTTGTTGGTAAGGGCGTGGGTTTTATCCCGCTTGCGTATTTGCAATTATGAAAGAAAAAGGAAAGAGTAAAGTACTTATTATATGTTTATTTGTTGCATTGAGGTAACCCAAGAGATGTTTGTTTATTTATCTGTTGCTTGAGACAACCCAAGAGATGTTTGTTTATTTATCTGTTGCTTGAGGCAACCCAAGAGCTTCTATAGGGAAACTAGGATACCTACAGCAATTTTCCGTTCCCAAGAGTATATATTTCCTGCGAGTAGAAAGCAGAGGCTGTCTCAATAGAGCTGCTAATAATTATATGCGCATTTATTTGAATACAAAATTGTATCCGGGAAATTGTGGACTCGTGACCAGATAAATGTCGGAAATGCGGGTGCCAACCGACACATGAGCTCATGGCTTGTACTAGGACTAGACATTCATCATATGCATCTATGTGACATTATGTAGGTGTGCATATTGTAATTAGTTTGCCTATGTGAATAATTCTATTTAATTGTTAATTGCTATACTTGATGTAATTGCTCTTGATTGTGTTTGAACCTCATTACTTGTGTTTGTAACTAATTGTTTGGATTGTGGTGATTGGATGTTGATTGAGTTGTTTGGGCCTGAGGCCGTGACTGGTATGTTTGAGGTCTAGTTCTATATAAAGTATCTGACTAATTCAGCATAGACTTAATGAACCTATGCTTGGAATAGGATGATCATTTATACTGCGTACGTAATTTCTTTTATGTTTATGGTCTAGTAAAGTATGAAAAAATAAACTCTTACAACATAGACTTAATTGAACCTATGCTTGGGATAAGTTGGTTATTCATACAGTCTAGAAAAACTTTTAAGATTTTTATAAAGAAAAATATGGGATTAAGATTTTGGATTAGTTAACTGATGCTTTAAATAAGGATTTGGATTTTTGGATGTTAAACCATTAGTTTTCAAAAATATTCATAAGGCAAGCAATGGTTACTGCGAATGAAAACAATTTCCTTTTAAATATCTCTAAACGAACTTAACTATTTTCGTATTATTCTTTACTTTCATGGCAGTCTCGACCTCTACTGAGAAGTTGTGGTTTGGTTCTCACCCCCAAATTTTCCACCCTTTCAGTGATACAGGTTTGAAGACGCAATAGGATGTTGCGAGCGATTAGTAGGTTTTCTTTGGGATTTTAAATGCTTTCATAGAGTTCCCTCGCTGTTGTCCCTTGAGATTTTATTTTACATAAAGGGGTAGGTATGGTATATTGTATTTGAGTTCCATTTTATTTCTTTTGTATAAGATTTATTATCAATAGTATTTATGTGATTATTATTATTTGAAATGTTTATCATTGATATATGACTTCAAAGCATAAAAACAAAATTTTTCGGTATTCTCTTAAAACTAAAATGCGAAATCGATATTAAGGCTCAGTAATTAAGTAGTTAACATAAGAAAAGGTAAGGTAATGTTCTTTTTAGTAGAAATACCCTACCTTAAGTAAGGTATTTTGCTGGACGCGTTTTGACGAGTGAGTGTGTGGGGCTTCGGCTATCATCCCTATCGTCAAAGGCAAAACTGCGAGACCTTCTGTGCCAAAGCGGACAATATCGTGCTAGCGGGTGGTTTGGGCTGTTACAGATGGTATCAGAGCTTTACACCTAGGATATAAAGCAGATGTGGCGAGGTGCTACGTGATACACTCGAAAACTGTCTCTCAACAATTTCCTACCGGCAAGTGCACCGGATTGTCGTCAAGTAAAACTCACTGTAGAGTGAGGTCGAATCCTACAGGGATTGGTTAGTTGATCAATGTTAATTGGAGAATTGTGCTAGTTGAGCAAAATCAAAAATGGGTTGATATTGCAGAATGTAAATTTGGGAGAAAACTTAAATTGCAAGAAATTAAATGACAAAAATTAAAGTGCGAGAAATTAATTGACAAAAGCTTAAATTGCAAGAAATTAAATGGGAATGGGGATTAAGCATGAAATTAAAGAGCAGAAGGTAATGAGAATGGGTAAGATCAGAGTAGGGAATTCATTGGGTTTTGGGATATATTGAACTCTCCGGATCAAATCATTTTCCTCTCTTCCTCAATCAATGCATTCATTGTCATTGCTTGGCAATCTTAAATGATTGGATCCCAATGTCTTGGCTCACCAATCTCTCTAAGAATGAACAATAGCCCAATGTCTTGATTTAATTGCTCATTGGAAGAGTTGAAGTTCGGTCACCAATTATACCACACAAATTCATAGATCAAAGTATTGGTAAGAATAAATGTCACAATATCCATCCAACCCCCAATCTAATCCAATGTGAGAAAGTAATTCTAGCATGAATTCCTCATCCCTCTCTCAAGGATCCGAAGAATTCCAATTACGGATAGCTTCTTTGTCAAGACAATTATCCAATTGAATTAAGATCGAAAGCTTTCTAACAAAAATCAAGAGAAAAGAAAGAGGAAGAAGATGAAAATGACTATTGATCCATTGAATTACAATAGAGCTTCCTAACCCAATGAAAGGGGTTAGTTGTTCATAGCTCTCAAAATGGAAAATGGAATTGAAAGATACATTGTTGAATTGAAAGCATTGCCGAAAAATTAAAATCCGCCAAAAAGTAAAAGTGCTCTTTAACATAAATTCTAAGATATTTATACACTTTCTTCCATTGGTCTTCAATCTCTGAATTGGGCTTTTAGCCTTGATTGAATTGGGTGGAAGTTGCCCCAATTGATTTCCCTTGCTATTGAGAAGAGATCTATTTGAATTACACAATTTTGCTCCTCACGTTGGAGTCCATGCTTGAAAAAACCAGTTCTGCTTGCTGTCATTGGCGTTTGACTCAACGTTGGAGTGCCAACGTTCTTCTACCCACTCGTATGCGTGACTTGCGCGTTTGCACCCTTGGGGTCAGAATGCGCATCCACACGTGCGCGTACCTCACGCGTGCGTGTGGATGCAAAAATCCCATTTTCAGTTTTAAAAACATGTAGAAGAGCGTTGGCCTCAACATTGGACTGGAAATGTTCCCTCCAACATTGGCCTATCCACGCGTGCGCGTGCTGTACACGTGCGCGTGGATTCTCAAAAGTTAAGCCCACGTATACGCGCCACAGACGCGTACGTGTCGTTGCGCTTTTTCCAATTCAGAAGTTTGGGATCAAAATCACACACATTGGCCACCAACGTTTGAGGTAGTGTTTGGGGTCCAACGTTACCCATCCACGCATGCGCGTCAACTATGCGTGCGCGTGGATTGTCAGAATTTCTAGTCCATGTGTACGCGTACAGCACGCGTACGCATCACTACAGATTTTCAAAATCTCCAGAAAGCTCATTTATTCACAACATTGGGGGTAACGTTGGATTGCCAATGTTCCCTCCAACGTGGGGACTAGCAAATTATGCAGAACCTTGCTCTGCTTCTTTCTCAATGTTTGAGGCAGTGTTGGTGGTCTAACTTGGCTGCCAACATTGCTTCTTGTTCATTCTTTTCGTGTTCCTTCTTCAACTTCCTCCCATGCTTTCCTTCACCTATCATCAACCAATACATGCATCAAAGCCTTGGTAAAGTCATGAGAATTCTCGTCATTCTTAGCACACAAGTAATTATAGCATAATTCTCATGAAATTACATCAAATTAACCATGGTTAGATAAAGCTAGGCATACATAAATTTCTAACCTAATTTCTTACTTATAACTCAAGAAAGTGCATAAAACCTATTAAAAACAAAGAAAAAGGCTAGTGAAACTAGCCTAAGATGCCCTGGTATCACAACACCAAACTTAAATCTTGCTTGTCCCTAAGCAAGCACTGAATTATTGAGAAGAAAGAATGAAACAGAAAGTGATGTTCATATCAGCAAGTCATTATAGTAGTTCATGGGGTTTTATGCAGACAATGTTGTAGCTCACTTCTTATTGATCCTTAGGAATAGAATGTCTTTGTTAAGCATCAACTAACATACTGCTATGACCTCTTATTATTTACTCATCTTCAGTAATTGCTTTTCTTTATTTTCTTTTTCTGTGAACTTATTCTTTGATTCTAGCAGCTCAGTGTCATGTGTTGTAGCAGCTTCTTAGCTTATTTGTACTCAACACATATTCACTACAGACACTTGGCTCACAATTCTTCTTAAGACATTGATGCCTAGCACCTCTTTGGGTTACTAAATGCCTTGTAACTAGGTTGCTCTTGATAGTGGATTTTTGGTTGATAATCCCGGGTTAGTTAACTCAAGTTACCAATAGTTAAAGCATTCCATAGAACCTAATCATCCAAGCAGATCCTAGTACAAAGACACCACAGGCATATGTCCTAAGGTCCAAGTTATTGGTGTCTAGCCTTATTCTTTGATTTCTTCTGTTTTTGTTGCCACTTTTGGCTTTTCTTTTTCTTTCTTTTTATTTGTTTTTCTTTCATCCAAGGACTTTTATTTGCTAAGATTCATAAACAGCATGCTAGTTTACACTATAAGGGGGACAGTCTACCCTTTTATTCATTATAAGTGAGCTACTACACAATCATGCATATATACCACCACTTACTGTTATTTCACTTCCTTGCCAAAAAGGAAATATTCCACTTCTGTTCAAACATTTCTTTTATTCAAACTGAAAAAGGGTAGGGGACAAGACAAGCATTTAAACAAGTGAAAGTGAAAGCACACACACCTAGGCTAGCACATTTATTGCAAAATCAAACACAACTGAATGCAGGATGACTTAAACTAAAGGTTAAATATCGACATGGGCACAATTAGACTTCCAATTTACACATTCTAAAGCAGAAATAGTTAAGCAACAACACAACCTCTTGTAGTCCAGTTGCTTCCTTTCTGTCATCACCATCTTTGGCTTTTGTATCCTTTTTTATCTTCTTAGCTGATGGTGTGTATTCCTTCCAAGAGATTGATTGAATTCCTGCAAAGTTATTGGAAGTTGCTTGTTCCCCAAGCACTTGAGAGATTGTTAGCATGCATGTATGTTTGTAGGCTTCTGAACTTAGATTGGTGTGTGAACACCAAACTCAGTTTCTTGCCTTATGCAGCAAATTGAGTCTATGCAGGAAACATCAAGTACTTTTATTTAAGAAAGTAAACTGTGAACTAGAAAACAGCTATGAACTAGATAATAAACTAGAAACTAAAAAACAAATAACTTTTGAGTTATTTCTCTGATTGTTTGGAGCTGATAACTAGTTATGCTGACGGTGCAATGTGTTCTTAATAAAATCCATGGTGGAACACCAAACTTAGAATTACAAATTCACCCTTAAATTTCTTTGGTGTGCAACACCAAACTTAGCTCCTTGCAATGTAGATAAATCTTCTTACTCTCTTATTGACAAGCTATGAAAAGAGAATTACCTTTGGTTGGGTTGCCTCCCAACAAACGCTCTTTTAACGTCACTAGCTTGACGGTTGACTCTCTCAGTCGAGTCTGTATTTTGTCTTGGGCCTTTCCTTCATATCACCCAGATAGTGCTTGAGCCTTTGTCCATTTACAGTGAAGGTCTCTTGTGATTTTTCTTCCATAATTTCTATATGTCCATAAGGAAAGACCTTGGTGATAAGAAAAGGGCCTGACCACCTTGATCTTAATTTCCCAGGGAAAAGTTTCAGTCTGGAGTTGTAAAGTAGCACTTTCTGTCCTTCCTCAAAGCTTCTTGGTGCTATCTTGAGGTCGTGTTTTTCCTTTGCCTTTTCCTTGCACATTTTGGCGTTTTCATAGGCTTGGATTCTGAATTCTTCCAATTCTTAGAGTTGCAAGAGCCTCCTTTCACCAGCAGCTTGGCTATCAAAATTCAACAACTTGAGAGCCCAGAAAGCTTTGTGTTCAAGCTCTAATGGCAGGTGACAAGCCTTACCATACACCAGTTGATATGGAGACATCCCAATTGGTGTCTTAAAGGCTGCCCTGTATGCCCAAAGAGCATTATCCAGCTTCTTCGACCAGTCTTTTCTTGAAGCTTCCACTGTCTTTTCCAAGATCCTTTTTAGCTCTCTGTTGGATACCTCTGTCTGGCCACTTGTTTGGGGGTGATAGGGTGTGGCAACCTTGTGCTTCACCCCATATCTCAGGAGGAGGGTCTCTAGTGGCCTATTGCAAAAATGGCTTCCTCCATCACTGATGAGTGCTTTGAGAACTCCAAACCGGCTAAAGATATTCTTTCTGAGGAAGTTCAAGACCACTTTGTTATCATTTGTAGGTGTCGCAATGGCCTCCACCCATTTGGACACATAGTCCACTGCCACCAAAATGTAGTTGTTTGAGTATGAAGTTAGGAATGGTCTCATAAAATCAATCTCCCATACGTCAAACAGCTCAAGTTCCAAGATGAATTGCTGTGGCATCTCATTTTTCTTTGGCAGATTTCCAGCCCGCTGACATTCATTACAGTTCTTCACTAGCTCTCGTGCATCTTTGAAGATGGTGGGCCAAAAGAACTGCAATGCAAGACTTTTTCTGCGGTTCTTTCTCCTCCAAAATGGCCTACATAGCAAGAACCATGACAATTTCAAAAAACTTCCCTTCCTTCCTCCTCTGAAATACATCTTCTGAGCAATCCATCCGAACATTTTTTGAATAAGTATGGCTCATCCCAAATGAAATACTTTGCATCATTGATGAGTTTCCTCTTTTGATGCTTGTTGATCATTGAAGGAACTTCCCCAGTAGCCTTAAAATTAGCAATGTCTGCGAACCAGGGTGCCTTATGAACCAGCATTAATTGCTCATCAGGGAAGAATTCATTGACACTTGATTTGTGGGTGATACCTTCTTCACAGGGAATTCTAGACAAATCATATGCTACTTTGTTCTCCACTCCTTTCTTGTCTTTAATCTCAATGTTGAATTCCTGCAATAGCAAAATCCACCTTATCAATCTTGGTTTTGACTCTTGTTTTGCAAGTAAATATTTTAGTGCTGCATGATCAATAAAAACAATAACTTTAGATCCAATGAGATATGATCTAAACTTGTCAAATGCAAACACTATTGCCAGTAGTTCTTTCTCAGTCGTGGTATAATTCCTTTGAGTTTCATTCAAAACCTTGCTGGCATAATATATAACATGCACTAAATTGCCTTTCCTCTACCCCATCACTGCCCCAACAGCAAAGTCTGATGCATCACACACCAGTTCAAAAGGCAAATTCAAATCAGGTGGGGCAATAATAGGTGCTGAGAAAAGTTCTCTTTTCAGTGTTTCAAATGCTATTGTGCATTTTTTATCAAACACAAAAGGTGTATCAGAAACTAATAGGTTGCTCAAAGGCTTTGCAATTTTGAAAAACTCTCTGATAAACCTTCTGTAGAAACCAGCATGGCCTAAAAAACTCCTAATTGCCTGACATTACTAGGTGGAGGTAATTTCTCAATTAATTCCACCTTAGCTTTGTCTACTTCTATGCCTTTTTCTGAAATTTTATGGCCAAGGACAATCCCCTCTGTCACCATAAAGTGGCATTTCTCCCAGTTTAGAACTAGGTTTGTCTCTTGGCACCTTTTTAACACTAAGGCAAGATGATTTAGGCAATTGGGCAAGGAATCTCCAAAAACTGAAAAATCGTCCATGAAGACTTCAATGAATTTTTCAATCATGTCTGAGAAAATAGACAACATGCATCTTTGGAAAATTGCAAGAGCATTGTACAATCCAAAAGGCATGCGCCTGTAAGCAAAAACTCCATATGGATAGATAAATGAGGTTTTCTCTTGATCTCTAGGGTAAACCACTATTTGATTATATCCCGAGTATCCATAAAGAAAACAGTAATATGCATGTCCTACCAATCTCTCCAGCATCTGATCCATGAAATGGAATGGAAAATGATCTTTTCTAGTTGCCTCATTGAGTTTCCTATAGTCGATGCACACCCTCCATCCTATTACTATTCTTGTGGGGATGAGTTCGTTATTCTCATTGGGTACAACTATGATCCCTCCTTTCTTTGGAACCACATGGATAGGGCTCATCCATGGGCTGTCTGAAATGGGATAGATTACTCCTGCCTGCCATAGCTTTATAACCTCTTTTTGGACCACTTCTTTCATGATAGAATTCAATTTTCTTTGGGCTTGAATGGAGGGTCTGGCATCATCTTCTAGCAAGATCTTATGCATGCATATGGATGAGCTTATCCCTTTTAAGTCAGCAAGGGTCCATCCGATGGCATCTTGGTGATTTTACAGCACCTTGATTAATTCCTCTTCATGTTCTTGACTAAGGGCAGAATTGATGATCACTAGGTAACTTCCATCACTTCTCAAGTATGCATACTTGAGAGTAGGAGGCAATGCTTTCAACTCTAGTTTGGGTGCTTCTTTCTCCTTTTTCTTCTCCTCCGATGTGCTTGGAATAGAAACTTTAGCTGAATTGACATCAGCAACCTCAACATTTAACATGGAATTGTCCTCTGTCAATCTTTCAAGTGCTTCTTCAAAGGTTTCTTGAACCATAGTTTCCACTGCATCCAACCTCATACACTCTCCTAGTGACTCTTGTGGATAGTGATAAACCACTATTTTAAAATTTATATTGTGTTTAATTGTGTGGTTTTATCATGATCCTTACCCACTTATTCATTAAATTAGCATGCATTTAGATTTCCTTCTTGAATTTATTACATGTTTGAAAACTACTTCCTAGAGACTTTAATTATTTATTTTTAATTCTCCTTTATTTCATTCGATGCCGTGATCTGTGTGTTGAGTGATTCAGACTTTACAGGGCATAAATGATTTGGAGATTGGAAAGAAAGATAGCAAAAATGGAAGGAACACAAGAATTTGAGGAGATAACCAGCGAGAAGTGACGCGGTCGCATGACTCACGCGACCGCGCGAAGGAGAGCAAATCGCAGTGACGCAGCCGCATGGCTCACGCGGCCGCGCGGATTGGAAAAGCTCAGGCAACGCGGTAGCGTGGACGACGCGAACGCGTGGCAAGGAAAAATGCGAATGACGCGTCCGCATGGATGACGCGATCGCGTGACATGTGCGATCTGCATAATCTGCAGAATTCGTTGGGGGCGATTTTGGACCTTAATTCAACCCAATTTTTGGCCCAGAACAGCAAACTAGAGCCGGAGAATATGCAGAAACGAAAAGAGAACATTCATTCTATACAGTTAACATTTTTTAGATCTAGTTTTACTCCCTTAGATTTTTCTCTCTAGGTTTTAGAGTTTTAATTTTCAATTGATCTTAGCATTGGAACATTGAGAAGGGTTATTTCCTCATCAAGACTTCGTCATTCTAGTTCATTTTCTCAACTTGGTTTTATTCTTCCATGTTCTTTGTTTTGTTCAATTTTGTCATTTAGATACTTTTATGATTATTTAATGCAAGGATTATTTCTTTTTAATTCAATTTCAATTCCAATAATCATGTCTTCTTTTAATTCCCTTTCATGTGTTATGGATTTATTATTTACAATGAGTGAGTAGTTTCCTCACTTGATGGGGAGTTGATTAAAAGGAACTCTTGAGTTGGAAGGATTGAAGGAAAATTTATAATTGGGTTAACTGTTGGATTGCTATCCTGCCACCAACGCCAATCCCTTTGAATTAAGTGGGTTGCAACTTGTGAACAGATCTAACATTCCAACTTGTTTGACTTTCCCTTACCTAGTAAAGGATAACCAAACAGAGCAACCACTAATTATAAATTAATCTTACAATTATTCCATCAATAGTAGAAGTTCCAACGAATCAACTCCCAATCAAGGCTTTTATTCATATTATTTAAATTTTCTCAATTTAAATTCCAGTTTACTTAACTCAACTTCTTGGAACATCTGATTAATAAGATAGCACACTTTTCTGCAACTCGTTGGGAGACGACCTTGGACTTAAAACTCCCAGTAATTTTTAATTTAACTCTCTGTGACATATTTCTAAATTGATAGGCAGATTTTCGGTGAGTTAAGAACTATACTTGCAACGTAACCATTTTAATAATTTTTAATTCACCAGCTTCTGCATCTCATCAATTTTTGGCGCCGTTGCCGGGGAGTTGCAATAGAGTGCTAAATTTATTAATTAGAATTTATTTCTTTGCATTTTATTTTATTTTGCTACTATGAGCTGCAGTTTTCTTCCATCAAATGACGCGTTCACTTCCTGATCCGCGCTTGCTAATATTCGATCCTGAAATTGAAAGGACTATTTCACGAATAAAGCGAGAATAGCGCCGGTTAGCCCACTCTGAGGGCGGATCTGAAAGTGAACTTGAGGAAGAAACCAGCCCCCGTTCTACTGATTCGGTTGTTTTACGTGCAGAAGACATGGCAGCTAGGAGAGTTACCATCCAAGAGGAAGGAGCCCCTGATTTTACAATGCAACCCTTTCAAGCGCATCATCCAGCGGTAGGTACAGATTTTGAAATAAAGACCACACTGCTAAATTTGATGCCCAAGTTTCATGGCTTACCTGCTCAAGAGCCTATCAAGCACTTGAGAGACTTCCAGGCAACCTGTTCTACAGTCAGGCGTGATGGCACTGATGAAACTTCAATTTTGCTGAAAGCTTTCCTGTTTTCTCTTGAGGGAAAGGCAAGGGAGTGGTACTACACTCAACCTCTGACAAATGTATCCAACTGGGATACACTCAGAAAGGAGTTTCTGGAGAAATTCTTTCCATCAGAAGTCACTGATAAACTGAGGAAGGATATTTCCACAATTGTTCACGATGACAATGAAACTCTCTTTGAATACTGGGAGTGCTTCAATAATCTTCTGGAAGCATGCCCCCACCACATGATTGACAAGATCGTGCTACTCAGCTATATCACACAGGGTATGAGGCCCCAAGATAAGACCACATTAGAAAGTGCCAGTAATGGGTCTATGAAGAAGTACAAGACCACGGATGAGGCTTGGCAACTGATCAGTGATTTTGCTGAATCTACTAGGAACCACAGACAGAAGCAAGGCCGTTCAAAAGCTGTTGGAGAAGTGTCCTCTAGCAGAGAGACTGCTGCTTTAACTCAAAGCATCTGTGAAATGACCAACTTACTGAAGCAAATGCAATTGAATCAACAACAAGCTCAGCAAGCTCAACCTCCTCCACCACAGCAAACCCAACAACTAGTCCCACAAAGAATTTGCGGAATCTGTGCTGATTATAGCCATTACACTGATGAATGCCCGCAGCTCCAACAAGAAGACAACATGGTAGCATCCACTCACAACTTCTATGACCGCCCCAACCAAGGGTACAATCAAAGTGGAAATAACAACCATGGATGGCAGGACAATTCAAACCAAAATTGGAGGGACAACAATAACAGAGAAGGCAGAGATAATCAGGAAAATCAGAGGTGGAATAATAATAACAACAGGCAGCAAAATCAACCTTACAGAGCACCCCACCTGAGGCAAAACCAAGGACCACAGAACAATCAACAGCAGACCTCTCAATTTACCCATTCTTCTTTATCTTCTAATGAAGAGCTACTGCAATCTTTTGAGCGAAGACAAGAGACCATGGAAAATAACATCATGAATAGTATTAATGCCAGTCTGAATGGTCTCACCTCTAGTCTGCAAGCTTTTATGACACAGCTTGGATCAACACAAAATTCCAGTAACCAACCTTCAAGCACCACTGGAATCCCCTCTCAACCATTACCCAATCCAAAGGGAGGCATTAATGCCATCACCCTGAGGTCCAGAACCACACTGCAGGAGAGGAATCGGGAGGAACCAAGCTCACCAGAATACGCCTCAACTGAAGAGGTGGTAGAAATCGAAGATGTTGAAGAGGAAGAGGATATACAGGACATAGCTGAAAAAGAGATAGCTCAACCACAGGAGAAAGCACCAAAAGGTGCAGGCACCACAGAAAACACTACTCCCATTCCATTTCCACAACTTGCAAGGAAGCCCAGGAAGCAGCTGGAACCCGATCCTAAAATGGTAGAGATATTCAAAAAGGTTGAGGTAACTGTCCCCCTTTTTGATGTTATTCAGCAGGTACCTAAATATGCAAAGTTTCTAAAAGACTTATGTATTCATAAAGACAAAATTAATGAATTAGAAACTATTCCTTTAGGTAGTTCTATATCTGCTTTAATGGGAGGATTACCTGAAAAATGTAGTGATCCAGGTCTTTGTATAGTTAGCTGTACTATTGGTGGTGTAGTAATTTATGATTGCATGTGCGATTTAAGAGCATGTGTTAGTATAATACCTTTGTCTATATATGATGTTTTGAGGCTCCCTCCCTTAAAAAGGTCAGCAGCTCGTTTTGTGTTAGCAGATAAAAGCATTATTACGGTGGCCGGAGTTGCTGAAGATGTTTTGGTGAACATTAAAGGGCTCACATTTCCCACTGATTTTTATATCTTGGAGATGCCCCATAATGATTCAGATAAGCCATCATCGATCCTGCTTGGAAGACCATTCCTGAAGACATCAAAATTCAAATTAGATGCTTTCTCAGGGACATACTCCTTTGAAATAGATGGCCGTATAGTAATCTTCAATCTGAATGGAGTCATTGACAGCCCCCCAGAGGATCGTTCTATCTTCCAGTGTGATGTCATAGACGAAAGTGTAGCTGAAGTTCACAAGGAAGAGTTTGAAGAGAGGCACACTGGACAAGGTCCAAGTGTGGGGACCCTCTTAACTGACAGTGAAGGCACTTCGCCATTTTTACAAGCCCCAGATAATCCAGAGCCTGCCCATGATCAAAAGTTAGAATTGAAACCCCTCCCTCCACATCTCAAATATGCGTATCTTGAGGATGAGCAGAAGCTTCCAGTCATTATCGCAAGGGAACTGACTTCTCAACAAGAAGAGCAGTTACTTGATGTACTGAGGAGGCATAAGAAGGCAATTGGGTGGAGTTTGGCAGACATAGTTGGAATCAACCCTCAAGTATGTGAGCACAGAATATTTTTAGAAGAGGGAGCAAGACCTGTCCGTCAACCCCAAAGAAGATTGAATCCCACCATCTTGGAGGTTGTCAAAAAGGAAGTGACCAGACTATTGGAAGCAGGTATCATATATCCCATTTCAGACAGCGAATGGGTAAGCCCAGTACAAGTGGTGCCCAAGAAGTCTGGAGTCACTACAGTGAAGAGGGAGCATGGAGAGCTCATAGCAACTCGAGTTTAGAATGCTTGGAGAGTCTGCATTGATTACAGGCGTCTCAACCAAGCTACCCGTAAGGATCACTACCCACTTTCATTCATTGATCAAATGCTGGATCGCCTGTCAGGTAAATCACATTATTGCTTTTTAGATGGTTACACAGGTTATTTCCAGATTCATATAGCTCCGGAGGATCAGGAAAAGACTACTTTTACATGTCCTTTTGGGACTTATGCTTACAAGAGAATGCCCTTTGGCTTGTGCAATGCACCAGCTACTTTCTAAAGGTGCATGATAAGTCTTTTCTCTGATCTTATTGAGGACTGTATGGAAGTTTTTATGGACGATTTTAGCGTTTATGGTGATTCTTTTAGCCTTTGCTTAGATGGATTATCTAGAGTATTAGATAGATGTGTTCATACAAACCTTGTATTGAATTTCGAAAAATGCCACTTTATGGTTAAACAAGGGATTGTATTAGGACATGTGGTATCTAATAATGGCATTTCTGTAGACCCAGCAAAGGTGAATGTTATTTCTAGTTTACCTTACCCCTCTTCTGTGAGGGAAGTCCGTTCGTTCCTTGGCCATGCAGGTTTCTACAGGAGATTTATTAAGGACTTTAGTAAGGTGGCACTTCCCTTATCCAGATTACTGCAGAAGGATATTGAGTTCGAGTTCAGTGAGGATTGCAAACAAGCGTTTGATAAGCTGAAGACTGCTCTGACTTAAGCTCCAATTGTGAGAGGACCAGACTGGAGCCAGCTGTTTGAAATCATGTGCGATGCTTCCAACCATGCAGTAGGAGCAGCGCTGGCTCAGCGTGAAGGTAAGGATCTTTTTGTTATTGCCTATGCGTCTAAGACTTTAGACACTGCCCAGTCCAATTATACTACTACTGAGAAAGAGCTTCTTGCTATTGTTTTTGCTCTGGATAAATTTCGGGCTTATTTACTTGGTACTAGAGTAGTAGTGTATTCGGACCATGCAGCTCTAAAGTATCTATTAGCTAAAAAGGAATCCAAACCAAGACTTATACGTTGGATACTGCTGTAACAAGAATTTGATTTAGAAATAAAGGATAGGAGTGGTAATCAGAATTTAGTAGCAGACCACTTGAGTCACCTTGAACATATTAAGGATGATTCTACTCCTATAGATGATAATTTTCCTTTTGATAACCTGCAAGCAGTATTTGAGGTAATCCCTTGGTATGCACCTGTTGCTAATTATTTAGTTCGTCGCACATTTCCTCCAAATTTTTCTAAGCATCAAAGAGACAAGCTGAAAAGCGAGTCTAAATATTATATATGGGATGACCCATATTTATGGAGATGTGGCGCTGACCAGATAATTAGACGTTGTGTGCCTCAATCAGAATTCCAGTCCATTTTAGAGGCCTGTCACTCATCTGAGAGTGGAGGACATTTTGGCCCTCAAAGAACAGCTAGGAAGATCTTAGACTGTGGATTCTGGTGGCCTACTCTTTTTAGAGACGCTGCTGAGTTTTGTAAATCTTGTCTCCCATGCCAGAAATTTGGTAATATATCGAGGAGGGATGAGATGCCTCAACAATATATGCTTTTCTGTGAAATTTTTGATGTTTGGGGCATTGACTTCATGGGTCCATTTCCAAATTCTAATGGATATTTTTATATATTGTTAGCTGTGGATTATGTTTCCAAATGGGTGGAAGCAATTCCTACCCGCACTGATGATGCTAACACTGTTGTTTCCTTTTGTGAGAAACCATATTATATGTCGCTTTGGATCACCACGAGCGATCGTGAGCGATCAAGGCACCCATTTTTGTAACAAGAGACTAACAGGATTGATGAAGAAGCATGGGATAATTCATAAAGTTGCAACAGCTTATCATCCCCAAACTAATGGGCAAGCCGAGGTGTCAAACAGAGAAATTAAGCGTATCTTGCAAAAGATAGTAAAGCCACATAGAAAAGACTGGAGCATCAGGCTGCAAGATGCACTGTAGGCATACAGAACAGCATACAAGACACCCATTGGGATGAGTCCCTTCCACTTGGTTTATGGAAAAGCTTGGCATCTCCCAGTTGAGGTAGAACACAGAGCTTTTTGGACAGTTAAGGAGTGCAACATGGGAATTGAGAAAGCCGGAGCTGAAAGGAAGTTGCAACTGCAGGAACTGGAGAACCTTCGCCTAGAAGCTTATGAGAACTCCAGAATTTACAAGGAAAAGATGAAGGCTATACATGATCAGCATATCAAGAAGAAAGAGTTCCTACCTGGAGATTTTGTCCTCCTTTACAAATCTCGACCAAGGCTCATGCCAGGTAAGTTGAGATCAAAATCGGAAGGTCCATACAGACTAGAGAAGGCTGAGCCGTACGGAGTTTATCACCTAAGCCATCCGTCAAACTCTGACCTTATTAAAGTTAATGGACAACGCCTGAAGCTGTACCATGGTAAGAAGGTGCAGAAAAACAAGGAGCTTGAGATTTTCCGCTTGGAAGATCCCCACATAGCAGCAGATTGAGCTAGTGGAGCGTCCAACTTACGGACGTTAAAGCAAAGTGCTAGGTGGGAGACAACCCACCATGGTATGATCGTTCTTTTCTTTGTTTTTCCTATTCAATAACTCTTCTCTTTATTAGTACTTTTGTGCATTTGCATTTACATGTCTTTATATTTCTTCCATTTACAAAAAAAAAAAAAAAATTTCGCTACGCGACGCGATCGCATCAGCGACGCGTCTGCGTCGCAAGAGGAGTGAAGAAAAAAAATAAATGAATAGAGAGTCACGTTGGAGCATGGCAGGAGGCGTGCCAATGGCACAAATCGACCCACGCAACCGCGTCACTGACGCGTCCGCCTCGCATGGGAACCATGGCCTTCCACGCGACAGCGTGCTCCACGCGGTCGCGTGCCCTGAATTTCCGACGTAAAAGGGTGCACACTGAAATATTGTGCAAGAGTAATGCTGGATTGGTGCTGGAAGCACAATCCTTAACACGCGACCGCGTCACCAACGCGGCCGCGTCATCCATCTTTTGACGCACCCTCACGCGATCGCGTGACCCACGCGATCGCGTCACCCCAATTTGGCAATTGAATCGTTTTGAACAGAGAGTTGTGCTGGTGCGAGGCCGCACTCGCGCCAGACGCATAACATGGGTCATGCAACCGCGTGACCGATGCGATCGTGTCACCACACTGGAAGCGCACCCACGCGAATGCGTGCCCCACACGGCCGCGTCGTATGCGCCGCACAGCTCAACCTAACTTACCAGATTATCTTATCTTTCTCTCTTCCAAATCCTAATTTTCCTTTTCCCTCCTTATTCCTTCTTTCCCCCTTCCTCTTTCTATCTCACCTTTCACTCTCTATCTCTTTCACCTCCATTAACAAGGTTTTATTCTCTTATCCCCTCCCTCTTCCTATCATTCTTATTATTCTATAAATATTTTCTTCTCTTTTCTTTCTCTTTTCATTATTCATATTTTCCTTCTTTTTCTTTCCCTTTTTACATGGTGTTAGAAATTTTCTTTTGAGTCATCATCTCTCATTATATGCTTGTGGATTGTTGCAAATTGTTTGACATTTATTCTATTTAAGGGATTGCTTGCATGTTCATCTTTATATTTTCTATACCTTATTCACCATGCATGCTATGTGTTTGTAAAAATGCTCATATGGCGTTATGCACTTCTCTATGTTGTTATACATTTCAATGCTTGCTTTTCACAACTTTCCCTTATTATTTTATTAATTGAATTTAATTGTCAATACAAACGTGATGGTTTGTTACGAATTATTGCTTGGTCTATGCTACTCATGCCCTTTGCCAGCATGCCAATAAACACCTTGCATTCACTTGTTTTTATCTGCACTAGCTATTTTCCATTGATGGCTTTTCATATGTACTCGAGAGCATGTGTTAATGTCATTTACATTTTACTGTGCCCCCTTCAACCTCTTTTCCGTTTCCTTCCTTGCTGTCTATCTCTTTGAATTTAATTTACTTTCTCTTCCCTTCTTTCAGGATGGCCACCAAGAAAGGAAAGGAGAAAGCAACTTCCAAACCACCAGCTAGAAGAGGAACTAAAAGAGCATTAGTGGCAGAGCCTTCTTCAACTGCAGTCAAGCCCTCAACAAAAAGAGTTAAGAGGATAATAAAGGTTGATGAAAAGGAGAAAGCCTTTCCAACAAAAGACACTGCGCGATTTTTCAATCGCTACTGTGAGCAGATGTTTCCTATCCTGCCAGAAAGGAATTATAACAATGAATACCTTCTTATCCTCCCGCCCAATATTTCTACCTTTGTTGAGCCGCAAATTTAACGACGACATTGGGGTTTCCTACGGAGACAGCCAAGGCAGGTCAATCTTTCTTGGGTAGTTGAGTTCTACTCCAACTTCTACATGCCGACCCTGCAGTCTGTTTATGTCCGGCAGAAGCAAGTCTCCATCACAAAAGAGGCCATTCAACAAGCTCTGAATCTTCCTCCTATTCCAGAAGGAATGGACGCCTTTCAAGAAGCCAAACTTAAGCGCCAGAGGTACCAATTTGACTGGGACTCCGTTCTCGGAGTCATCGCATTACCTGGCAGTCCTTGGATCTATGGATACCACCGTACCCGCCCTAAGAGAATCTTGGCTTCAGCACTCACCTTGGAGGATCGCGTATGGGCACAGATCATGTCTCATTACGTCTTCCCGAGCACCCACGAGTCCTCCTTCACTGCGGACATGGCTGTTCTACTATGGTGCATCCTTACAGACCAACCTCTGAATCTCTCAAGACATATCCGGAATGCTATGGGACACGTACAAATTGCGGGCAATTTACCTTTCCCCGCTATGGTCTCAGATCTTGTCTCAGCAGCCGGAGTCTCCTACAGAGCTGGGGACACCAAAGCCGTGCTTCCACGGGATGATCAGTATGTCCCTAACGGGAAATACCTCAGACTTCCAGCAGCCACTACAAATCTTCCTACTGCTCCAGTTGAAGACAATCCTCCTTCAACACCACAAGCACCTACAACTGATGCATTGCTCCAGCAGATAATCGAACGGTTGGATCGGCAAGAACAGAAAGCTAAGAAATGAGCGCCGATTCAAACACCTCAAGGAGCTACTCAAGGGACACTTCAAGGAATCGGATACCCCGGACTCCACTTCTTTCACCAGCACAGGGAGCCATGACGGCCCCGACTGTGGAGATACTGCTACCAGCCCACCCCTGTTCCTAACAGATGGCACCGAGGACAGTGCAAAGCCTTAAATGTGGGGAGGTCGGTCAGTACCTGACTTCCGGAGGTAATTTCTCTTCTCTAGCACCAATAATTAGGATATGTTAGTTAGATTTTCTTTCCTTTATAAAATAGAATAAATTGCATAGGTTAGGATAGTTGCATGCATGTTCTACTTGATTGAAAAGACAATAAGTTTCTTTTAAGACTCTATCTTTGGAACAAAATTTCACTAATTTTTCAAAAATTTTTACGATAAATTTGCTTGAGTTGTATTTGGAACATAATATTTGAGCTAAAGAATACACAACCTGTGAAAGATTTGAGCCTTTATGTATGGTTACATTATTTAACCATAATTATTTTATTTCTGTGTGTTTACTTCTCTATGATTGTGATCTATATTTTGTTTTATCTTATATGTCCAATATTTATTATATTTACATGCTTGCACATGATTGAGGCCATTATTTGTTTAAACTCACTTATCCAAATTAAGCCTACCCTTTTAAATTACCTTTGTTAACCACTTTGAGCGTTTAAATCCCATTTGTTCGATATTTTACCACATTACTAACCTTAAGCCGAAAAACAATTGTATATCTCAAATTGAATCTTTGGTTAGCTTAAGATAGAATTGTGTGTGCTAGTTAAGTATAGGAAATTGTGGGAACAAAAGTTATTAAGGGAATGTGTCATGAAAATTTAAGGGGAATTTGGATACCTACTCATGTGAAAATATAAGAATGAAAAATCTATGTGCATTGATAAGCTTTATTTATTTTAATGAAAAAAATGAAAAATTAATAAATAAGGGGACAAAATTACCCCAATGTTAAATTCAAAATTCGAAGATCAGTGCACATATGATATAATCAAAATACTAAGTTGATACATGAGTAGGGATTGAAAAAGGGAACTCTGGGTAGCTAGGTATAAACTTTAAAGATTACATTAAGTGAATACAAGTTAGGTTGGAGCTTGGGTTAATTAAAGATTCAATTTATTAGCTCACTTGACCAAATATACACCCCTACCTATACCTTAGCCCCATTACAACCTTGAAAAGACCTCATGATGTTTGCATTAGTATGTTAACTGATGTTGATTGGTTAGGAGAAGAACAAAAGTTAGAAAGCATGATTAGAGAAAGATAGAGTGATCACCCTATACACTAGAGATTAGAGCGTACATACATTATCAGTGAGGGTTCAATGCTTGAATTTTCATGTTCCCTGCTTTCATCAGCTATCTTCTTGCACTTTTATCTGTTTTATTGTGTAATGATAAAATTAGTGGAATTTGATTTGTAATTGTTTTGAAGAGCTTATTTACTTTTGATCAAGTGGACAAGAATCATATAGTTGCATTTATTTATATACATATAGGCTTGCATTGCATTTCATGAGTTTCTACATTTTCATGCTCATTTCCTTATCTCCTTCAATTAAGCATGAGGACATGCTAATGTTTAAGTGTGGAGAGGTTAATAAACCACTATTTTATGATTTATATTGTGTTTAATTGTGTGGTTTTATCATGATCCTTACCCACTTATTCATTAAATTAGTATGCATTTAGATTTTCTTCCTGAATTTATTACATGTTTGAAAACTGCTTCCTAGAGACTTTAATTATTTATTTTTAATTCTCTTTTATTCCATTCGATGTCGTGATCTGTGTGTTGAGTGTTTCAGACTTTACAGGGCATAAATGAGTTGGAGATTGGAAAGGAAGCTAGCAAAAATGGAAGGAACACAAGAATTTGAGGAGATAACCAGCGAGAAGTGACGCGGTCGCATGACTCACGCGACCGCACGAAGGAGAGCAAATCGCAGTGACGCGGCCGCATGGCTCACGCGGCCGCGCGGATTGGAAAAGCTCAGGCGACGCGGTAGCGTGGACGACGCGAACGCGTGGCAAGGAAAAACGCGAATGACGCGTCCGCATGGATGACGCGATCGCGTGACATGTGCGATCGGCATAATCTGCAGAATTCATTGGGGGCGATTTTGGACCTTAATTTGACCCAATTTTCGGCCCAGAACAGTAGACTAGAGCTGGAGAATATGCAGAAACAAAAAGAGAACAATCATTCTATACAGTTAACAGTTTTTAGATCTAGTTTTACTCCCTTAGGTTTTTCTCTCTAGGTTTTAGAGTTTTAATTTTCAATTGGTCTTAGCATTGGAACATTGAGAAGGGTTATTTCCTCATCAAGACTTCGTCATTCTAGTTCGTTTTCTCAACTTGGTTTTATTCTTCCATGTTCTTTGTTTTGTTCAATTTTGTCATTCAGATACTTTTATGATTATTTAATGCAAGGATTATTTCTTTTTAATTCAATTTCAATTCCAATAATCATGTCTTCTTTTAATTCCCTTTCATGTGTTATGGATTTATTATTTACAATGAGTGAGTAGTTTCTTCACTTGATGGAGAGTTGATTAAAAGGAACTCTTGAGTTGGAAGGATTGAAGGAAAATTTGTAATTGGGTTAACTGTTGGATTGCTATCCTGCCACCAACGCCAATCCCTTTGAATTAAGTGGGTTGCAACTTGTGAACAGATCTAGCATTCCAGCTTGTTTGACTTTCCCTTACTTAGTAAAGGATAACCAAACAGAACAACCATTAATTATAAATTAATCTTACAATCACTCCATCAATAGTAGAAATTCCAACCAATCAACTCCCAGTCAAGGCTTTTATTCATATTATTTAAAATTTCCTCAATTTACATTCCCATTTACTTAGCTCAACTTCTTGGAACATCTGATTAATAAGATAGCGCACTTTTCTGCAACTCATTGGGAGACGACCTGGGACTTAAAACTTCCAGTAATTTTTAATTTAACTCTCTGTGACATATTTCTAAATTGATAGGCAGATTTTCGGTGAGTTAAGAACTATACTTGCAACGTAACCATTTTAATAATTTTTAATTCACCAGCTTCTGCATCTCATTAGATAGCTCATGGCCTTGAATACATTGAACACCATTCTCTCATCATGTAGCTTGAGGGTAAGTTCACCCTTTTGGACATCAATGATGGCTCCAGCAGTAGCTAAAAATGGCCTCCCAAAAATTATTGAAGCCTTAGCTTCTTCCTCCATATCCAACACCACAAAGTCAACATGGAAGATGAAGTCTCCTACTTTCACTAACAAATCTTCTACTATTCCATGAGAGAATTTGAATGATCGATCTGCCAATCGGAGGGCCATTCTTGTTTGTTTGGCTTCCTCAATCTTCATTCTTTTCATCATTGTCAAGGACATCAAATTTATACTAGCTCCAAAGTCACATAAGGCTTTTTCAACTGTTATTTTCCCTATGATGCAGGGAATTTGGAAGCTTCCTGGGTCCTTCAATTTTTAAGGTAGCTTGTATTGGATGATAGCACTACATTCCTCAGTTAATACCACAGTTTCATCATTCCTCCAGCTTCTCTTCTTGGTCATTAATTCCTTTAGAAACTTAGCATAGAGTGGCATTTGCTCTAGTACTTCAACCAAGGGAATGTTGATCTGAAGTTTCTTGAAAATCTCCAAAAATTTGGAGAATTGGCTGTCCTTTGCATTCTTCATTAGGCGCTGAGGGTAAGGAGCCTTTGGGACATATAGCCTTAGAACTTCTTTTTCTTCTGATGGATTGGGAGCAGGTGTTTGTGCTTCTTCCTTGTCATCTGAACTACCCTCTGCTTTCTCCTCGTGAGTCTCCCTTGAATTCTCTGTCAATTCCCTTCCACTTTTGAGGGTAATAGCTTTGCATTCCTCTCTTGAAGTTATCTTGGTGGAATTACCGGAACTGTAGCCAGGGGCTTGCTTGGACAAGTATCCAACTTGTGCTTCAATTTTTTGAGTGGCAGCATCTTGATTTTGCAGATTGGATCTTACTTCTTCCCTGAATTTTTTTATGTCTTCAGACTCCTTGCAAAGATTTGCAAGCATAGCTTCCATTTTGGACATTCTATCATCATCATGTAGTGATGGTTGGTTGGAATTGGGGTGTTGAGAGTGGTTATTGTATTTTTGGTATGGTG
Organism: Arachis hypogaea; assembly: GCF_003086295.3. Classification (NCBI taxonomy): domain Eukaryota; kingdom Viridiplantae; phylum Streptophyta; class Magnoliopsida; order Fabales; family Fabaceae; genus Arachis; species Arachis hypogaea. The sequence continues at coordinate 68,353,423 of NC_092049.1, read as the reverse complement.
GCTATGAATAAATATTTTGTGTGGTTTGGTATGGTCTTTGGTTGGAATGTTGGTGAGTGGAGTTGTTATACTGGTTTGAGTTATGGGGACTGTAGTCTTGGCCTTGGTTTTGTTGGTTTCCCCACCGAAAGTTTGGGTGGTTCCTCCAACCTGGGTTATAGGTTTTAGAATATGGATCGTGAGCTTGCCTAGATGAATTTCCAAGGTAATTAGCTTCCTCCCAGTTAACTCCTTCTTCTGTTTCCAACTCTCCTTGAGGTGATGGTTGAGTGTAGATGGCTTCTCTATTTGCCTGGTCAATTCAGCCAGTTGCTTGGTGATCATCTTATTCTGGGCCAGGATTGCATCCATATGGTTTAACTCCATGACTCCCCTGTTGTTGCTTCTGTCTGAGGCATAAAAATACTCATTGTCAGCCACTGTCTCTATAACATCAATGGCTTCTTCAATGGTCTTCTTCTTGTTAAAGGAACCTCCAGATGAGTGGTTTACATCTTTCTTTGATTCACAATTCAGTCCTTCATAAAAGATATGAAGTTGCACCCACTCATTGAACATATCAGGGGCATTTCCTTGTCAAATCTTTGAACCTCTTCCATGCTTCATAAATAGTCTTACCATCCTGCTGTCTGAATGTCTGCACTTCAGTTCTTAGCCTGTTTACTTTTTGTGGAGGGTAGAACCTTGCTAAGAATTTATTCACTACATCTTTCCAAGTTGTCAATCTTTCCTTGGGAAATGATTTTAACCATTTTGATGCCTTGTCCCTCAAAGAAAATGGAAACAGTAACATTCTATAGGTATCAGGATGAACACCATTAGATTTAACTGTGTCACATATCCTTAGGAATTTAGTGAGATGCTCATTAGGGTCCTCTTGGGCACTCCCTCCAAAAGAACAGTTGTTCTGGACTAAAGTTATGAGCTGAGGCTACAATTCGAAATTATTAGCATGGATAGTTGGCTTTTGAATGCTGCTACCACATTTTCTTGGGTTTGGATTGATGTAGGAGCCTAGAACTCTCCTCTCTTGTCCAGCAGGGTTGGCTGCTCCTCCTCTGGCATGATTGTTCACCTCTCCTTCATGATGGTTTTCTATATCATCCTCCATGGTTATATCCAAGTCTTCCTCCTCTTCTTCTGCACCAACAGCCCTCTTTCCTCTTGCTTCCTTCCTTAATCTCAGGAAGGTTCTTTCTGGTTCACTGATGAGCGGATAATTTATACGCTTTTTGGCATTATTTTTAGTATGTTTTTAGTATATTTTAGTTAGTTTTTATTATGTTTTTATTAGTTTTTAATTAAAAATCACATTTCTAGACTTTACTATGAGTTTGTGTGTTTTTCTGTGATTTCAGGTATTTTCTGGCTGAAATTGAGGGACCTGACCAAAAATCTGATTCAGAGGCTGAAAAAAGACTGCAGATGTTGTTGGATTCTGACCTCCCTGCAGTCAAAGTGGATTTTCTGGAGCTACAGAAGCCCAATTGGTGCGCTCTCAATTGCGTTGGAAAGTAGACATCCTGGGCTTTCCAGAAATATATAATAGTCCATACTTTGCTCGAGATTTGATGGCCCAAACTAGCATTCTAAGTCAGCATAAAAATTCTGGCGTCAAAACGCCAAAACTGGCATGAAAGCTGGAGTTAAACACCCAAACTGGCACAAAAGCTAGCATTTAATTCCAAGAAAAGTCTCTACATGTGAAAGCTTCAATGCTCAGTCCAAACACACACCAAGTGGGCCCGGAAGAAGATTTCTGCATTAATTACCTATTTCTGTAAACCCTAGGCTACTAGTTTTCTATAAATAGGACCTTTTGCTAGACTTTTAGACATATACTTTTGATCTTGGAATACTTTTCATCTTTGGGAGGCTGGCCATTCGGCCATGCCTAGACCCTCTTGTTCTTATGTATTTTCAACGGTGGAGTTTCTACACACCATAGATTAAGGTGTGGAGTTCTGCTGTTCCTCATGAATTAATGCAAAGTACTATTATTTTTCTATTCAATTAACGCCTACTTCTTCTCTAAGATATACACTCGTTCTTCAACTTGATGAATGTGATGATTCGTGACACTCATCATCATTCTCACCTATGAACGCGTGCTTGACAATTACTTCCGTTCTACTTGCAATAGCTTGAGTGCGTATCTCTTAGCCTCCTGGTTCATGACGCATGGTTGCCTCGCCTGACAATTGAGCCTTCCATTCCATGAGATCAGAGTCTTCGTGGTATAGGCTAGAATCAATTGGCATCATTCTTAAGATCCGGAAAGTCTAAACCTTTTCTGTGGTATTCCGAGTAGGATCTGGGAAGGGATGACTGTGACGAGCTTCAAACTCGCGAATGTTGGGCATAGTGACAGACGCAAAAGGATCAATGGATCCTATTCCAACATGATCGAGAACCAACAGCTGATTAGCCGTGCGGTGACAGCGCATTTGGACATTTTTCACTGAGAGGACGGGAGGTAGCCATTGACAATGGTGAAACCCAATATAAGCTTGCCATGGAAAGGAGTATGAGTGATTGGATGAAAACAATAGGAAAGCAGAAGTTCAGGAGGAACAAAGCATCTTCATACGCTTATCTGAAATTCTCAACAATGAATTACATAAGTATCTCTATCTTATTTTATGTTATATTTATTTTTTAAATATCTTAAACTCCATAACCTTTTGAATTCACCTGACTGAGATTTACAAAATGACCATAGCTTGCTTCAAGCCGACAATCTCCGTGGGATCGACCCTTACTCATGTAAGGTTTATTACTTGGACGACCCAGTGCACTTGCTGGTTAGTTGTGCGGAGTTGTGACAAAGAGTTGAGATTACAATTGTGCGTACCAAGTTGTTGGCGCCATTGATGATCACAATTTCGTGCACCAAGTTTTTGGCGCCGTTGCCGGGGATTGTTCGAGTTTGGACAACTGACGGTTCATCTTGTTGCTCAGATTAGGTAATTTTATTTTATGCTTTTTACTTTTTATTTTTCAAAAAATTTCAAAAAAGAATGTATTTCTATTCTGTTCTTCAGAGTTTTTAAGAATGAATTCTAGAGATTCATGATGATTTGTTGAAGTCTGGCTGGCTGTGAAGCCATGTCTAATCTTTTGGACTGAGGTTTCAACTTATCATCACAAGAGCTTGTTGATTTCTATCAATCTTGCTATTCAATGTAATGATCTACTAAAGCTTGGCTGGCCATTGGCCATGTCTAGTGTTTTGGACCGAAGCTTTCACTGAAAGCTTGGCTGGCTAGTAAGCCATGTCTAATTCCTGGACCGGAGTTTTAACATTGCATGATTCCTGGAATTCTTATTAAAAATTTTGAATTTCTTTATTTTCTTTTCCAAATAATTTTCGAAAAATCACAAAAAAAATTATAAAATCTTAAGATCAAAAATATTTTATGTTTCTTGTTTGAGTCTAGTGTCTAATTTTAAGTTTGGTGTCGATTGCATGTCTTTATTCTTCTTGCATTTTTCGAATATATGCATTATGTTCTTCATTAATCTTCAAGTTGTTCTTGATGATTTCCTTGCTCTGATCTTTAAATTCTCTTGTTTTGTGTGTTTTATTGTTTTTTTATATGTACTCTAAATTTGTTAGTGTCTCTAATATGAAAATTTCTAAGTTTGGTGTCTTGCATGCATTGTTTATTTGATCTTAGTTTTACATGATTAGTTTTATTTTGTTGGTTCTCATCATTAAAAAAAAATTTCAAAATTATGTCTTTTCAAGTCAATAATACAGAGAATTGAAGATTCAGAATAGTCAGCAGAGGAATTACACAGAAAAAGCTGGGCGTTCAAAACACCCAATGAGGAAGGAAAACTGGCGTTTAAACGCCAGTCAGGGTACCTGGCTGGGCGTTAAAAGCCAAAAAAGGTAGTATTTTGGGCGTTAAATGCCAGAATGGATACCATTCTGGGCGTTTAACGCCAGGATGGCATAAGAGGGAAGATTTTGTTTTTTAAATCAAATCTTTTTTAAACTTTCATAATTTTTCAAAATCAAATTTTTTTTCAAATCATATCTTTTCAATCATATCTTTTCAAAATCAATTTCTTTTCATTTTTTTTCGAAAATCCTTGCTACAATTCATGATTTAATTCAAAATTTTCAAGTTGTTACTTGCCTATTAAGAAAGGATCAAATTTTAAATTCTAGAATCATGTCTTTTAATTTCTTGTTAGTCAAGTAATCAACTTTAATTTTAAAACTTTCTTTATTTAATTTGATTTTCAATCATATCTTCTCAATCACATCTTTTTCAAAATAATTTTCAATCATATCTTTTTGATTTCTAATTTCAAAATCTTTTTCAAAATCACCTAACTACTTTCTCAACTTTAATTTTCGAAAATCATCAATCAATTTTTCAAAATTTCTTTCGATTATTTCAAAATCTTTTTAAATTTAATTTCGAAAATTCTTCCCCTCTTCTCACATCCTTCTATTTAAGGACTAGCACTCTTCCTCAATGTGCAATTCGGACTCCCTCTCTCTATAAGTTTGAATTCTCTCCTCTCTACCTCCTCCTTTTATTCTTCTTTTCCTCTGACATCTCAAAGAATCTCTATACTGTGACATAGAGGATTCCATACTTTCTTCTCCTCTCTTTCATATGAGCAGGAGCAAGGACAAAGACATTCTTGTTGAAGCTGATCCTGAACCTGAAAGGACCTTGAAGAGAAAGCTAAGAGAAGCTAAAGTACAACTCTCTGGAGAGGACCTAACAGAAATTTTCAAACAAGAAGAAGCCATGGCAACCGAAAACAACAATGCCAACAACGTAAGGAAGGTGCTTGGTGACTTTACTGCACCTACTCCTAACCTCTATGGGAGAAGCATCTCAATCCCTGCCATTGGAGCAAACAACTTTGAGCTTAAGCCTCAATTAGTTTCTCTAATGCAACAGAATTGCAAGTTTCATGGACTTCCATTAGAATATCCTCATCAGTTCTTAGCTGAATTCTTGCAAATCTGTGACACTGTCAAGACCAATGGGGTTGACCCTGAGGTCTACAGACTTATGCTCTTCCCTTTTGCTGTAAGAGACAGAGCTAGGATATGGTTGGACTCACAACCTAAAGAAAGCCTGAACTCTTGGGAAAAGTTGGTCAATGCCTTCTTGGCAAAGTTTTTTCCACCTCAAAAATTGAGTAAGCTTAGAGTGGAAGTCCAAACCTTCAGACAGAAGGAAGGTGAATCCCTCTATGAAGCTTGGGAAAGATACAAGCAATTGATCAAAAGGTGTCCTTCTGACATGCTTTCAGAATGGAGCATCATAGGTATCTTCTATGATGGTCTGTCTGAACTGTCCAAGATGTCATTAGACAGCTCTGCTGGAGGATCTCTTCATCTGAAGAAGATACCTGCAGAAGCTCAGGAACTCATTGAGATGGTTGCAAATAACCAATTCATGTACACCTCTGAAAGGAATCCTATGAATAATGGGATAAATCAGAAGAAAGGAGTTCTTGAGATTGATACTCTGAATGCCATATTGGCTCAAAACAAAATATTGACCAAGCAAGTCAATATGATTTCTCAGAGTCTGTCTGGAATGCAAGCAGCAACATGCAGTACCAAAGAAGCTTCATCTGAAGAAGAAGCTTATGATCTTGAGAACCCATCAATGGAAGAGGTGAATTACATGGGAGAACCCTATGGAAACACCTATAATCTTTCATGGAGAAATCATCCAAATCTCTCATGGAAGGACCAACAGAGACCTCAACAAGGCTTCAACAACAGTAATGGTGGAAGAAATAGGTTTAGCAATAGCAAGCCTTTTCCATCATCTTCTCAGCAACAGACAGAGAATTCTAAGCATAGCCATTCTGACTTAGCAACCATAGTCTCTGATCTAATTAAAACCACTCAAAGTTTCATGACTGAAACAAGATCCTCCATTAGAAATTTGGAGGCACAAGTGGGTCAGCTGAGTAAGAAAGTTACTGAACTCCTTTCTAGTACTCTCCCAAGCAATACAGAAGAGAACCCAAAGAGAGAATGCAAGGCCATAAACACGTCCCACATGGCCGAATGCATAGAGGAGGGAAAGGCAGTGATTTCCACTGAGGAAGACCTCAATGGGCGTCCACTGGCCTCCAAGGAGTTCTCTAATGAGGAACCATGGGAATATGAGGCTCACACTGAGACCATAGAGATTCCATTGAATTTACTTCTGCCATTCATGAGCTCTGATGAGTATTCTTCCTCTGAAGAGGATGAAGATGTTACTGAAGAACAAGTTGCTAAGTACCTTGGAGCAATCATGCAGTTAAATGCCAAGTTATTTGGCAATGAGACTTGGGAGGATGAACCCCCCTTGCTCACCAAAGAACTGGATGACTTGACTAGGCAGAGATTACCTCAAAAGAGACAGGATCCTGGAAAGTTCTCAATACCTTGTACCATAGGCACCATGACATTTGAGAAGGCTCTGTGTGACCTAGGGTCAATGACATTGGGATTTTTTTCAGTAAAGAAGTTCATAAAAACAGTCGCGTTGTAGATATAGTCTCTAAACCGACAGAAATCCCTTCGTACAAACATTTTGGTTGTCAAAAGTAACAAACCCCTTTAAAATTGATAACCGAGTATTTAAACCTCGGGTCGTCTTCTCAAGGAATTGCAGAGAAGTATGTTCTTATTATTAGTTATGGAGACTGTGAATTTGGGGTTTTGAGAATAGGGAGCAAGTAATTTAAATTGCAATTAAAATAAATAAATAACTGTAAAATAAACTTTTGACAAGGTATGAGAAATTGGAAGTCCTATCCCAGTTATCCTTATCAACAATAATGAAAATTGACTCTTGATTCCACTTAGTTAACCTTTACTAGAGCAAGGGAAGGTCAAGTGACTAATTAGTTTGATCTTCAAATCCTAGTTAATCCCTAAGGAAAGATTGGGATTATCGAAGTTCAGTTCAATTAGCAAAGATAACAATTATCACTTATGTTGAGTTAAGATAACTCCTGAGTTACTAATTTCTTAACCAAAGCCAAGAATGTAGAAAGCTAAATTAAAATCATAAATATCTGGAATACCTCAAATAAAATACATTCAAAGCAGTAAAATTTAACATGGAAAAGTTCATAAGCCAATTGGGCAACATAAATCAAATACAAATAAAAGCATTAGAGTCAATAAAAATAGAAGCGAAAGTAAATAGAAAGGGACATTGAACCTGGGATCGAGAGTCACTCCTAAAACTAAGAGAAGTCCTAAATCCTAATCCTAAGAAAGAGAGAGGAGAGAACCTCTCTCTCTAAAACTACATCTAAAACATGAAAAGTGAATTATGAGAGCCTTCCTTTGAATGGATGCATTCCTACACTTTATAGCCTCTAATCTGTGTATTTTGTACTTGGATCTGGGCCAAAAGGGCTTCAGAAACCGCTGGGGGCGTATTCTGTGAATTCTGGTACGTGGCCTTTGTCACGTGTCCGCGTGGGTCACGCGGTCACGTCATTCGGAGCATTTCCTAACCACGCGGTCGCGTCAGTCACGCGTCCGCGTCATATATGTTCTGCTTAAGGCACGCGGTCGCGTCAGTCATGCGGCCGCGTCGCTGCTTCTTTGCTTCTGGCACGCGATCGCGTCAGTCATGCGATCGCGTGGATGCCAGTTCCTTCAGGAACTCCGTTTCGCACTTCCCTTCCATTTTTGTACGTTTCCTTTTCCATTCTTTAAGTCATTCTGCCTTGGAAAATCTAAAATTACTCAACACACTAATCATGACATCGAATGGAAATAAAGGTAGTTAAAATAATTAATTTTAAAGCTTAGGAAACATGTTTTTCACATACATCACATAATAAGGAAGGGAAAGTAAAACCATGCAATTAATGTGAATAAGTGGGTGAAGAGTTGATAAAATCCACTCAATTAAGCACAAGATAAACCATTAAATAATGGTTTATCAACCTCCCCACACTTAAACATTAGCATGTCCTCATGCTAAGCTCGAGAGAACTATAAAAGAATGAAGAGGAAATTAGTAACAAATGTTTTGGTTGTCCCAAGTAACAAACCCCTTTGAAATTGATAACCGAGTATTCAAACCTCGGGTCGTCTTCTCAAGGAATTGCAAGGAAGTATGTTCTTATTATTGGTTATGAGTTTTGTAAATTGGGGGGTTTTGGAGCTTGGGCAATGAGCACAGATATATTTAAATAACAAATAAATAAATAAATAACTGTAAAATAAACTTTTGGCAAGGTATGAGAAATTGGAAGTCCAGTCTAGTTATCCTTATCAATGATGATGAAAACTGAATCTTAATTCCACTTAGTTAACCTTTGCTATAACAAGGGAAGGTCAAGCGACTAATTAGTTAGATCTTTGAATCCTAGTTAATTCCTAAGAAAAGATTGGGATTATTGAAGATCAATTCAATTAGCAAGGATAACAATTATCAATTATGCTATTGAGTTGGATAATTCCTGAGTTACTGATTTCTTAACTAAGACCAAAAGGGAAAATATCTAAATTAAATTAAAAGCATTCATATAAATAAAGCAAAGCAAAATTAAGTCTGAAAATACCTCGAATTGCATTCACAAAAGAACTTAAATCTGACATACAAATTAAATTGGAGAAATAAATAAAAAGAACATTGAACCTGAGATTGAGAGTCACTCCTAAAACTAAGAGAAGTCCTAAATCCTAATCCTAAGAGAGAGGAGAGAACCTCTCTCTCTAAAAAACTACATCTACTCCTAAAAATTGTGAATTATGAGAGACTCCTCATGAATGGATGCATTCCCCCACTTTATAGCCTCTAATCTGTGTTTTCTGAGCTGCAAACTGGGTCAGAAACAGCCCAGAATTCGCTGGTCCTGAATTCAACCACGCTGGATTTCCGTCACTGCAATGCGGCCGCATGGGTCATGCAGTCGCATCACCTAGCATCAGGGTAACTATGGCATATTATATATCAAATCGAAGCCCCGGACGTTAGCTTTCCAACGCAACTAGAACCGTGTCATTTGGACCTCTGTAGCTAAAGTTATAGCCGTTTGAGTGCGAAGAGGTCAGGCTGGACAACTTAGCAGTTTCTCCAACTTCTTGTATTCCTTCCACTTTTGCATGCTTCCTTTCCATCCTCTGAGCCATTCCTGCCCTGTAATCTCTGAAATCACTCAACACACATATCAAGGTATCTAATGGTAATAAGAGAGGATTAATATTAGCAATTATAAGTCCAAAGAAGCATGTTTTCAATCAAAGCACATAATTAGGAAGGCAAGTGTAAAACCATGCAAATAGTATGAATAAGTGGGTAAAGAGTTGATAAAAACTACTCAAATGAGCACAAGATAAACCATGAAATAGAGGTTTATCAACCTTCCCACACTTACATTAGCATGTCCTCATGCTAAGCTCAAGAGAAACTATAAAGAAATGAAGAGGAATGGTAGAATGTATGAAATGCAGCCTATGTATATGAAAATGCAACTACATGCTAAGATGTTTCTACCTACTTGGTTAAAAATAAACAAATCTTTCAAGAACAAATATGAACTGGATTTCACTAATTCAAATCATAAAAATGAAGCACAAATAGACTTGTAAGAAGAAAATAGCTTATGAAAGCAGGGAACACGGAATTGAGCATCGAACCCTTACTGGTAGTGTATACACTCTAATCACTCAGGTGTTTAAGGTTCGATCTCTCAATTCTCTACTAACCTTGCTTTCTAAGGCTTGCTCTTCATCTAACAATCAACACAAATTGAATGCACAGATACACATATCAAGAGGTCTTTTAAGGGTTGTAATGGGGTTAGGGTCAAGGTAGGATTGTATTTGGCCAAGTGGACTAAAATCTGAATCCTTAATTAACTTAAACTTTCAACCTAACTTAAACAATCCATGTAATCATAATACAAAAACCTAACTGTCCATTAACCATGTTTTCCATGTATTCATGCATTCAAATTTCAAGTGCAGTACATATGCATTGCTTTCAACACTTAACTTTGGGGCATTTTGTCCCCTTTTACTTATTTGCTCTTTTTCTTTTCTTTTTCTCACACTTTTTCTTCTTCTTTTCCTTTTTTTTTATATTATATATATTTTTTTCTTTTTTTTTCAATGCATATGGTTAAATTATTGAATGCATGAACATGTCCTAAACATTTCTTTCACAAGTTCTTCAAAATTCTAACATACTCAATTCTCAAACCAAATATTTTCAATCTCAATTTTCCCACACTTAAATTATAAGCACTCTCACTAGTCTAAGCTAACCAAGGATTCAAATTAAGGACATTATTGTTTTCCGCTTAGAGTTAGTGATGAGCTAAAGTAAAGAACAAAGGGGTAAAATAGGCTCAAAATTGGTTTGCAATGGATAATGAAAGGGTTAAGGCCATATGGGTGTGTAAGCTCAGTGAAATAAGGCCTCAATCATGTAAGTGTATGCATACATCAAATAATAGAAATATAGAATTAAGCAAGACAAAGATCACAATTTTAGAGAGAAAAATACACACTTCAAAAATAAAATATTGGTTGAAAAATGCAACCAATTCAAATAGGCTCAAAATCTCACAGGTTTTTGTGTGTTCGAGTTCTAAATCATGTTCCAGTATAATATCACTTCAAACAAGTGTAACATTAAATTTTATTCAAATTAGTGAAATACTCTTAAAAGGTTTCTTGAAAAAGAAAATATTACTTCAACCAAGTGGTAAAGTATGCAAAAAAATTCAAATAATCATGCAATTAAATATGCAAATGCAGCAATTAACAAAGAAAATATTGGTGTTGAAAAGAAGGTAACTAACCCCTGGAAGTTGGTATCGACCTCCCCACACTTAAAAATTGCACCGTCCTCGGTGTATGCTGAGATATGCAGGTGGACGGGTTGTTCCAACTGATGCTTTTCTTCAAAGAATGTGCAGATGGACTTGTTTGTCTCCCCTTTTAGAAGTGTCTCCCTTTTGCCGTCTTCAATGGCCAGCCTGAAAGAAGAGAAAAAGAAGAAAAGTAACCCAAAAGATAGAAAATAAATAAAATATGGGTGTTAATGCCAGATGATAAAGGTCTCATTTACATGGAAGCTTCAACATGTACGTGAGAAAACAATAGAAGCTATGGCATACCAGTGGTGCAAAATTTGCAACAATGGGGAAGAGAGTGGGTAATGAAAGACAATGTAAGTGCATGTCAATGCAAAAGGAATATCAGTAATATAAAAATTAGCATTGATTTAAATAATATTACCCAATCAGAATAAAACAAGTCATGAAGCACCCAAAATAATTCAAGAGAAAATGCAACAGTTAAATAAGAAAATTTTAACACCAAAGGAGAAATAATTAATTTTAGAAAAGAAAATAAAAATATGCACAAAATTAAGATGCAATGAATTAAATATGCAAATAAATTAAGTAAAATAAAATGGAGGTGAAAGAAAATAAGAAAGGAAGAAGAAAGAAATAAGAAAAGATAAGAAAAATAAGGATTAGAGAAGAAAAGATAAAAAATTTGGCTGATCTGGATATTCTGTGCGCCGCTTGTGACGCGGACGCGTGAGTGACGCGGTCGCGTGGTGCACGATAAGGTCAGGCGACGCGGACGCGTGGGTCACGCGATCGCGTGACCTGATTTGTGCGATTGGCTCGAGTACAGCCTTGCGTTCGCGCAACTCTGTTTAAATACATATTGCCAAAAATCTGGGTGACACGATCGCGTGGGGCATGCGATCGCGTGAGTGGCCCTATTTTCAATATGACGCGGACGCGTGGGGCACGCGTTCGCGTGGGAGGGCTTGGGCTTCCAGCACGAGTCCAGCCCAACTCCAGCACAACTTTCATCCATGCACCATTTTGACGTCGATTTTCAGGTCACGTGGCCGCGTGGGTGACACGGTCGCGTGGGAGGCCAAAGTTCCCATGTGACGCGGACGCGTCGGCGACGCGGTCACGTGGGTCGATTTGTGCCACTGGCACGCCTCCAGCCACGCTCCAGCGTGACTCTCTGTTCGTTTTTATTTTCTCCCCTCTCCTTGCGATGCGGGCGCGTCGCTGATGCGGTCGCGTCGCGTGGCATTTTTTTTTAATCTGAAAAGAAAATGCAGAATGCAGTGTTAAGATGAATGTGATGCAAAACTCCAGGTTCAATAAAATAAAATAAAACTCAAAAACAAATAAAACTAAATAAAAATGAAAAAGAAACGATCATACCACGGTGGGTTGTCTCCCACCTAGCACTTTTAGTTATTGTCCTTAAGTTGGACATTTGGGGAATCCTTTGTTATGGTGGCTTGTGCCTGAACTCATCCAGGAATCTCCACCAATGTTTATGATTCCAATGTCCTCCGGGATCCCAAACTAGGCGCAGAAAGCCTTCAAGTAAGTTAAAGTATGTGACAAGGCCCCAAGAGTGCTGATTTCTAGATTGGATTCCGGGGTCCCAAATCTTGCTTTTGCACCCGTCTTCTTGTTGATCATCGTGATTCCATCCGGGTGGTAGGCAATCTGAATTCTCACTAAAGCGTCCAAACAACTTCCTAGACCCATTCAGTTGAGCTTTACACCAACCTTTGCATTTAAACTTAAAGCTTCTAACCATGATGAACCTTGCAGGATAATTCTTACCACCGACCATCTTCCTCTTACTCTTAATGCCACAAAGAGCTCTAAGTTGACCATCCGTCTCTAGTAATCCATATTCAAGTGGGATTAGAAAGCTAAGGGATATGAAATTTACCCACTTGAATGTTGTGAAGGATGATGGCAACTTAGGGGGAGGGATTTCCAACAACTTTGGCAAGGTAATTTCAAACTCCACTCCCTTGTGCTCTTCTTTGACATCTTCTACCTCTTGATCAACCTCTACAAAATCTTCAACCATGATCTGCCTTGGAGGTTGTACAATCTTCTCAACATCAACATCAAACACCGTGGAAGGAGGCTCTGTGACTGGACTTTCCAATGGAGGTACATCATCTCTTAAGTCTGCAACCACTTCTTCCTTTTTAATAATTGCTGCTTTGTCCAGTTGTTAAAGTATGAAATCGTACTCATCCTCGATGTTTTTCTTCCCATGACAACTCCTTTCAACTATTCTTTCATCTTCAAGGGTCTCTCCTACCCTTACCCGTAGGGCCTCCTCTAGCTCTTTATGAAGTATGGATTCTGCCAAAATAAGAAAGGAGGTGAAAGAAAATAAGAAAGGAAGAAGAAAGAAATAAGAAAAGATAAGAAAAATAAGGATTAGAGAAGAAAAGATAAGAAATTTGGCTGATCTGGATATTCTGTGCGCCGCTTGTGACGCGGTCGTATGAGTTACGCGGTCGCGTGGTGCGCGATAAGGTCAGGTGACGCGGACGCGTGGGTCACACGATTGCATGGCCTGTTTTGTGCGATTGGCGTGAGTGCAGCCTCACGGTCACACAACTCTCTGTTCGAAACTCTTTTTGCCAAAATTCTTGGTGACGCGATCGCGTGAGTTGCCTTTCTTTTAAAAATGACGCGGACGCGTGTGGCATGCGTTCGCGTGGTAGGGCTTGGGCTTCCAGCACGAGTCCATCCCAACTCCAGCTCAACTTTCTGCCATACACCCTTTTTACGCCGATTTCAGGTCACGCGGCCGCGTGGCTGATGCGGTCGCGTGGTAGGCTATTTTTCCAAATGATGTGGATGCGTCATCGACGTGGTCGCGCGGAGTCAATTTGTGCTAATGGCGCGCCTCCAGCCACACCTTCGCGTGACTTTCTGTTCAACCTCATTTTCTTCCAAACGCACATACGACGCGGACGCGTCGACGACGCAGTTGCGTCGCGTGCGAAAATTCTTTTTTTTTATCTGAAAAAATGCAGAATGTAGTGTTAATATGAATGTGATGCAAAACTCCAGGTTCAATATAATAAAATAAAATAAAACTCGAAAACAAATAAAACTAAATAAAAATAAAAAATGAACGATCATACCATGGTGGGTTGTCTCCCACCTAGCACTTTTAGTTAAAGTCCTTAAGTTGGACATTTGGTGAGCTCCCTGTTATGGTGGCTTATGCTTGTACTGATCCAGGAATCCCCACCAATGTTTGTACTTCCAGTAACCTCCGGGGTCCCAAACTAAGCATGTAAAGCCCTTAAGAAGCTTCAAACAGATTCTTAGGCTCCCGGGGTAACAAGTGTCAGAGCAGATTCCAGGATCCCAAACTTTACTTTTACACCCGTTTTTGTCTCGATCTGCATTTTTCTAGCCGGGTGAAAGGTGATCTGAATTCTCACTGCAGCGACCAAACAGCTTCCTAGACCCATTCAGTTGAGCTTTATACCAACCTTTGCATTTGAACTTAAAGCTTCCAACCGTGATGAACCTTGCAGGACAATTCTTACCACTGGCCATCTTCCTCTTACTCTTAATATCACAAAGAGCTCTAAGTTGACCATCCGTCTCCAGTAGCCCATATTCAAGTGGGGTTAGAAAGCTAAGGGATATGAATTTTACCCACTTGAATGTTGTGAAGGATGATGGCAACTTAGGGGGAGGCATCTTTAATGGAATTACAAGCTCCACTCCCTTGTGCTCTTTTCTGATAACTATCGCCTCTTTGCAAGCTTCTTCAATTTCAACCTCTTCCTTTTGGCAGCTCTCTTCCAATTCAATCTCCTCTTCATTGCTTTCCAAGGGCATGGGAGGTTGTGCTTCTTCTTCTTGAATCTCCATCACTTGATCAACCTCTTCCAAGTCTTCAACTGTGATATGCCTTGGAGGTTGTACACCCTCCTCAACATCAATTGCAACCGTCTTGGAAGGAGGCTCTATGTTTTGACTTTCCCATGGAGGTTCAGCATCTCCTAAGTCTTCAACCAATTCTTCTTCTTCAATAATCCCGGCTTCCTCTACTTGTTCCAGTACAAAGTCATGCTCCGTACTGTTCACTGGAGTTTCTAGTATCTCCTTCATACTACGTTCTCCATTAGATTGTCCACATGAAGCCATGGGGGTTCCTTGAGTGTCCGAACGTCGGGAAGCTAATTGACTCATTATTGCTTGCCCCAATTGATGAATGGTTGCCTGACATCGATCCACTGTTTCCTTGAGACGATCCTTTGTCTCTTGATGCACTCGGCTTTCATAAATAGGATCATAGTGCTCTTGGATTGATGGATATAGAGATGGTGAATATTGAAGTGGTGGTTCTTGTGAGTAATTGGGTTGGAATTGGGGTGGTTCTATATATGGTTCATATGGCTCATAAGGTGGTTGGTATGGTGGTTGAGGGTTGGGGTTATATGGAAGTGAATGGCAGAAAGGGGCTTGTGAGTATGGTGGTCCAAAGTTATGTTGAGGAAAGGGTTCATAGGCATATGGTGGTGGTTG
This sequence comes from Arachis hypogaea, assembly GCF_003086295.3. NCBI lineage: Eukaryota > Viridiplantae > Streptophyta > Magnoliopsida > Fabales > Fabaceae > Arachis > Arachis hypogaea. The sequence goes on along the minus strand of NC_092049.1, from coordinate 68,338,054 downwards.
TTGATAGTCCATTGGAGGTGGTTATTGCCATGAGGGTTGATCAAATCCTTGTGGCTCCTCCCATCTTTGATTGTTCCAACCTTGATGCCTATTTTCATTATAGTTTCCATTCCTTACAACAACATTGGAACCAAACTTGAAACCAAAGGGGTGAGAATTCATTGTATATAATAAAAATTAAAAACAAAAATAAATAAACAACCAAAAGAAATTTTTTTTATTAAATATTTACAATAACCAATAATAAGGCACACGTTTGCAATTCCCCGGCAACGGCGCCATTTTGACATCGGGATTTTTGCCAGTAAAGAAGTTCATAAAAGCAGTCGCGTTGTAGATATAGTCTCTAAACCGACAGAAATCCCTTCGTACAAACGTTTTGGTTATCACAAGTAACAAACCCCTTTAAAATTTATAACCGAGTATTTAAACCTCGGGTCGTCTTCTCAAGGAATTGCAGGGAAGTATGTTCTTATTATTGGTTATGGAGACTGTGAATTTGGGGTTTTGAGAATAGGGTGCAAGTAATTTAAATTGCAATTAAAATAAATAAATAACTGTAAAATAAACTTTTGGCAAGGTATGAGAAATTGGAAGTCCTAGCCCAGTTATCCTTATCAACAATAATGAAAATTGACTCTTGATTCCACTTAGTTAACCTTTACTAGAGCAAGGGAAGGTCAAGTGACTAATTAGTTTGATCTTCAAATCCTAGTTAATCCCTAAGGAAAGATTGGGATTATCGAAGTTCAGTTCAATTAGCAAAGATAACAATTATCACTTATGTTGAGTTAAGATAACTCCTGAGTTACTAATTTCTTAACCAAAGGCAAGAATGTAGAAAGCTAAATTAAAATCATAAATATCTGGAATACCTCAAATAAAATACATTCAAAGCAGTAAAATCTAACATGGAAAAGTTCATAAGCCAATTGGGCAACATAAATCAAATACAAATAAAAGCATTAGAGTCAATAAAAATAGAAGCGAAAGTAAATAGAAAGGGACATTGAACCTGGGATCGAGAGTCACTCCTAAAACTAAGAGAAGTCCTAAATCCTAATCCTAAGAGAGAGAGAGGAGAGAACTTCTCTCCCTAAAACTACATCTAAAACATGAAAAGTGAATTATGAGAGCCTTCCTTTGAATGGATGCATTCCTACACTTTATAGCCTCTAATCTGTGTGTTTTGTACTTGGATCTGGGCCAAAAGGGCTTCAAAAACCGCTGGGGGCGTATTCTGTGAATTTTGGTACGTGGCCTCTGTCACGCGTCCGCGTGGGTCACGCGGTCGCATCATTCGGAGCATTTCCTAGCCACGCGGTCGCGTCAGCCATGCGGTCGCGTCAGTCACGCGTCTGTGTCATATACGTTCTGCTTAAGGCGCGCGGTCGCGTCAGTCATGCGGCCGCGTCGCTTCTTCTTTGCTTCTGGCACGCGATCGCGTCAGTCATGCGATCGCGTGGATGCCAGTTCCTTCAGGAACTCCGTTTCGCACTTCCCTTCTATTTTTGTACGTTTCCTTTTCCATTCTTTAAGTCATTCTGCCTTGGAAAATCTGAAACTACTCAACACACTAATCACGGCATCGAATGGAAATAAAGGTAGTTAAAATAATTAATTTTAAAGCTTAGGAAACATGTTTTTCACATACATCACATAATAAGGAAGGGAAAGTAAAACCATGCAATTAATGTGAATAAGTGGGTGAAGAGTTGATAAAATCCACTCAATTAAGCACAAGATAAACCATAAAATAGTGGTTTATCAGTCAAGCATAAACCTCATGCCTCTCTCTGTAATGGGGAAGCTAGGGATCCTTGAGGTACAAGCTGCAAGAATCTCATTAGAGATGGTAGACAATTCAAGGAAACAGGCTTATGGACTTGTAGAGGATGTCTTGGTAAAGATTGAAGACCACTACATCCCTGTTGATTTCATAATTTTAGACACTGGGAAGTGTATGGATGAATCTATCATCCTTGGCAGACCCTTCCTAGCCACAGCAAAAGATGTGATTGATGTTGAGAGAGGAGAATTAGTCCTTCAAGTGAATGAGGACTCCCTTGTGTTTAAAGCTAAAGGATTTTCCTCTGTAGTCATGGAGAGGAAGCATGAAAAGATTCTCTCAATGCAGAGTCAAACAGAGCCCCCACATTCAAACTCTAAGTTTGGTGTTGGGAGGCCATCATCATGCTCTGAGTATCTGTAAGGCTCTATGAGAGCCCACTGTCAAGCTACTGACATTAAAGAAGCGCTTGTTGGGAGGCAACCCAATTTTATTATATATATTTATTTTCCATTGTTATTTTATGTTTTCTGTAGGTTGATGATCATGTGAAGCCACAAAAATAACTGAAAAAGCAAAAACAGAATGAAAAAGCAGTATTAAAAACAGCACACCCTGGAGGAGAAGCTTACTGGCGTTTAAACAGCACACCTTGAAGGAGAAGCTTACTGGCGCTTAAACGCTAGTAAGGGTAGCAGAATGGGCGTTAAACGCCCAGCCTGGCACCATTCTGGGCGTTTAACACCAGAAATGGGCACAGAGCTGGCGTTTAACGCCAGAAAAGGGCACAGAGCTGGCGTTAAACGCCAGAAAGGGGAGAAAAGATGGCGTTAAACGACAGAATTCGGCAGCAACATGGCGTTTAACGCTAGGATTGGCAAGCAAGGGGCGTTTACACGCCAACATGGTGCAGGGATGAGAAATCCTTGACACCTCAGGATCTGTGGACCCCACAGGATCCCCACCTACCTCTCTCTCTCTCTTTTTCACACCTTTCTATAACACTCTTTCCCAAATACCCTTCACCAATCACCTCAATACCTCTTCCCCAAAACCCCCTCTCCTATCAAATCCTACCCTCTTCTCCATAATCCCTTCACCAATCCACATCCATCCATTATAAAACCCCACCTACCTCACCATTCAAATTCAAACCACTTTCCCTCCCAAACCCACCCATACATGGCCGAACCCTACCCCTCTCTCCACTCCTATATAAACCCATCTTCACTCATTCATTTTCACACATCATACACACTACTAATCCCCCTTGGACAAACCACAAAACCCCCCTCCATCTCCTCTATTTCTTCCTCTTCTACTCTTTTCTTTCTTCTTTTTCTCGAGGACGAGCAAACCTTCTAAGTTTGGTATAGTAAAAGCTAAAAGCTTTTTATTTTTCCATAACCATTTATGGCACCTAAGGCCAGAGAAACCTCTAGAAAGAGGAAAGGGAATGCAAAAGCTTCCACCTCCGAGTCATGGGAGATGGAGAGATTTATCTCAAGAGTGCATCAAGACCACTTCTATGAAGTTGTGGCCAAGAATAAAATAATCCCCGAGGTCCCTTTCAAACTCAAAATGGGTGAATATCCGGAGATCCGACATGAGATTCGAAGAAGAGGTTGGAAAATTCTCACCAACCCCATTCAACAAGTCGGGATCTTAATGGTTCAAGAGTTCTATGCCAATGCATGGATCACCAAGAACCATCATCAAAGTGTGAACCCGGACCCAAAGAATTGGCTTACAATGGTTCAGGAGAAATGCTTAGATTTCAGTCTGAAAAATGTAAGGTTGGTATTCAACTTGCCCATGATGCAAGAAGATGCACGCCCCTATACTAGAAGGGTTAACTTTGATCAAAGGTTGGACCAAGTCCTCATAGACATTTGTGAAGAGGGCACTCAATGGAAGAGAGATTCAAGAGGGAAGCCGGTTCAACTAAGAAGGCATGACCTCAAGCCTGTGGCTAGGGGATGGTTGGAGTTCATCCAACGCTAAATCATTCCCACTAGCAACTAGTCTGAAGTTACTATAGACCGGGCTATCATGATCCATAGCATCATGATTGGAGAGGAAGTAGAAGTTCATGAGGTTATATCCCTAGAACTCTACAAGGTGGCAGACAAGTCCTCTACTTTGGAAAAGTTAGCCTTCCCTCATCTCATTTGTCACTTCTGCAATTCAGCTGGAATTGACATAAAAGAAGACATCTTCATTGATGAGGACAAGTCCATCACCAAGAAAAGGATGAGCAAACAAGAGATCTCACTCATGGGCAAGAGCATGAGGAAATTCCTCATCATGAAATCCCTGAGATGCCTCAAGGGATGCATTTTCCTCCACAAAACTATTGGGAGCTAATCAACACCTCCCTAGGAGAACTAAGTTCCAATATGGGACAACTAAGGGTGGAGCACCAAGAGCATTCCATCCTCCTCCATGAAATTAGAGAAGACGAAAGAGTCATGAGGGAGGAGCAAAAAAGGCAAGGAAGAGACATTGAGGAGCTTAAGCACTCCATAAGATCTTCAAGAGGAAGAACTAGCCGCCATCACTAAGGTGGACCCGTTCTTTAATTTTCTTGTTCTTTATTTTCTGTTTTTCAAAAATTATGCTTTGTGTTTTATTTATGTTTGTGTCTTTATTACATGATCATTACTGTCTTAGTGTCTATACCTTGAAGCTATGAATGTCCTATGAATCCATCACCTTTCTTAAATAAAAAGTGTTTTAACTGCAAAAGAAAAAGAAATACTAGAATTTTGAATTTTAAAATAGTTTAATTATTTGATGTGGTGGCAATACTTTTTGTTTTCTGAATGAATGCTTGAACAGTGCATGTTTTTGAATTGTTGTTTATGAATGTTAAAATTGTTGGCTCTTGAAAGAATAAAAAAAAAGGAGAAATGTTATTGATAATCTGAAAAATCATAAAATTGATTCTTGAAACAAGAAAAAGCAGTGAAAAGCTTGCAGAAAAAAAAGAGAGGCGAAAAAAATAAATAAAAAAAAAGAAAGAGAAAAAAAGAGAAACAAAAAGCAAGCAGAAAAAGCCAATAGCCCTTTAAACCAAAAGGCAAGGGTAAAATAAAAAGGATCCAAGGCTTTGAGCATTAGTGGATAGGAGAGCCCATAAGAATAAAATCCTGGCCTAAGCGGCTAAACCAAGATGTCCCTAACCATGTGCTTGTGGCGTGAAGGTGTCAAGTGAAAAGCTTGAGACTGAGCGGTTAAAGTCGTGGTCCAAAGCAAAAAGAGTGTGCTTAAGAGCTCTGGACACCTCTAATTGGGGACTCTAGCAAAGCTGAGTCACAATCTGAAAAGGTTCACCCAGTTATGTGTCTGTGGCATTTATGTATCCGGTGGTAATACTGGAAAACAAAATGCTTAGGGTCACGGCCAAGACTCATAAAGTCACTGTGTTCAAGAATCAACAAACTGAATTAGGAGAATCAATAACACTATCTAAATTCTGAGTTCCTATAGATGCCAATCATTCTAAACTTCAAAGGATAAAGTGAGATGCCAAAACTGTTCAGAAGCAAAAAAGCTAATAGCCCCGCTCATCTAATTAAGACTGATCTTCATAGATGTTTTTGGAATTCATTGTCTATTCTCTTTTTTTATCCTAATTGATTTTCAGTTGCTTGGGGACAAGCAACAATTTAAGATTGGTGTTGTGATGAGCGGATAATTTATACGCTTTTTGGCATTGTTTTTAGTATGTTTTTAGTATATTTTAGTTAGTTTTTATTATGTTTTTATTAGTTTTTAATTAAAAATTACATTTCTGGACTTTACTATGAGTTTGTGTATTTTCTGTGATTTCAGGTATTTTCTGGCTGAAATTGAGGGACCTGAGCAAAAATCTTATTCAGAGGCTGAAAAAGGACTGCAGATGCTGTTGGATTCTGACCTCCCTGCACTCGAAGTGGAGTTTCTGGAGCTACAATTACGTTGGAAAGTAGACATCCTGGGCTTTCCAGCAATATATAATAGTTCATATTTTGTCCGAGATTTGATGGCCCAAATCGGCGTTCCAAGTCAGCATAAAAATTCTAGCGTCAAAACGCCAGAACTGGCATGAAAGTTGGAGTTAAACGCCTAAACTGGCACAAAAGCTGGCGTTTAACTCCAAGAAAAGTCTCTACATGTGAAAGCTTCAATGCTCAGCCCAAGCACACACCAAGTGGGCCCGAAAGAAAATTTCTACATTAATTACCTATTTCGGTAAACCCTAGGTTACTAGTTTTCTATAAATAGGACCTTTTGCTAGACTTTTAGACATATACTTTTGATCTTGGAATACTTTTCATCTTTGGGAGGCTGGCCATTCGGCTATGCCTAGACCCTCTTGTTCTTATGTATTTTCAACGGTGGAGTTTCTACACACCATAGATTAAGGTGTGGAGCTCTGCTGTTCCTCATGAATTAATGTAAAGTACTATTATTTTTCTATTCAATTTACGCCTACTTCTTCTCTAAGATATACACTCGTTCTTCAACTTGATGAATGTGATGATTAATAACACTCATCATCATTCTCACCTATGAACGCGTGCCTGACAACCACTTCTGTTCTACTTTCAATAGCTTGAGTGCGTATCTCTTAGCCTCCTGGTTCATGACACATGGTTGCCTCGCCTGACAGCCGAGCCTTCCATTCCATGAGATTAGAGTCTTCGTGGTATAGGCTAGAATCAATTGGTAGCATTCTTGAAATCCGGAAAGTCTAAACCTTGTCTGTGGTATTCTGAGTAGGATCTGGGAAGGGATGACTGTGACGAGCTTCAAACTCGCGAGTGTTGGGCGTAGTGACAGACGCAAAAGGATCAACGGACCCTATTCCAATATGATCGAGAACCAACAACTGATTAGCCGTGCGGTGACAACGCATTTGTACCATTTTCACTGAGAGGATGGCAGGTAGCCATTGACAATGGTGAAACCCAACATAAGCTTGCCATGGAAAGGAGTATGAGTGATTGGATGAAGACAATAGGAAAGCAGAAGTTCAAGAAGAACAAAGCATCTTCATACGCTTATCTGAAATTCTCACCAATGAATTACATAAGTATCTCTATCTTATTTTATGTTTTATTTATCTTTTAAATATCTTAAACTCCATAACCATTTGAATTCACCTGACTGAGATTTACAAGATGACCATAGCTTGCTTCAAGCCGACAATCTCCGTGGGATCGACCCTTACTCACGTAAGGTTTATTACTTGGATGACCCAGTGCACTTGCTGGTTAGTTGTGCAGAGTTGTGACAAAGAGTTGAGATTACAATTGTTCGTATCAAGTTGTTGGCACCATTGATGATCACAATTTCGTGCATCATTCACTATCAAAAGAGGTTGAGGTTTCCTTTCTCCTCCCTGTTATACAATGGACAAGTACAAGAAACAGCAAATGCAGAGTCCACTATTTCACTAGCCTTTTTCAATTGTTTTCATTAAGTTTCATGCATTTCGTAGGTAATAAGTAAGTATTTGGATGAGAAATTCATGCTTGTCTTGATTCAATCAAATATTGTTAATTTTGTGCATTTTCATGAGATTTATGCAAAGAATTGTTTGATGCTATGAATAATGCATCATCTTGAGAATTATAGCAAACTTTGATGCAAATGTTTGGTTGATGATAGGTGGAAAGGAAGCTAAGAAAAGGAAAGGCAAAGAAGCAACAAGAAGGCCATGAAAGGAAGCAAAGGGAAGCAATGTTGGAGCCAAAGTTGGTGCTCCAACGTTGCTGGAAATGTTGCTCCTCACAGCCTGAAGGAGTCTACTTCAAAAAAGAATAACTTGAGCTACAGAGCTCCAAATGAGGTGATTCCAAAGGCATTGGAAAGTAGGAATCCAGAGATTTCCAAGCTTATATGGAACTACATGGTGGAAACTAAAATTGAGGGAGAAAACTTCCCCGAAAAGTGCATAGACGAACATGCTTCCAACCTGTAGTAAGGCCAGCTGACCTCTACACCTTCAATGGAGTATAACTCGAGCTATGGAGCTCCAAATGATGCGCTTCGAATGGCATTAAAAGGTATACATTCAGGGATTTCCAACAATATATAATAGTATAGGGTGGACAATACATTTGACCTTTCGAATCTGGAATTTTTACCAACATTGGTGTAAACGTTAGTGTGCCAACGTTGCCTCCAACGTTGCACACCGATGCCAGCGACCCTGTCCCCTTCAAAGGAGCATAACTTGAGTTGTAAATGTTCAATTGAGGTGATTCTAGTTCGGTTAAAAAGCTGACATTCAGAGCTTTCCAACCATATATAATAGTCTATTGTGGGCATGAAATCGGCAACGACGCCATAAACTTGGTACACTCGAAAACTGTCTCTCAATAATTTCCTACCGGCATGTGCACCGGATTGTCGTCAAGTAAAACTCACTGTAGAGTGAGGTCGAATCCCACAGGGATTGGTTGGTTGATCAATTTTAATTGGAGAATTGTGCTAGTTGAGCGAAATCAAAATTGGGTTGAGATTGCGGAATGTAAATTTGGCAGGAAACATAAATTGCAAGAAATTAAATAAAAAAAATTAAAGTACGAGAAATTAAATGACAGAATCTTAAATTGCAAGAAATTAAATGGGAATGGGGATTAAGCATGAAATTAAAGAGCAGAATGTAATGAGAATGGGTAAGATCGGAGTAGGGAATTCATTGGGTTTTGGGAGATATTGAACTCTAAGGATCAAATCATTTTTCTCTCTTCCTCAATCAATGTATTCATTGACATTGCTTGGCAATCTTAGATGATTGGATCCCAATGTCTTGGCTCACCAATCTCTCTAAGCATGATCGATTGCCAATGTCTTGATTTAATTGCTCATGGGAAGAGTTGAAGTCCGGTCACTGATTATACCACACAAATTCATAGATCAAAGTATTGGTAGGATTAAATGTCACAATATCCATCCAACCCCCAATCTAATCCAATGTGAGAAAGCAATTCTAGCATGAATTCTTCATCCCTCTCTCAAGGATCCGAAGAATTCCAATTATGGATAGCTTCTTTGTCAAGACAACTATCCAATTAAATTAAGATCGAAAGCTTTCTAACAAAAATCAAGAGAAAAGAAAAAGGAAGAAGATGAAAATGACTATTGATCCATTGAATTACAATAGAGCTCCCTAACCCAATGAAAGGGGTTAGTTGTTCATAGCTCTCAAAATGGAAAATGGAATTGAAAGATACATTGGTGAATTGAAAGAATTACCAAAAAATTAAAATCCGCTGAAAAGTAAAAGTGCTCTCTAACTTAAATTCTAAGCTATTTATAAACTTTCTTCCATTAATCTTTAATCTCTGAATTGGGCTTTTGGCCTTGATTGAATTGGGTGGAAGTTGCTCCAATTGGTTTCCCTTGCTGTTGGGAAGAGATCTGTTTGAATTACACAATTCTGTTGCTCATGTTGGAGTCCACGTTTGATGGCCAACGTTGACTCAAACGCATCTCTGAAAAACCAGTTCTGCTTGCTGTCATTAGCGTTTGACTCAACGTTAAAGTGCCAACGTTCTTCTACCCACGCGTACGCATGCCTTGCGCATTTGCGCCCTTGGGGTCACAATGCGCATCCACGCATGAGCGTGGATGTAAAAATCCCATTTCCAGTTTTAAAAACATGTAGAAGAGCGTTGGCCTCATCGTTGGACTGGCAACGTTCCCTCCAACGTTGGCCTATCCACGCTTACACGTGATGTACGCATGCACGTAGATTCTCAAAAGTTAAGCCCACGCGTACAGGCCCTAGATGCGTACGCGTCGTTATGCTTTTTCAAATTCATAAGTTTGGGATCAAAATCGCGCACGTTGGCCACCAACATTTGAGGTAGCGTTTAGGTCCAACGTTACCCATCCACGCGTGCGCGTCAGCTACGCGTGCGCATGGATTGTCAGAATTTCCAGTCCACACGTGCGCATGGATTGTCAGAATTTCCAGTCCACACGTGTGCGTTGCTGCAGATTTTCAAAATCTCCAGAAAGCTCATTTATTCACAATGTTGGGGGTAACGTTGGATTGCCAACGTTCTCTCCAACATGGGCACCAGCAAATTATGTAGAACTTTACTCTGCTTCTTTCTCAACGTTTGAGGCAACGTTGGTGGTCCAACTTGGCCACCGATGTTGCTTTTTGTTCATTCTTTTCATGTTCCTTCTTCAACTTCCTCCCATGCTTTCCTTCACCTATCATCAACCAATCCATGCATCAAAGCCTTGCTAAAGTCATGAGAATTCTCATCATTCTTAGCACACAAGTAATTATAGCATAATTCTCATGAAATTACATAAAATTAATTATGGTTAGATGAATCTAGGCATACATGAATTTCTAACCCAATTGTTTACTTATAACTCAAGAAAGTGCATAAACCTATTAAAAACAATGAAAAAGGCTAGTGAAACTAGCCTAAGTTGCCCTGGCATCACTACGACTTCTAAAAATAAAATTTATATATGTAATATAGTGAAAAAGATTTATAACTAGGAGCCTTTGAAGAGAAGTTAAAATCAAAAATGGTAAAACAAAAAGCGCAACACTCACAATACGTAAACGATAAACAGAAAAGATAAGAGAAGATAATATAGATATAACCGAAAGAGATTTCCAAGGTACAAATATTAAAGCTCAAGACTCGGCTCGCGAAGATAAACCTGCTTGAGCACATAAGTATATAACATATATATAAGAGAACCCAAGAATAGACCCAAAATACAGAGTTACAGAACCTATTTCTCCAGAATAACCTCTACGAGGAAGTTAATACATCAGTACATAAGTAGTGGAGATAAAAGTATCTTTATATATACATATATTCAAAATAAAGTCCCAAAGACAAGGATCTCCGCTATCAAAAGCTTTTAGTATGCCTCATCGAGGTGCCTCACGTCTTGCATCTGAAAACCACAAAATATGTATGGGATGAGAACTAGAGGTTCTCAGCATGGTAACGGTGCCCACATAACTAATATATAAGGTCCCGGAAAAGCCAAAGGCAATCCTAGAACTTCTGACAATCGATTCAAACTTAAAACTAACATTTTAAACCATAATCAGTGTGAGGTATCTAAGGATTCCTGGTTCTATCTAACTTCCTAACTTAACCCCTAAGCTCTTCATCTCTTTCTCCAATCCTCTGAAACACCGATGCGTAGACAGACAAAGCAGACAATATCGTTCTAGCAGGTGGTCTGGGCTGTCATAGATGGTATTAGAGCCGGAGCCAGGATTGATGTGCCAGCGAAGGCGCTGGGCTCCCTTAGGGGGTGGATTGTAAGGTCCCACATCGGTTGGGGAGGGGAACGAAGCATGCCTTATAAGGGTGTGGATATCTCTCCCTAGCATGACGCGTTTTGACTTGTGAGTGTGGGGGCTTCGGCTATCATCCCTATCATCAAAGGCAAAACCGTGAGGCCTTGTGTGCCAAAGCGGACAATATCGTGCTAGCGGGTGGTCTGGGCTGTTACAGAAAACAAAGCTGAAACTTGCATGTGATTGTAACATAATAAGGCACATTTGCCAAAAATTTATTTTATTTGGAGTGAGAAAGAGGTATCTCTGGGAAAAGAAATTTATCATTTCAAATGAATCTGCTCCCTTCTTTGTTATCTTGAATTTTTCATCAGACTTGCCCATTCAAAATTCAGTATAATATTATATAGGTAAGTTGAATATACTACTCTATGTTATGTTACATACGATGTTCCTACTCCTTAGTAGTATGCTTTCTTTTTCATCTCTTGTTATATTTCTTTTTCTTAATTCATCACCTTGAATAGGAAGAGGAAAAAACAAAAAAAAAAAGAGGAAACATTATTTCCAAATGGAGAAAAACCTTTTCTATATCCTCATATCTCTAAATTATTATTGACTATATATGTCTATTTATCTTAATTAATTATATAAAGACTAAGATGCATTTTACACCATGGAAGAAGCTAAGGTTCATACATATATTGGATTTATTTTTCTATGAAAAAATATTTGAATTTATATAATATAATATATAATTACTATGGCTGAAAAGTTTTGGAGAAATCTCTTTACAAATTTATCCACATAGAAGATAACGTTGTTCAGTTTTCAGAAGAATATAGTGTAGGAACATGATTAATTTTTGTAATAGAGAAATAATTGAGATGATTGATTTTGTGACAGAGATTAAGACTTGAGAGAAAACAAAGCTGAAACTTGCATGTGCTTGTAACATAAAAAGGCACATTTGCCAAAAATTTATTTTATTTGTAGTGAAAAAGAAGTATCTCTTGAAAAAAAATTATCACTTTAAATGAATCTGTTCCATTTTGTTGTCTTGAATTTTTCATCAAACTTGTCAATTAAAAATTCAATATAATATTATATAGCTAATTGAATATACTACTCTATGTTATGTTACATACCATGTTCCTACTCCTTAGTAGTATGCTTTCTTTCTCATCTCTTGTTATATTTCTTTTTTCTAATTCATCACCTTGAATAGAAAGAGAAAAAACAAAAAAACAAAAACATCATTTTCATTTGGAGAAAACCTTTTTCTATATCCTTATGTCTCAAAATTGTTATTGACTATATATGTCTATCTACCTTAATTACTTATATAAAGACTAAGATGCATTTTACACCATGAAAGAAGCTAAGGTTCATACATATGTAAATTGTAAGGTTGTGAAAATTCTATTACAATTTTTTTGAATTAATAATTTACGTATATTAATTTTAAATTTGGAGATATTTAATTATTGTTATATAATATATAATTTGGGTGAAAGGTGCTAAAGAAAATCCAAAGTTTATTAAAGGGGGTTTATTCTTTAAGAAAGAAGACAAATATTAGATTTATTTTGCTAAGAAAAAAATATTTAATACAAATATTATTTGAACATGATTGATTTTTGTGACAGAGAAATAATAGAGATGATTGATTTTGTGACAAAGATTAATATTTGAGAGATAACAAAGCTGAAACTTGCATGTGCTTGTAATATAATAAGGCACATTTGCCAAAAATTTATTTTATTTAGAGTGAGAAAGAAGTATCTCTTGCAAAAAAAATTATCACTTCAAATGAATCTGCTCCCTCTTTCTTGCCTTGAATTTTTCGTCAGACTTGTCAATTCAAAATTCAATATAATATTATATAGCTAATTAAAAATACTATTCGATGTTATGTTACATACCATGTTCGTACTCATTAGTAGTATGCTTTCTTTTTCATCTTTTGTTATATTTCTTTTTCCTAATTCATCACTTTGAATAAAAAGAGGGAAAAGGAAAAAAAAAAGGAAACATCATTTTCATATGGAGAAAACCCTTTTCTATATCCTCATGTCTCTAAATTATTATTTACTATATATGTCTATCTATCTTAATTAATTATATAAAGACTAAGATGCATTTTACACCAAAGAAGAAGCTAAGGTTCATACATATGTAAGTTACGTATATCAATTTTAAATTTGGTGATATTTAATTATTGTTATGTAATTTATAATTTGGGTGAAAGGTGCCAAAAAAAATTCAAAACTTATCAAAAGGAGTATATTCTTTAAGAAAGAAGACAAATATTGGATTTAGTTTTCTATAAAAAAATATTTGAATCTATATAACATAATATATAATTACTATGGCTGAAAAGTTTGGAAGGAATCCCTTTATAAATTCATGCACATCGAAGATAACATTTTTCAGTTTTCAAAATAATAGAGTTTTGGAACATGATTGATTTTTATGGTAGAGAAATAATAGAGATGATTGATTTTGTGATAGTGATTAAGATTTGAGAGAAAACTAAACTGATACTTGTTTTTGTTTGTAACATAATTAGGCACATTTGCCAAAAATTTATTTTATTTGGAGTGAGAAAGAAGTATCTCTTGAAAAAAAAATTACCACATCAAATGAATCTGCTCCCTTCTTTGTTGACTTAAATTTTTCATTAGACTTGTCAATTAAAAATTGGATATAGTATTATATAGCTAATAGAATATACTACTCTATGTTATGTTACATACCATGTTCCTACTCCTTAGTAGTATACTTTTTTTTTCTATCTCTTTTTATATTTCCTTTTCCTAATTCATCACTTTGAATAGGAAAAGAGAAAAAAAAGGAAACATCATTTTTATACCGAGAAATTCCTTTTATATATCCTCATATATCTAAATTATTATTGACTATATATATATCTATCTACCTTAATTAATTTTATAAATACTAAGATGCATTTTACACCATGAAAGAAGCTAAGGTTCATACATATATAAATTGTAAGGTTGTGAAAGTTATATTACAATTTTCATGAATTAATAAGTTACGTATATCAATTTTAAATCTGTAGATATTTAATTATTATTATATAATATATAATTTGGGTGAAAGGTGCCAAAGAAAGTCCAAAACTTATCAAAGGGGGTATATTCTTTAAGAAAGATAATAAATATTGAATTTATTTTATAATATAATATATAATTACTATGGCTGAAATGTTAGGGAGAAATCTCTTTACAAATTTATCCACATAGAAGATAACGTTGTTCAGTTTTTAGAATAATACTGTAGGATTATGATTGAATTTTGTAATAGAGAAATAATAGAGATGATTAATTCTGTGACAGATATTAAGACTTAAGAGAAAATAAAGCTGAAACTTGCATGTGCTTGTAACATAGTAAGGCACATTTGCCAAAAATTTATTTTATTTGTAGTGAGAAAGAAGTATCTCTTGAAAAAAAATTATCACTTCAAATGAATTTGTTCCCTTTTTGTTGTCTTGAATTTTTCATCAGACTTGTCAATTAAAAATTCAATATAATATTTATAGCTAACTAAATATACTACTCTATGTTATGTTACATACTATGTTCCTACGCTCCTTAGTAGTATGCTTCCTTTTTCATCCATTGTTATATTTCTTTTTCCTAATTTATCACCTTGAATAGGAAGACGAGAGAACAAAAAAAAAAAAGAAAACATCATTTTCATATGGAGAAAATCCTTTTCTATATCCTCATGTCTCTAAATTCTTATTGAGTATATATGTCTATCTAACTTAATTAATTATATAAAGACTAAGATGCATTTTACACTATGGAAGAAGCTAAGGTTCTTACATATATAAATTGAAAGATTGTGAAGATTCTATTATAATTTTCTTGAATTAATAAGTTACGTATATTAATTTTAAATTTGGAGATATTTAATTATTGTTATATAATATATAAATTGAGCGAAAGGTGTCAAAGAAAATCCAAAGCTTATCAAAGGGGGTATACTCTTTAAGAAAGAAGACAAATATTGGATTTATTTTGCTACAGAAAAAATATTTAAATCTATATAATATAATATATAATTACTATGGCTAAAAATTTAAGGAGGAATCTCTTTACAAATTCATGCACATAAAAGATAACGTTGTTCAGTTTTCAGAATAATACAGTATAGGAACATAATTGATTTTTGTGATAGAGAAATAATAGAAATTATTCTGTAACAGAGATTAAGATTTGTGAGCAAACAAAGCTGAAACTTGCATGTGCTTATAACATAGTAAGGCACTTTTTTCCAAAAATTTATTTTGTTTGGAGTGAGATAAAAATATCTCTTGAAAAAAAAAATTATCACTTCAAATGAATTTGCTCCCTTTTTTGTTGTCTTAAATTTTTCATTTGACTTGTCAATTTCAAAATACAATATAATATTATATAGCTAATTGAATATACTACTCTATGTTATGTTACATACCATGTTTCTACTCCTTAGTAGTATGCTTCTTTTTTCATATCTTGTTATATTTCTTTTTCCTAATTCATCACCTTGAATAAGAAGAGAAAAAAAAAAGAAAACATTATTTTCATTTGGAGAAAACCCTTTTCTATATACTTATGTCTCTAAATTGTTATTGATTATATATGTCTATCTACCTTAATTAATTATATAAAGACTAAGATGCATTTTATACCATGGAAGAAGCTAAGGTTCATACATATGTAAATTGTAAGGTTGTGAAGATTCTATTACAATTTTTTTGAATTAATAAGTTATGTATATCAATTTTAAATTTGGAGATATTTAATTATTGTTATATAATATATAATTTGGGTGAAAGGTGTCAAATAAAATCCAAAACTTATCAAAGGGGTATATTCTTTAAGAAAGTAGATAAATATTGGATTTATTTGCTACAAAAAAATATTTAAATTTGTATAATATAATATATAATTACATATAATATATAATTACTATGGCTGAAAAGTTAGGGAGGTATCTCTTTACAAATTCATGTATATAGAAAATAACGTTGTTTAGTTTTTAGAATAATAAAGTATAAGAACATGATTGATTTTTGTGACAAAAAAATAATAGAAATGATTGATTTTGTGACAAAGATTAAGATTTGAGAGAAAATAAAACTGAAACTTGCATGTACTTGTAATATGGTAGGCCCCTCCAATGTAACCTAAGTTAAAGAGTGCATATAATTATGTTAAATATATAATTATATTTAATAAATATATCATTGTCCTATTGTTACATTATTTTTTTTCCATAGTTAGTTATAAATTATTATGTTGTCTTTATTTGTTTTTATTTTATTTCATCTTGCACATTTAATTAAGTATTAGACTAAAAATAAATAAATAGACTTAATAAAAAATAAATAAATAATAATAATATATATTTTTAAATTAACCAATTAATTTATTATCTAACTAAAGATTAATTTTTAACCATAAGTGAAATTATTTATACCTTTTTTCTGTTATAAAAAATAAAAAGAGATAAGAAATGATATTATTTAATTTATTTATATAAAAGAATTTTGCACAGGGTTCATGTCACATTAGTCCATGTGTGAGGGTGAGGCATATGTTTGAGAATGAGATGACACCAATTGCTAGCTAAAAGCCTTCAAGAACCACTACGCGAATTCGAGCCATTACTCCGGCAACTAGTATTTTAATTCACTCTGGGGCTTCAACTCCGATGAGGCCCCAAAATGGTGGGATGGAATCTCATTCTAGTGAGGGTCATCAAGGATCATAGAATCCTTCTTGCAAGGTGTCTGAGAAGAAGGATGAAGATCATGCAAGGAAGTTGAGCCCTCTTGAAAGTTGAGCATTATCTTGGAATGAAGCAGAACGTGCTAAGTATATGGCCAGGTATATTATTATTTACATGATATGATCTGAACTTGTTTTGCGACGATGATTCTACTAGTTTGTTTAATATTATTTCAACCCTTTAACTTGATATAAACTTTTCAATTTTTTAAATTTCTCTTATAAAAATATGCCTTAGTCTATGTGAGTGTATAACCACTATTTTATGGTTTATAATGTGTTTAATTGTGTGGTTTTATCATGATCTTTACCCACTTATTCATATGATTAGCATGCATTTATATTTACTTCCTAAAATTATTACATGATTGAAAACTTGCTTCTTAGAAACTTTTAATTATGTATTTTAATTCTCCTTTATTCCATTCGATGCCGTGATCTGTGTGTTAAGTGTTTTAGGCTTTATAGGGCATGAATGAGTTGGAGATTGGAAAGGAAGCTTGCAAAAATGGAAGGAACACAAGAAATTGAGGAGATGACCCGCGAGAAGTGACGCGGCCGCATGGCTCACGCGACCGTGCGGATTGGAATAGCACAAGTGATGCGGAGGCGTGGATGACGCGCTCGCGTGGCAGGGCAAAACGCCGAATGACGCGGCCGCATGAATGACGCGATCGCGTGACGCGCGCGATCTGCATAATCTGCAGAATTCGCTGGGGGCAATTTTGGGCTCTGTTTTGACCCAGTTTCGGCCCAGAAAAGTAGACTAGAGCCAGAGAACATGCAGAGACCGAGAATAACATTCATTCTACACAATTTTTAGTTTTTAGATCTAGTTTTACTCTTCCTCTAGGTTTTCTCTGTACACATTCATAGTTCTTAGGATTTTATTTCTATTGCTCTTTGCATTGGGATATTGAGAAGAGTTATTACCTCATCAAGACTTCGTCATTCTAGTTCGTTTTCTTTACTTGGCTCTTACTCTTCCATGTCCTTTAATTTACTCAATTTTACTATTGAATTATTTTTAGAATTTATTAATACAAGAATTACTTTTATTTTTAATTGATTTCTTTGATTTTTATTTATCATGTCTTTCTATAATTCCCTTTCCTATGTTATGAATTCTACATTCACAATGAGTGAGTAGTCCCCTAACTTGATGGGGAGTTGATTGAAAGGAACCCTTGAGTTGGAATGCTCAAAAAGAAAAATTGTAATTGGGTTTATTGTTGGATTGCCCTCTAGTCACTGACACCAATCCCTCTTAATTGAGTGGGTTGGAACTTGTGAATAGAAGTAGCATTCCAACTTGTTTGACTTTTCCTTACCTAGTAAGGGATAACTAAACAGGACAATCTTCAATTGTCAATTAATCTTGAGAGTATTCCAACAAGAATAGGGCTTCCAGCTAATATACTCCCAGTCAAGGCTTTTATTTAATTTACATAAATTCTCTAATTTAATTTCCTGTTATTCAATTCAAACCATTTTGAAAACATCTGATTAATAAAATAGCACACCTTTCTGCAACTCGTTGGCAGACGACCTGTGATTCATACTCCCAGTATTTTAATTTTAATTTTTGTGACACCCTTCTAAATTGATAAGCGGATTTCTGGTTGGTTAAGAACTATACTTGCAACGCATATCTTATAACAATTCTTGACTCGCCAATTTCCGCCACGTCAATTTTTGGCACCGTTGCCGGGGAGTTGCAATAGAGTGCTAAAGTTATTAATTAGAATTTATTTATTTGCATTTTATTTCATCCGGCTACTATGAGCTGCTTGTTTATTTCGTTAGATGACGCGTTCACTTCCTGATCCAAGCTTGCCAGTATTCGATCCTGAGATTGAAAGAACTATTTCACGAATAGGGCAAGCTCAGCGTCGGTTAGTCCTCTCTGAGGGCGGATCCGAAATGTCACTTGAGAAAGAAACTAGCCCCCGTTCTACTGATTTGGTTGATTTACGTGCAGGTGACATGGCAGCAGCTAGAAGAGTTACTATCCAGGAGGCTGGAGCCCCTGATTTTTCAATGCAACCGTTTCAAGCGCATCACCCAGCGGTGGCTACAAACATTGAAATAAAGACTGCACTACTCAATTTGATGCCCAAGTTTCATGGCTTACCTACTCAAGAGCCTATCAAGCACCTGAGAGATTTTCAAGCAGCCTGTTCTACTGTCAGGCGTGATGGTGAAAATGAAACTTCAATTTTGTTGAAAGCTTTCCCGTTTTCTCTTGAGGGAAAGGCAAGAGAGTGGTACTACACTCAACCCGCAGCAACTGTATCCGACTGGGATACACTTAGAAGAGAATTTTTGGAAAAGTTCTTTCCAGTTGAAGTTACTGATAAACTGAGGAAAGACATTTCCATGATCGTTCAGGACGAATCTGAGACTCTCTATGAATAGTGGGAGCGCTTCAATAATCTTCTGGAAGCATGCCCCCACCATATGATTGACAAGATAGTGTTACTCGGTTACGTCACACAGGGCATGAGGCCCCAAGATAAGACCACATTGGAAAGTGCTAGCAATGGGTCTATGAAAATGTACAAGACCACTGATGAGGCATGGCAATTGATCAACGACTTAGCAGAATCTACTCGGAATTACAGGCAGAAACAAGGCCGTTCAAAAGCCGTTGCAGAAGTATCCTCTAGCAGAGAGACTGCTGCTCTAACTCAGAGTATCTGTGAAATGACCAACTTGCTGAAGCAGATGCAATTGAATCAACAACAAGTTTAGCAAGCTCAACCTTCTCCACCACAGCAAAGCCAACAGTTAGTCCCACAGAGAGTTTGTGGAGTCTGTGCTGATTAAAGCCATTATACTGATGAATGTCCGCAGCTCCAGCAGGAAGACAACACTGTGGCAGCCACTCATAACTTCTATGACCGCCCCAACCAAGGGTACAATCAAGGTGGCAATTACAGCCATGGATGGCAGGACAATTCTAACCAGAATTGGAGGGACAATAACAACAGAGGAGGCAGAGACAATCAGAGAAATCAGAGGTGGAATAATAACAACAACAGGCAGCAGAACTAGAACCAGCCTTACAGAGCACCTCACCTGAGGCAATCCCAAGGACCACAGAATAACCAACAGCAGACCTCTCAAATTACTTATCCTTCTTCATCTTCTAATGACGACTTACTACAATCTATTGATCGGAGACAACAGACCATGGAAAATAACCTTTATGCTACACTAAATGGTCTGAACTCTACTTTGCAAGCTCTTGTCTCATAGATTGGATCAATGAATAACTCCAATAACCAGCCTTTGAGCTCCAGTGGAATCCCCTCTCAACCATTATCCAATCGAAAGGGTGGCATTAATGCCATCACCCTAAGGTCCGGAACCACACTGCAGGAGAGGAATCAGGAGGAGCCAAGCCCACCAGAACACGCCTCAGCTGAAGAGGTAGTGGAAATAGAAGATGTTGAAGAGGAAGAGGACATACAGGACATGGCTGAAAAAGAAGAAGTTCAACCACAGGAGGAAGCACCAAAGGGCGCAGACACTATAGAAGACACCACTCCCATTCCATTTCCACAACTTGCAAGGAAGCCCAGGAAGCAGCTGGAACCTGATCCCAAAATGGTAGAGATGTTCAAAAAGGTTGAGGTAACTGTTCCTCTTTTTGATGTTATTTAACAGGTACCTAAATATGCAAAGTTTCTAAAAGATTTATGTATACATAAAGACAAAATTAATGAATTAGAAACTATTCCTTTAGGTAGTTTCATATCTGCTTTAATGGGAGGTTTACCTGAAAAGTGTAGTGACCCAGGTCCATGTATGGTTAATTGTACTATTGGTGGTGTAGTATTTTCTGACTGCATGTGTGATTTAGGAGCATGTGTGAGTATAATGCCTTTGTCTATATATGATATTTTGAGGCTCCCTCCATTAAAAAGGTCGGCAGTTTGTTTTGTGTTAGCAGATAAAAGCATTATTACAGTGGCTGGAGTTGCTGAAGATGTATTAGTGGGCATTAAGGGGCTCACATTTCCCATTGATTTTTATATCCTAGAGATGCCCCAAAATGACTCAGAGAAGCCATCATCAATCCTACTCGGAAGACCATTCCTGAAGACCTCGAAGTTCAAATTAGATGCTTTTTCAGGAACATACTCTTTTGAAATAGATGGCCGAGTAGTAATCTTCAATCTGAATGGAGTTATGAAGCATCCTCCGGAGGATCATTCTATCCTCCAGTGTGACATCATAAATGAAACTGTGGCTGAAGTTCACCAGGAGGAATTTGAAGAGAAGTACATAGGACAAGGTCCAAATGTGGGGACATTCTCAAAGGACAATAACGGTGCTTTACCATTGTTACCAGCTCTAGACAACACAGAGCCTGACCATGATCAGAAGTTAGAATTAAATCCCCTTCCTCCACACCTCAAATATGCTTTCCTTGAAGATGAGCAGAAGTTTCCAGTTATCATTGCAAGGGAACTCACTTCTCAACAGGAAGAGCAGTTACTTAGTGTGCTGAGGAGACACAAGAAGGCAATTGGTTGGAGTTTGGTAGACATAGTAGGCATCAACCCTCAAGTCTGTGAGCATAGGATATTTTTAGAAGAGGGAGTAAGACCTGTCTGTCAACCCCAGAGAAGACTGAACCCCACTATCTTAGAGGTTGTCAAGAAGGAAGTGACCAGACTACTGGAGGCAGATATCATCTACCCCATTTCAGACAGTGAATGGGTAAGCCCAGTACAAGTGGTGCCCAAGAAGTCTGGAGTCACTACAGTGAAGAATGAGCATGGAGATCTGGTGTGCGAAATCGTGATCGATCCTTCCTTGGTAACGACGCTAAAAACTAAATACGCACGTTCATGTTCTTAATTCTATTTCACAACTTCGTACAACTAACCAGCAAGTGCACTAGGTCGTCCAAGTAATACCTTACGTGAGTAAGGGTCGAATCCCACGGAGATTGTTGGTATGAAGCAAGCTATGGTCATCTTGTAAATCTCAGTCAGGCGGATTAAATTGTTTTAAGAAATTATAGTGGATGAAAATAAATAAAATATAAAATAGGATAGTGGTACTTATATAATTCATTGGTGAGAATTTTAGATAAGTGTATAGAGATGCTTTCATCCCTCTGAACCTCTGCTTTCCTTGTGTCTTCATCCAATCCTTCCTACTCCTTTCCATGGCAAGCTGTATGTAGGGCATCATCGTTGTCAATGGCTACTTCCCATCCTTTCTGTGAAAATGGTCCGATGCGCTGTCACTGCATGGCTAATCATCTGGAGGTTTTCGATCATACTGGAATAGGATTCACCCTCCTTTTGCGTATGTCACTATGCCCAGTACTCGCGAGTTTGAAGTTCGTCACAGCCATCCCTTCCCAGATCCTACTCGGAATACCACAGACAAGGTTTAGACTTTCCGGATCTCAAGAATGGCCATCCATGGGTTCTAACTTATACCACGAAGATTCTAATATCTCAGACTCGGTCCTCTGTACTTGGTGGATATCTTAGAATAGGAATAAGCTTGAATTGAATAGAAAAATAGTAGTACTTTGTATTAATTCATGAGGAACAGCAGAGCTCCATACCTTAATCTATGGTGTGTAGAAACTCTACCGTTTGAAAATACATAAGTGATAATGGTCCAGGCATGGATGAATGGCCAGCCCCCATGAAAATCTAAGATAGCATAAAACTAATCAAAGATCCCTTACAAAGATAGCATAAAGTCCTATTTATACTAAACTAGTTACTAGGGTTTACATAAATGAGTAAATGATGCAAAAATCCACTTTCGGGACCCACTTGGTGTGTGCTTGGGCTAAGCTTGAAGTTTACACGTGGAGAGGTCATTCTTGGAGTTGAACGCCAGTTTGTAACGTGTTTCTGGCGTTGAACTCCACTTTGCAACTTGTTTCTGGCGCTGAACGCCAGACTACAACATGGAACTGGCGTTCAACGCCAGTTTGCGTCATTTAAACTCGGGCAAAGTATGGACTATTATATATTGATGGAAAGCCCTGGATGTCTACTTTCCAACGCAATTAGAAGAGCGCCATTTGGAGTTATGTAGCTCCAAAAAAGCCACTTTGAGTGCAGGGAAGTCAGAATCCAACAGCATCTGCAGTCCTTCTTCAACCTCTGAATCTGATTTTTGCTCAGGTCCCTCAATTTCAGCCAGAAAATACCTAAAATCACAGAAAAACACACAAACTCATATTAAAGTCCAGAAATGTGATTTTTAATTAAAAACTAACAAAAATATACTAAAAACTAACTAAATCATACTGAAAACTATGTAAAAACAATGCCAAAAAGCGTATAAATTATCCGCTCATCACAACACCAAACTTAAATTGTTGCTTGTCCCCAAGCAACTGAAAATCAAATAGGATAAAAAGAAGAGAATATACTATAAATTCCAAACTATCAATGAAACATAGCTCCAATCAGATGAGCGGGACTTGTAGCTTTTTGCCTCTTGAATAGTTTTGGCATCTCACTTTATCCATTAAAGTTCAGAATGATTGGCATCTATAGGAACTCAGAGTTCAGATAGTGTTATTGATTCTCCTTGTTCAGTATGTTGATTCTTGAACACAGCTACTTTATGAGTCTTGGCCGTGGTCCTAAGCACTTTGTTTTCCAGTATTACCACCGGATACATAAATGCCACAGACACATAACTGGGTGAACCTTTTCAAATTGTGACTCAGCTTTGCTAAAGTCCACAATTAGAGGTGTCCAGGGTTCTTAAGCACACTCTTTTTTTGCTTTGGACCTTGACTTTAACCGCTCAGTCTCAAGTTTTCACTTGACACCTTCACGCCATAAGCACGTGGTTAGGGACAGCTTGGTTTAGCCACTTAGGCCAGGATTTTATTCCTTTAGGCCCTCCTATCCACTGATGCTCAAAGCCTTGGATCCTTTTTTATTATCCTTGCTGATAAACCACTATTTTATGGTTTATCTTGTACTTAATTGAGTGATTTTTATCTACTCTTTACCCACTTATTCATACTGTTTGCGTGGTTTTACATTTGCCTTCCTAATTATGAGCTTTAATTGAAAACATGTTTCTTTGGCCTTATATTTGCTAATATTAAATCCTCTCTTATCACCATTAGATACCTTGATATGTGTGTTAAGTGATTTCAGAGATTACAGGGCAGGAATGGCTCAGAGGATAGAAAGGAAGCATGCAAAAGTGGAAGGAATACAAGAAGTTGAAGAAGTTGCTAAGCTGTCCAGCCTGACCTCTCTGCACTAAAATGGCTATAACTTGAGCTACAGAGGTCTAAACGATGCGGTTCTAGTTGCGTTGGAAAGCTAACGTCCGGGGCTTCGATTTGATATATAATATGCTATAGTTCCCCTGACGCTAGGTGATGCGACCGCGTGATCCATGCGGCCGCATCGCAGTGACGGAAATTAGCGCATTTGAATTCGTAACCAGCGAATTCTGGGCTATTTCTGACCCAGTTTGCGGCCCAGAAAACACAGATTAGAGGCTATAAAGTGGGGGAATGCATCCATTCATAGGGAGCTCGCATTTTTATTACTTCCCATGATTTAGATTTAGTCTTGAGAGAGGTTCTCTCCTCTCTCTCAGGATTTAGGACTTCTCTTAGTTTTTAAGAGTGACTCTCGATCCAGGTTTTATGTTCCTTTGTTTTAAGCTTCCCTTTTCACTTTTATTTATTTATTCTAGCACTTGAGTTGATTATTTACTTTTACAATTTGATTTATGAATTATTCCATGTTACAGATTGTTATTTGAATTAATGATTATTTGAGGTATTCCAGTTATTGATTGCTTTCTCTTTAATTTGTGTTACCATTGCTTTCCATCTAAGGACATTTTTATTCCAACAATTTTACTTTTTCCCTTTTTGGTCTTGGTTAAGAAATCAGTAACTCAACATTATTAACCTCAGCATAATTGATAATCGTTATCTTGCTAATTAAACTGAACTTCAATAATCCCAACCTTTTCTTAGAAAATAATTAGGATTCGAAGGTCAAACTAATTAGTCCCTTGACTTTCCTTTATTTTAGTAAAGGTTAACTAAGTGGAACTTAGATTCAACTTTCATTATTGTTGATAGAGATAACTAAGTTGGACTTCTAATTTCTCTTACCTTGCCAAAAGTTGCTTTACAGCATTTATTTATTTTAATTGCCATTTACTTTACTTGTCATTCAAATCACTTGCTTCTCACCTTCTAAACCCCAATTACAACCTTTATAGCCGATAATAAGAACATACTTTCTTGCAGTTCCTTGAGAAGACGACCCGAGGTTTGAATACTCGGTTAACAATTTTTAAGGGGTTTGTTACTTGTGACAACCAAAACATTTGTACGAAGGAATTTCTGTTGGTTTAAAGACTATATCTACAACGCAACTGTTTTTATGAACTTCTTTACTGGCAAAAATCCCAACGTCACTTGCCTTTTGGTTTTAAGGGCTATTGGCTTTTTTTCTGCTTGTTTTTTCTTTTCTTTTTTTTTCTTTTTTTTCTTTTCTTTCCATTTTTTTTCGCCATTTTTTTCTACAAGCTTTTGTATTCACTGCTTTTTCTTGCTTAAAGAATCACTTTTATGATTTTTTAGATTATCAAATAACATTTCTCCTTTTCATTATTCTTTCAGGAGCCAACATATTTAACATTCATAAACATAAACTTCCAAAGACATATGCACTGTTCAAGCATACATTCAGAAAACAAAAAGTATTGTCACCACATCAAAATAATTAAACTAGTTTCAAGGATGAATTCGAAACCATGTACTTCTTGTTCTTTTGTAATTAAAACATTTTTCATTCAAGAGAGGTGATGGATTCATATTCACTACTTTAAGGCATAGACACTTGAATACTAATGATCATGTAATAAGACACAAATATAGATAAACATTTAACATAAAAATGAAAAACAGAAAATTTAAGAACAAGGAATGAGTCCACCTTAGTGATGGTGGCGTTTTCTTCTTGAGGAACCAATGATGTCCTTGAGCTCTTCTATGTCTCTTCCTTGTCTTTGTTGCTCCTCCCTCATTGCTTTTTGATCTTCTCTAATTTCATGGAGGTTGATGGAGTGCTCTTGATGTTCCACCCTTAGTTGTCCCATGTTGGAACTCAGTTCTCCTAGGGAGGTGTTGATTTGCTCCCAAAAATTCTGTGGAGGAAAGTGCATCCCTTGAGGCATCTCAGGGATTTCTTGGTGATGAGCTTCTTCATGCGTCCCTTGAGGTCCATGAATAGTCTCTCTTGTTGGCTCCATCCTTTTCTTAGTGATGGGCTTGTCCTCATCAATGAGGATATCTCCCTCTATGTCAATCCCAGCCGAGTTGCATAAAATGGCAAATGAGGTGAGGAAAGGCTAACCTTGCCACAGTGGAGGAATTGTCAGCCACCTTGTAGAGTTCTTGAGGTATAATCTCATGAACTTCCACTTCCTCCCCAATCATGATACTATGGATCATGATGGCCCGGTCTATAGTAACTTCAGACTGGTTGCTAGTGGGAATGATTGAGCGTTGAATGAACTCCAACCATCCTCTAGCTACAGGCTTAAGGTCCAATCTTCTTAGTTGAATCGGTTTGCCTTTTGAGTCAATCTTCCATTGAGCTCCTTCCACACATATGTCCATGAGGACTTGGTCCAACCTTTGATCAAAGTTGACTCTTCTTGTGTAGGGGCGTGCGTTTTCTTCCATCATTGGCAAGTTGAACGCCAGCTTTACATTTTCCGGACTGAAATCTAAGTAGTTCCCCCAAACCATGGTAAGATAATTCTTTGGGTTCGGGTTCTTACTTTGATCATGGTTCCTAGTGATCCATGCATTGGCATAGAACTCTTGAACCATTAGGATTCCGACTTGTTGAATGGGGTTGGTTAGAACTTCCCAACCTCTTCTTTGGATCTCATGTCGGATTTTCGGATACTCATTTTTCTTGAGTTTGAAAGGGACCTCGGGGATCACCTTCTTCTTGGCCACAACATCATAGAAGTGGTCTTGATGGGTTTTGGAGATGAATATTTCCTTCTCCCATGACTCGGAGGTGAAAGCTTTTGTCTTTCCTTTCCCTTTTTTAGAGGTTTCTCCGGTCTTAGGTGCCATCAATGGTAATGGAAAAATAAAAATCTTATGCTTTTATCACACCAAACTTAGAATATTGCTCGCCCTCGAGCAAGAGAAGAAAGAAAAGAAGAAGAAGAAGAGAAAATATGGAGGATAGTGGGGGGAGGTGTATTCGGCCAAGGTATAGAAGAGAGGGTTGTGTTGTGTGGAAATGAAGGAGGGATGGAGGGGTTTATATAGTGAGGGGAGAGGGGGTAGGTTCGGCCATTTTGGGTGGGTTTGGGTGGAAAAGTGATTTTGAATTTTGAAGGTAGGTGGGGTTTATAGGGAAGAGTGGATGGATGTGAGTGGTGAAGGGGTAATAGGGAAGAGAGTTTGAGGTGATTGGTAAAGGGTTTTGGGAAAGGGTGTTTATTAGAAAGAGAGGATGAATGTTGAGAAGAGGGAAGAGTATGAGTGGAGGTAGGTGGGGATCCTGTGGGGTCCACAGATGCTGAGATGATCCTGTGGGGTCCACAGATCCTGAGGTGATCAGGTCAATTTTATAGACTCCCAACACCAAACTTAGAGTTTGGATATGGGAGTTCAACACCAAACTTAGAGTTTGGCTGAGGCCTCCCAACACCAAACTTAGAGTTTGACTGTGGGGGCTTTAGTTGACTCTGTACTGAGAGAAGCTTTTCATGCTTCCTCTCCATTGTTACAGAAGGAGATCCTTGAGTTTTAAACACAAGGTTGTCCTCATTCAGTTGAAGGACCAACTCTCCTCTGTCCACATCAATCACAGCTCTTGCTGTGGTTAGGAAGGGTCTTCCAAGGATGATGGATTCATCCTCATCCTTTCCAGTGTCTAGGATTATAAAATTAGCAGGGATGTAAAGGCCTTCAACCCTTACTAGCACGTCCTCTACTAGTCCATAAGCCATCTTCATAGATTTGTCTGCCATCTCTAATGAGATTCTAACAGCTTGCACCTCAAAGATTCCCAGTTTCTCCATTACAGAAAGTGGCATGAGGTTTATCCCTGACCCAAGGTCACATAGAGCCTTTTCAAAGGTCATGGTGCCTATGGTATAAGGTATTAGAAACTTTCTAGGATCCTATTTCTTCTAAGGTAATGTCAGTTGATCCAGATCACTCAGTTCATTGATGAGCAAGGGAGGTTCATCTTCCCAAGTCTCATTACCAAATAATTTGACATTCAGCTTCATGATTGCACCAAGGTACTTGGCAACTTGCTCTTCAGTAACATCCTCATTCTCTACAGAATAAGAATACTCGTCAGAGCTCATGAAGGGCATAAGGAGGTTCAATGGAATCTCTATGGTCTCTAGATGAGCCTCAGAGTCCTTTGGTTTCTCAAAGGAAAACTCCTTGTTGATCATTGGACGTCCCAGGAGGTCTTCCTCACTGGGATTCACGTCCTCTTCCTCCCCTGTAGGTTCGGCCATTTTGGTTATATCAATGGCCTTGCACTCTCTCTTTAGATTCTCTTCTGTATTGCTTGGGAGAGTACTAGGAGGTGTTTCAGTGATTTTCTTACTCAGCTGGCCCACTTGTGCCTCCAAATTTCTTATGGAGGACCTTGTTTCACTCATGAAACTTAAAGTGCCCTTGGACAGATCAGAGACTAAGTTTGCTAAATTAGAGGTATTTTGTTCAGAATTCTCTGTCTGTTGCTGAGAAGATGATGGAAAAGGCTTGCTATTGCTGAGCCTGTTTCTTCAACCATTATTAAAGCCTTGTTGAGGCTTTTGTTGATCCTTCCATGAGAAATTTGGATGATTTCTCCATGATGAATTATAGGTGTTTCCATAAGGTTCTCCCATGTAATTTACCTCTGCTATTGCAGGGTTATCAGGATCATAAGCTTCTTCTTCAGAAGATGCCTCTTTAGTACTGTTGGATGCATTTTGCCATCCATTCAGACTTTGGGAAATCATGTTGACTTGCTGAGTTAACACTTTGCTCTGAGCCAATATGGCATTCAGAGCATCAATTTCAAGAACTCGCTTCTTCTGAGGCGTCCCATTATTCACAAAATTTCTCTCAGAAGTATACATGAATTGATTATTTGCAACCATGTCAATAAGTTCTTGAGCTTCTGCAGGCGTTTTCTTTAGGTGAATGGATCCACCTGCAGAATGGTCCAGTGACATCTTGGAGAACTCAGACAGACCAAAATAGAATATATCCAGAATGGTCCATTCTGAAAGCATGTCAGGAGGACACCTTTTGGTCATCTGCTTGTATCTTTCCCAAGCTTCATAGAGGGATTCACCATCTTTTGGATTTAAGGTCTGAACATCCACTCTAAGCTTGCTCAGCTTTTGAGGAGGAAAGAACTTAGCCAAGAAGGATGTGACCAGCTTATCCCAAGAGTTCAGGCTATCTTTAGGTTGTGAGTCCAACCATGTTCTAGCTCTGTCTCTTACAGAAAAAGGGAAAAGCATGAGCCTGTAGACTTCAGGATCTACTCCATTAGTCTTAACAATCTCACAGATCTGCAGGAACTCAGTTAAAAACTGGTAGGGATCTTCTGATAGAAGTCTATGGAATTTACAGTTCTGTTGCATTAGAGCAACTAATTGAGATTTCAGCTCAAAATTGTTTGCTCCAATGGTGGGGATTGAGATGCTTTTTCCATCAAACTTGGAAGTAGGTGTAGTATAATCACCAAGCATCCTCCTTGCATTGTTATTATTTTTGGCTGCCATCTCCTCTTCCTTTTCGAAAATTTCTGTAAGGTTGTCTCTGGATTGTTGTATTTTAGCTTCTCTTAGTTTCCTTTTTAAAGTCCTTTCAGGTTCAGGATCTGCTTCAACAAGAATGTTCTTATCCTTGCTCCTGCTCATATGACAAAGAAGGGAATAACAAAGAAAACATGGAATCCTCTATGTCACAGTATAGGGATTCCTTATGCAAGTATGAAAAGAGAAGAATATAAGAAGGATGAGAGGAAAAATTCGAACACAGAGAGGGAGATGGGGTTCGAATTTTGGGTGGAAGAGAAGTGTTAGTAGATGAATAAATAAATAGAAGAAGATGAGAGAGGGGGAATTTTGAAAATTAATTAAAATAAAATTTAAAATTTTAAAGTTAAATTTCGAAAATTAAATTTGAAATCAAATTTAATTAAAATTAAAATAACTAGTTAATTAAAAAGAAAATTTGAAAAAGAAGGAAGGGATTTTCGAAAATTAGAGAGAGATTTAGTTAGGTAGTTTTGAAAAAGATAAGAAACAAACAAAAAGTCAATTAGTTAGTTGAAAAAGATAAGAAGATAAGAAGTTAGAAGAGATATTTTAAAATCAAATTTTTGAAAAAGATAAGATTTAAAAAGATATGATAGAAATTTATTTTGAAAATAGATATGATTAAAAAGATATGATAGAAAAGATATGATTGAAAAGATATTAAGAAGATTTAAAAATTAAATTTGAAATTTTAAAATCAAAATTAATGACTTGACTCACAAGTAATCACAAGATATGATTCTAGAACTCAAAGTTTGAATCTTTCTTAACAAGCAAGTAACAAACTTGAAATTTTTGACTCAAAACATTAATTGTTGATAATATTTTTGAAAATTATGAGATAAAATTAAGAAAAAGATTTTTGAAAAATATTTTTAAAATTTTCGAAAATAAATAAGAAAAATGAAAAAGATTTGATTTTTGAAAAAGATAAGATTTTTAAATTGAAAATTTGATTTGACTCATGAGAAACAACTAAATTTTAAAAATTTTGAAAAAGTCAACTCAAATTTTCGAAAATTTATGAGAGAAAAAGGGAAAGATATTTTTTTATTTTTGAATTTTTAATGATAAGAGAGAAAAACATCAAAAAGACTCAATGTATGAAAATTATGAATCAAAACACATGATGCATGCAAGAACACTATGAATATCAAGATGAACACCAAGAACACTTTGAAGATCATGATGAACATCAAGAACATGTGTTTGAAAAATTTTTGATGCAAAGAAAACATGCAAGACACCAAACTTAGAAATCTTTAATGCTTAGACACTATGAATGCAAAGATGCACATGAAAAACAACAAAAGACACAAAATAAGAAAACATCAAGATCAAACAAGAAGACTTACCAAGAACAACTTGAAGATCATGAAGAACACTATGAGTGCATGAATTTTCGAAAAATGCATAAATTTTTTTAGAAAAAATGCAATTGACACCAAACTTAAAAATTGACTCAAGACTCAAACAAGAAACACAAAATAATTTTTTATTTTTATGATTTTATATTTTTTTTGTATTTTATTTTATTTTTTTTGAAAAACATATAGGAAAAAGAAAATAAGAAATTCAAAATTTTTTTAGAAGAATTCCAGGAATCTTTCAATGTTTAGCCTAAAGCTCCAATCCAAGGGTTGGACATGGCTTAATAGCCAGCCAGCTTTAGCATTCAAATCAGACATACAACAGCTGATACTTCAAATTAACTTGCCTCTATGCTGATGGTTTAGAAGCCTCAGTCCAAAAGAATTTGGACATGGCTTTACAGCCAACCAGGCTTCAACATGTTACATGAAACTCTAGAATTCATTCTTAAAAACTCTGAAATTTTTTTTTTCAAAAACAGGTGATACATTTTTTTGAAAGAATTTTTTTTTGAAAATAAAACAAAAAGAAAATTACCTAATCTGAGCAACAAGATGAACCGTCAGTTGTCCAAACTCGAACAATCCCCGGCAACGGCGCCAAAAACTTGGTGTGCGAAATCGTGATCGTTCCTTCCTTGGTAACGGCGCTAAAAACTAAATACGTACGTTCATGTTCTTAATTCTGTTTCACAACTTCGTACAACTAACCAGCAAGTGCACTGGGTCGTCCAAGTAATACCTTACGTGAGTAAGGGTCGAATCCCACGGAGATTGTTGGTATGAAGCAAGCTATGGTCATCTTGTAAATCTCAGTCAGGCGGATTAAATTGTTTTAAGAAATTATAGTGGATGAAAATAAATAAAATATAAAATAGGATAGTGGTACTTATGTAATTCATTGGTGAGAATTTCAGATAAGCGTATAGAGATGCTTTCGTCCCTCTGAACCTCTGCTTTCCTGCTGTCTTCATCCAATCCTTCATACTCTTTTCTATGGCAAGCTGTATGTAAGGCATCACCGTTGTCAATGGCTACTTCCCATCCTTTCTGTGAAAATGGTCCGATGCGCTATCACTACATGGCTAATCATCTGGAGGTTTTCGATCATACTGGAATAGGATTCACCCTCCTTTTGCGTTGGTCACTACGCCCAGTACTCGCGAGTTTGAAGTTCGTCACAGCCATCCCTTTCCAGATCCTACTCGGAATACCACAGACAAGGTTTAGACATTCCGGATCTCAAGAATGGCCATCCATGGGTTCTAACTTATACCACGAAGATTCTAATATCTCAGACTCGGTCCTCTGTATTAGATATCTAAGAGATATTCATTCTAGCTTGTTTGCATGTAGAACGGAAGTGTTTGTCAGGCACGCGTTCATAAGTGAGAATGATGATGAGCGTCACATAATCATCACATTCATCATGTTCTTGGCTGTGAATGGATATCTTAGAATAGGAATAAGCTTGAATTGAATAGAAAAACAGTAGTACTTTGTATTAATTCATGAGGAACAGCAGAGCTCCACACCTTAATCTATGGTGTGTAGAAACTCTACCGTTTGAAAATACATAAGTGATAATGGTCCAGGCATGGCCGAATGGCCAGCCCCCATGAAAGTCTAAGATAGCATAAAACTAATCAAAGATCCCTTACAAAGATAGCATAAAGTCCTATTTATACTAAACTAGTTACTAGGGTTTACAAAAATGAGTAAATGATGCAGAAATCCACTTCCGGGGCCCACTTGGTGTGTGCTTGGGCTGAGCTTGAAGTTTACACATGGAGAGGTCATTCTTGGAGTTGAACGCCAGTTTGTAACGTGTTTTTGGCATTGAACTCTACTTTGCAACTTGTTTCTGGCGCTGAACGCCAGACTATAACATGGAACTAGCGTTCAACGCCAGTTTGTGTCATCTAAACTCGGGCAAAGTATGAACTATTATATATTGTTGGAAAGCCCTGGATGTCTACTTTCCAATGCAATTAGAAGAGCGCCATTTGGCATTCTGTAGCTCCAGAAAATCTACTTTGAGTGCAGGGAGGTCAGAATCCAACAGCATCTGCAGTCCTTCTTCAACCTCTGAATCTGATTTTTGCTCAGGTCCCTCAATTTTAGCCAGAAAATACCTGAAATCACAGAAAAACACACAGACTCATAGTAAAGTCCAGAAATGTGATTTTTAATTAAAAACTAATAAAAATATACTAAAAACTAACTAAATCATACTGAAAACTATGTAAAAACAATGCCAAAAAGCGTATAAATTTTCCGCTCATCAAGATCTCATGGCAACTAGAGTTCAGAACGCCTGGAGGGTCTGCATTGACTACAGACGCCTCAACCAAGCCACTCATAAGGATCACTATCCTCTTCCATTCATTGATCAAATACTGGATCGCCTATCAGGTAAATCACATTATTGTTTTTTAGATGGTTACACAGGTTATTTCTAGATTCATATAGCTCCTGAGGATCAGGAAAAGACCACTTTTACATGTCCTTTTAGGACTTATGCTTATAAGAAAATGTCCTTTGGCTTGTGCAATGCACCAGCTACCTTCCAAAGGTGCATGATGAGTCTTTTCTCTGATCTTATTGAGGACTGTATGGAAGTTTTTATGGATGATTTTAGTGTATATGGCGATTCCTTTAGCCTTTGCTTAGATGGATTATCTAGAGTATTAGATAGATGTGTCAGTACAAACCTTGTATTAAATTTTAAAAAATATCACTTTATGGTAAAAAAAAAGGTATTGTACTAGGACATGTTGTGTCTAATATTGGCATTTCTGTAGATCTAGCAAAGGTGGATGTTATTTCTAGTTTACCTTACCCCTCCTCTGTGAGGAAAGTCCGTTCGTTCCTTGGCCATGCAGGTTTTTACAGGAGATTCATTAAGGACTTCAGTAAGGTAGCACTACCCTTATCCAGACTACTGCAGAAGGATATTGAGTTCGAGTTCAGTGAGGATTGCAAACAAGCGTTTGATAAGCTGAAGACCGCCCTGACTCAAGCTCCAATTGTGAAAGGACCATACTAGAGCCAGCCATTTGAAATAATGTGCGACGCCTCCAACCATGCAGTAGGAGCAGCACTGGCTCAGCGTGTAGGTAAGGACCCCTTTGTTATTGCTTATGCGTCTAAAACTTTAGATGCCGCTCAGTTCAATTACACTACTACTGAGAAACAACTTCTTGCTATTGTTTTTGCTCTGGATAAATTTCGAGCCTATTTACTTGGTATGAAGGTAGTAGTGTACTCAGACCATGCAGCTCTAAAGTATCTATTAGCTAAAAAGGAGTCCAAACCAAAGCTTATACGTTGGATACTGCTATTACAAGAATTTGATTTGGAAATTAAGGATAGGAGTGGTAACCAAAATTTAGTGGCAAACCACTTGAGTCGCCTTGAGCACATTACAGATGACCCCACTCCTATAGCTAATAATTTCCCATTTGATAACCTGCAAGCAGTATCTGAGGTAGTCCCTTGGTATGCACCTGTAGCTAATTATCTAGTTAGCCGCACTTTTCTTCCAAACTTTTCTAAGAATCAAAGAGACAAGCTGAAAAGCGAGTCTAAATATTATATATGGGATGACCCATATTTAAGGAGATGTGGCGCTGACCAGGTAATTAGACAGTGTGTGCCTCAATCAGAATTGCAGTCCATCTTAGAGGCCTGTCACTCATCTGAGAGGGGAGGACATGTTGGCCCTCAAAGAACAGCTAGAAAAATCTTAGACTGTGAATTCTGGTGGCCTACTCTTTTTAGAGATGCTGCTGAATTTTGTAGATCTTGTTTTCCATGCCAAAAATTTGGTAATATATCCAAGAGGGATGAGATGCCTCAACAAATTATGCTTTTCTGTGAAATTTTTGATGTTTGGGGCATTGACTTCATGGGTCCATTTCCAAATTCTAATGGTTATTTTTATATATTGTTAGCTGTGGATTACGTTTCCAAATGGGTGGAAGCAATTCCTACCCGCACTGATGATGCTAACACTGTTGTTTCCTTTGTGAGAAACCACATTATTTGTCGCTTTGGATCACCACGAGCAATCGTGAGTGATCAAGGCACCCATTTTTGTAACAGGAGACTAACAAGATTAATGAAGAAGCATGGGATAATTCATAAGGTTGCAACAGCCTACCATCCTCAGACTAATGGGCAAGCCGAGGTGTCAAACAGAGAGATAAAGCGTATCTTACAGAAGATAGTCAAACCTCATAGAAGAGACTGGAGCATCAGGCTACAAGATGCACTCTGGGCATACAGAACAGCATACAAAATACCCATTGGGATGAGTCCTTTCCGCTTAGTTTAGGGAAAAGCTTGTCATCTCCCTGTTGAAGTAGAGCACAAAGCCTTTTGGGCAGTAAAGGAGTGCAACATGGGAATTGAGAAAGCTGGAGCTGAAAGGAAGTTGCAACTGCAAGAACTGGAAAGCCTTCACCTAGAAGCTTATGAGAACTCAAGACTATACAAGGAGAAGATGAAGGCTGTACATGATCAGCACATCAAGAGAAAAGAGTTCCAACCTGGGGATTTAGTCTTCCTTTACAAATCTCGACTGAGACTCATGTCAGGCAAGTTGAGATCAAGATGGGAAGGTCCATACAGAGTAGAGAAGGCCGAACCGTACGAAGTTTTTCACCTAAGTCATCCTTCAAGCTCTGAACTTATCAAAGTTAATGGACAACGTTTAAAGTTGTACCATGGAGAGAGGATGAAGAAAAACAAGGAGCTCGAGATCTTCCTCTTGGAAGATCCCCACATAGCCAAAGACTGAGCTAGTGGAGCGTCCAACTTACGGACGTTAAAGCAAAGTGCTAGGTGGGAGACAACCCACCATGGTATGATCGTTCTTTTTTTTATTCTTTGTTTTCCTATTCCATAACTCTTCTCTTTATTAGTACATTTCGTGCATCTGCATTTACATACTTTTATTTAAAAAAAAAAAATTTCACGACGCGACCGCATCATTGACGCGTCCGCGTCGCAGGTGATTGGAGAAAATAATAAAAAGATCAGAGAGTCATGCGAGAGCGTGGCTAGAGGCGTGCCCGTGGCACAAATTTCCCCACGCGACCGCATCGCTGATGCGTCCGCGTCGGGTGGGAACATTGGCCTCCCACGCGACCGCGTCACTCACGCGGCCGCGTACCCTGGAATTCGACGTGAAAAGGGTGCACGACCGAAAGTTGTGCTAGAGTGGTGTTGGATTGGCGCTGAACGCACAATTCTTTCCATGCGGACGCATGGCTCACGCGTCCGCGTCATATCCTTCTAATGGCCTCTCACGCGATCGCATGCCCCACGCGATCGCGTCACCCAACATTTGGTGCAATAAGAGTATGAACAGAGAGTTGTGCAAGTGCGAGGCTGCCCTCGCGCCAGTAGCATAAAACGGGTCACGCGACCGCGTGACCGACGCGACCGCGTCAATTAGTATAAGTGCAAGTCGTGTGACCGCGTGCCCCACGCAACTGCGTCGCTTGCGCCACACAGCTTCCCTAATTTGCCAATTATCTTATCTTTCTTTTCCCCAAATCCTATTTTCTCTTTTCCCTCCTTATTTCTTCCTTCTTCCTTCTTCCTTCTTTCTCACTTTCTACCCTCTCTCTCTCTCACCCCCATTAACAAGGTTTTCTTTTCTTCTTCCCCCCTTACTTTTTCTATTATTCTTCTTATTTTTATATGTTACTTTCTTTTCTTTTCTTTTTACTTTCATTATCCATATTTTCTTTTTCTTTCTTTTTCCTTTTTACTTGGTGTTGGAAATTTATTTGAGTCATTATTTCTCATTATATGCTTGTGGATTATTGTAAAATTGTTTGACAATTATATATTACTTTTTTTAAAGAGTTGCTTGCATGTTCACTTTAATACTTTCTATACCTTATTTACCATGCATGCTATGTGTTTGTGAAAAAGCCTATATGGCATCATGCATTTTTCTACATTATTCTATTCTACTATTCAATGCTTGCTTTTTACAAATTCCCTTTACTATTGTATTAATTGAATTTAATTGTCAATACAAACGTGATGGCTAGTTTGTTACGAGTGATAACACATTCAACTAATTAAATGCTTGATCTATGCTACTCATGCCTTTGCCTGCATGCCAATAAACCCCTTGCATTTAATTATCCTCCAATACACTTGCTATATTTCCATTGATGAACTTTTTGCATGTAGTCATGACCATGTGTTAACAACATCCTCTTTACCGTGCATTATTTATCACTTATACAACCCTCTTCCTTGCTCTATCTCTTTGAATTTATGTTACTTTCTTTTTTTCCCTTTTCAGGATGGCCACCAAGAAAGGAAAAGAGAAAGCTACTCCCAAACCACCAGCAAGAAGAGGAACAAAAAGAGCATTAGTGGCAGAGCCCTCTTCAACTGCGGTTAAACCCTCAACAAAAAGAACTAAGAGGATTATAAAGGTTGATGATAAAGAAAAAGCCTTCCCAGCAAAGGACACTGCGCGATTTCCTAATCGCTACTGTGAGCAGATGTTTCCCATCCTGGCAGCAAGGAGTTACAACAACGAATACCTTCTTCTCCTCCCAAACCATATTGCTATCTTTGTTGAGCCGCAAATTGCACAAAGACAATGGAATTTCCTACAGAAACAGCCGAGGCAAGTCAATCTTTCTTGGGTAGTCGAGTTCTACTCCAACTTCTACCTGCCAACCCTGCAATCTGTCTTTGTCCGTCAAAAGCAAGTCCCCATTACAGAAGAGGCCATTCAAAAAGCTCTAGGTCTTCCCCCTGTTCCAGAAGGATTGGACACCTTTCAAGAAGCCATACTCAAGCGCCAGATGTACTAATTTGACTGGGACGCCATTCTCAAAGTTATCGCACTACCTGGCAGCCGTTGGATCTACGGATACCATCGTACCCGCCCTAAGGGAATATCGGCTTCAGTACTTACCTTGGAGGCTCGCGTATGGGCACAGATCATGTCCCTTTACGTCTTTCCGAGCACTCACGAGTCCTCCTTCACTGCGGACATGGCCGTTCTACTATGGTGCATCCTTACAGACCAACCTCTGAACCTACCAAGACACATCCGGAATGCCATGGGACACGTACAAATTGCGGACAACTTACCTTTTCCCGCCTTGGTCTCAGATCTTGTCTCAGCAACCAGAATTTCCTACATAGCTGGGGACACCAAAGCCATGCTCCCACGGGATGATCAGTATGTCCCTAACGGAAAATACATCAAACCTCCACCAGCCGCCACAAGCCATCCTACTGAATCGGTTGAAGATATTCCTTCTTCAACACCACAAGCACCTACAACAGACCAACTGCTCCATCAGATATTCGAAAGGTTGGATCGGTAGGAACACAAAGCTAAGATGAGAGAGCGCCGTAACAAGCGCGGATTCACATACCTCAAGGAGCTGATTATGGGAAAATTCAAAGACTCAGACACCCCGGACTCCACTTCCTTTACCAGCACAAGAAGCCATGATGGTCCCGACTGTGGAGATACTGCTACCAGCCCACCTTTGTTCCTGACAGATGGCACCGAGGACGATGCAAAGCCTTAAGTGTGGGGAGGTCGGTCAGTACCTGACTTCTGGAGATAATTTTTCTTCCCTAAACACCAATAAATTAGGATATTTAGTTAGTTTTTCTTTTGTAGAATATGATAAATTGCATAGTAATAGGTTAGTTGCATGCATGTTCTACTTGATTGAAAAGACAATAAGTTTTCCTCTGACCCTATTTTCGGAACAAAATTTCACTAACTTTAATTAAAACTCTTATGTTAAATTTGCTTAAAGTTGTATTTGGAACATGATTTTTGAGCTAAAAGAACACACAACCTGTGAGATTTGAGCCTTTATGCATGGTTACATTATTTGACCATAATTATTTTACTCTTGTGTGTTTACTTCTCTATGATTGTAATCTATATTTTCTTCCATCTTATATGTCCAATGTTTATAATATTTATATGTTTGCATATTTTTGAGGCCATTAATTGTTTAGCTCACTTATCCAAATTAAACCTACCCTTTCAATTACCTTTGTTAGCCACTTTGAGCCTTAAATCCCATTTGTTCTATATTTTACCACATTACTAGCCTTAAGCAGAAAAAAACAATTATATATCCCAAATTGAAACTTTGGTTAGCTTAAGATAGAATTGTGTGTGCTAATTAAGTATGGAAAATTGTGGGAACAAAAGATAATAAGGAAATGTGTCATGATAATATAATGGGAATTTGGATACCTACTCATGTGAAACTATAAGAATTGAAAATCTATGTGCATTGATAAGCTATGTTTATTTTATGTTTATGTTAAAAAAAAACCAAAAATATTCAATAAATAAATAAGGAGACAAAATTACCCCAATGCTAAGTTAAGAATTCAAAGATCAATGCTTGTATGATAAAATTAAAATAAAAAGTTGATACACGAGTATGGAATGTGAAAGGGAAATTCTGGGTAGCTAGGTATGAATTCTAAAGTTATAAAGAATATATATAGGTTATGTTAAAGCTTGGGTTAATTAAAGATTCAGTTTATAAGCTTACTTAGCCACATATGTATCCTTACCATTACCTTGGCCCCATTACAACCTTGAAAAGACCTCATGATATTTGTATTGGTATATTAAATGTTGTTGATTGGTTAGGAGAAGAACAAAAATTAGAGAGCATGATTAGAGAAGGATAGAGTGATTGCCCTATACACTAGAGAGATTAGAGTGTACATACATCATCAGTGAGGGTTCAATGCTTAAAATTCTATGTTCCCTGCTTTCATGAGCTACCTTCTTGCATTTTTATCTGTTTTTACTGTATAAGAACTGAATTAGTGGAATTTGATTTGTAATTGTTTTGAAGAGCTTATTTACTATTGATCAAGTGGACAAGAATCATATAGTTGCATTCACATATATAGGTTGCATTGCATTGCATGAGTTTTACATGTTCCTACTCATTTATTTTATCTCCTTCAACTAAGCATGAGGACATGCTAATGTTTAAGTGTGGGAAGGTTGATAAACCACTATTTTATGGTTTATAATGTGTTTAATTGTGTGGTTTTATCATGATCTTTACCCACTTATTCATATGATTAGCATGCATTTATATTTCCTTCCTAAAATTATTACATGATTGAAAACTTGCTTCTTAGAGACTTTTAATTATGTATTTTAATTCTCCTTTATTCCATTCGATGCCGTGATCTGTGTGTTAAGTGTTTCAGGCTTTATAGGGTATGAATGAGTTGGAGATTGGAAAGGAAGCTTGCAAAAATGGAAGGAACACAAAAAATTGAGGAGATGACCAGCGAGAAGTGACGCAGCCGCATGGCTCACGCGACCGCGCGGATTGGAATAGCACAAGTGACGCGGAGGCGTGGACGACGCGCTCGCGTGGCAGGGCAAAACGCCGAATGACGCGGCCGCATGAATGACGCGATCGCGTGATGTGCGCGATCTGCATAATCTGTAGAATTTGCTGGGGGTGATTTTAGGCCCTGTTTTGACCCAATTTCGGCCCAAAAAAGTAGACTAGAGCCAGAGAACATGCAGAGACCGAGAAAAATATTCATTCTACACAATTTTTAGTTTTTAGATCTAGTTTTACTCCTCCTCTAGCTTTTCTCTGTACACATTCATAGTTCTTAGGATTTTATTTCTATTGCTCTTTGCATTGGGATATTGAGAAGAGTTATTTCCTCATCAAGACTTCGTCATTCTAGTTCGTTTTCTTTACTTAGCTCTTACTCTTCCATGTCCTTTAATTTACTCAATTTTACTATTGAATTATTTTTAGAATTTATTAATACAAGAATTACTTTTATTTTTAATTGATTTCTTTGATTTTTATTTATCATGTCTTTCTTTAATTCCCTTTCCTATGTTATGAATTCTACATTCACAATGAGCGAGTAGTCCCCTAACTTGATGGGGAGTTGATTGAAAGGAACCCTTGAGTTGGAATGCTCAAAAAGAAAAATTGTAATTGGGTTTATTGTTGGATTGCCCTCTAGTCACTGACACCAATCCCTCTTAATTGAGTGGGTTGGAACTTGTAAATAGAAGTAGCATTCCAACTTGTTTGACTTTCCCTTACCTAGTAAGGGATAACTAAACAGGACAACCTTCAATTGTCAATTAATCTTGAGAGTACTCCGACAAGAATAGGGCTTCCAGCTAATCTACTCCCAGTCAAGGCTTTTATTTAATTTACATAAATTCTCTAATTTAATTTTCTGTTATTCAATTCAAACCATTTTGAAATATCTGATTAATAAAATAGCACACCCTTCTGCTACTCGTTGGGAGACGACTTGGGATTCATTCTCCCAGTATATTAATTTTAATTTTTGTGACACCCTTCTAAATTGATAAGCGAATTTCTGGTTGGTTAAGAACTATACTAACGCATATCTTATAACAATTCTTGACTCGCCAATTTCCGTCACGTCAGTTAGTTTTCAGAAGTAGTCAATGAATTGATGTAGTTTGTTTGTGAAAAATTGAATGTATAGGTTCAAGTGTGAAGAGGTGAGGATTCAATCATGTTATATGTATGGTGCCAAATTGCCAATCAACACCACTACCATTCAAAAAAGCGGTGAAGAGATTATACATCATTTGGACCTGTAAAATTCTAAATAGTAGTAGTTATTATTCTAAGGAATAAGCTGCCAAAAGAACTAAAGTAGGAAAGTTGATACCTCCGTTTTCTTCATTTTCATTATGCTTGTAAATTTTGGGACTCGTAAGTACTAGCTCTATAATTTTACTGAGTATTCATACTTGTAAATGTCCTTGAAAATGTAAGGATAATGAAAAGGACAAGAATTTGTATGATAGTTTACTTTAAGCAAAACAAATTATTAGCATTGGAAGGGCATGTTTTTTCTATTATGGAAAGCTAAACGAAAATAAAAGGAAAGCAACATTCTTCATCTTTCATTATGCGAGAGAAAAAAAAAAGCACAGATAGTTCATCTCAAAACTATGGCATAGATGGCTCATCTAAAAAATATTGCAACATTCTTTTTTTTTTTATTATGTGTGCACATGTATTATCTAATAGTAATGATAATGAGATTAGTCATAAAGAAGCTACGTACTTGTTGAAGTTTAGAAAAGCTATACACAATCTTCCCTTTAATTGGTTCGACAACAATACTATTATGTGCAAATGAGTTGGTGTGGTTTGCTGTCAGAGAGGCGGATTTAAGGGAGGTCTAAGGTGGCCATGGTCCCCCATTTTTTTTTTAAAAAAATAGTATTATTAGTTTATTATTATTATATAATTAATATATATACATATATTAATTATAAATTAAATATATTTTAGTATATTACATATTAAAAAAATTTACATGTTAGTAACTTAATATGTACTAATTATAATGTGTATTATAATATATTAGTAGCAATTAAAAAATAAGTTTAAAAAATAATAAAAGTTTATAAATATATAAATAATTGAAAAGTTATTGAAAAATATAGGTTTGAATTAATGTAAAAAATCAATAACTATAAAAAGAATTATTTTGACTCTTTTTATGACAACAGTAACAACTAAATAAACTTTTTAAACAATAAAAATTATTAAAACAAGATGAAAAACGAATTTTTAGCAGATTATATGATTGTATATGTTGAAAAAGAGAATGCTTCAAAATTTATTTCAAATGGTAAATTGATCATTTTAGTTATATGAACATTGCAGAACAAATTTAAAAATACCAAAATCCTAAAGTATGTAGTTGAATGTTGATTTTTATATAATATAATTATTAATTTTGACCTATATACTAATATTTTGTTGAGTTTTTGTTATATTATATTTAATTTATTTTGTATTTAATTTGATCCTCCTCTTATAAAATTTTTGGATACGCCACTGTTTGCGGTTAATTTTCAGCCACTAATTCTCAGTATCTAGAAAAGATCCAGTTCAATTCAAGGCAGCTCAACGGAACAATCCCTTTATATATTAATGAATCTCTTGTCAATCTACACTTTCTCGATCTTGGAAACAACTTTCTCAGTGATACTTTGCCTTCCTTTACGAGCGTCTCCTACCTCCAATATCTATATTTATTCCAGAACAACTTTACCTCCATTCCTCACGATTGCTTTCGGGGTTTAGAAAATTTAGAGCTCCTTGGCTTGAGTAACAATACCAACCTCTCACCCTAGACT
Source organism: Arachis hypogaea (assembly GCF_003086295.3). NCBI lineage: Eukaryota > Viridiplantae > Streptophyta > Magnoliopsida > Fabales > Fabaceae > Arachis > Arachis hypogaea. Next base: position 68,294,724 of record NC_092049.1, on the reverse strand, counting down.
TTTCCCACCAACATGAATACCAACTCACACTTTACCATCATCATACTCAAGACTATAAACCTCATGGGCTCCTTGCCGGATATCTTTGATTCTTTTTCTGTATTGCAAACTTTTTATCTCTCTAAAAAAAATCTCATGGGAATGTTGCCTAAGTTTTTTTCAAAACTAACCAAGCTAATTAGATTGAATTTCAACCACCCCAAGGATAATAAGTTGTCAGGTACAATTCAATTTCTTTCATCTATGCCACAATTGTTTGAAGTGAGTCTTGAGGGAAACTCTTTCAAGGATTCTATTCGAGACCTATCCAATTAAAAACACTTGAAATATCTATCTCTTGCAAATAATAGGTTAACAGGTGTAGTTTTACCTTTTCTAGGAATGTTCAATGAAATCTATCAAGTTCCATTAGAAAACAACTGGTTGCAGGGTCCTCTTCCTTCATTTAGTAAAGTTTGGAGTCCAAAAGTAAATCTTGCTTCTAATACATTTTGTTTAGACCATACTGGGCCTTGTGATCACAGAGTCACTACTTTATTTTAAGTTGTTCAGGAATTTCATTACCCATTTCTGTTGGTGCAATCGTGGCGAGGAAACAATCCCTGTCAAGCTTGGGATTTCATCACTTATGATGACAAGGGCAACATCAGAACCGTAAATTTAACAAATTTGAATTTGACGGGGTCAATATCTCCTTCATTCAAGAATTTAACGGATATGTGTGAATCGTATCTTGGTGAGAATAAATTGAATGGGTCCACACCAGAGAGCTTGACAAGCTAATGAAAAAACTCAAGTTTCTGTATGCGTCCAATAACAATCTATCAGAAAACCTTTTACCATTCTCAACAAAAATCATCGTCATTACCACAAGTAATGTTTTTCTTCAACAGTCTCACTCATTCAAAATCTCGCTATCTTCTACTTTTATTTTAGGTACGCTCATTATTATCTCTATATTGAGTAATATTAAATTTATAAAAATAAAAAACAAAACAAAATTAAGATGTTAAACTTATAAATTTATACATATAAGAGATTACATGCAAAAGTAGTAATTTAAGAAAGCAGTGTGTGAATAATGAGCTTATAATAACAGAATGTAACATTAAAATAAATTACACAACAATTATTTTGAGGTGAGTTCTTCGATGCCAAAAGATTGTGTGCCGAATTTGCCGAAAACCTCAGTTCTATTAACGGAGTAAGTTGACCTACGTAAAATATTGGAAAATAAAATTTGTCCTATTATAAAACTAAAAATGCATGTAGTTATCATGGATGGTGTGATACTTGGGTTCTAACATTGCTATATATATTTTTTTGTTAAATATGGTGCTTAAAAATAAAATATTTTAAAATTTTGTTTAACTAGTATGCAAATTTACATTACCAAACAAATATAAATTTCATTTTTCCATATACAGTATTTGTTGGCTTATAAAAAAACATTCACTAAAATTATTATTTTAACTTTTGAATATAATATATATTCATTTTATATTTTTACTTTCTACAAAATTACATGATACATTTAGAAATATTTAATTGTTAAATACCCATACATTGGTGTTTTTAACTCTAAAGTAATTACTTTATAGTTTTTTCAGTTGTTAATACAAAATAAATAATAATAGTTTTATAATTTTATAATTAGGATTAAATCTTAATTAAGTTTCTCAAGTGGCATGTCATAATTAACTAAAATAATATTATTAGGAGATAATAAAATTTTATTATCATTGTATAAAAATAATATATAATATTTTTTGGTAGATTAGTAAAATTAGTTAATTTGTTACCTATTTTCTAAAAATATATAAAATAATATACATTTAATTATTTAATAAGATGATACTTAAATAGTATTTTAAATTAACCTAGTTAAAAAATTAAAGCATTTCAGTAATGCACTAATGCTAGTGCCACATATTTTATTATAAGCTATTAGTCATTCAGATGTCCTATTGACCTAATGTCAGTGGCACAAACTCCAATCTCCAAGAAACAACTAATTCCATTCATCTATTTAAAATCTTTCTACCTTTGTTGGACCCACATCATAATACTTGTCCATATTCCATTGAGTGTTGAAGCATTTCGGCAAATTTGGAATGCAATCTTTTGCCACCAAATAACTCACCATTGACAAATTGATGATGATAGAGAAAAGAAATAAAAACTGATATAGAACTCTACATATTGATTGTGATATTCTGATTACAAGTGTTATACTCTCATACACTCATACATTAATACTTAGGACTTCTAACTTCCTAATTAACTAAAAAATTTAATTTTTGTATATAAAAAATTATTCAATAAAAAAATTTAAAACTTAATATTAAATTTAAATAAAACTACAAGAACATTATATATTTTAATATTTAAAAGAATTCACAGATCAAAGTTAAAGAGTGAGGGAGCACTTGCCTCCGAAGAGTTTAAAAAAATATATATATAATTATATATAATAAATATATCACTGTCCCTTTGTTATATTATTTTTGTGTCCATAATCAGTTATAAATTATTAGGTTGTCTTTATTTGTTTCCATTTTCTTTCATCTTGCAAGTTTAATTTAGTATTCATTTAAAAATAAATAAATAATTTGACTTAATAAAAAATTAATAAATAATAATAATATATTTTTTGAAATTAGCCAAAATTAACTATCAAACTAAAGATTAATTTTTAACCATAAGTGAAATTATTAATACTTTCTTTTTGTTATAAAAAATAAAAAGAGATAAAAAATGATATTATTTATCTATTAATTAATATTTTATTTTTACTTTTAAATAATTTTATTTGTAACAACTGTATGTTGTTAATAAGTTTCTTATATCTTAAATATTTAACAATGTAAATGGACTTTTTAATTGAGTAGGAAATAATTAATTGTTAGAATTTGCAATAAATAACAAAATAATTATTTAAGAACATAAATTTAATTTTCATATATTTTATATATAATTCTATTTTCAAATTATAAATTTGCATATATGTCCATTGATTTATACTTTTATTTATTAAATGTGTGTAAAAGTAATAACAATGAAATTAGTTGAAATGACAAATTATTTATAATTTAATTAACTTCAAGTTTTGGAAATAGAAAAAACAAAAGATATTGTTTATAAATTATATATAATGGAGGGTATTTTAGAATAGAAAGTTGTGATCAACTTTTTTAAATTTTCATATCCCCATTATATGTAGTATAAATATAGATAGATAAAAGTATAAATATAAATATTAATGTCTAACAAAATTTATTTTAATATAATTTTGTCTCCACAACTAAAATTTTTTGACTTCGTTACTGATTACTTAATAAATATGTTTAACAAATTTAAATAATGTAATACAAAAATGAGGCATATATGCAAAGATGAATATAATTTTTAATATTATTATTATAACTAAATAATATCAAAAATGTATATTGTTAAAAAAAATATGATATATAAATGACAAAAATTTAAAAATTAAGTACTACATAAGAAGAATAAAAAGTGATATGATGATAGAAAAACTATAAAATGACAATTTTACCAAAATATTTATATGATAATATTAAAAGTTATCTAGTATGTCAAGAGATTATTGTGTTATTACTTGATTTTTCTATACATTATAATAAATTAATAGATAGATAGATAAATAAATAGATTTTTATAAAATAAAATTTATTTTTTAAATAGGATATGCAATATTAGAATTTAGACCATTGATATGAATTAATATTTTATACTATATTTTTTATTTAGAGTTAGATAGTTTAGTGTGTGAAATTATGAGATTAACATTAGATTGATTATATAAATACTATTTTTTATGATAGTATAAATATAATTTTAAAATAGATATTTTTCTATGTTGTTACAATAGATGACATATCAATTTTATATGAAATTTAAGATCTTATATATCATTCATACACTATAACATTACTTTAGACTCTCTTTTTCTATATTTTAATAGACATATACCAACTAATTTTTACTATACACTTAATAGTTTAGAATGCATATAATGGTAGAAGAAAAGTGACGTTTTTTGATATATCTAAATTTCTATTTTGTAATTATTCTTCATTTCAATGTATATATGCAGGTATATTAATTGCTGGTGTTGATGTTATTGTAATAATCTTTGTTGTGATTGTTTATTATTATAAGAGACATTTATTATAAAAAAAAAATTTTTTATTGATCGGCAAGTTGATATGTTGATAAGAAGTTATAGTACTACAGTACCAGTAAGATATATTTATGTAGAGGTAAAACAGATAACAAACTCATTTGGTGAGAAATTGGGACAAGGAGAATATGGTAATATAAAGCAAATTTAAATGATGGTCATCAAGTGGCAGTGAAGATATTTAAGGAGTAAAAAAGAAGTGTGGAAGAATTCGTAAATGAGGTTGTTATTATCAGTAGAACATCTCATGTGAACATTGTTTCACTTTTGGGATTTTGTTACGAAATGAATAAACAAGCTCTTATTTATGAATTCATGTGCAATGGCTCTTTCGATAGATATAAATATAAACAGGGACGTTCCTCTCTCATTTCTCTCTTTTCTATTTTAGATTGGAATGAATTATATCATATTGTAATTAGCATTGCTCAATGATTAGACTACTTACATGAAAGATGAAATACAAGAATTTTGCATCTTGATATCAAACCTCAAAATGTGCTTCTTGATGAAAAATTTTGTCCAAAAATTACAGATTTTGGATTAGCTAAAATATATAAAAATAATGAAAATAGTGGGTCAATATTTAGCATAAGAGGGACTCTAGGTTATATTGCACGAGAAATATTTAGTCAAACGTATGGAGGAATTTCTTCCCAATCAGATGTGTATAGTTATGAAATGTTAATTCTTGAAATGATTGGGGGAAAAAGATAATTATGATATTAGAGGATCTCATGGTAATGAATCCTACTTTCCTGATTGGTTTTATAAGGATCTAGATGAAGATTTTATTCGTTTCACGAGTTTGACTTTTGAAGAAGAAGAAAAAATTATAATAAAAAAGATTTTATTGGTGGGCTTATGGTATATTCAAATAGATCCATTAAAAAGACCATCAATGTCAAAAGTGGTGAAAATGTTACAAGGACAACTTAAGTCAATACCATATCTTTAGAAATCTATCATGTCTTCTTCTACATTGCCTCTCTTATTGTATTTAGATGCATCTCATAGCGATGTATTTGAGACAAATTCGATAATTAAAGAAATAAATTTAGTGTCTTTAAAAATTAAATACACATCTAAAATACAAACTAAATAAAACTAAAATTTAAAATTTAAATTTTAAATTTCTATTTCAGATTTAATATATTTTAACTATTAAAATATTAGAATCTAAATTCACATCCAAAAATCAAATTAATTAAAATTCAAAATTTCGATTTTAAAATTCTAAAATAAATCTTAAACCATCTAATTATTAATTAATATCATACAAAATGTAAGAACCAGATTTTTTCACAAATAAAATCTTTTAAATGCCAAATTAGATTCCAAAAAGTTAGGATGAGAATTTGGGAATTTAAATATAATTTTTGGACTCAGTAGGTCTTTCGGAGTCAGAAAATATATTTTTTGCGAAAAACCAAAAAAAATATGAACCAGCAGTTGAACCGGTTCAAGTCTGCCCGATACTGTGCGAGAAAAAGTGAAAACAGTCGAAAACTTTGGAAAAATATTAGAAGTCGAAAACCGGGCATTAATTTTAAAGGTTTGACCCGAAGTTAGGCCAAACGGACTAAAAACGCTAACGGGTTGGACCGAGCTCAAGTTGGGCCCAAGCCCAACCTTATATAAGTCCATTAAGTGGCAAACTCAGTCACTTTTAACACCAAATAGCAGCAGCAACGTGAATGTGAAGAGAGGAGAGGTGAGGGTTTTATTTACTATTCATCATCTTCTTCTTGGAGCCATATCTCACTCTCCAGAGCTCTGATTCGCGTGCCGTCAGTTTCTACGTGAAGCCCTCATCGAGCCCGTTAGTTTTATTCTAACTTGTGTAGGTAAGAACTCGAAGTTCCTTGCTCATTTTTGTGCCCTTTGTGAAAGTCGAATTTTGGTTTTGATTTTGACTGATCCTTGTATTTTGGGTGTTTAGGTACACTTTAGCCTTTGATTGATGTTGGTTTTGGCTTTCAAAACTGTTAGGCAAGGTAAGAGATATTGAAACTCTTGTGAAATTTCAATTATAATGAGCTCTAGGTTGATTTATGATGATTTATGTATATATAGCTTGATTATGGTGAGTTTGGAGCTTGTTGGAGATTATTGGTGGCTTAGATTGTGATTGGAAGCTTATCTTGGGCTCAAATTGGGGTCTTGATGCATATTGGGGATTGGCCAAGGTATGGTTTCGGTTTTCTCTATGTAGTATATAATATTCATAGACACTTAGGCTAGTGACCCATAGGATAAGTTTGAATTTAAATGGTTGTTGAGTTATGGAATGATGGTATGTGGTGATTTATGATGAGTTGGTGATTGTTGAGTTTGATTATGATGATTGGTAGTGATATGATGATGATGAATAATTGTGAAGTTGAGAAGTGATTTGTGTTGATATATGTGATGATAATGTTGATGATTTAGTAATGTAGTTGGAAAAATATTAACAGGGATTTTGATTATAATGTGATATGTTGATGTTGAGGTTGAGGATGATGAATGGTAAAGGAAAGTGTGGTAATTTTGGTGTGATGTGATATAAAGTGTTGATTTTTTATGAAGAAGGGAATTTGGAATGGTTTGGTATTGTTTTGGTTGGTTTGAGATATGAAAGTGGGAAAAATTGGTAATTTTGGGTTATTTGGTAAAAGTGGATTTTTGGTGAACTTTGTCTGATCATAAATTTTTCTCTGGTTTTTAAAATCAGATGAAACTTGTCTAGAATTAAAGATCTTTGAAAATCCTTTAAATCGATATAAAGTTTTTGAAATTTGGAATTTTGTAGAGGAAGTTATGATCATTCAAAGATGGTGTTGAAAAATCTGAAATTCTACAGAGTTGCAGAATTTCAGGATTTCTGATATGTGTGCACGCACAGGCAGGTAAAGGCTTACTGCTTGCAGCGTTAGCACGGCTTGTGCGCGGGCACATCAATGAAGAATTGCAACCTGTGCGGACGTACAGCCTTGTGCGCACGCACAAGTCGGGAAGGGTTGTCTATTGGGGGCGCTAGCACACCCTGTGCGAATGAACAGACCTCATAATTTTTAGTACCTGTTTGCACGCACTCCCCTGTGCGTACGCACATGTCCTGTTTCACAAATTTAAACTTTGTTTTCAACTATTTAACCTTCCCAACAAGGTTGCAAGCTTCTCTAACACCATTTTTAGGACTCTTGGGCCTAGTTTTGGCTATTTAGAACATGGGAATGAATCTAAGGGTTTTAAAGGATATTATTTGGAAAACTTAGAAAACGGAGGCCTAGATTTCTGCCGTGCTGAGGATGGTCTGATGTTAGGTGAACGATGATTGATATATGAAATGAGAAATGATTAACTGTTGATGTTCGAAAACTAAAATGTGAATTGGTGGTGGTTGAGATGAGTCGAGGACTCGAATGTGTGATGAGGAATCACTGATGCATTGAAACTATTTTCTGAAAAACCATTGTACTATTGTTTTATATTGAGATTATGAGACGCTATGCGCCCGGCAGGGGCTGCGGTTGGATCCCGCCTGTCGATGTAGCGGCGGCGGCGTCGTAAGGGTGGTGGTTCATCCTGCTTGTGCTTAGATGCGAGGTCGGTGACAAGAGTATCCCGCTCGCATCCCTTCAGATCCATAGAGTGTGCAGGAGCCGGTACCTGGACAGTGATCCGAGCACTATATCTCGGGGGTTCCTGATGGGGTGCAGAATTTGGCAAATTAAAAATTGTTAAAATATTCATGTTGCAAGTATAGTTCTTAACTTGCCGGAAATCCGCTAATCAATTTAGAAAGGTGTCACAGAAAATTAAAATTAAAATTACTGGGAGTATGAATCCCAGGTCGTCTCCCAATGAGTTGCAGAAAAGTATGCTATTTTATTAACTAGAAGTTTTCAAAGGAGTGAGTTGAGTAAACAGGAAATTTAAATTGATGAAATTAAATAATATAAATAAAAGCCTTGACTGGGAGTTGATTAGTTGGAATCTCTATTATTGTTGGAATGCTTTCAAGATTAATTGATAATTAATGGTTGTTCCGTTTAGTTATCCTTTACTAGGTAAAGGAAAGTCAAACAAGTTGGAATACTACGTCTATTCACAAGTTGCAACCCACTTAGTTCAAAGGGATTGGTGTTGGTGACTAGAGAGCAATCCAACAGTTAACCCAATTACAATTTCTCTTTCAATCCTTCCAACTCAAGAGTTCCTTTGAATCAACTCCCCATCAAGTGAGGGAACTACTCGCTCATTGTAAATAATAAATCCATAACATATGAAAGGGAATTAAAAGAAGACATGATAAATAGAAATTAAATTGATTAATTAGAAAATAAAAATAATCTTTGTATTAAATAAGCATAAAAGTATCCCAATGGTGAAATTAAACAAAGCAAAGAACATGGAAGAATAGTACCCAGTAAAGAAAACGAATTAGAATGACGGAGTCTTGATGAGGTAATAACTCTTCTCAGTGTTCCAATGCAAAGAGCAAGTAAAAATTAAAATCCTAAAACTATGAATGTCTAGAGAGAAAACCTAGAGGAGGAGTAAAACTAGATCTCTACACTCAAAATATGTAGAATGAATGTTTTGCTTTGTTTCTGCATGTTCTCTGGCTCTAGTCCGCTGTTCTGGGCCGAAAATTGGGTCAAAATGTGGCCCGACATTGCCCCCAGTGATTCTGCAAATTGTGCAGATCGCGCATGTCACGCGATCGCGTCGCTCATGCTGACGCGTCATTCGCGTTTTCGCTTTACCACGCGGGCGCATCATCCATGCGGCCGCGTCACTCGTGCTGTTCCATGTCGCGCGGTCGCGTCATCTATGCGGCCGCGTCACTGCAATTTGCTCTCTTCCGCGCGGTCACGTTGTTCATGCGGCCGCGTCACCTCTCGCTGGTTATCTCCACAATTTCTTGTGTTCCTTCCATTTTTGCTAGCTTCCCTTTCAAATCTCCAACTCATTCATGCTCTATAAAGCCTGAAACACTTAACACACAGATCACGGCATCGAATGGAATAAAGGAGAATTAAAATGCATAATTAAAATCTCTAGGAAGCTGTTTTCAATCATGTACTAATTCCAGGAAGGAAATATAAATGCATGCTAAATTAATGAATAAGTAGGTGAAGATCATGATAAAACCACACAATTAAACACAATATAAACCATAAAATAGTAGTTTATCAACCTCCCCACACTTAAACATTGGCATGTCCTCATGCTTAATTGAAGGAGATAAAGTAAATAAGTATGAACATGTAGAAACTCATGCAATGCAATCCTATATTTATGAATGAATGCAACTATATGATACTTGTCCACTTGATCAAAAGTAAATAGGCTCTTCAGAATAATTACAAATCAAATTCTACTAATTTTATCGTTATACAGTAAGACAGACAAAAGTGCAAGAAGATAGCTCATGAAAGCAGGGAACATGGAAATTCAAGCATTGAACCCTCACTGATAATGTTTGTACGCTCTAATCTCTAGTGTATAGGGTGATCACTCTATTCTTCTCTAATCATGCTCTCTAACTTTTGTTCTTCTCTTAACCAATCAACAACAGTTAATATACCAATGCAAACATCATGAGGTCTTTTCAAGGTTGTAATGGGGCCAAGGTAAAGGTAGGGATACATATATGGTCAAGTGAGCTTATAAATTGAATCTTTAATTAACCCAAGCTTCAACCCAACCTATATATAATGTAATTTTAAAATTCATACCTAGCTACCCAGAATTCCCTTTTTCAATCCATACTCATGTATCAACTTTTTATTTTAATTTTTATCATATGTGCATTGATCCTTGAATCTTAATTCAGCATTGGGGTGATTTTGTCCCCTTATTTATTTATTATATATATATATTTTTTTTTTTCATAAAAATAAATATAGCTTATCAATGCACATAGATTTTTAATTCTTATAGTCTCACATGAGTAGGTATCCAAATTCCCATTGTATTATCATGATACATTCCTTTAATGACTTTTGTTCCCACAATTTCCCGTACTTAACTAGTACACACAATTCTATCTTAAGCTAACCAAAGATTCAAATTGGGATATACAATTGTTTTTCCGCTTAAGGCTAGTAATGTGGTAAAATATATAACAAATGGGATTTATAGGCTCAAAGTGGCTAACAAAGGTAATTGAAAAGGGTAGGCTTAATTTGGATAAGTGAGTTTAAATAAATAATGGCCTCAATCATGTGCAAGTATATAAATATAATAAATATTGGGCGTATAAGATAAAACAAAATATAGATTACAATCATAGAGAAGTAACACACACAAGAATAAAATAATTATGATTAAATAATGTAATCATGCATAATGGCTCAAATCCTCACAGGTTGTGTGTTCTTTAGCTCAAACATCATGTTCCAAATATAACTTCAAGCAATTTTATCATAAAAATTTTAAAAATTAGTGAAATTTTGTTCCAAAGATAGAGTCTTAGAAGAAACCTATTGTCTTTTCAATCAAGGAGAACATGCATGCGACTAACCTATTACTATACAATTTATCCTATTCTATAAAAGAAAGAAAATCTAACTAAAATATCCTAATTATTGGTGCTAGGGAAGAGAAATTACCTTCGGAAGTCAGGTACTGACCGACCTCCCCACACTTAAGGCTTTGCACCGTCCTCGGTGCCATCTGTCAGGAATAGGGGTGGGCTGGTAGCAATATCTCCACAGTCGGGACCATCATGGCTCCCTGTGCTGGTAAAAGAAGTGGAGTTCGGGGTGTCTGAGTCCTTGAATTTTTCCATGATCAGCTCCTTGAGGTATGTGAATCGGCGCTTGTTACGGCGCTCTCTCAGCTTAGCTTTCTGTTCATGCCGATCCAACTTTTCAAGTATCTGTTGGAGCAGTTGGATTGTTGTAGGTGCTTGGTGCACGAAATTGTGATCACATTAATGTAGTACTCTTTGTTATTGTATGGAATCATTATTATGGCTCTTTACTATGTGTGGACACAACTCTGTTCAACTAACCAGCAAGTGTACTGGGTCGTCCAAGTAATAAACCTTACGCGAGTAAGGGTCGATTCCACAGAGATTGTTGGCTTGAAGCAAGCTATGGTCACCTTGCAGATCTCAGTCAGGCGGATTTAAACATGATACTTTATTAGATTAAAATAAACAATAAAAGGGATAGAGATACTTATGTAGATTCATTGGCAGGGATTTCAGATAAGCGAATGGAGATGCTTTTCGTTCCTCTGAACCTCTGCTTTCCTGCTATCTTCATCCGATCAGTCTTACTCCTTTCCATGGCTGGCTGTATGCAAGGGCATCACCGTTGTCAGTGGCTACATCCCCTCCTCTCAGTGAATCATATGCTCACGCACCCTGTCACGGCACGGCTATTCATCTGTCGGTTCTCGATCATGCTGGAATAGGATTCACCCTCCTTTTGCGTCTGTCACTAACGCCCAACACTCGCGAGTTTGAAGCTCGTCACAGTCATTCAATCATTGAATCCTACTCAGAATACCACAGACAAGGTTTAGACCTTCCGGATTCTCTTGAATGCCGCCATCATTCTAGCTTACGCCACGAAGATTCTGGTTAGGAGATCTAAGAGATACTCATTCTAGCTTAATTCATGTAGAACAGAAGTGTTTGTCAGGCACGTGTTCATAAGGGAGAAGGATGATGAGCGTCACACATAATCATCACCTTCATCATGTTCTTGGGTGCGAATGGATATCTTAGAAGAGAAATAAGAAGATTTGAATAGAAAATAGTAGTACTTTGCATTAATCTTTGAGGAAAAGCAGAGCTCCACACCTTAATCTATGGAGTGTAGAAACTCTACCGTATGAAAATACATAAGTGAAGGTCCAGGCATGGCCGTGTGGCCAGCCCCCATGATCTAAGAACCAGGCGTCCAAAGATGCCTAATACAATAGTAAGAGGTCCTATTTATAATAAACTAGTCACTAGGGTTTACATGAGTAAGTAATTGATGCATAAATCCACTTCCGGGGCCCACTTGGTGTGTGTTTGGGCTGAGATTAAGTGTAGAACGTGCAGAGGCCATTTGTGGAGTTGAACGCCAGTTTCTGTGCCAGTTTGGGCGTTCAACTCTGGTTTTGGATCCTTTTCTGGCGCTGGACGCCAGATTTGGGCAGAAGGCTGGCGTTGAACGCCAGTTTACGTCGTCAATTCTTGGCCAAAGTATGGACTATTATATATTTCTGGAAAGCTCTGGATGTCTACTTTCCAACGCAATTGGAAGCGCGCCATTTCGAGGTCTGTAGCTCCAGAAAATCCACTTTGAGTGCAGGGAGGTCAGAATCCAACAGCATCAGCAGTCCTTTTTCAACCTCTGAATCTGATTTCTGCTCAAGTTCCTCAATTTCAGCCAGAAAATACCTGAAATCACAGAAAAACACACAAACTCATAGTAAAGTCCAGAAATATGAATTTAACCCAAAATCTATTAAAAACATCCCTAAAAGTAACTAGATCCTACTAAAAACATACTAAAAATAATGTCAAAAAGCGTATAAATTATCCGCTCATCACAACACCAAACTTAAATTGTTGCTTGTCCCCAAGCAACTGAAAATCAAAATAGGATAAAAAGAATAGAATATACTATAAATTCCAAACTATCAATGAAACAGAGCTTCAATCATATGAGCGGGACTTATAGCTTTTTGCCTCTTGAATAGTTTTGGCATCTCACTTTATCCATTGAGGTTCAGAATGATTGGCATCTATAGGAACTTCAGATTTCGAATAGTGTTATTGATTCTCCTAGTTCAGTATGATGATTCTTGAACACAGCTTCTTTATGAGTCTTGGCCGTGGCCCTAAGCACTTTGTTTTCCAGTATTACCACCGGATACATAAATGCCACAGACACATAATTGGGTGAACCTTTTCAGATTGTGACTCAGCTTTGCTAAAGTCCCCAATTAGAGGTGTCCAGGGTTCTTAAGCACACTCTTTTTTTTGCTTTGGACCTTGACTTTAACCGCTCAGTCTCAAGTTTTCACTTGACACCTTCACGCCACAAGCACATGGTTAGGGACAGCTTGGTTTAGCCGCTTAGACCAGGATTTTATTCCTTTAGGCCCTCCTATCCACTGATGCTCAAAGCCTTGGGATCCTTTTTATTTGCCCTTGCCTTTTGGCTTTTTCTGCTTGCTTTTTCTTTTTCTTTCTATTTTTTTTTTGCCTATTTATTTTTTTTTCTGCAAGCTTTGTTCTTTGCTGCTTTTTCTTGCTTCAAGAATCATTTTTATGATTTTTCAGATTATCAAATAACATGTCTCCTAGTCATCATTCTTTCAAGAGCCAACATATTTAACATTCTTAAACAACAACTTCAAAAGACATATGCACTGTTCAAGCATACATTCAGAAAACAAGAAGCATTGTCACCACATCAATATAATTAAACTAAGTTCAAGGATAAATTCGAAACTCATGTACTTCTTGTTCTTTTTGAATTAAAACAGTTTTTATTTAAGAGAGGTGATGGATTCATAGGACATTCATAACTTTTAGACATAGTTACTAACTACTAATGATCATGTAATGAAGACACAAACACAGATAAGTACATAACATGGAAAACGAAAAACAGAGAAAGTAAGAACAAGGAATGAGTCCACCTTAGTGATGTCCTTGAGTTCTTCTATGTCTCTTCCTTGTCTTTGCTGCTCCTCCTTCATTGCTTTTAGATCTTCTTTGATTTCATGAAGGATGATGGAGTGCTCTTGATGTTCCACCCTTAGTTGCTTCCAATAATTTGTGTGGAAGAAAATGTATCCCCTGAGGTATCTCAGGGATCTCTTGATTTGCAGTCAAATGTTCTACCACTGAGCTATAGACCCTTGATGGAAGCTTTTGTCTTCCCTTTCCTCTTTCTAGAGGCTTCTCTGGCCTTAGGTACCATCAATGGTTATGGAAAAAAACAAAAAAGCTATGCTTTTTACCACACCAAACTTAGAATGTTGCTCGCCCTCGAGCAAAAGAAGAGGGAATAGATGAAGAAGAAGATGTGGAAACAAAAACTAGGATTATGAGGAGGTAAGGTGGGGATCCTGTGGGGTCCACAGATCCTGAGATGATCCTGTGGTGTCCGCAGATCCTGAGGTGTCAAGGATTTACATCCCTGCACCCATTAGGCATGCAAAATGCCCTTGCACACAACTCTGGGCGTTCAGCGCCAGGTTGGTGGCCATTTTGGGCGTTCAACGCCCATTTGCTGCCATTTCTGGCGTTGAATGCCAGAACCATGCTTGTTCTGGGCGTTCAGCGCCAGTTCCTGCCCATTTTGGGCGTTCAGCGCCAGAACCATGCTCTGTTCTGGTGTTTGAACGCCAGGCAGATGCTCCTCCAGGGTGTGATTTTTCTTCTGCTGTTTTTTATTCCGTTTTCAATTTTTCTATTTATTTTGTGACTCCACATGATCATGAACCTAAGAAAACATGAAAAACAATAAAAATAAGAATTAGATAAATATTGGGTTGCCTCCCAACAAGCGCTTCTTTAATGTCAATAGCTTGACAGTGAGCTCTCATGGAGCCTCACAAATGTGCAGAGCTTTGTTGAGACTCTCCAACACCAAACTTAGAGTTTGGATATGGGAGTTCAACACCAAACTTAGAGTTTGGTTGTGGCCTCCCAACACCAAACTTAGAGTTTGACTGTGGGGGCTCTGGTTGACTCTGCTTTGAGAGAAGCTTTTCATGCTTCCTCTCCATGGTTGCAGAGGGAGATCCTTGAGTTTTGAATATAAGGGAGTTCTCATTCCATTGAAGGACTATTTCACCTCTGTCAACATCAATCACAGCTCTTGCTGTGGCCAGGAAAGGTCTTCCTAGGATGATGGATTCATCCTCTTCCTTTCCAGTATCCAGGACTATGAAATCAGCAGGGATGTAAAGGCCCTCAACCTTTACTAACACGTCCTCTACTTGTCCATAAGCCTGTCTTCTTGAGCTGTCTGCCATCTCTAATGAGATTTTAGCAGCTTGCACCCCATAGATTCCCAGTTTCTCTATTACAGAGAGGGGCATGAGGTTTATTCCTGAACCAAGGTCACACAGAGCCTTAAAGATCATGGTGCCTATGGTACAGGATATTATGAACTTTCCAGGATCCTGTCTCTTCTGAGGCAATGTCAGTTGATCCAGATCACTTAGTTCATTGATGAACAAGGGAGGTTCAACTTCCCAAGCATCAATGCCAAATAATTTGGCATTCAGCTTCATGATTGCACCAAGAAACTTGGCAGTTTGCTCTTCAGTAACATCCTCATTCTCTTCAGAAGAGGAATACTCATCAGAGCTCATGAAGGGCATAAGGAGGTTCAATGGAATCTCTATGGTCTCTAGATGAGTCTCAGATTCCTTTGGTTCCTCAGAGGGAAGCTCCTTATTGATCACTGGACGTCCCAGGAGGTCTTCCTCCTTGGGATTCACGTCCTCTCCTTCCCTTACAGGTTCGGCCATGGCACTTATGTCAATGGCCTTGCACTCTCCTTTTGGGTTCTCTTCTGTATTACTTGGGAGAGTACTAGGAGGGATTTCAGTGATCCTTTTACTCAGCTGGCCCACTTGTGCTTCCAAATTTCTAATGGAAGACCTTGTTTCATTCATGAAACTTACAGTGGCCTTGGATAGATCAGAGACTAGATTTGCTAAATTAGAAGCATTTTGTTCAGAGTTCTCTGTCTGTTGCTGATGATGGAAAAGGCTTGCTATTGCTAAACCTGTTTCTTCCACCATTATTAAAGCCTTGTTGAGGCTTTTGATCCTTCCATGAGAAATTTGGATGATTTCTCCATGTTGAGTTATAGGTGTTTCCATAAGGTTCACCTAAGTAATTTACCTCTGCTATTGCAGGGTTCTCAGGATCATAAGCTTCTTCTTCAGAAGAAGCCTCTTGAGTACTGTTGGATGCAGCTTGCATTCCATGCAGACTCTGAGAGATCATATTGACTTGCTGAGTCAATATTTTATTCTGAGCCAATATGGCATTCAGAGTATCAACCTCAAGAACTCCCTTCTTCATAGGCGTCCCATTGCTCACAGGATTCCTTTCAGAAGTGTACATGAACTGGTTATTAGCAACCATGTTAATGAGTTCTTGAGCTTCTGCAGGCGTTTTCTTTAGGTGAATGGATCCACCTGCAGAAGTGTCCAGTGACATCTTTGATAGCTCAGATAAACCATCATAGAATATATCCAGGATGGTCCATTCTGAAAGCATGTCAGAAGGACACTTTTTGGTCAACTGTTTGTATCTTTCCCAAGCTTCATAGAGAGATTCACCTTCTTTCTGCCTGAAGGTTTGAACATCAGCTCTAAGCTTGCTCAGCTTTTGAGGAGGAAAGTACTTGGCTAAGAAAGCCGTGACCAGCTTATCCCAAGAGTTCAGGCTATCTTTGGGTTGAGAATCCAACCATAATCTAGCTCTGTCTCTTACAGCAAAAGGGAAAAGCATGAGCCTGTAGACTTCAGGATCTATTCCATTAGTCTTAACAGTATCACATATCTGCAAGAATTCAGTTAAGAACTGAAAAGGATCTTCAGATGGAAGTCCATGAAACTTGCAGTTCTGCTGCATCAGAGAAACTAATTGAGGTTTCAGCTCAAAATTGTTTGCTCCAATGGCAGGAATGGAGATGCTTCTTCCATGTAAATTGGAATTAGGTGCAGTAAAGTCACCAAGCATCCTCCTTTCATTATTATTATTTTCGCCTGCCATCTCCTCTGCCTGTTCGAAAATTTCTGAAAGGTTATCTCTGGATTGTTGTATTTTAGCTTCTCTTAATTTTCTCTTCAGAGTTCTTTCAGGTTCTGGATCTGCTTCCACAAGAATGTTCTTATCCTTGCTCCTGCTCATATGACAAGGAAGAATGGCCAGAAAAATGATAATAATAATAGAGATCCTTTATACCACAGTATAGGGATCCTTTTGTAAGTAGAAGAAGAGAGGGAGATAAAGGATGTGATGTAAAGGAAGAAACACAACTGTGAGGATTGGAATGTGAGATGAGATGTTAGGATATGAATGAATAAATAGAATAGGATGGGAGAGGTATAATTTTCGAAAATTATTTTGAAAAGGAGTTAGTGATTTTTGAAAATTGGTTTTTGAAAATTTGTTAGTCTTTTTCGAATTTTTTTTTTTGAAATAAAATTAAAAATAAAAATAATTAGTTAATTAAAAAGAAATTTTAAAAAAGGGGAGAGATATTTTCGAAATTGAGAGAGAGAGAGTGTTAGTTAGGTGGTTTTGAAAAAGATAAGAAACAAACAAAAAGTTAGTTAGTTAGTTGAAACAAATTTTGAAAAGATAGGAAGTTAGGAAGTTAGAGAAGATATTTTGAAAAGATATTTTTGAACAAGATAAGATAAGAAGATATTTTGAAAAGATATGATAGGATTAGTTTTGAAAAAGATTTGATTTTTAAAATCACAATTAATGACTTGATTCATAAGAAATCACAAGATATGATTCTAGAACTTAAAGTTTGAATCTTTCTTAACAAGCAAGTAACAAACTTCAAATTTTTGAATCAAAACATTAATTGTTTATGTTATTTTCGAAAATTTGGTATAAAAATAAGAAAAAGATTTTTGAAAAATATTTTTGGAATTTTTGAAAATAACTAAGAAATTTGAAAAAGATTTGATTTTTGAAAAAGATTTTGAAAAAGATAAGATTTTCAAATTGAAAATTTGATTTGACTCATGAGAAACAATTTTGATTTTTAAAAATTTTTGAGAAAGTCAACTCAATTTTCGAATTTGATGAGAGAAAAAAGGGAAAGATATTTTTTTTATTTTTTTGAATTTTTATGAAAACATGAAAATTATGCAATGCATGAAATTTTTAGATCAAAACATGAATGTATGCAAGAATGCCATGAATGTCAAGATGAACACCAAGAACACTATGAAGATCATGATGAACATCAAGAACATATTTTTGAAAAATTTTTAATGCCAAGAAAACATGCAAGACACCAAACTTAGAATTCTTTAATGCTTAGACACTAAGAATTCAAGAATGCATATGATAAACATGAAAAGACACAAAACAAAAAATCATCAAGATCAAACAAGAAGACTTACCAAGAACAACTTGAAGATCATGAAGAACACTATGAATGCATGATATTTTCGAAAAAATGCAAGATGCATATGCAAGTGACACCAAACTTATAATGTGACTCAAGACTCAAACAAGAAACACAAAATATTTTTGATTTTTATGATTTTCTAATTTTTTTGGATTTTTTATTTATATTTTTCGAAAATTTAAAAGAAAAAAAATAAGGATTCCAAAATTTTTAATATGAATTCCAGGAATCTTGCCATGTTAGTCTAAAGCTTCAGTCCAGGAATTAGACATGGCTCACTAGCCAGCCAGGCTGCAACATATAATTACATGGGCTGGAATGATTAGTTGAATACCAATCCCAAAGTAGTTTTGGGTATGGCTTTACAGCCAGATATGATTCAACATATTTCATGAAACACTAGAATTCATTCTTAAAAATTTTGAAGCCGTAGAATAATTTATTTTTGAAAACATTTTTAAAAATTTTTTTTTTTTCGAAAACAGAGGAAAATATTTTTGAAAGATTTTTGAAAGATTTTTGAAAATAAAACAAAAAGAAAATTACCTAATCTGAGCAACAAGATGAACCGTCAGTTGTTCAAACTTAAACAATCCCCGGCAACGGCGCCAAAAACTTGGTGCACGAAATTGTGATCACATTAATGTAGTACTCTTTGTTATTGTATGGAATCATTATTATGGCTCTTTACTATGTGTGGACACAACTCCGTTCAACTAACCAGCAAGTGTACTGGGTCGTCCAAGTAATAAACCTTACGCGAGTAAGGGTCGATTCCACAGAGATTGTTGGCTTGAAGCAAGCTATGGTCACCTTGCAGATCTTAGTCAGGCGGATTTAAACATGATACTTTATTAGATTAAAATAAACAATAAAAGGGATAGAGATACTTATGTAGATTCATTGGCAGGGATTTCAGATAAGCGAATGGAGATGCTTTTCGTTCCTCTGAACCTCTGCTTTCCTGCTATCTTCATCCAATCAGTCTTACTCCTTTCCATGGCTGGCTGTATGCAAGGGCATCACCGTTGTCAGTGGCTACATCCCCTCCTCTCAGTGAATCATATGCTCACGCACCCTGTCACGGCACGGCTATTCATCTGTCGGTTCTCGATCATGCTGGAATAGGATTCACCCTCCTTTTGCGTCTGTCACTAACGCCCAACACTCGCGAGTTTGAAGCTCGTCACAGTCATTCAATCATTGAATCCTATTCAGAATACCACAGACAAGGTTTAGACCTTCCGGATTCTCTTGAATGCCGCCATCATTCTAGCTTACGCCACGAAGATTCTGGTTAGGAGATCTAAGAGATACTCATTCTAGCTTAATTCATGTAGAACAGAAGTGTTTGTCAGGCACGTGTTCATAAGGGAGAAGGATGATGAGCGTCACACATAATCATCACCTTCATCATGTTCTTGGGTGCGAATGGATATCTTAGAAGAGAAATAAGAAGATTTGAATAGAAAACAGTAGTACTTTGCATTAATCTTTGAGGAACAGCAGAGCTCCACACCTTAATCTATGGAGTGTAGAAACTCTACCGTATGAAAATACATAAGTGAAGGTCCAGGCATGGCCGTGTGGCCAGCCCCCATGATCTAAGAACCAGGCGTCCAAAGATGCCTAATACAATAGTAAGAGGTCCTATTTATAATAAACTAGTCACTAGGGTTTACATGAGTAAGTAATTGATGCATAAATCCACTTCCGGGGCCCACATGGTGTGTGTTTGGGCTGAGCTTAAGTGTAGCACGTGCAGAGGCTATTTGTGGAGTTGAACGCCAGTTTCTGTGCCAGTTTGGGCGTTCAACTCTGGTTTTGGATCCTTTTCTGGCGTTGGACGCCAGATTTGGGCAGAAGGCTGGCGTTGAACGCCAGTTTACGTCGTCAATTCTTGGCCAAAGTATGGACTATTATATATTGCTGGAAAGACCTGGATGTCTACTTTCCAACGCAATTGGAAGCGCGCCATTTCTAGTTCTGTAGCTCCAGAAAATCCACTTTGAGTGCAGGGAGGTCAGAATCCAACAGCATCAGCAGTCCTTTTTCAACCTTTGAATCTGATTTCTGCTCAAGTTCCTCAATTTCAGCCAGAAAATACCTGAAATCACAGAAAAACACACAAACTCATAGTAAAGTCCAGAAATGTGAATTTAACCCAAAATCTATTAAAAACATCCCTAAAAGTAACTAGATCCTACTAAAAACATACTAAAAACAATGTCAAAAAGCGTATAAATTATCCGCTCATCAGTGCTTGTGGTACGGAAGAAGGAATATCTTCAACCGGTGCAGTAGGAAGGCTTGTAGTGGCTTCTGGAAGTCTGAGGTATTTCCCGTTAGGGACATATTGATCATCCCGTGGAAGCATGGCTTTGGTGTCTCCAGCTCTATAGGAAACTCCGGCTGCTGAGACAAGATCTGAGACCAAGGCGGAAAAAAGTAAGTTGCCCGTAATCTGTACGTGTCCCATGGCATTCCGGATATGTCTTGATAGATTCAGAGGTTGGTCTGTAAGGATGCACCATAGTAGAACAGCAATGTCTGCAGTGAAGGAGGACTCATGAGTGCTCGGAAAGACGTAGTGGGACATGATCTGTGCCCAAACGCGAGCCTCCAAGGTAAATGCTGAAGCCGATATGCCCTTAGGGTGGGTACGATGGTATCCGTAGATCCAACGGCTGCCAGGTAGTGCGATAACTCTGAGAACAGCTTCCCAGTCAAATTGGTACATCTGGCGCTTGAGTTCGGCTTCTTGAAAGGCGTCCAATCCTTCTGGAATAGGGGGAAGACTCAAAGCTTGTTGAATAGCCTCTTCTGTAATGGGGACTTGCTTCTGACGGACATAGACAGACTGCAGGATAGGTAGGTGGAAGTTAGAGTAGAACTTGACTACCCAAGAAAGATTGACCTGCTTCCGTTGTCTCTGTAGAAAACCCCATTGTCTTCGTTCAATTTGCGGCTCAACAAAAGTGGCAATATTGGGCGGGAGGATAAGAAGGTGTTCGTTGTTGTAACTCCTTTCAGCTAGAATAGGGAACATCTGCTCACAGTAGCAATTTGGAAATCGCGCAGTGTCCTTTGCTGGAAAGGCTTTCTCCTTTTCATCAACCTTGATGATCCTCTTAACTCTCTTTGTTGAGGGCTTGACTGCAGTTGAAGAAGGCTCTGCCACTAATGCTCGTTTAGTTCCTCTTCTTGTTGGGGGTTTGGGAGTAGCTTTCTCTTTTCCTTTCCTGGTGGCCATCCTGAAAAAGATAAGAGAAATGAAATTAAATTTAAAGAGATATATAGCAATGAAGAGAACGGAAGAGGATGGTTATAAATGCACATTAAAAGATAAATGATGTGATCACATGCTCATGAGTACATGTGAAAAATCATAAATAGAAAATAGCAAGTGCATATAACGACAAGTGAATGCAAGGTATTTATTGGCATGCCGGAAAAGGGCATGAGTAGCATAGACCAAGCAATACTTTGTAACAAACTATCACGTTTGTATTGACAATTAAATTCAATTAATACAATAGTAAAGGGAATTTGTGAAAAGCAAGCATTGAAGAGTAGAACAACATAGAGAAGTGCATAATGCTATATGGGCTTTTTCACAAACACATAGCATGCATGGTGAATAAGGTATAGAAAATATGAAGGTCAACATGCAAGCAATCCCTTAAATAGAATAATAATAATTGTCAAACAATTTGCAACAATCCACAAGCATATAATGAGGAATAATGACTCAGATAAATTTCTAACACTATGTAAAAAGGAAAAGAAAAAGAAAGAAAATAAGAATAATGAAAGGAGAAAGAAAAGAAAATAACATATAAGATAAGAAGAATGGTAGAAAAGAAAAGGGTGAAAAAGAAAATAAAACCTTGTTAATGGAGGTGAGGGAGAGAGAGAGTGAAAAGTGAGATAGAAGGGAGAAGAGGGGGGGGGGGGGAAGAAGTAAGGAGGGAAGAGAAAAATCAAGATTAGAGAGGAAAAAGATAAGATATTTTGGCGATCTAGGTTGAGCTGTACGGCGCAAGCGACGCGGCCGCGTGGGGCACGCGTTCGCGTAAATGCGCTTCAAGTAAGGTGACGCGATCGCGTCGGTCACGCGGACGCGTGACCCATGTTATGCTTCTGGCGCGAGTGCAGCCTCGCGCCAGCACAACTCTCTGTTCAAATTAATTCATATGCCAAAATTGGGTGACGCGATCGCGTGAGGCATGCGATCGCGTGAGTGGGCTTCGGTAAAGGGGTCACGCGGACGCGTCATCGACGCGATCGCGTAATAGGGATTGTGCGTCTAGCACCAATCCAGCACCACTCTTGCACAATATTTCGTTGTGCACCCTTTTTACATCGAAAAGTAGGTCACGCGGCCGCGTGGGTCACGCAGTCGCGTGGGAGACCATTTTTTTTCATGCGACGCGGACGCGTCATCGACGCAATCGCGTGGGACGAGTCGTGCCATTGGCACGCCTCCAGTCACGCTTCAGCGTGACTCTCTGTTCAGTTTTATTTTTCTCCCCTCTCCATGCGACGCGGATGCGTTGCTGATGCGGTCGCGTGGCGTGGCATTTTTTTTTATATGCAGATGTAAATGCACGAAATGCACTGATAAAGAGAAGAGTTATTGAATAGGAAAAACTAAAAATAAAGAGAAGAACGATCATACCATGGTGGGTTGTCTCCCACCTAGCACTTTGCTTTAACGTACGTATGTTGGACGCTCCACTAGCTCAATCTTCTGCTATGTGGGGATCTTCCAAGAGGCAGATCTCAAGTTCCTTGTTTCTCTGCATCTTCTCGCCATGGTATAGCTTCAGGCGTTGTCCATTAACTTTAATAAGTTCAGAGCTTGAAGGATGGCTTAGATGATAAACTCTGTACGGTTCGGCCTTCTCTACTCTGTATGGACCTTCCCATCTTGATCTCAACTTGCCTGGCATGAGCCGCAGTCGAGATTTGTAAAGGAGGACTAAATCCCCAGGTTAGAACTCTTTCTTCTTGATATTCTGATCATGCACAACCTTCATTTTCTCCTTGTATATTCTTGAATTCTCATAAGCTTCTAGGCGAAGGCTTTTCAGTTCCTGCAGTTGCAACTTCCTTTCAGCTCCAGCTTTCTCCATTCCCATGTTGCACTCCTTGACTGCCCAAAAGGCTTTGTGCTCCACTTCAACTGGTAGATGGCAAGCTTTTCCATAAACTAAGCGGAAAGGACTCATCCTAATGGGTGTCTTGTATGCTGTTCTGTATGCCCAGAGAGCATCTTGTAGCCTGGTGCTCCAGTCTTTTCTATGAGGTTTGACTATCTTCTGCAAGATACGTTTTATCTCTCTGTTTGACACCTCGGCTTGCCCATTGGTCTGAGGGTGGTATGCTGTTGCAACCTTATGAATTATCCCATGCTTCGTCATTAATCCTGTTAGTCTCCTGTTACAAAAATAGGTGCCTTGATCGCTCACGATTGCGCGTGGTGATCCAAAGCGACAAATAATGTGGTTTCTCACAAAGGAAACAACAGTGTTAGCATCATCAGTGCGGGTAGGAATTGCTTCCACCCATTTGGAAACATAATCCACAGCTAACAATATATAAAAATATCCATTAGAATTTGGAAATGGACCCATGAAGTCAATGCCCCAAACATCAAAAATTTCACAGAAAAGCATAATTTGTTGAGGCATCTCATCCCTCCTGGATATATTACCAAATTTTTGGCATGGGAGACAAGATTTACAAAACTCAGCAGCGTCTCTAAAAAGAGTAGGCCACCAGAATCCACAGTTTAGGATCTTCCTAGCTGTTCTTTGAGGGCCAAAATATCCTCCACTCTCGGATGAGTGACAGGCCTCTAAAATGGACTGGAATTCTGATTGAGGCACACAACGTCTAATTACCTGGTCAGCGCCACATCTCCATAAATATGGGTCATCCCATATATAATATTTAGACTCGCTTTTCAGCTTGTCTCTTTGATGCTTAGAAAAGTTTGGGGAAATGTGCGGCTAACTAGATAATTAGCTACAGGTGTGTACCAGGGGGCTACCTAAGATACTGCTTGCAGGTTATCAAAAGGAAAATTATCATCTATAGGAGTAGAATCATCCTTAATGTGCTCAAGGCGACTCAAGTGGTCTGCCACTAAATTCTGGTTACCACTCCTATCCTTAATTTCTAAATCAAATTCTTGTAATAGCAGTATCCAACGTATAAGCCTTGGTTTGGACTCCTTTTTAGCTAATAGATACTTTAAAGCTGCATGGTCCGAATACACTACTACTTTAGTACCAAGTAAATAAGCTCAGAATTTATCCAGAGCAAAAACAATAGCAAGAAGCTCTTTCTCAGTAGTAGTATAATTGGACTGGGCAGTGTCTAAAGTCTTAGACGCATAAGCAATAACAAAAGGATCCTTACCTTCACGCTGAGCCAGCGCTGCTCCTACTGCATGGTTGGAAGCATCGCACATGATTTCAAACGGCTGGCTTCAGTCTGGTCCTCTCACAATTGGAGCTTGAGTCAGAGCGGTCTTCAGTTTATCAAACGCGTCTTTACAATCCTCACTGAACTCAAACTCTATATCCTTCTGTAATAATCTGGATAAGGGAAGTGCTACCTTGCTAAAGTCCTTAATAAATCTCCTGTAAAAACCTGCATGGCCAAGAAACGAACGGACTTCCCTCACAGAAATGCCAGTATTAGATACCACATGTCCTAATACAATCCCTTGTTTTACCATAAAGTGACATTTTTCAAAATTTAATACAAGGTTTGTATTGACACATCTATCCAATACTCTAGATAATCCATCTAAGCAAAGGCTAAAAGAATCACCATAAATGCTAAAATCATCCATAAAAACCTCCATATAGTCCTCAATAAGATTAGAGAAAAGACTCATCATACACCTTTAGAAAGTAGCTGGTGCATTGCACAAGCCAAAGGGCATTCTTTTGTAAGCATAAGTCCCAAAAGGACATGTAAAAGTGGTCTTTTCTTGATCCTCAGGAGCTATATGAATTTGGAAATAACCTGTGTAACCATCTAAAAAGCAATAGTATGATTTACCTGACAGGCGATCCAGCATTTGATCAATAAATGGAAGTGGGTAGTGATCCTTACGGGTGGCTTAGTTGAGACGCCTGTAATCAATGCAGACTCTCCAAGCATTCTGAACTCTAGTTGCTATGAGCTCTCCATGCTCATTCTTTACTGTAGTGACTCCAGACTTCTTGGGCACCACTTGTACTGGGCTGACCCACTCACTGTCCGAAATGGGATAGATGATCCCTGCTTCCAATAGTCTGGTCACTTCCTTTTTGACAACTTCCAGGATAGTGGGATTCAATCTTCTTTGGGGTTGGCGGACAGGTCTTGCTCCCTCTTCTAGAAAAATCCTGTGCTCACATACTTGAGGGTTGATTCCTACTATGTCTGCCAAACTCCACCCAATTGCCTTCTTATGCCTCCTTAGCACATCAAGTAACTGCTCTTCTTGTTGAGAAGTAAGTTCCCTTGCAATGATAACTGGAAACCTCTGCTCATCTTCAAGATAAGCATATTTGAGATGCGGAGGGAGGGGTTTCAATTCTAACTTCTGATCATGGGCAGACTCTGGATTATCTGGGGCTTGTGAAAATGGCGAAGTGCCCTCATTGTCAGTTAAAAGGGTCCCCACACTTAGACCTTGTCCAGTGTGCCTCTCTTCAAACTCTTCCTTGTAAACTTCAGCTACACTTTCATCTATGACATCACACTGGAAGATAGAATGATCTTTTGGAGGGCTGTTTATGACTCCATTCAGATTGAAAATTACTATACAGCCATCTATTTCAAAAGAGTATGTTCTTGAAAAAGCATCCAATTTGAATTTTGATGTCTTCAGGAATGGTCTTCCAAGTAGGATTGATGATGGCTTATCTGAGTCATTATGGGGCATCTCCAAAATATAAAAATCAGTGGGAAATGTAAGCCGTTTAATGTTCACTAAAATATCTTCAGCAACTCCAGCCACTGTAATAATGCTTTTATCTGCTAACACAAAACGAGCTGCCGACCTTTTTAAGGGAGGGAGCCTCAAAACATCATATATAGACAAAGGCATTATACTAACACATGCTCCTAAATCACACATGCAATCATAAATTACTACACCACCAATAGTACAACTAACTATACAAGGACCTGGATCACTACATTTTTTAGGTAATCCTCCCATTAAAGCAGATATAGAACTACCTAAAGGAATAGTTTCTAATTCATTAATTTTGTCTTTATGTATACATAATTCTTTTAGAAACTTTGCATATTTAGGTACCTGTTGAATGACATCAAAAAGAGGAACAGTTACCTCAACCTTTTTGAATATTTCTACCATTTTGGGATCAGGTTCCAGCTGCTTCCTGGGCTTCCTTGCAAGTTGTGGAAATGGAATAGGAGTAGTGTTTTCTGCAGTGTCTGCGCTCTTTTTTGCTTCCTCCTGTGGTTGGGCTGTTTCTTCTTTATCTATGTCTTGTGCGTCCTCTTCCTCTTCAACATCTTCTATTTCTACTACCTCTTCAGCTGAGGCGTGTTCTGGTGAGCTTGGCTCTTCCTGAGTCCTCTCCTGCAGTGTGGTTTCGGACCTTAGGGTGATGGCATTAATGCCTCCCTTTGGATTGGGTAATGGTTGAGAGGGGATTCCAGTGGAGCTTGAAGGTTGGTTACTGGAATTTTGCATTGATCCAATCTGTGAAACAAGAGCTTGCAAAGTAGCGGTCAAACCATTCAGACTGGCATTAATGGTATTTTCCATGGTCTGTTGCCTCCGCTCAATAGATTGCAGTAACTCATCATTAGGAGATGAAGAAGAATGAGTAAATTGAGAGGTCTGCTGTTGGTTGTTCTGTGGTCCTTGGGATTGCCTCAGGTGAGGTGCTCTGTAGGGTTGATTCTGTTGCTTGTAGTTGTTATTATTCCACCTCTGATTTCCCTGATTATCTCTGCCTCCTCTGTTATTGTTGTCCCTCCAATTCTGGTTAGAATTGTCCTGCCATCCATGGTTATTATTTCCACTGTGATTGTACCCTTGGTTGGGACGGTCATAGAAATTATGAGTGGATGCCACCATGTTGTCTTCTTGTTGGAGCTGCGGGCATTCATCAGTGTAATGGCTATAATCAGCACAAATTCCGCAAATTCTCTACGGGACTAATTGTTGGTTTTGCTGTGGCGAAGGAGGTGGAGCTTGCTGAACTTGTTGTTGATTCAATTGCATCTACTTCAGCAAGTTGGTCATTTCACAGATACTCTGAGTTAGAGCAGTAGTCTCTCTGCTAGAGGATACTTCTGCAACGGCTTTTGAATAGCCTTGCTTCTGTCTGTGGTTCCTAGTAGATTCAGCCAAGTCGCTGATCAATTGCCAAGCCTCATCAGTGGTCTTGTATTTCTTCATAGACCCATTGCTAGCACTTTCCAATGTGGTCTTATCTTGGGGCCTCATGCCCTGTGTGATATAGCTAAGTAACACTATCTTGTCAATCATGTGGTGGGGGCATGCTTCCAGAAGATTATTGAAGCGCTCCCAGTATTCAAAGAGAGTCTCATTGTCATCTTGAACGATCGTGAAAATGTCTTTTCTTAGTTTATCAGTAACTTCAGATGGAAAGAATTTCTCCAAAAACTCTTTTCTGAGTGTATCCCAGTTGGATACATTTGCTAGAGGTTGAGTGTAGTACCACTCCCTTGCTTTTTCCTCCAGAGAAAATGGAAAAGCTTTCAGCAGAATTGAAGTTTCATCCATACCATCTCGCCTGATAGTAGAACAGGCTGCCTGGAAATCTCTCAGGTGCTTGATAGGCTCTTGAACAGGTAAGCCATGAAACTTGGGCATCAAATTAAGCAGTGCGGTCTTTATTTTGAAATCTGTAGCCACTGCTTGGAAAAAGGTTAGGGCATTGATAGGGTGCAGAAATTGGCAAATTAAAAATTGTTAAAATATTCACGTTGCAAGTATAGTTCTTAACTTGCCGGAAATCCGCTCATCAATTTAGAAAGGTGTCACAGAAAATTAAAATTTAAATTACTGGGAGTATGAATCCCAGGTCGACTCCCAACGAGTTGCAGAAAAGTGTGCTATTTTATTAACCAGAAGTTTTCAAAGGAGTGAGTTGAGTAAACAGGAAATTTAAATTGATGAAATTAAATAATATAAATAAAAGCCTTGACTGGGAGTTGATTAGTTGGAATCTCTATTATTGTTGGAATGCTTTCAAGATTAATTGATAATTAATGGTTGTTCCGTTTAGTTATCCTTTACTAGGTAAAGGGAAGTCAAACAAGTTGGAATACTACGTCTATTCACGAGTTGCAACCCACTTAGTTCAAAGGGATTGGTGTTGGTGACTAGAGAGCAATCCAACAGTTAACGCAATTACAATTTCTCTTTTAATCCCTCCAACTCAAGAGTTCCTTTCAATCAACTCCCCATCAAGTGAGGGAACTACTCACTCATTGTAAATAATAAATCCATAACATATGAAAGGGATTTAAAAGAAGACATGATAAATAGAAATTAAATTGATTAATTAGAAAATAAAAATAATCTTTGTATTAAATAAGCATAAAAGTATCCCAATGGTGAAATTAAACAAAGCAAAGAACATGAAAGAATAGTACCCAGTAAAGAAAACGAATTAGAATGACGGAGTCTTGATGAGGTAATAACTCTTCTCAGTGTTCCAATACAAAGAGCAAGTAAAAATTAAAATCCTAAAACTATAAATGTCTAGAGAGAAAACCTAGAGGAGGAGTAAAACTAGATCTCTACACTCAAACTGTGTAGAATGAATGTTTTGCTTTGTTTATGCATGTTCTCTAGCTCTAGTCTGCTGTTCTGGGCCGAAAACTGGGTCAAAATGTGGCCCGGCATTGCCCCCAGCGATTCTGCAAATTATGCAGATCGCGCATGTCACGCGATCGCGTCACTCATGCGGACGCGTCATTCGCGTTTTCGCTTTACCACGTGGGCGCATCATCCATGTGGCCGCGTCACTCGTGCTGTTCCATGCCGCGCAGTCGCGTCATCCATGCGGCCGCGTCACTGCTATTTTCTCTCTTCTGCGCGGTCGCGTTGTCCATGCGGCCGCGTCACCTCTCGTTGGTTATCTCCTCAATTTCTTGTGTTCCTTCCATTTTTGCTAGCTTCCCTTTCAAATCTCCAACTCATTCATGCCCTATAAAGCCTGAAACACTTAACACACAGATCACGGCATCGAATGGAATAAAGGAGAATTAAAATGCATAATTAAAAATCTCTAGGAAGCAGTTTTCAATCATGTACTAATTCCAGGAAGGAAATATAAATGCATGCTAAATTAATGAATAAGTGGGTGAAGATCATCATAAAACCACACAATTAAACACAATATAAACCATAAAATAGTGGTTTATCAGTTCCCATATGAGAATTCCGAAGGGCGATGTCTCCATGGAGATGTGTCGGGTTGGCAGTTGAACCGACAATGTGATATCACAGCCAGTAGGGCAGGCATTCATCATATGCATTTTCTATCTGTTTGTATGCTTTGGCTACTTGAAATGGCTTGCCTATTTGTATAACATGCTTTTTTGCTATTTGAATTACTTGCCATATATGCTTCTATTTGTGATTTACTTGCCTTGTATATAATTGTGATTTCTGCTGGGAGTGAGGAGGTTCGGAAGGCCGTGGCGATGGGATCGCCTAGAGGATAGGTTGGTGAAGGCTGTGGGACAGTGGTGTTTGGTTAGAATAGAAATCCCCTAAGGTAGATTACCCGATTTAGTTATGTTAAGATTGATATACTTATGCATATCTGCTTTAGTATGCTTTAAGATTGAATCTTGTGATGGATATGGAGCTTAGGATTGCCTTTGGCATTCCGGGGTCTTATATCCTACATCACTGGGCATTGTTACCATACTGAGAACCTCCGGTTCTCATACCATATTTCTGTTGTGTTTTTCAGGTACAGGCCACAACCTACCTTGGTGAGTTGTCTGGTTGGTGACAGAAGCAGAGGATCTGGATACTTCTTTTGAGTCATTTTGGGTTATTTTGTATATGTCTCTCACTTTGTATTTTTTCTTTTCCTAGAGGCTTTTAATTGAGAGAATAAAACTTGTATAAGCTCTTTTAAAACTTCAGTTTTTAGTTATCTGTATATGGCTAGCCGGTTTAAACTCTGCGAGCCGCGGCTAGTTTCTTATTATTATTATATACTTATCTATGTTACCTTATATCTGTTTCTTGTACCTTAAACGAGTAGTTTTGTTAGTACGTTTTTGAGCTTTTGAAATCCTGCTTTGAGCTATATCCTTCATTGGACTTCTAGAATATATTATTTCCTTCTATATATAAATATGTATAAGCCTTAGAAATATCGTAATCTCTGATTAACCTTTGCCTTACGGCTAGAGGTAAGGCTTAGGGTAATTAGGGTGTTACATTTAGTGGTATCAAAGCGGTTCGTCCTCGTGAGCCTGAGGGATGGACCGATTGTGCTTCATTGCATACTCTGGGTCATTTATTTCTTTCATGCTATTTAGGTTATCTACTTGATAGTTCATAGCATGCTTGTTTGTGAGTTCCTGTTTTGGGGATAATTGAAACACTAGGCTTTTGATATTGAGACTGATCACCTTAATATCGACTGTTTGGTGTAGACAGGTGATGCGTGAGCATCTTTCCTATCTTTTCCTAGTGAATTTGCATTTAATTTGTTGAGTTTAATCAAGAACTAATTATCTTTTAGCCACTATGGGTGCTACTTTGAGTCTTGTGAAATTCTGTTTATTTTAGGTAGCATTCGACTGGATTTGATGGAGTTTCTTCAGCACAAGAATTAAAGGAGATGACCAGCGAGGAGCGACGCGTACGCGCACCTGACGCGTGCGCGTGATTTGATGATTTGCACTGTGAAGCATGCGTGTACCTGACGCGTATGCGTGACTGACACATACTCGTGACATGCGCCACGTGCAGAAAATGCTGAAAATGCTGGGGGCGATTTCTGGGCTGTTTTTGACCCAGTTTTCGGCCCAGAAGACACAGATTAGAGGCTGTAAAATGGAGGACACAGGGGAACACTTCCCGTTATTTCCCAAGTTGGGCATGGATCCTACGAAGCAAGTGGTCCCCATCTATCAATTGAAGACTTGCTGATTATTTAATTAATTCTGATTTAAACTTTATTTTTATCTTTAAAATAGGAATAGATATTATTTTAGTTTTAGAAATTAGATTTTTAAATTAATTAGGATTAGATATAAAAGAGAAAAGAAACTTATTTTCTGGGGATTATTCCATTCCAATTTACAGTTTACCAGATTCCTAGTTTTTCACTCTAAACCATGAGCAACTAATCCTCCATTGTTAAGGTTAGGAGCTTTGTCTATTTGTATGGATTGATTCTATTGCTTTTCTATTTTAATTCATGTACTGATTTATAATTCAAGAATTGTTTTCGTTATTTATCTTATGAATTTGGGTGGAACGGAAGTATGACCCTTTTTCTAATTGAGTTCTTGTATATCTTGGAAAAGCTCTTTACTTGAACAACAGCTTGAAAACAATTTCTCCTAAATTCTAAATTGTCTGGACTTAACAGGATACGTGACATATAATCCTCTTATATTTGGATAATTAGGATTTTTGTAGCATAATAACTATAATTAAACTTCACCCTCTAATTGGACTTAATTGACCAAGGAATCGGCAGTTAATGAGAATTAGAGGAGACTAGAAAGGTCTAAGGAATTAGGGTCTAGTCACATACAGTTTGCCATGAATTAAAATTTTGCATGATTAAAATGGTTAGTAAGAAACGTCAATCCGGAAAATAGATAACTCTGAAGCCTTAACTATTTTCTCTATATTTTATTCCCAACTTATTTACTTGCCTGTCTTCAAACTCTGAATTTACTATTTAATGCTTTTTGGACTCTCAAACACTATTTTCTGCTTGTCTAACTAAGCCAATCACTCAATTATTGTTGCTTGATCCATCAATCCTCGTGGGATCGACCCTCACTCACTTGAGGTATTACTTGGTACGACCCAGTGCACTTGCCCGTTAGTTTGTGGTTATAAATTCCGCACCAAGTTTTTGGCACCGTTGCTGGAGATTGTTAGTGATTGACAACTATTAGTTGCTTGATTGCTTAGATTAGGCGTTTTAGTTTTAATTTTTATTTAATTTCTACCTTATTATTTTTGAATTTATTATCAGTAATTTTTCTTAATTTCTAAAATTAAGTTTGGTGTTTCCTAGTTAGTTTTATTTTAATTTTTCTTATTTGATTTGCCTAATAATTTCGAAAATTTTAGTCTTAATTTTGCTAGTAATTTTAGAATTTTAATATTTGTTTGTTTCATTCAATATTTTTATCTCTTTATTCAGGTTACCTCACTAGGAATTTTCTGCACTCTGACGTAGAGAGTTCCATCTTTTCTTGTCTTCTGTTTGTTTATGCGCAGGAACAGAGACAAAGAACATCTCTTAGACTTTGATCCTGAACCTGAAAGAACATTCAGGCAGCGTTTGCAACAAGCAAGACTCTACAAGGCTGCAGAATCCACTATGGATCCTTACAATGCTGCTAATGCCAATGTGGCAAATCCGAATGGGAATGAACAACAAAGGAGAGTGCTTGGCTCTTATTCTGCTCCTACTGCGGATCTTTATGGAAAAAGCATTGTGGTGCCTCCTATAGCTGCAAACAACTTTGAGTTGAAGCCACAACTGGTCACTCTGGTGCAACAAAACTGTCAGTATCATGGTCTTCCCCAAGAAGACCCAAATCAATTTATTTCTAATTTTCTGCAGATTTGTGATACTGTGAAGACAAATGGAGTGAACCCTGACGTATACAAACTCATGCTCTTCCCATTTGCTTTGAGGGACAGAGTAAAGCTATGGCTAGATTCCCAACCCAAGGAGAGTTTTGATACTTGGAAAAAGGTTGTTACTGAGTTTCTTACTAAATTTTTCCCACCAAAGAAGCTGACTAAGCTTAGGATGGAGGTTCAGACTTTCAGGCAGATGGATGGTGAAACTCTTTATGAAGCTTGGGAGAGATACAAGCTATTGACTAGGCAATGCCCTCCGGACATGTTCTCCAAATGGACCCAACTAGATATCTTTTACGAAGGTTTGGGTGAAATGTCCAAGATGTGCTTAGATAATTCTGCAGGTGGTTCATTGCACAAGAAGAAGACACCGGATGAGACTATTGAGCTTATTGAGTTGGTTGCTAGCATCCAATATTTATACTCATCTAACAGGAATCCTGTGAACTTGGAGACTTCTCAGAAAAGAGGTGTGTTGGAAATAGAAGCTGTTAATGCTATTCTTGCTCAGAACAAGCTTATGTCTCAGCAAATAAATTTACTTACTCAGCAGATGGGTGGCATGCAAGTCTCAGCTATCAACACCCAAAATCCACCTCAAGAAGTCCCTTATGACATGACAGGTAATTTTGTACAAAATGAGAATTATGATTATGCTCAATCTTTTTCTGAACAGGTAAATTACATGGGGAGTGGTCCTAGAAACCCCAATAATGATCCATACTCTAAGACATACAATCTTAGATGGATGGACCAACCTCAGAGATCTCAGAATTTCAACAATAATTCTCATGGCAGTTTCCAACAGAATAATCATAATAACTACCAAATTCAGTCTCATCAACAACAACCACCTCAACAGACAAACTCTCAATCCCAACAAGATTCTAATTGGGAGATGATGAGGAGTTTTATGCAGGAAACCAGAGCTTCTATTAGAAACTTGGAGGTGCAATTGGAGATTTAGAACTTGAGAGGTCTGCAAATACAATTCAAAACTTGGAGATTTAGATGGGTCATTTAGTCACAAAAGTTAATGAAATTGATAAGAGGACCATTAATAGCCTTCCTAGTAACACAATTCCAAATCCAAGAGAGGAATGCAAGGCTATCACCTTGATAAGTGGACAAGTGGCAAGTATGGAAGCATAAGTTAATGAGGAGCCAGTTGAAAAAGAAGCTCCAAGGGAGAAGAAGGAAGAAGTAGAGCACGTCCCTCCAAAGCGTGCGGACAACCCATTCCCAGACTCTCTTGATACTTATCCTATATTGCCAAAGGCTTCTGAGTACAAGCCTAAAATGTCATATCCTTAGAGACTTCAAAAGGAGACCAAGGATAAGCAGTTTTCAAAGTTCTTGGAAGTCTTCAGAAACTTGCAAATCAATATTCCTTTTGCTGAGATTTTGGAGCAAATGCCTCTCTATGTCAAATTCATGAAGGAATTGTTGTCAAAGAAGAAGCCTTTAAAGCGAGATGAAACAGCGGTCCTGACTATGGAATGTAGTGCCATAATTCAGAATAACTTGCCAAGGAAGATGCCAGATCCAGGGAGCTTTCAAATTCCATGCACCATTGGGAGCACAACCTTTGAAAAAGCGTTATGTGATCTGGGAGCAAGCATCAATGTAATTCCCTTGTCTGTGATGAAGAAGTTGCAAATCCAAGAGGCACAACTGGTGCACGAAAATTACTTCACAATGTAATTTCGCACAACTAACCAGCAAGTGCACTGGGTCGTCCAAGTAATACCTTACGTGAGTAAGGGTCGATCCCACGGAGATTGTTGGCTTGAAGCAATCTATGGTTATCTTATAACTCTTAGTCAGGAAGACAATAAAATAATTCACTTATCAAATATGATTGCAAGGAGAAAAAGGGCAGAACACAAATTATACTTGTATGCAATGATGGAGAATATGTTGGAGTTTTGGAGATGCTTTGTCTTCTGAAATTATGCTTTCCTCTGTTTTCTGATTCACGCACGCACGTCCTCCTATGGCAAGCTGTGTGTAGGTGGATCACCGTTGTCAATGGCTACCATCCATCCTTCCAGTGAAAAGGGTCCAAATGCGCTATCACCGCATGGCTAATCATCTGCAGGTTCTCAATCGTACCGGAATAAGATTTACTATCCTTTTGCGTCTATCACTACGCCCAGCACTCATGAGTTTGAAGTTTGTCACAGCGATTCAATCCCAGAATCCTACTAGGAATACCACAGACAAGGTTTAGACTTTCCGGATTCTCATGAATGCTGCCATCAATCTAGCTTATACCATGGAGATTCTGATTAAGGAATCTAAGAGATATTCATTCAATCTGATGTAGAACGGAGGTGGTTGTCAGACATACGTTCATGGAGTGAGGAAGGTGATGAGTGTCACAGATCATCACCTTTTCCATAATGAGGCGCGAATGGATATCTTAGATAGGAACACGCATGTTGAATGGAAAACAGAAATACTTGCATTAAGTCATCGAGACGCAGCAGAGCTCCTCACCCCCAACAATGGAGTTTAGAGACTCATGCCGTCAAGGAGTACAAAGTTCAGATCTAAAAATGTCATGAGATACAAAGTAAGTCCCTAAAAGTTGTTTTTATACTAAACTAGTAACCTAGGTTTACAGAAAATGAGTAAACTATAACAGATAGTGCAGAAATCCACTTCTGGGGCCCACTTGGTGTGTGCTGGGGCTGAGACTAAAGCTTTCACGTGCCTGGGGCTGTTTTGGGCGTTCAACGCCAGCTTTGGATCCTTTTCTGGCGTTGAACTCCAACTTGCAACTTGTTTCTGGCGCTGGACGCCAGAATTGGGCAGAGAGCTGGCGTTGAACGCCAGTTTACGTCGTCTATCCTTGAGCAAAGTATGGACTATTATATATTTCTGGAAAGCCCTAGATGTCTACTTTCCAAAGAAATTGGAAGCACGCCATTTGAAGTCCTGTAGCTCCAGAAAATCCATTTTGAGTGCAGGGAGGTCAGAATCCAACAGCATCAGCAGTCCTTTTTCAGCCTGAATCAGATTTTTGCTCAGCTCCCTCAATTTCAGCCAGAAAATACCTGAAATTACAGAAAAACACACAAACTCATAGTAAAGTCCAGAAATATGAATTTTGCCTAGAAACTAATGAAAATAAACTAAAAACCAACTAAAACATACTAAAATCTATATGAAATTAACCCCAAAAAGCATATAAAATATCCGCTCATCAACAACCCACAAGGATAGCATTACAGATGGCAGACAAATCTATGAAGCCTGCATATGGATTAGTGGAGAATATCTTGGTCAAAGTGGGTAAGTTCTTCCTCCCAGCAAATTTTGTGATTCTTGACACAGGGGAGGATGTGAATGCCTCTACAATTCTAGGAAGACCATTCCTAGCCACTGGAAGAGCTCTGATTGATGTAGAAGTGGGTAAATTAGTGCTTAGAGTACATGATAAGCAACTGGTCTTTCATGTCTTCAAAGATATACATTCAATAGGTGAAGAAGAGAGGTGCATGCAGACTGAGCTTATTGATCCAAACCTTCAACAACCCCCTGATGACGGACAGCAGAATCTGCAGCTCAAACCCCCTTTGGTGACAATCAATAAAATTCCTCCTGACATTAAACCTAAGTTTGGTGTTGGGAATGCATCATCCACCAAGGAGGAGGTTCCCAAAAAGAAGAAATACACAGGGAAAGGAGAAACAAAAAGATCCCCACTGAAGGTTTCTCCCAAGGAATGAAGGTGGTATTGATTAAGAATCCAGTATGGACTTATACAGTAAACAGAATCCTCTCTCTAGAGCATATTGAGCTACTTTATGGAGACACAGGAAAGAAGTTCAAGGTGAGGGGTGAAGAGCTGAGCCCCTATGATCCTCCTCCTTAGAGGAGCTGACCATCAAGCTAGGGACGGTAAAGAAGCGCTTGTCGGGAGGCAACCCGATGTTTTCGTATCCTTAGTTTAATTTTCGTAGAACTGATTTTATTATTTATTTGAATTTCATTGAGTTCTTATTATTTTTCCTTTGTTTTACGTGTATTCTAATCATGCAGCTATCTTAGAACAAGAACCGAACATTATAAAAAAAAGGTGTTCAACGCGCAAGCGTCGCTGACGCGTACGCGTCATGCTTGAGTACGCAACACCAAAGAAATAAACAGAGAGTTGAGCAGGAGTGGCGCTAGAACTATGTTTTGCACACAACCAAGCCCACGCGTACACGTACTTCACGCGTTTGCGTCGTTTGCGCTTTTAGCCACCCACGCGTACGCGTGACCCTGAAAATTGGCGCCAATAAGTGTTTGGGCAGAGAGTTGTGATGGCTTGGGGCTGAAACTGTGCTAGAGGCACAAACTTGATCACGTGTACGTGTCCCTGACGCGTGCGCGTCCAGTCCACAAATGGCCATCCACGCGTGCGCGTGCATGACGCGCACGTGACATATAAGAATTTTGGTTCCCAAGCCACGCGAACAGAGAGTTGCGTGTGCACGCGGCTGCCTTTGCGCGATTCACACAAACCAAGGGCACGCGTATGCATGCATGAGGCTCACGCATCACTATGAAAATCGCGCGCCAAACGCGTATGCGTGCTATACGCGTACGCGTCGCATGCGCCGCACAACTCCACTAGTGCGCCGCCCAGTTTTGATTTTCATTCTCTCTCCTTTCCAAATCCTAATTCTCTCTTGTTCTTTTATCCTTTTATTCTTCTTTTCATCATACTATTTGTTTTTGTTTTCAGTTCTTCTTTGCTCGAGGACAAGCAAACCTTTAAGTTTGGTGTTGATGCTTCGCTTATGGCTTTTCTATTTATTTTAATAGCACCAAAAGGAGATGAATGTTCTTCATGGAGGAATGAGATGGCCACCAGCATAACTGATGACTTGCATCATCTACCCCTTTTTCTTATCTAAAAGGATCATAAAAAGAGCATAATCTCATTTATCAATGCAATTTCATGAACTAAATGATATATATTATGGTAGATTGCTTTGTAATGGGGTTGTGCTGAATTTCAGGTGAAAAGAACAACAAAAAGGGGGAGAAAACAATAAAAAAGATAGGGCGTAGCTGGGCGTGCCACTTGAAGCTATGGGCGTGGCACGCCAAGCCAACACTCCAGCAAAGAAGGTTGAAGAATTTTACATGGGCATGCCACTTGGAGCTCTGGGCGTGGCACGCCAAGTTGTGAAGCCAAGAAGTCAAAGAGGGCATGCCACTTGGTGTTTTGGGCGTGGCATGCCAGGCTTAATTTCCAGAGGAGTGATTTTGAGCCCCACTATGGGCGTGGCACGCCAAGCATTGGGCATGGCACGCCGGGGCATATGCCAGCCTAACCTTCTCTCATTCAAATGAAGATATCTTGCGCTACACAACTTCAAATGAGATGATTCTAGTACCATTAGAAAGTAGACATCCAGGGCTTTCCAACCATATATAACACTTTATAATGGACTCTGGAATTGAGGAAGATATTGATCCCGAAATCACAGAGAGCAAAAGACGTTACTGCAGAGTTACCAGCCTGACCTCTTCATCTTCAAAGGGATATAACTTGAGTTATAGAGGTCCAAATGATGTGATCTTGGTGGCGGTGAAAAGCTGACATCAAGATCTTTCCAATGATATATAATACTATATAGTGGACATTAAAACTGGAGGTGAAAAAGGCTATTAATTCAGCATTGCAAAACCTGGGCGTGCCACTTGATATCGAAGGTGTGGCACGCCAGGTCTATTTTCATAATGGGCGTGCCACTTGAGGTTCTGGGCTTGGCACACCAGTTCTACTAGCTAGAGAGCATTATCGAAGGCGTGACATGCCAAAGGGTGCCCGTGGCACGCCAGTTTCATAATATATGGGCGTGGCACGCCAGAGAGTGGGCGTGGCACGCTGGGCTACCTGACAGACTGACCTATCCACCTTCAAATGGGCATAACTTGAGCTACAAAGGTCCAAATGAGTTAATTCTAAAGGCGTTGGAAAGCTAACATTCAGAGCTTTCCAAAAATATATAATACTAAATAGTGGACATTCATTTTTAGGCCCAACCAACTCCATACTTTCAACATTGCAAAGTGGGTCATACTCCAAAGGGCAAAATTAAGTGGGAGTGGCACTTGAAACCACACGCCAACTTCTCCCTGCAGCCCCCAACCTTCAATCAAGCCCACTCCAACTCTCATTCAAGCCATACTTATCAATCAATCAAGGCCACAAGAAGCATCTAGAATAGTTTGATTTCATTTCATTGTAATTTGCTTTTAATTTCCTTTAAGTTTGTAAATTAGGAGAGCCTATATAAAGGCCTTAGTTTCATAGAATTACTCATGCTGGATTGGGGGAAGTCTTAGGACCCTCTCCGTTCACCATCAATTTCTTCTCTTTTCTTTCTTACTTTGTAAATATCTTTTAGTTATGAATTACTAACTCTTTCCATTGAGAAAGAGAGCTCTATTGTTTTTCAATGGATTGATTATTTTTATTCTTCTTCTTCTCTTCATCTCTCTTTGATTTACTTGAAAGAATTTCGTTCTTCATTCTAGCATTCAATTATCTTGGAAAAGAGATTGAATGCAATTGGGTTTTATGGGAACCTTGGAAGAGGAAACATAAAACCATGCATGAAATTCTTTCTCACACTTAAATAGGATTTGAGTTTTTGTGTTTGGATATGGTGACATATAATCCTCCCTCTACTTGGACCAAGAAAAGTGTGTGGTATAATCAGGGACCATTCTTCATCTCTTCTCATGAGCAATTAGAC
The DNA here is from genome assembly GCF_003086295.3 of Arachis hypogaea. Lineage (NCBI taxonomy): Eukaryota > Viridiplantae > Streptophyta > Magnoliopsida > Fabales > Fabaceae > Arachis > Arachis hypogaea. The sequence continues at coordinate 68,254,740 of NC_092049.1, read as the reverse complement.
CAAGGAATTGGCTATTGATCAAGATTTGAGAGATTGAGTCACCAAGGAATTGGGACTCAATCAATCATGATTGCCAAGAGGTCAATGAGTTGCATGATTAAAGATGAGATGAAATCAATTAATCCAGAGAATGTAATATCTCTTGATTCCAATGTTTATTTTATCTTTCTTTCTTTTATTTACTTTATGGTTATTTACATTTTTTGCACTTTACATTTCCAGCACTTTACTTTCTTGTACTTTACTTTCCTTGCCATTTATTTTCTTGCACTTTATTGCTTTCCTTTACTTTCATGTCATTTACATTTTCTTGTTTGATTATCACTCAAAATTTGAATAGTCTAACTAGGATAATCAATTAACTATTGTTTGCTTTAATTCATTAATCTCTGTGGGATTCGACCCCACTCCTAGTGGGTTATTACTTGACGATATTTGGTGCGCTTGCTAAAGAACAGATTCATTATATGTGGGTAGTGAATTCCGGTCATCATGTTTTATGGCGCCGTTGCTGGGGATTAATTGTGATTAACAAACTACCGGTTGGTTGATTACCTAGATTAGACATTTTTTCCTTTATTTTTTTTTGTTTTTGTCATTTAATTTCTTTTTATTTTCTCTTGCTACTAAGGTGTTTGTGTTATTGCCTCACTAAGAATTCCTCATCTGTGACAATGGGGATTCTAATTTCTTTTGGTAATTATTATTTGAGACAGAGTATTTTGCAAGTAAGAATGGAGTCTACCTCATCTTTTGATCAATCATGTCATATGGGATATTGCCCACCACCATAAAATGATTCTAGTCATTTTCCTAATGGTGGCTGGGAATATCACCAAAGAATGATATAGTATGAGCAATCAAATGAAATGGAATACCTCCCAGAGCCACAAAATAGTTCATATTGTTATAACAACTATAGAAATTTTGGCTTTGGGAGAAATTTTAATGCTGCATACCCCATTCTTCAAGGACTATCATCCCATAATTGTCAAACATATGCACCTCCACAAAATCTTCTAGAATTTGCAATAGAAGAACTCTCCAAGAGATATCTCTTTATTGCCCAACTCAGTGAGTTTTTAAGGCAAAATATAAGAGAGGCAATTGAAGATATGGAGATCTCAAGGAGAGATCAAGAAGAGCAAATGAGACAATTGGCACAACATTTTGTTGATGAACCAACCAATGTCTTCCCTTGGCCAGGGGAAGAATATCATGCCATCAGTCTAAGGAGTGGAGAAGTTCTTAATGAGGGTGAAAATAAGGAATTGGTAGAGCAAAAAGAAGAGATCCCTGTACTAAGTAAGCCACCATTCCAAGAAGTTCTTAATAAAGAGGATACTCCAACCATCTCACAATACCCAAGTGTTGAAATTCAAGAAGTGAAGGCAATCAACAAAAGCACAAAAAAGAGGATTGTGACCAAGGAACAAAGAACTATATGCATGAAGAACAAAAGGTCAACTACAAACAATCCAACCCCTACCCCAACAAGCAAAGCAAATCAAGAAAACAACAAAAGAAAGTTTGCCGGGAGGCACTCAAAACAGGGTACATCAACTTGCTCTTCTTTCCCCTTGAGGTCATTCGTCTTAACAAATTGGAAGAAGAGGAAGAAAGTTGAGAACAACATGTCAAGCTAATGACATTAAAAGATCGCTTGTTGGGAGGCAACCCAACCGTAGGTAACATTTTCTTTCCTTGCTTAGTTTACTTTCAATAATTTGGCATATGATTGCATTCTAAGTTTGGTGTTGCCATGCAACAATTTGATTTTCATTCTTCACTGGGTACTTGCTTCATTCTAAAATGAAAGTGTCACACTAAGTTTGGTATTGCCACTTATCTTTCATGCTATGTACCATGCACACCACTTATTAATGCAATCATATTGCCTCTGTTTCTTTCTTGTGCCTTTATTGTGATTCTTAATTTTGTATGCTTAAACACATGTACTACTAACACTCTATTGTTTAAGACATTCATGAACTATCATAAACCCCATCACCACTGTTTTATTTGTTGCTTGAGGACAAGCAATCATTCTAAGTTTGGTGTGGGAAGGGGAAGAATAGGAGGAAAGTGACAACAACAATGAAGATGAACTACAAGGTGGTAAAGTTTCTTTTCCTCTTATTTGTTTCCAGTACATTTAAATTGCATGATTGTCTTCTATTTCCTTTGTATACATGTGTGTTGTGAATAAGCATAGCTTGATTGTTGAATTGTAACATGTGCTATGACATTATGACTACCATCTTGAGTTTTGTGAGTTCAAAAGCAATTTAGTTTCATGATCATAAACAAACAAGGTTATTAAAGAAGAACTTAGCATGAGCTTATATGTATTGGGAAGCTAGCATGATTATTATTGCTCAATTGCATTAGAATTTGTTTAATTGAAGTTTTCATCTAGGACATTTTATGAAATTTTTGAAATCATGCAAACCTTGAAGAAGCATATGCAAATTGTAATGACCCAACTTCCAGAACGTCATGATCGTACCGAAGGTAAGGCGTTACCAACCTGCTTTCCTTTATTAACTATTTACTATTGAGCCTTTAGTTCGATATCGCGATTTAGTTTTATAGAAAATTCCAGAAAATTTTGTTTTTGATAATCAAAATCATATATCAAACATTTCAAAGTAATAATAATCACATAATTATTAATAATAATATCTGTCATACAAAAGATTTCAAATAAAACTCATATACAAATCCTATCCCTCTGTATAAAATAAAAATCTTAAGCAATAAGGGCGAGGGAACTCTATGAAAGCAAATTAACTCACACTTAACTCATAAATAAATTCTATAATCGCCCCAGCTTCACACTGTGTCTTCGAACCTGTGTCACTGAAAGGGTGGAAAATTTTGGGGTGAGAACAAACCACACGTTCTCAGTAGGGAATGGGAATGCCGTAAAAGTAATGAAATAGAATGCAAATAATTAACATACTCAAGGAAACTATATTTTTATCAAACTCTTATGAAAATACTATTCTTGGTTTTACTTTAATTACTTATTTACCTCTTCCAAAGAAAATCTCGAAGCTCAAGACAAATTCCAAAATATAAAACTAGTCACATTAAGCATTTCTTAACCACACAATTAATTTTCAATCACAACATCAATTCTTAATCATCATCATACATTCACCAAATAATAGCACTAACAAAAGATTCAATTCAACACACAAATAAGTCATAGCAAGGCAAACAGCATAATCACAGGGAAGTACAACGAGCAAACCCAATCAAATGCAGATGCGCAAACAACGATGATGCATGTCTAGCCCTAGTGCAGGTAATGAGCTCATTTCTCGGTTTCTACCCGCTTCCGACGTAACCCGAAGCAGCTGAAACGGGAATGGTTTTCCAGTCAGCATAGGTACAGTTCTCACTAACTGACGTATGCGTCCTATCTTCTGTAAGCAGACTCTGCCTTACAAGTGACGGCATTCCAGCCTTGTATAAAATCATATTCTCTATAAGCAATCCTTGCCTTACAGGTGCGGCATTCTAGCCGTGTATAAATTAATATCCTCTGCAAGTGATCCCAGGTTATCAGTTGCAGGTACAACTCTCAATAGCTGTGTAACACTGGAAAACGTTCTGTGGTCGTACCACTATCTATCTGACTACCTTCACGCAGCAAATCATCACATAATCATTCTTATTACCATCATTCATTATCATTCTCATTATTCGTCATCACATTCACATTCTTATGCAATATCTTTTTCTTTCTCTGTTCAATCATACTATACAAACTTTACATCTTTCACTTTTGCAATATCTTGGCTCAAGCCATTTCTCTTTACCATTCGTTCATAAAAATCTCAATCATCAATTCAGTTCATAATCTCTGCTATGGAAACCTTGAGTCAAGCCAACTTTAAAACTATCTTTCATTTTAGTTCTCTATCAAAGACTCAAGAAAATCATTTATTTTTTAAATTCATTAAACACTTTTCAAAACATAACCTTTCATTAGAAGTAATCAAATAAAACTCTTTCTCAAGTTTATCAACTTCACAAAGATTCAAAAATCATCTCTCTTACTATTCAAATTCAAATATTATTATTTCACCAAATTTCTAAAAAGGTAATCCTTTATTTCAAGCCCAAAACATAACTCTTTCTATATTGAATCAAATTCAAAACATAATTTCTTTCTTAAATAATTCAAGTTCGAAACATAAACCCTTCCTTGGTAATTCAAATTCAAAATATTATAATTCTTTTTTTAACTAAATAAAACTCAAATAATATGATTATGGAAGTTGAAATATTCTAAAATAACTTCTCAAATAAAATCTCAGATTTTATAAAATTTCGGCAGCACCTCCCCTAAAACTCGGACTTAGCCACCCTTACGGGTTCCCTCTTTCTCAACAAATTACCAGCCTTTTTATCAGCAGTTTTCACAACAACAGAATCTCAGTAATCATTTCATCATAAATCAGTTTAACAATTGACATCCTAACAATAATTAAAATCAGAGTTTCCATAAACCGTCCTTTAAAGGTAGATCAGTTCAGCCTCCAGAATTCATAACTAATATTCCAAACACCATCCTTTCATATTTCTAGTTATTTTTAAAGTTCTTTAGTCATTAGCAAAGTTACCATTTTATTCTAAAGATCACACTTTAGGAAAATATTTCAGTAATCATCCTCCAATCCTTTAACCGTTCTCAAAATCAACTCTAGTTAACCTTAAATCAACAATAACAACCAAATTAAGAAATCAATGTAACCCGAAATTTAGGTAACAAGCATAGCCTCAAACCAAAATCAACCTCATCAATTAATCGCTTACAACAATGAAACCAGTCACAATCACAGCCAAGTCAAAATCAATAAATCATGACACAGAAAATTAGTCTAACCATTAATAAATTATTTATATACTCTTAAAGTTTACTAAATTATTTCAGAAAATAACAGGTTCTCAAAACAGTTTAATCCCTTAGTTCCAATCCTTCAATAACCACCAAAACCAATCTCAACTAGTCACAAGTAAACTTCACAGCCACATTCAATTCCCTTAGTTCCCATACATCAAATATCCAATTCAACATCAAACAAGACAATAATTCACTCAAAATCAGAATCTCAACCAATTCATCGCGGAATCAATAATTCAGTCACATTTCACAACCACATCTAATTTCAATTATAATTAAAAGTAACCACAACCACATTCAATTCTAATCATAATTCAAAATAATCACTTCAACTAACTATTCTCAAACATATTTCAAACAATTCACATCAATTAATCAACTCTTAATCATTATTAACTATTTGCAATTATCCAAATAACTTTGTAGGCATTCTAAATTAAAAATGTTAAATCCCCTACCTCAAAGTCGAAACTCACGGAAATCACTAAACCCAACAGCTCCGTTGGCTGTTCTAACATCCGTTCTGCTCTCTTAGCAGCTATTGGTATGCGAAATTGCTACTCAGGTTGTGAATTATTGTTCGAAATTGATTCCCCGGCAATGGCACCAAAAACGGATGCACAGGACCATGGTCTAAACATATCTTCACAACTTCGCATAACTAACCAGCAAGTGCACTGGGTCGTCCAAGTAATACCTTACGTGAGTAAGGGTCGAATCCCACGGAGATTGTTGGTATGAAGCAAGCTATGGTCACCTTGTAAATCTCAGTCAGGCAGATATAAAATAGTAATGAGGTTTTCGAATTTAATTAATAAAATAGGGATAGAAATACTTATGTAAATCACTGGTGAGAATTTCAGATAAGCGAATAGAGATGCTTTCGTTCCTCTGAACCTCTGCTTTCCTGCTATCTTCATCCAATCAGTCTTACTCCTTTCCATGGCTGGCTTTATGTGATACATCACCATTGTCAATGGCTACTTTCGGTCTTCTCTCGGGAAAATGATCCAAATGCCCTGTCACGGCACGGCTAATCGTCTGGAGGCATCACCCTTGTCAATGGTTTCATCTTATCCTCTCAGTGAAAATGGTCAACGCATCCTATCACGGCACGGCTATTCATCTGTCGGTTCTCGATCATGCTGGAATAGGATTTACTATCCTTTTGCGTCTGTCACTACGCCCAGCAATCGCGAGTTTGGAGCTCGTCACAGTCATTCAGTCATTGAATCCTACTCGGAATACCATAGACAAGGTTTAGACCTTCCGGATTCTCTTGAATGCCGCCATCATTCTAGCTTACACCACGAAGATTCCGATTAAGAGATCTAAGAGATACTCATTCAATTCTAATGTAGAACGGAAGTGGTTGTCAGGCACGCGTTCATAGGGAATGATGATGATTATCACGTTCATCACATTCAGGTTGAAGTGCGAATGAATATCTTAGAAGCGAAATAAGATGAATTGAATAGAAAACAGTAGTACTTTGCATTAATCTTTGAGGAACAGCAGAGCTCCACACCTTAATCTATGGAGTGTAGAAACTCTACCGTTGAAAATACATAAGTGATAGGTCCAGGCATGGCCGAATGGCCAGCCCCTCTGATCTAAGAACCAGGCGTCCAAAGATGTCTAATACAATAGTAAAAGGTCCTATTTATAATAAACTAGTCACTAGGGTTTACAGAAATAAGTAATTGATGCATAAATCCACTTCCGGGGCCCACTTGGTGTGTGCTTGGGCTGAGCTTGAATGTTATACGTGCAGAGGTCATTTGTGGAGTTGAACGCTAGGTTTTGATCCATTTCTGGCGTTCAACTCTGGTTTTGGATCCTTTTCTGGCGCTGGACGCCAGAATTGGGCAGAGAGCTGGCGTTGAACGCCAGTTTGCGTCATCTATTCTTGGCCAAAGTATGGACTATTATATATTTCTTGAAAGCCCTAGATGGCTACTTTCCAACGCAATTGGAAGCGCGTCATTTCGAGTTCTGTAGCTCCAGAAAATCCATTTTGAGTGTAGGGAGGTCAGAATCCAACAACATCAGCAGTCCTTCTTCAACCTCTGAATCTGATTTTTGCTCAAGTCCCTCAATTTCAGCCAGAAAATACCTGAAATCACAGAAAAACACACAAACTCATAGTAAAGTCCAGAAATGTGAATTTAACATAAAAACTAATGAAAATATCCCTAAAAGTAACTAGATCCTACTAAAAACATTCTGAAAACAATGTCAAAAAGCGTATAAATTATCCGCTCATCACAACACCAAACTTAAATTGTTGCTTGTCCCCAAGAAACTGAAAATCAAATAGGATAAAAATAAGAGAATATACTATAAATTCCAAACTATCAATGAAACATAGCTCCAATCAAATGAGCGAGACTTATAGCTTTTTGCCTCTTGAATAGTTTTGGCATCTCACTTTATCCATTGAGGTTCAGAATGATTGGCATCTATAGGAACTCAGAGTTCAGATAGTGTTATTGATTCTCCTAGTTCAGTATGATGATTCTTGAACATAGCTTCTTTATGAGTCTTGGCCGTGGCCCTAAGCACTTTGTTTTCCAGTATTACCACTGGATACATAAATGCCACAAACACATAATTGGGTGAACCTTTTCAGATTGTGACTCAGCTTTGCTAAAGTCCCCAATTAGAGGTGTGCAGGGTTCTTAAGCACACTCTTTTTTTTGCTTTGGACCTTGACTTTAACCGCTCAGTCTCAAGTTTTCACTTGACACCTACACGCCACAAGCACATGGTTAGGGACAACTTGGTTTAGCCGCTTAGACCAGGATTTTATTCCTTTAGGCCCTCCTATCCACTGATGCTCAAAGCCTTGGGATCCTTTTTATTTGCCCTTGCCTTTTGGTTTTAAGGGTTATTGGCTTTTTGCTCTTGCCTCTTGGTTTTAAGAGCTTTTGGCTTTTTTCTGCTTGCTTTTTCTTTTTCTTTCTATATCTTTTTTTCGCCTATTTTTTATTTTATTTTATTTTTTCTGCAAGCTTTGTTCTTTGCTGCTTTTTCTTGCTTCAAGAATCATTTTTATGATTTTTCAGATTATCAAATAACATGTCTCCTTGTCATCATTCTTTCAAGAGCCAACATATTTAACATTCTTAAACAACAACTTCAAAAGACATATGCACTGTTCAAGCATACATTCAGAAAATAAGAAGCATTGTCACCACATCAATATAATTAAGCTAAGTTCAAGGATAAATTCGAAACTCATGTACTTCTTGTTCTTTTGAATTAAAACATTTTTCATTTAAGAGAGGTGATGGATTCATAGGACATTCATAACTTTAAGACAAAGTTACTAACTACTAATGATCATGTAATGAAGACACAAACATAGATAAGAACATAACATAGAAAACGAAAAACATAAGAAATAAGAACAAGGAATGAATCCACCTTAGTGATGGTGGCGTTTCCTTCTTGAGGAACCAATGATGTCCTTGAGCTCTTCTATGTCTCTTCCTTGTCTTTGTTGCTCCTCCCTCATTGCTTTTTGATCTTCTCTTATTTCATGAAGGATGATGGAGTGCTCTTGATGTTCCACCCTTAGTTGCTTCCAATAATTGTGTGGAAGAAAATGTATCCCCTGAGGTATCTCAGGGATCTCTTGATTTCAGTCAAATGTTCTACCACTGAGCTATAGACCCTTGATGGAAGCTTTTGTCTTCCCTTTCCTCTTTCTAGAGGTTTCTCTGGCCTTAGGTGCCATCAATGGTTATGGAAAAAAACAAAAAAGCTATGCTTTTACCACACCAAACTTAGAATGTTGCTCGTCCTCGAGCAAAAGAAGAAGGAATAGAAGAAGAAGAAGAAGATATGGAGGAGATGAAGGGAGGTGTGTATTCGGCCATATGGGTGGGATTGGGTGGGAAAGAGATGTTGAATTTTGAAGGTAAGTGGGTGTATGGATGTGAGTGGTAAAGGGTTAATAGGGAAGAGTGTTTATTGGGAATAGAGGATGATTGAGAAGATAGAAGAGAGTGAGTGGAGGTAGGTGGGGATCCTGTGGGGTCCACAGATCCTGAGATGATCCTGTGGGGTCTACAGATTCTGAGATGATCCTGTGGTGTCCACAGATCCTGAGGTGTCAAGGATTTACATCCCTGCACCCAATTAGGCATGCAAAATGCCCTTGCACTCAACTTTGGGCGTTCAGCGCCAGATTGGTGCCCATTTTGGGCGTTCAACGCCCATTTGTTGCCCATTTCTGGCGTTGAACGCCGGAACTATGCTTGTTCTGGGCGTTCAGCGCCAGGATGCTGCCCATTTTGGGCGTTCAGCGCCAGAACCAGGCTCTGTTCTGGCATTGAACGCCAGGCAGATGCTCCTCCAGGGTGTGATTTTTCTTCTGCTGTTTTTGATTCCGTTTTTGAATTTTTTGTTTATTTTGTGACTCCACATGATCATGAACCTATAAAGACATATAACTAAGAAAAATATTGTTAGATAAATAAAAATTGGGTTACCTCCCAACAAGCGCTTCTTTAATGTCAATAGCTTGACAGTGGGCTCTCATGGAGCCTCACAGATGTTCAGAGCATTGTTGAAACTCTCCAACACCAAACTTAGAGTTTGGATATGGGAGTTCAACACCAAACTTAGAGTTTGGTTGTGGCCTCCCAACACCAAACTTAGAGTTTGACTGTGGGGGCTTTGTTTGACTCTGCTTTGAGAGAAGCTCTTTATGCTTCCTCTCCATGGATGTAGAGAGGGATCCTTGAGTTATAAACACAAGGTTGTCCTTATTCAATTGAAGGACTAATTCTCCTCTGTCCACAGCAATCACAACTCTTGCTGTGGCTAGGAAAGGTCTTCCTATGATGATGGATTCATCATCTTCCTTTCCAGTATCCAGGATTATGAAATCAGCAGGGATGTAAAGGCCTTCAACCTTTACTAGCACGTCCTCTACTTGTCCATAAGCCTGTTTTCTTGAATTGTCTGCCATCTCTAATGAGATTCTAGCAGCTTGCACCCCATAGATTCCCAGTTTCTCTATTACAGAGAGGGGCATGAGGTTTATTACTGAACCAAGGTCACACAGAGCCTTAAAGATCATGGTGCCTATGGTACAAGGTATTATGAACTTTCCAGGATCCTGTCTCTTCTGAGGCAATGTCAGTTGATCCAAATCACTTAGTTCATTGGTGAACAAGGGAGATTCATCTTCCCAAGTTTCAATACCAAATAATTTGGCATTCAGCTTCATGATTGCACCAAGGAACTTGGCAGCTTGCTCTTCAGTAACATCCTCATTCTCTTCAGAAGAGGAATACTCATCAGAGCTCATGAATGGCATAAGGAGGTTCAATGGAATCTTTATGGTCTCTAGATGAGCCTCAGAGTCCTTTGGTTCCTCAGAGGGAAGCTCCTTATTGATCACTGGACGTCCTAGGAGGTCTTCCTCCTTGGGATTCACGTCCTCTCCTTCCCTTACAGGTTCGGCCATGGTGCTTATGTCAATGGCCTTGCACTCTCCTTTTGGATTCTCTTCTGTATTGTTTGGGAGACTACTAGGAGGGATTTCAATGATCCTTTTACTCAGCTGGCCCACTTGTGCTTCCAGATTTCTAATGGAAGACCTTGTTTCATTCATGAAACTTACAGTGGCCTTGGATAGATCAGAGACTAAGTTTGCTAAATTAGAAGTAGTTTGTTCAGAGTTCTCTGTCTGTTGCTGAGTGGATGATGAAAAAGGTTTATTATTGTTAAACCTGTTTTTTCCACCATTATTAAAGCCTTGTTGAGGCTTTTGATCCTTCCATAAGAAATGTGGTTGATTTCTCCATGATGAATTATAGGTGTTTCCATAAGGTTCACCTAAGTAATTCACCTCTGCTATTGCAGGGTTCTCAGGATCATAAGCTTCTTCTTCAGGAGAAGCCTCTTGAGTACTGTTGGATGCAGCTTGCATTCCATTCAGACTCTGAGAAATCATATTGACTTGCTGTGTCATTATTTTGTTCTGAGCCAATATGGCATTCAGAGTATCAATTTCAAGAACTCCCGTCTTCATAGGCGTCCCATTACTTACAGGATTCCTCTCAGAAGTGTACATAAACTGGTTATTAGCAATCATGTCAATGAGTTCTTGAGCTTCTGCAGGTGTTTTCTTTAGGTGAATGGATCCACCTACAGAAGTATCCAATGACGTCTTTGCCAATTCAGACAAACCATCATAGAAGATATCCAGGATGATCCTTTCTGAAAGCATGTCAGTAGGACACTTTTTGGTCAGTCCTTTGTATCTCTCCCAAGCTTCATAGAGGGATTCACCTTCTTTCTGTCTGAAGGTCTAAACGTCCACTCTAAGTTTACTAAGCTTTTGAGGAGGAAAGAACTTGGCTAAGAAAGTCGTGACCAGCTTATCCCAAGAGTTCAGGCTGTCTTTGGGTTGAGAGTCCAACCATATTCTAGCTCTGTCTCTTACAGCAAAAGGGAAAAGCATGAGCCTGTAGACTTCAGGATCTACTCCATTAGTCTTAACAGTATCACAGATCTGCAAGAACTCAGTTAAGAACTGAAAAGGATCTTCAGATGGAAGTCCATGAAACTTGTAGTTCTGCTGCATCAGAGAAACTAGCTGAGGTTTCAGCTCAAAATTGTTTGCTTCAATGGCAGGAATGGAGATGCTTCTTCCATGTAAATTGGAATTAGGTACAGTAAAGTCACCAAGCATCCTCCTTGCATTATTATTATTTTTGGCTGCCATCTCCTCTTCCTGTTCGAAAATTTCTGAAAGGTTATCTCTGGATTGTTGTAATTTAGCTTCTCTTAATTTTCTCTTCAGAGTCCTTTCAGGTTCTGGATCTGCTTCAACAAGAATGTTCTTGTCCTTGCTCCTGCTCATATGACAAAGAAGAGGGCACAGAAAAATAATAATAATAATAATATGGATCCTTTATACCACAGTATAGGGATCCCTTTGTGAGTGGAAGAAAAGAGGGAGACAAAGAATGTGATGTAAAGAAAGAAACACAACTGTGAGGAGGGCAGAGATGTGAGATGAGATGTTAGTAAATGAATAAATAAATAGAATAAGATGGGAGAGGGAGAATTTTCAAAAATAATTTTTGAAAAAGAGTTAGTGATTTTCGAAAATAGTTTTTGAAAAAGGTTAGTATTTTTTTCGAAAAATTTTAAAATCAAAAATAAAAATAAAAATAATTAGTTAATAAAAAAGAAATTTTTGAAAAAGAGGGAAGATATTTTCGAAAATTAGAGAGAGAGAGTTAGTTAGGTGGTTTTGAAAAAGATAAGAAACAAACAAAAAGTTAGTTAGTTAGTTGAAACAAATTTGAAAATCAATTTTGAAAAGATAAGAAGTTAGGAAGTTAGAAAAGATATTTTGAAAAATTTTTTGAACAAGGTATGATGAGAAGATATTTTTGAAAAGATATGATAGGAATTAGTTTTGAAAAAGATTTGATTTTTAAAATCACAATTAATGACTTGATTCACAAGAAATCACAAGATATGATTCTAGAACTTAAAGTTTGAATCTTTCTTAACAAGCAAGTAACAAACTTGAAATTTTTGAATCAAAACATTAATTGTTATTGTTATTTTCAAAAATTTGATATACAAATAAGAAAATTATTTTTGAAAAATATTTTTGGAATTTTCGAAAATAACTAAGAAATTTGAAAAAGATTTGATTTTTGAAAAAGATTTGATTTTTGAAAAAGATTTTGAAAAAGATAAGAATTTCAAATTGAAAATTTTGATTTGACTCATAAAAAACAACTTGATTTTAAAAATTTTTGAAAAAGTCAATCCAATTTTTGAATTTGATGAGAGAAAAAGGGAAAGATATTTTTTTTGATTTGTGAATTTTTATGATGAGAGAGAAAAACATGAAAATTATGCAATGCATGAATTTTTTTTATATCAAAACATGTGATGTATGCAAGAATGCTATGAATGTCAAGATGAACACCAAGAACACTATGAAGATCATGATGAACATCAAGAACATATATTTGAAAAAATTTTTAATGCAAAGAAAACATGCAAGACACCAAACTTAGAATTCTATAATGCTTAGACACTAAGAATTCAAGAATGCATATGAAAAACAAGAAAAGACACAAAACATGCAAATGCAAAGATCAAACAAGAAGACTTACTAAGAACAACTTGAAGATCATGAAGAACACTATGAATGCATGAGAATTTTTGAAAAATGCAAGATGCACATGCAATTGACACCAGACTTATAACATGACTCATGACTCAAACAAGAAACACAAAAAATATTTTTGATTTTTATGATTTTCTAATTTTTTTGGATTTTTATTTTATATTTTTCAAAAATTATTTAGAAAAGAGAAAAATAAGGATTCAAAATTTTTAATATGAATTCCAGGAATCTTATGCTCTAAAGCTCCAATCAAAGGGTCAGGCATGGCTTAATAGCCAGCCAAGCTTTAGTATGTAACTCAGACATGACACGTCTAACATGCCCTACAGTCGTATTAGACATGGCTTTACAGCCGGCCATGCTTCATGAAACACTAGAATTCATTCTTTAAAAATTCTGAAGAAAATTACATTTTTGAAAACACATTTTTTTTTTCGAAAACAAAGGAGAAATTTTTGAAAGATTTTTGAAAAATTTTTGAAAACAAAACAAAAAGAAAATTACCTAATCTGAGCAACAAGATGAACCGTCAGTTGTCCAAACTCTAACAATCCCCGGCAATGGCGCCAAAAACTTGGTATGCGAAATTGCTACTCAGGTTGTGAATTGTTGTTCGAAATTGATTCCCCGGCAATGGCACCAAAAACGGATGCACAGGACCATGGTCTAAACATATCTTCACAACTTCGCATAACTAACCAGCAAGTGCACTGGGTCGTCCAAGTAATACCTTACGTGAGTAAGGGTCAAATCCCACGGAGATTGTTGGTATGAAGCAAGCTATGGTCACCTTGTAAATCTCAGTCAGGCAGATATAAAATAGTAATGAGGTTTTTGAATTTAATTAATAAAATAGGGATAGAAATACTTATGTAAATCACTGGTGAGAATTTCAGATAAGCGAATAGAGATGCTTTCGTTCCTCTGAACCTCTGCTTTCCTGCTATCTTCATCCAATCAGTCTTACTCCTTTCCATGGCTGGCTTTATGTGATACATCACCATTGTCAATGGCTACTTTCGGTCTTCTCTCAGGAAAATGATCCAAATGCCCTGTCACGGCACGGCTAATCGTCTGGAGGCATCACCCATGTCAATGGTTTCATCTTATCCTCTTAGTGAAAATGGTCAACGCACCCTGTCACGGCACGACTATTCATCTGTCGGTTCTCGATCATGCTGGAATAGGATTTACTATCCTTTTGCGCCTGTCACTACGCCTAGCAATCGCGAGTTTGGAGCTCGTCACAGTCATTCAGTCATTGAATCCTACTCGGAATACCACAGACAAGGTTTAGACCTTCCGGATTCTCTTGAATGCCGCCATCATTCTAGCTTACACCACGAAGATTCTGATTAAGAGATCTAAGAGATACTCATTCAATTCTAATGTAGAACGGAAGTGGTTGTCAGGCACGCGTTCATAGGGAATGATGATGATTGTCACGTTCATCACATTCAGGTTGAAGTGCGAATGAATATCTTAGAAGCGAAATAAGATGAATTGAATAGAAAATAGTAGTACTTTGCATTAATCTTTGAGGAACAACAGAGCTCCACACCTTAATCTATGGAGTGTAGAAACTCTACCGTTGAAAATACATAAGTGATAGGTCCAGGCATGGCCGAATGGCCAGCCCCTCTGATCTAAGAACCAGGCGTCCAAAGATGTCTAATACAATAGTAAAAGGTCCTATTTATAATAAACTAGTCACTAGGGTTTACAGAAATAAGTAATTGATGCATAAATCCACTTCCGGGGCCCACTTGGTGTGTGCTTGGGCTGAGCTTGAATGTTACACGTGCAGAGGTCATTTGTGGAGTTGAACACCAGGTTTTGATCCATTTCTGGCGTTCAACTCTGGTTTTGGATCCTTTTCTGGCGCTGGACGCCAGAATTGGGCAGAGAGCTGGCGTTGAACGCCAGTTTACGTCATCTATTCTTGGCCAAAGTATGGACTATTATATATTGCTGGAAATCCCTGGATGTCTACTTTCCAACGCAATTAGAAGCGCACCATTTTGAGTTCTGTAGCTCCAGAAAATTCATTTTGAGTGCAGGGAGGTCAGAATCCAACAGCATCAGCAGTCCTTCTTCAACCTCTGAATCTGATTTTTGCTCAAGTCCCTCAATTTCAGCCAGAAAATACCTGAAATCACAGAAAAACACACAAACTCATAGTAAAGTCCAGAAATGTGAATTTAACATAAAAACTAATGAAAATATCCCTAAAAGTAACTAGATCCTACTAAAAACATTCTGAAAACAATGTCAAAAAGCGTATAAATTATCCGCTCATCAGCTACCATGATGATTCTGAGCAGCTCTAGTGATGGTGAAAGGTCTCAGCTTCAGCCATGCAGCAGCAGTAATAATTCAGAGTATAGCCAGAGCAACATCAACTCTAGCAGCGGCAGTGGCGCTCTTCTCGGATTCCAAAAATAGGGGCAGAGCTCAGTGACAGTTACAGGTTCTTTCCCCACCATCGTGTTTTTCCCCACGGAAGACACAATAGCGGCGGCAGCGACTTCCACTGGCGGCGGCTCGGACGGCAGCGGCGACTAGGGAGGCTTTAGCGACAATGACCAACTTCAACGGAGCTCCAGCAGCGGCATCAACCAAACAACAGCTCTGATAGCGGGAGAGGCTTCGGCCACTCATGGAACCCAGCGGCAGAACAGAGGATAAAGATGAGTAGTGACATGGATGAATTGCTTCAAAATTAGAACCGTATCCTCGGCAAGCTCCAACAACCTTCCTGGCGACAGCTACGGCGGCGCGGTGGTTCGGCGACGACGTTTGGGCTCCCTGCCTCAGTGGCGGCTGAAGCTTCATCAACGGCAACAAACCCCAATAGCAGCAGCGGCAGGAGTGGCTTCAACAGCAATGCCTAGGGACGACAATGGCGCAGTGGCGACGCAGCAGAGGCTCTCTCCTCCCCTGGGTTTCGCTCGGTTCCTCCTTCCTCTGTGAACAGCATAGACGGCGTCCCTCTTCGTCGGCAATAATAATGGCAGCGATGGCGAGGCAGGCTAGACGAGATGCAACTCCGTTCACGGTACGTGGGTGTGTGACGGAAGGAGCATGGGCTGAGTGTGTGTGTGTCGCGGCAAAACTAAGGGAGAGAGGGAGAGTTCGTGTGTGTTTGTTCCGTTGAAGGAAGAGGGTGAGGCTGCATCTGTTTGGGTTAGGATTGGGAAAATTGGGTTTCTTAATGAATTTGGGGATTTTGGGATTTAGGGTTAGGAATTAGGATTTTATAAAAGAATATGGATAGATATGAATAGATATTTTGATAAAATTGGAGGGTAGGATAATTTTAAAATCAAATATACTCTCTTAAAAATATTTAGGAACATTATTTATCAACATATTGCTAAGTTCAATCAATTATTTCTAATTTACATTATAAAATGAACAAGTTAATTATATTTTGTAAAGTACAATTTAAATTCAAATATCAATTTTCTAGATTAAATCATACAAATCTCTATTATTTTTTTATCTCTGAAACTTTAATTTTAATTTATAAAATAATTAATTATAATAAAAATTATACATAAATATTAATTGACTTAAACTTAAAGTATTTATAAATATCAATCTAATCATTTCTAGTAAAATAATTTCTAGGAGTTCAAATTAATAACATAATTCATTTAAAATAGAATTTATTTTAAATTAAATTATACAATTCTTTCTTATTTTTCAATTACCAAAATTATAATTTCAATCATACCAAATATCTAATAAAGTTTATATAAAAATTCTAATTAATTTAAACTTCAATTATCATGAAACTCTATTTAATCACCTTTAGCAAAATAATTTTCTTAAAATAAATCACAAATAACTAATTATTTGATTTTCAAAAACTAGGGTTGTTACACAAATAAGGCAAGAAAAGAAAAGGGAAAGAATGAGAAAGCTGAAGGCTCTGAGTACCAATGGCAATCCATTTGTTAAGTACTTGTGGTGTTTATGTATCAAGTAAAAAGCTTGAAAGCAAAACACTTAGAGTCAAGGCTAGGCTCAAGTGCAAAAGCATTCCCTCAAAGCTCAAGGCTCTGAGCATCAATGATTAGAGAGTAAAGAAAAGAAACAAATGAGCTTAAAGAGTCCTCTAATTAAATGTTTGTGGTGCTTATGTATCAAGTGGTAATACTTGAAAATAAAGCATTTGGAGTCGTAGCTTTCAACACATGGTGCAAAGAACCCAAAAAGTTAAGCTAAGAAAAGAATGAAAAGCTTGTTTCAAGGAAAGAACATAAAGAAAAAGATTTCATAAAATGAGCTAGATAGAAGAATCAATCATTTGAATGTCTTTTGTGATTGTAGCATGCATAAGAAACTAGCCAACCATGAACATAAAAAATTGCTACTCTTCTCACCTTGGTTTGTCAAAATCTATTTCATGATTCTTTGTTTGCTTGAGGACAAGCAAAGTTTAAGTTTGGTGTTGTGATGACTAGCATCATCTACCCCTTTTTCTTTTCTAAAAGGACCATAAAAAGAGCATAATCTCATTTATCAATGCAATTTCATGAACTAAATGATATATATTATGGTACATTGCTTTGAAATGGGGTTGTGCTGCATTTCAGGTGAAAAGAGCAACAAAAAGGGGAGAAAACAACAAAAAAAAAAAAAAGACAGGGCGTAGCTGGGCGTGCCACTTGGGTTCTAGACGTGGCACGCCAAGCTTGAAAGAATGAAGTTCCAACATGGGTGTGCCACTTGAAGCTATGGGCGTGGCATGCCAAGCCAACACTCTAGCAAAGAAGGTTGAAGAATTTTACATGGGCGTGCCACTTGGAGCTCTGGGCGTGGCACGCCAAGTTGTGAAGCCAAGATGTCAAAGAGGGCGTGCCACTTGGTGTTTTGGGTGTGGCACATCAGGCTTAATTTCCAGAGGAGTGATTTTGATCCCCACTATGGGCGTGGCATGCCAAGCGTTGGGCGTGGCACGCCGGGGCATATGCCAGCCTGACCTCCTCTCATTAAAATGAAGATATCGTGAGCTACGCAACTCCAAATGAGATGATTTCAGTGCCATTAGAAAGTAGACATCCAGGGCTTTCTAACCATATATAAAACTTTATGATGGACACTGGAATTGAGGAAGATATTGACCCCGAAAATACAGGGAGCAAAAGATGTCACTGCAGAGTTACCAGCCTGACCTCTTCATCTTCAAAGGGACATAACTTGAGTTGTAGAGGTCCAAATGATGTGATCTTGGTGGCGTTAGAAAGCTGACATCAAGAGCTTTTCAATGATATATAATACTCTATGGTATGCCAGCTCTATTTTCATAATGGGTGTGCCACTTGAGGTTCTGAGCGTGGCACGCGAGTTCTAATGGCCAGAGAGCATTATCAAAGGCGTGGCGCTAAAGGGTGGGCGTGGCATGCCAGTTTCATAATATATGGGCGTGGCACACCAGAGAGTGGGCGTGGCACGCTGGGCTACCTGACAGACTGACCTATCCACCTTCAAATGGGCATAACTTGAGCTACAAAGATCCAAATGAGTTAATTCCAAAGGCGTTGGAAAGCGAACATTCAGGGATTTCCAAAAATATATAATACTTCATAGTGGACATTCATTTTTAGGCCCAACCAACTCCATACTTTCAACGTTGCAAAGTGGGTCATACTCCAAAGGGCAAAATTAAGTGGGAGTGGCACTTGAAACCACACGCCAACTTCTCCCTGCAGCCCCCAACCTTCAATCAAGCCCACTCCAACTCTCATTCAAGCCACACTTATCAATCAATCAAGGCCACAAGAAGCATCTAGAATAGTTTGATTTCATTTCATTGTAATTTGCTTTTAATTTCGTTTAAGTTTGTAAATTAGGAGAGCCTATATAAAGGCCTTAGTTTCATAGAATTACTCATGCTGGATTGGGGGAAGTCTTAGGACCCTCTCCGTTCACCATCAATTTCTTCTCTTTTCTTTCTTACTTTGTAAATATCTTTTAGTTATGAATTACTAACTCTTTCCATTGGGAAAGAGAGCTTATTGTTTTTCAATGGATTGATTGTTTTATTCTTCTTCTTCTCTTCATCTCTCTTTGATTTACTTGAAAGAATTTTGTTCTTCATTCTAGCATTCAATTATCTTGGAAAAGAGATTGAATGCAATTGGGTTTTATGGGAACCTTGGAAGAGGAAATATAAAACCATGCTTGAAATTCTTTCTCACACTTGAATAGGATTTGAGTTTTGGTGTTTGGATATGGTGACATATAATCCTCCCTCTACTTAGACCTAGGAAAGTGTGTGGTATAATCAGGAACTATTCTTCATCTCTTCTCATGAGCAATTAGACCAAGGAATTGGCTATTGATCAAGATTTGAGAGATTGAGTCACCAAGGAATTGGGGCTCAATCAATCATGATTGCCAAGAAGTCAATGAGTTGTATAATTAAAGATGAGATGAAATCAATTAATCCAGAGAATGCAATATCTCTTGATCCCAATGTTTATTTTATCTTTCTTTCTTTTATTTACTTTATGGTTATTTACATTTTTTGCACTTTACATTTCCAGCACTTTACTTTCTTGTACTTTACTTTCCTTGCCATTTACTTTCTTGCACTTTATTGCTTTCCTTTACTTTCATGTCATTTACATTTTCTTGTTTGATTATCACTCAAAATTTGAATAGTCTAACTAGGATAATCAATTAACTATTGTTTGCTTTAATCCGTTAATCTCTATGGGATTTGACCCCACTCCTAGTGGGTTATTACTTGACGATATTTGGTGCGCTTGCCAAAGAACAGATTCATTATATGTGGGTAGTGAATTCCGGTAATCAAGAATTAATTATCTTTTACCCACTATGGGTGCTACTTTGAGTCTTGTGTAATTCTGTTTATTTTAGGTAGCATTCGGCTGGATTTGATGGAGTTTCTACAGCACAAGAATTAAATACGCGCACCTGACTCGTGCGCGTGATTTGAAGATTTGCACGGCGACGCGTGCGCGTACCTGACGCGTACGCGTGACACGCGAAGAAGACCATCGACGCGTATGCGTGACTGATGCGTACGCATGACATGCGCCACATGCAGAAAATGTTGAAAATGCTGGGGGCGATTTCTGGGCCCTTTTTGACCCAATTTTCAGCCCAGAAGACACAGATTAGAGGCTGCAGAATGGAGGACTCAGGGGAACACTTCCCGTTATTTCCCAAGTTGGGCATGGATCCTACGAAGCAAGTGGTCCCCATCCATCAATTGAAGACTTGCAGATTATTTAATTAATTCTGATTTAAACTTTATTTTTATCTTTAAAATAGGAAAAGATATTATTTTAGTTTTAGAAATTAGATTCTTAAATTAATTAGGATTAGATATAAAAGAGAAAAAAAACTTCTTTTCTGGGGATTATTCCATTCCAATTTACAGTTTACCAGAATCCTAGTTTTTCACTCTGAACCATGAGCAACTAATCCTCCATTGTTAAGGTTAGGAGCTCTGTCTATCTGTATGGATTGATTCTATTGCTTTTCTATTTTAATTCATGTACTGATTTATAATTCAAGAATTATTTTCGTTATTTATCTTATGAATTTGGGTGGAACGGAAGTATGACCCTTTTTCTAATTGAGTTCTTGTATAACTTGGAAAAGCCCTTTACTTGAACAACATGTTGAAAACAATTTCTCCTAAATTCTAAATTATCTGGACTTAACGGGATACATGACATATAATCCTCTTATATTTGGATAATTAGGATTTTTGTGGCATAATAACTAGAACTAAACTTCACCCTCTAATTGGACTATATTGACCAAGGAATTGGCAGTTAATGAGAATTAGAGGAGAACAGAAAGGTCTAAGGAATTAGGGTCTAGTCACATACAGTTTGCCATGAATTAAAATCTTGCATGATTAAAATGGTTAGTAAGAAAAGTAATCCGGAAAATAGATAACTCTGAAGCCTTAAATGTTTTCTCCATATTTTATTCCCAACTTATTTACTTGCCTTTCTTCAAACTCTGAATTTACTATTTAATGCTTTTTGGACTCTCAAACACCATTTTCTGCTTGTCTAACTAAGCCAATCACTCAATTATTGTTGCTTGATCCATCAATCCTCATGGGATCGAGCCTCACTCACCTGAGGTATTACTTGGTACGACCCGGTGCACTTGCCGGTTAGTTTGTGGTTATAAATTCAATGGCTACTCGCAGATGAGGTCGAGCACGTATACGAGAAAGTAGGAATGAGCAACCAGCTAATAACCATGCCGAGTTCATGGTGGCGATGATGAATCTGGCGAACACCATGGAAGCGAATGCTACTGCGACTCTGCAAGTTGTGCAGAAGTTAGCCCGACTGGCCGGAAGCGGAAACGAAAATGGAGAAGGTGCTGAGGACAGCTTGAGTGGTGTCCCGAGAACTCTAGCTGCTTTTCTGAAAGCTAACCCACCTGCTTTCAATGGATCGACAGCTCCTGCTGAAGCAGACAACTGGTTCCAAGCTGTGGAGCGGGTCTTACAGACTCAACATGTACCGTATGACAGGTTTATGGAATATGTGACAAATCAACTATTGGGAGAAGCTCAGCAACGGTGGCAAAGAGAGCGCTGATGAGAGGACTTTTGCATGGTCTAGAAATTTGCGGATAAATCCTCGTTGCAAGTATAGTTTCTAAACCTTCAAAAGTCCTTCCATACAAACGTTTTGGTTGTCACAAGTAACAAACCCCTTTAAAATTGATAACCGAGTATTTAAACCTCGGGTCGGCTTCTCAAGAAATTGCAGGGAGGTGTTCTTATTATTGATTATGAAAAAGTGTGTTTTTGGGGAATGTTGAGTTTGGGCAATGGGCACAGATGACAAGTAAAATAAATAAATAACTGTAAACTAAACTCTTGGCAAGGTAAGAGAAATTAGAAGTCCAGACCAAGTTATCCTTATCAATGATAATGAAAATTGAATCTTAATTCCACTTAGTCAACCTTTACTAAAGTAAAGGAAAGTCAAGGGACTAATTAGTTTGATCTTCGAATCCTATTTATTTCCTAAGAAAAGATTGGGATTATTGAAGTTCAATTCAATTGGCAAGATAACAATTAACAATTATGCTGTTAAGTTGGATAACACCTGAGTTACTGATTTCTTAACCAAAACCAAAAGGGAAAAAGTAAATCTATTGGAATAAAGATGTCTTCAGATGGGAAGCAGTAATCATGTAAATAAAAGAAAGCAGTCATGAATTGAAATACCTCAAATAACATTAATTAAGAAAAATTATATGTAACATGGAAGAGTTCATAAATTATATAAAAATAAAGAACGTGGGATTGAAAGTCACTCCTAAAACTAAGAGAAGTCCTAAATCCTAATCCTAAGAGAGAGGAGAGAACCTCTCTCAAACTAATCTAAATCATGAGAAGTGAATTATATGAGCCTCCTATGAATGGATGTAATCCCCCACTTTATAGCCTCTAATCTGTGTTTTCTGGGCCGCGAACTGGGTCGAAAACAGCCCGGAAATCGCTGGAGAAGAATTCAAACACGCTGATTTCTGTCACTGCGACGCGGCCACATGGAGCACGCAGTCGTGTCTCCTAGCGTCAGAGCAGCTATAGCATATTATATATCAAATCGAAGCCCCGGACGTTAGCTTTCCAACGCAACTGAAACCGCGTCATTTGGACTTCTGTAGCTAAAGTTATAGCCGTTTGAGTGCAAAGAGGTCAGGCTGGACAGCTTAGCAATTTCTCCAACTTCTTGTATTCCTTCCACTTTTGCATGCTTTCTTTCCATCCTCTGAGCCATTCTTGCCCTGTAATCCCTGAAATCACTCAACACACATATCAAGGCATCTAATGGTAATAAGAGATGATTAATATTAGCAATTATAAGTCCAAAGAAGCATGTTTTCAATCAAAGCACATAATTAGGAAGGCAAATGTAAAACCATGCAAATAGTATGAATAAGTGGGTAAAGAGTTGATAAAATCCACTCAATTGAGCATAAGATAAACCATGAAATAGTGGTTTATCAACCTCCCCACACTTAAACAATAGCATGTCCTCATGCTAAGCTCAAGAGAAGCTATAAAGAAATGAAGAGGAATGGTAGAATGTATGAAATGCAACCTATGAATGCAACTACATGCTAAATGCTTTTACTTACTTGGTTAAGAGTAAATAAGTTCTCCAAGAATAAATAAGAACTGGATTTCACTAATTCAAATCATAAAAATGGAGTACAAATAGACTTGCAAGAAGAAAATAGCTCATGAAAGCAGGGAACAAGGAATTGAGCATCGAACCCTCACTGGTAGTGTATACACTCTAATCACTCAAGTGTTTAAGGTTCGACCTCTCAATTCTCTACTAACCTTGCTTTCTAAGGCTTTCTCTTCATCTAACAATCAACATAAATTCAATGTACAGATACACATATCAAGAGGTCTTTTAAGGGTTGTAATGGGGTTAGGGTCAAGGTAGGATTGTATTTGGCCAAGTGGACTAAAATCTGAATCCTTAATTAACTTAAACTTTCCACCTAACTTAAACAATCCATGTAATCATAATACAAAACCTAACTGTCCATTAACCGTGTTTTCCACATATTCATGCATTCTAATTTCAAGTACAGTACATATGCATTGCTTTCACCATTTACTTTGGGGCATTTTGTCCCCTTTTTCTTATTTGCTATTTATTTTATTTTATTTTATTTTTTTTATTTTTATTTTTTTTCTTTTATTTTTCTCAATGCATATGATTAAGATATTGAATGCATGAATCATGTTCTAAACATTTCTTTCACATTTTCATAAAGATATATAATACCCAATTCTTAAACCAAATGTTTCCAAATCCACTTTTCCCCACACTTAATTCGTGAGCACTTTCACTAGTCTAAGCTAACCAAGGATTCAAATTAAGGACATTATTGTTTTTCTGCTTAGAGTTAGTGATGAGCTAAAGTAAAGAATAAAGGGGTAAAATAGGCTCAAAGTTGGTTTGCAATGGAAAATGAAAGGTAAGGCCATATGGGTATGTAAGCTCCGTGAAACAAAGGCCTCAATCATATAAGTGCATGTATACATCAAACCATGGAAATATAGAATTAAGCAAGACAAATTTAGAGAGAAAAATACACATCAAAAATAAAATATTGGTTGAAAAAATGCAACCAATTCACATAGGCTCAAAAATCTCACAGGTTTTGTGTGTTCGAGCTCTAAACCATGTTCCAGTATAATATCTCTTCAAACAAGTGTAACATTAAATTTTATTCAAATTAGTGAAATTCTCTAAAAATTTTCTTGAAAAAGAAAATATTACTTCAACCAAGTGGTAAAATATGCAAAAAATTAAACAAATATGCAATCAAACATGAAAATGCAACAATGAATAAGGAAAATAAATTATTGGTGTTGAGATAGAGGAGTAACTAACCCATGGAGATCGGTATCGACCTCCCCACACTTAAAGATTGCACCGTCCTCGGTACATGCTGAGATGTGTAGGTGGACGGGTTGCTCCAACTGATGCCTTTCTTCAAGAATTTGGCAGATGGACTTGTCTGTCTCCCCATGCAAACATCTTCCGGTTCCCTTCCGGGTGGCCATCCTGAAAGAAAAAGGGAAGAAAAAGTAACCCAGTAATAAAGATAAGAAAATAAATGAAGTATGGGTGGGTTAATGCCAAATGATAATGGTTTCATTTACATGGAAGCTTCAACATGTACGTGAGAAAACAATAGAAGCCATGGCATACCAGTGGTGCAAAATTTGCAACAATGGAAAAGAGAGTGGGTAAAGAAAGACAATGTAAGTTCATGTCAATGCAAAAGGAATATCAGTAATAAAAATTAGCATTGATTTAAATAATATTACCCAATAAGAATAAAACAAGTCATGAAGCACCCAAAATAATTCAAGAGAAAATGCAACAGTTAAATAAGAAAATTTTAACATCAAAGGAGAAATAATTAATTTTAGAAAAGAAAATAAAAATATGCACAAAATTAAGATGCAATGAATTAAATATGCAAATAAATTAAGTAAAATAAAATGGAGGTGAAAGAAAATAAGAAAGGAAGAAGAAAGAAATAAGAAAAGATAAGAAAAATAAGGATTAGAGAAGAAAAGATAAGAAATTTGGCTGATATGGATATTCTGTGCGCCGCTTGTGACGCGGACGCGTGAGTGACGCGGTCGCGTGGTGCACGATAAGGTCAGGTGACGCGGACGCGTGGGTCACGCGATCGCGTGGCCTGATTTGTGCGATTGGCTCGAGTACAGCCTTGCGTTCGCGCAACTCTGTTTAAATACATATTGCCAAAAATCTGGGTGACGCGATCGCGTGAGTGGCCCTATTTTCAATATGACGCGGACGCGTGGGGCACGCGTTCGCGTGCGAGGGCTTGGGCTTCCAGCACGAGTCCAGCCCAACTCCGGCACAACTTTCATCCATGCACCCTTTTGACGTCGATTTTCAGGTCACGCGGCCGCGTGGGTGACACGGTCACGTGGGAGGCCAAAGTTCCCATGTGACGTGGACGCGTCGGCGACGCGGTCACGTGGGTCGATTTGTGCCACTGGCACGCCTCCAGCCACGCTCCAGCGTGACTCTCTATTCGTTTTTATTTTCTCCCCTCTCCTTGCAATGCGGACGCGTCGCTGATGCGGTCGCGTCGCGTGGCATTTTTTCTTAATCTGAAAAGAAAATGCAGAATGCAGTGTTAAGATGAATGTGATGCAAAACTCCAGGTTCAATAAAATAAAATAAAACTCAAAAACAAATAAAACTAAATAAAAATGAAAAAGGAATGATCATACCACGGTGGGTTGTCTCCCACCTAGCACTTTTAGTTATTGTCCTTAAGTTGGACATTTGGGGAATCCTTTGTTATGGTGGCTTGTGCTTGAACTCATCCAGGAATCTCCACCAATGTTTATGATTCCAATGTCCTCCGGGATCCCAAACTAGGTGTAGAAAGCCTTCAAGTAAGTTAAAGCATGTGACAAGGCCCCAAGAGTGCTGATTTCTAGATTGGATTCCGGGGTCCCAAATCTTGCTTTTGCACCCGTCTTCTTGTTGATCATCATGATTCCATCCGGGTGGTAGGCAATCTGAATTCTCACTAAAGCGTCCAAGCAACTTCCTAGACCCATTCAATTGAGCTTTACACCAACCTTTGCATTTAAACTTAAAGCTTCTAACCATGATGAACCTTGCAGGATAATTCTTACCACCGACCATCTTCCTCTTACTCTTAATGCCACAAAGAGCTCTAAGTTGACCATCCGTCTCTAGTAACCCATATTCAAGTGGGATTAAAAAGCTAAGGGATATGAAATTTACCCACTTGAATGTTGTGAAGGATGATGGCAACTTAGGGGGAGGGATTTCCAACAACTTTGGCAAGGTAATTTCAAACTCCACTCCCTTGTGCTCTTCTTTGACATCTTCTACCTCTTGATCAACCTCTACAAAATCTTCAACCATGATCTGCCTTGGAAGTTGTACAATCTTCTCAACATCAACATCAAACACCGTGGAAGGAGGCTCTGTGACTGGACTTTCCAATGGAGGTACATCATCTCTTAAGTCTGCAACCACTTCTTCCTTTTTAATAATTGCTGCTTTGTCCAGTTGTTAAAGTATGAAATCGTACTCATCCTCGATGTTTTTCTTCCCATGACAACTCCTTTCAACTATTCTTTCATCTTCAAGGGTCTCTCCTACCCTTACCCGTAGGGCCTCCTCTAGCTCTTTATGAAGTATGAATTCGCAAAGATGATTCCTTCTTTCCTGTTCCATATCAATAGCATAATTAGGATCATCTTGCTTTTGGATTGATGGATGCGGGTGCTCTTCCATGGATGGTGGTGATGGGATGGAGAGATCATTCTGTGGTTGAAAAGGAAGTGCACTAGAGCTTAAGGGTTGATTGTTGAAGGTATTTGGTGATCTGATTTGGGCGACGAGAGCTTGTGTAGTAGAGTTTAGATTGGCAAGTGCTTTCTCCATGGAGGTTTGGGGTGGATCTATGTATGGTTCATTTGGTTCATAAGGTGGTTGGTATGGTGGATGTGGGTTAGGGTCATATGGAGGTGAATGGTGGAAAGAGGCTTGTGAGTATGGTGGTCCAAAGTCATGTTGAGGAAAGGGTCCATAGGCATATGGTGGTGGTTGTTGATAGTCCATTGGAGGTGGTTGTTGCCAAGAGGGTTGATCAAATCCTTGTGGCTCCTCCCATCTTTGATTGTTCCAACCTTGACGCCTGTTCTCATTGTAATTTCTTCTTCCTGCAACATAATTGTAACCAGACTCATAGCCAAAGGGGTGAGAGTTCATAGTAGTAAATAAAAATTAAAAATAAAAATAAAAATAAATTTAAATTAAAAGGTTATTTAAATTTTGAATTTGAAAATTAAATTTTGAAATTTGAATTTTGAATTTTTGAATTTTAAATTTTTGAAATTTGAATTTTGAAATTTGAAAATTTTTAAATTTGAATTTTGAAAATTTTTAAATTTGAATTTTGAAAATTTTTAAGTTTGAATTTTGAAATTTGATTTTTTTTTAAATTTTGAATTTTTGAATTTAATAAGGAAAGAGAAAAACAATAAAATGATAACAAACTTAAAAATTTGTAGATCGAAACGAAGAAAACAACTGAGAACAACTTGAAGGTCAAGATGAACGTGAAGAACAACTTGAAGATCAAGATGAACACTAAAAAAAAATTTTCGAAAAATTTTTTAATAACTAGATAAAAACCAATAACCTCTTAATTTATGAAAAAGCAAAAATAAAAACAAATAAATAAGCAAAAATAAAATATTTACAATAACCAATAATAAGGCACACGTTTGTAATTTCCCGGCAACGGCGCCATTTTGATGAGAGGACTTTTGCATGGTCTAGAAATTTGCGGATAAATCCTCGTTGCAAGTATAGTTTCTAAACCTTCAAAAGTCCTTCCATACAAACATTTTGGTTGTCACAAGTAACAAACCCCTTTAAAATTGATAACCGAGTATTTAAACCTCGGGTCGTCTTCTCAAGGAATTGCAGGGAGGTGTTCTTATTATTGATTATGAAAAAGTGTGGTTTTGGGGAATGTTGAGTTTGGGCAATGGGCACAGATGACAAGTAAAATAAATAAATAACTGTAAACTAAACTCTTGGCAAGGTAAGAGAAATTGGAAGTCCAGACCAAGTTATCCTTATCAATGATAATGAAAATTGAATCTTAATTCCACTTAGTCAACCTTTACTAAAGTAAAGGAAAGTCAAGGGACTAATTAGTTTGATCTTCGAATCCTATTTATTTCCTAAGAAAAGATTGGGATTATTGAAGTTCAATTCAATTGGCAAGATAACAATTAACAATTATGCTGTTAAGTTGGATAACTCCTGAGTTACTGATTTCTTAACCAAAACCAAAAGGGAAAAAGTAAATCTATTGGAATAAAGATGTCTTCAGATGGGAAGCAGTAATCATGTAAATAAAAGAAAGCAGTCATGAATTGAAATACCTCAAATAACATTAATTAAGAAAAATTATATGTAACATGGAAGAGTTAAAATTATATAAAAATAAAGAACCTGGGATTGAGAATCACTCCTAAAACTAAGAGAAGTCCTAAATCATAATCCTAAGAGAGACGAGAGAACCTCTCTCAAACTAATCTAAATCATGAGAAGTGAATTATATGAGCCTCCTATGAATGGATGTAATCCCCCACTTTATAGCCTCTAATCTGTGTTTTCTGGGCCGCGAACTGGGTCGAAAACAGCCCGGAAATCGCTGGAGAAGAATTCAAACACGCTGATTTCCGTCACTGTGACGCGGTCGCATCGCCTAGCGTCAGAGCAACTATGGCATATTATATATCAAATCGAAGCCCCGGACGTTAGCTTTCCAACGCAACTGAAACCGCATCATTTGGACCTCTTTAGCTAAAGTTATAGCCGTTTGAGTGCGAAGAGGTCAGGCTGGGCAGCTTAGCAATTTCTCCAACTTCTTGTATTCCTTCCACTTTTGCATGCTTTCTTTCCATCCTCTGAACCATTCTTGCCCTGTAATCCCTGAAATCACTCAACACACATATCAAGGCATCTAATGGTAATAAGAGAGGATTAATATTAGCAATTATAAGTCCAAAGAAGCATGTTTTCAATCAAAGCACATAATTAGGAAGGCAAATGTAAAATCATGCAAATAGTATGAATAAGTGGGTAAAGAGTTGATAAAATCCACTCAATTGAGCACAAGATAAACCATGAAATAGTGGTTTATCAAGCGCCGTTTGCTACACCAACAGAATAGAAATGTGAGATTTCATGGGCGTTATTCCAAGAAGCTTTCTACAAAAAGTACTTGCGTGAGTCAATAAGAGAGGCCAGAGAATTGGAGCTCTTACAGCTGAAGCAAGGGTCCATGACTATAGCTGAATACACCAGCAAGTTTGAGGAACTCTGTAAGTTCTCGAGGATAAGTCAGGGTACCCCTGAGAGGAGATATCAAGCGTGCTGTGGCTCCATTGGAGACTAGGAGATTCTCTAAATTGGTGGACAATGCGAGGGTTGTTGAAGAATACACAAAGACGGTAACCTCGTCAAGGGACACTCATGGAGGAACACTAGTAGGGAACGCGATGATTACCTCGGACCAAGGGGACAAAACTTCAAGAAAGATGGACATACACCTCAGTATCGGCAAGATCAAGGAAACTTCAGAAGGGACAACAAACCCCAGTTTCGTCAAGCGAAAGGAAATGGTCGATGCTATGCTTGTGGGAAACCTAGACATATATCTAAGTACTGTTGCCACAGGAGGAACTGAGATGAGGGTCAGAATCAACAGTCAGGCCATGTGTGTATCTTGGATACATGTGATGATGAACGATCCGAGTGGACGTGCCGAGATGGTTACCAGGCATGACTAGAAGTCTTGTCGGTACCCTGTATGGGTGATGGGTGCGGTTCAGCACTAGTGGCAACGGAAATACCGACTGATGCCTTTGCGGTTTTTTAACTATAATTTTTGCAGTTTTATGGTTTAAAATGATTTTTAAATTTGGTTTGGAGATTTAGTTTAAATAATTCAATTTTGAAACTAGGATTGGAACTTTGATCAAATGATACAATTTAAAAAGGAAAGTAAGTTCTAAGATTTTGTTAACTTGTGATTTTGGTTTGTAAATTTTAGCTTAACAAAAAGGGGTTTAAATGGAAAGGTTTTGACTAAAGGGTTTCAATAAATTTAGGAAAATCATGCTTTAAGATGATTGATTTACAAATAAAATATTTTTGACTCTTTTAATAAGATTTTAACAATGGACTCATTTAGATTGAACTTGTTTTAAAGGTTTTGAAAAATAATACAAATCAGTACTTGGTTTAAGGAAAAAATCATCGGATTCTTAACGACGATAATCAGAGTGACACAGCGGAAGGCGAGAGAATTTTCAGATTTTGAAGTAGAAGTTAACTTCAGCACCTATTCTAATCTTGTCAAAACCACATGAACCTGTCGAAATGTACTGTGATGCTTCTCTGAAGGGTTTGGGTTGCGCGTTGATGCAACACTGGAACGTGGTGGTGGACGCATTGAGTCGAAAGTCCTTGACAATTGCTTGGATGAGGATCAAGGAGGAGGAGTTAGTGGATAAGTTTATGGATCTTAAGTTGGATAATGGTGGAGTCGCCGGAGGAGCTTGTTTGAATCAGTTGCAGATTTCAAGTATGTTTAAGGCGGAGATTCATAAGGCTCAGTAAGATGAGCAGAAGCTTCAGCAATTATTCCAACCAGTTGGTGAAAAGAGGCTTGGAGATTACACCAAGGATGATGAAGGGTTGTGGAGATACAAGGGGAGAATTTGCATATCGGATGTCTGGAGTTTGAGGCAAGACTTTTGTCAGAGGCTCACATCAGTGGGTTTTCTTTTCATCCAGGAAGCACGAAAATGTTTTAAGACTTAAAGAATATGTTCTGGTGGCCTGGGATAAAAGGTGATGTAGCTTCAACGGTGTCCAAGTGTTTGACGTGTCAGAAGGTAAAGGTAGAGCATCAGAAACCGTGAGGAATGCTACAGTCTCTTGGAATTCCTCAGCGGAAGTGGGGAGGAATCGCGATGGATTTTGTGACCGGTTTACCGAGGACTAGGCCAAGATTTGATATGATTTGGGTGATCGTGGGTCGCTTAACCAAATTCGCTCATTTTCTGCCTATCCGAGTGAAATGTTCTATATAAAGGAGAAAGTAAGGTTGCATGGTGTGCCATCGAGCATAGTATCAGACCACGATTCCCGATTCACTTCAAGGTTTTGGGGAGCTTTCCAAAGAGCTTTTGGTACGAGGCTTTGTCTCAGTACCATATATCATCTGCAAACAGATGGACGGTCGGAAAGGACCATTCAAACGTTGGAAGATATGATGAGAACATGTGTTTTGGATCAACCTGAAAGTTGGGAACGTTACATGCCATTGGTGGAGTTTGCGTACAACAATAGCTTTCATGCGAGCATTAGGATGGCTCTGTATGAGGCCTTGTATGGACAGAAGTACCAGTCTCTACTTTGTTGGTATGAACCTGGTGAAGCAAGTGTATTGGGTCCAGATTTGGTAGCAGAGACTATGGACAAGATTAAGAAGATTCGGGAGAGAATTCTAACCGCCCAGAGTCAACAAAAGAGCTATATAGACCCGAAAGGGAAACCTTTAGAGTTTGGAATGAGAGCGCATGTATTTTTTAGGGTTACACCGACAACTGGGGCTGGAAGAGCAATTAAGACGAAGAAGTTGAATCCGAGATATATAGGACCGTTCGAGATTCTAAGGCGATTCGGGCTGGTGGTGTACTAAGTAGCTTTGCCACCCCATCTGTCTAACTTGCATGACGTATTCCACATGTCACAACTCCGTAAGTACACGTCGGATGCGGCTCATGTGTTGGAGCCTAAGTCGGTCGAGTTAAGAGAGAACTTAACCTTCCAAGTGACACCAGTAAGAATCGACGATACCCCGTGTGAAGATGCTGTGGGGAAAGGAGGTTATATTGGTCAAGGTTGCTTGGAGGAGAGCAGGAGTTGGAGAGCATACTTGAGAATTGGAGAATGAGATGCTTTGGCAACTTGTTGAGTATATATATATATATATATATATTACATCGCGTGAATCAGATTTTCGAGGGCGAAAATCTTTTCAAGGAGGGGAGAATGTAAGAACCGGATTTTTTCACGAATAAAATCTTCTAAATGCCGAAATTAAATTCCAGAAAGTTAGGATGAGAATTTGGGGATTTAAATATGATTTTTAGACTCAGTAGGTCTTTCGGAGTCAGAAAATGTATTTTCTACAAAATACCGAGAAAAATCGTGAACCGGCAGTTGAACCGGTAAAACCGGTTCAAGTCTGCCCGGTACTGTGCGAGAAATAGTGAAAACAGTCGAAAACCTTGGAAAAATATTAGAAGTCGAAAATGGGTGTTAATTTTAAAGGTTTGGCCCGAACTTGTGCCAAACGGGCTAAAAACACTAACAGGTTGGACCGGGCTCAAGTTGGGCCCAAGCCCAACCTTATATAAGTCCATTAAGTGGCAAACTCAGCCACTTTTAACACCAAATAGCAGCAGCAACATGAAAGTGAAGAGAGGAGAGGTGAAGGTTTTATTTACTATTCATCATCTTCTTCTTGGAGCCATATCTCACTCTCCAGAGCTCCGATTTGGGTGCCGTCAGTTGCTACGCGAAGCTCTTGTCGAGTCCGTTAGTTCTATCCCACTTGTGTAGGTAAGAACTCGAAGTTCCCTGCCCAGTTTCGTGCCCTTTGTGAAATTCGAATTTTGGGTTTTGATTTTGAGTGATCCTTGTGTTTTGGGTGTTTAGGTACACTTTAGCCTTTGATTGATGTTGGTTTTGTCTTCCAAAACTGTTGGGCAAGGTAAGAAGCATTGAAAATCTTGTGAAATTTCAATTATAATGAGCCCTAGGTTGATTTATGATGATTTATGTATATATAGCTTGATTATGGTGAGTTTGAAGCTTGTTGGAGATTATTGGTGCCTTAGATTGTGATTGAAAGCATATCTTGGGCTCAAATTGGAGTCTTGGTGCATATTGGGGATTATCCAAGGTATGGTTTTAATTTTCTCTATGTAGTATATAATATTCATGGACACTTAGGCTAGTGACCCATAGGATAAGTTTGAATTAAATGGTTGTTGAGTTGTGAAATGATGGTATGTGGTGATTTATGATGAGTTGATGATTGTTGAGTTTGATTATGATGATTGGTAGTGATATGATGATGATGAATGATTGTGAAGTTGAGAAGTGATTTGTGTTGATATATGTGATGATAATGTTGATGATTTAGTAATGTAGTTGGAAAAATGTTAACGGGAATTTTGATTATAATGTGATATGTTGATATTGAGGTTGAGGATGATGAATGGTAAAGGAAAGTATGGTAAGTTTGGTGTGATGTGATAGAAAGTGTTGATTTTTGACGAGGAAGGGAATTTGGAATGGTTTGGAATTGTTTTGGTTGGTTTGAGATATGAAAGTGGGAAAAATTGGTAATTTTGGGTTATTTGGTAAAAGTGGATTTTTGGTTAAATTTGTCTGATCGTAACTTTTGCCCTGGTTTTCAAAATCTGATGCAAGTTTTCTAGAATTAAAGATCTTTGAAAATCCTTTAAATTGATATAAAGTTTGTGAAATTTGGAATTTTGTAGAGGAAGTTATGATCATTCAAAGATGGTGTTAAAAAATCTGAAATTCTGCGAAGTTGCAGAATTTCAGGATTTCTGATATGTGTGCACGCACAGCCTTGTGCGCACACACAACCTGCAAAAATCTCATTCTGTGCGGACGCACAGACCTGTGTGTATGCACAGGCAAGTAAAGGCTTATTGCTTGCAGCGTTAGCACGGCTAGTGCGCGCGCACATCAATGAAGAATTGTAACCTGTGCAGACGCACAGCCTTGTGCGCATGCACAAGTCGGGAAGGGTCGTCTGTTGGGGGCACTAGCACACCCTGTGTGAGCAAACAGACCTCATAATTTTTAGTACCTGTGCGCACACACACACCTGTGCGTACGCACACCTTCAAAATCTTCCTGGGCGTGCGCACGCACACCCTTGTACGTACGCACACGTCCTGTTTCACAAATTTAAACTTTGTTTTCAACTATTTCATCTTCCGAAAAAGGTTGCAAGCTTTTCTAACACCATTTTTAAGACTCTTGGGTCAAGTTTTGGCTATTTAGAACATGGGAAAGAATCTAAGGGTTTTAAAGGATATTATTTGGAAAACTTAGAAAACGGAGGCCTAGGTTTCTGGCATGCGGAGGATGGTCTGATGTTAGGTGAAGGATGATTGATATATGAAATGAGAAATGATTAACTATTGATGTTCGAAAACTAAAATGTGAATTGGTGGTGGTTGAGATTAGTCGAGGACTCGAATGTGTGATGAGGAATCGCTGATGCATTGAAACTGTTTTCTGAAAAACCACTGTACTATTGTTTTATATTGAGATTATGAGACGCCATGCGCCCGGCAAGGGCTGCGGTTGGATCTCGCCTGTCGAGGTAGCGACGGCGGCGTAAGGGCGGTGGTTCGTCTCGCTTCCGCTTAGATTCGAAGTCAGTGGCAAGAGTATCCTGCTCGCATCCCTTCAGATCCATAGAGCGTGCAGGTGCTGGTACCTGGATAGTGATCCAAGCACTATATCTCGGGGGTTCCCATATGAGAATTCCGAAGGGCGACGTCTCCATGGAGATGTTTCGGGTTGGCAGTCGAATCGACAATGTGATATCATAGCCAGTAGGGCAGGCATTCATTATATACATTTTCTATCTGTTTGTATGCTTTGGCTACTTGAAATGGCTTGCCTATTTGTATAACATGCTTATTTGCTATTTGAATTACTTGCCATATATGCTTCTATTTGTGATTTACTTGCCTTGTATATAATTGTGATTTCTGCTGGGAGTGAGGAAGTTCGAAAGGCGGTGGCAATGGGATTGCATGGAGGATAGGTTGGTGAAGGCTGTGGGACAGCGGTGTTTAGTTAGAATAGAAATCCCCTAAGGTATATCCTTATCTATGTTACCTTATATCTGTTTCTTGTGCCTTAAACGAGTAGTTTCGTTATTACGTTTTTGTGCTTTTGAAATCCTGCTTTGAGCTATATCCTTCATCGGGTTTCTAGAATATATTATTTCCTTCTATATATAAATATGTATAAACCTTAGAACTGTCGTAATCTCTGATTAACCTTTGCTTTACGGCTAGAGGTAAGGCTTAGGGTAATTAGGGTGTTACACAAAACCCTGAAGAAACCTAGAGGCGCACGCTGTCCGTGGTTCGTCATCCTCCGCCGCCATTCATCTGCACCACCTTCCTCCTCAGTGCTCATCCTCGACACCGCCTTCCTCCTCCTCGGTGCTCATCCACAACGCCGCCTTCCTCTTCCTCGATTTTACCAAAATGACAATTTTACCAAAATATTTATATGATAATATTAAAAGTTATCTAATATGTCAAGAGATTATTGTGTTATTATATGATTTTTCTATACATTATAATAAATTAATAGATAGATAGATAAATAAATAGATTTTTAGAAAATAAAATTTATTTTCCAAATAGGATGTGCAATATTAGAATTTAGACCATTGATTTGAAATAACGTTTTTATACTATATTTTTTATTTAGAGTTAGATAGTTTAGTGTGTGAAATTATGAGATTAATGTTAGATTGATTATAAAAATACTATTTTTTATGATAGTATAAATATAATTTTAAAATAGATATTTTTCTATGTTGTTACAATAGATGACATGTCAATTTTATATGAAATTTAAGATCTTATATATCATTCATCCACTATAACATTACTTTAGACTCTCTTTTACTATATTTTAAATGACATATACAAACTAATTTTTACTATAGACTTAATAGTTTAGAATGCATATAATGGTAGAAGAAAAGTGACGAATTTTTGATATATATATATTATGAGAGAGAGAGAGAGAGAGTTAGTTTTGAGTTATGGTATTTTTTTTAATCTAAATTTCAATTTTGTAATTATTCTTCACTTCAATGTATATATGCAGGTATATTAACCAAAAATCTCACAACAGGAGATGCTGAGACTCTATGCACCCTTTCCCCAACTACTCAATGGTGCTGTGGAGAAGAGAATATACTCAAGATTTCTTGACTTGTTTGCATCTCTGCATGTAAACATACCATTCATCAAGACCATCCAATAAATGCCTGCATACATCAAGTATATGAAGGAACTGCTTCCCAAGAAAAGCTCACTCAAGGGAGGCCAAACTATAGTGATGGACAAGGAGTGCAGCGCCCTCATTCAACTAGAGTTGCCTGAGCTTTCACATCCCCTGTGCCATAGGAGAAACAATGTTTGATAAAGCACTCTGCGATTTGGGAGCAAGCATCAACTTAATGCCCTTATCCCTTATGAAGAGGCTGCAGATCAATGAGATAATGCCCACAGATGTAGTCATCAGGCTGGCTGACAAAACTCAAAAACAAGCAATAGGAGTGGTGGAAAACGTGTTGATAAAGGTTGGGAAATACTTTCTTCCCACAGACTTTGTCATATTGGACATGGAAGAGAGTCACACTCACCCAATCATATTGGGAAGACCATTCATAGCTACAGCCAGAGCACTCATAGATGTGGAGCGAGGGGAGCTAATCTTGAGGATCCATGATGAACAGCTCACCTTCTCTGTTTTCAAACACTCACAAGAAACAGATCAAGAGAACAAGGAACCAAAGAAGGATCACAGTGAGATACTGAAGGAAGAAACAAGCACTGAAGCACAATCAGCACATCTAGGAACTCCCTTGATTGATGAACAAGGCAAACAGCAACTGCCACAGCTCAAAGAAAATCAGGAGGAACCTAAACCACCAGAATCATATGAGACCAGTAACCACATTTCCTTAGAGGAGGAGGTCACAAAGAGTAACACAACATCACAAGGAACAAAGAAGAAGGTACCAAGGAGGTGGAGGAACAAGAAGATCCCTACCGAGGACTTCTCTCTAGGGGATAAAGTGATCTCAGCTTACTTCCCAGATATCCCCCCTGATCTCCCCACTGTACCATCTCAGTTACCTAAGGTCTTCACTATCAACAAAGTTCTCTCCTTGGAACACGTAGAGATCATTGATACAACCAATGGATATAGGTCCACAGCAAGAGGGGAGGACTTGAAGCATTATCAACCTCCCTGATGAAGGAGAAACGTCAAGCTAGTGACACTAAAGAAGCGCTTCATAGGAGGCAACCCATGTTTTATATGCTTTTAGAAAATAGTGAATAAGTCAATATTTATGAACTCCAACCCAAACTTGACAAACACTTGGTGAAATCCTTATTATGCAATATATAGTGAAGAATAAGTGTTGTTCAGAGCATGCCAAGAGAGCATGAATACAACTCAGAGCATGCTAGTCTTGGAGCCTTGAACAAAACTTTTTCATCACAGTGCTACAAACTAAGTTTGGTGTCACCCAAGGTGCCACCAATTTGCATATAAGGATACACAGTTAGTTAGTTAGTTGGTGTTCATGAATAAACAATCTAGTTATTTTTCTTTATTATTCTAGCCATAAAATTTCTTAATGATATTAATTTTTCTTATTTTATTTTATAAGAAAAGGGAAAGGAGCATTGAAGGGGATTGATTGGACAATTAAATGAGGAAGTTTCGGACACCACAAAAGGAGGGTACTACACACGTGCCTCAAGGAGGGGAGCATGGGCATCCACATGAGTAAAAGGTGGTGGAGTTCCTTCTTTGATCCATCTTTTTCTATGCTTTAAATAAGGAAGATCTTGTATGAAATAGAACATACTTCCATGTTAGTTTGAACCTTTTTCAATTCTGTCTTTTAAACTTTTTGTTGATTAGGGCTGTGTTTGCTAGTCTGAATATCATTACTGCATCATTTCCTTACTTACTTGTATGCTTGTCCTTTTGAATCAAATGAAAAGAGAATGAGTTTTTTATAAAAGACCAGAGTGGAGTTCATACTATGGAGTAAGTTCCTAAGTTTGTGGTGTAGTCATAAGTTAGCTAAGTTGGTTCACCAACAAGGTGGGAAGACAACTATCTGTCCTAAATCATATGCTTTGAACACACCCCATGAGACTAGCTAAATAACAAGATCCTAATAAGAAAAAGGGAAAGAAACAATGTGAAGAATAAAAGAAAAATAGCAAGAAAAGAGGCTGGGCACCAAGGGTTTGAGTTTTGTGGGATGTGTCTGTGGTGTTCTTGTACCAAGGATCTGCTTGGATTACTAAGCTCTCAGGGGTGCTTTATCACCTGGTAACTTGGGTTAACTAACCCGGGATTATCAGCTGAAAGTCCACTATCAAGAGCAATCTTTGCTACAGAACATTTAGTAGCCCAAAGAGGTGCTGGACACCAAGACCTCAAAGAAAGAAAATAAACAAACCATGTGCCTGTGGTGTGTATGTATGGGGGAGAGACTTGAGGAAGTAAGTCCTTAGGGGTGTTTCAACACCTAGCACCTTGAACCAACTGGTTCAGGAGTATTGGCTGAAAGCTTATTTTAAAGAGTTGTCCCCCTACAGAGCACTTAGCCTAAGAAAACAAATAAGCCCTGAATTGACAAGAAACAAAAGGGATCAATGAATAAAAGTCTCATGGGATGCAAACAAAGTGAGTATTCTAGGACATGATAAAGGTCTGAAAGCCAGTGAAGGAATGAACCTAAGTTGCTATGCATGAAACCACCATAAAACCAGGGACATGACTTCCACAAGAATGACTCATTTTCTCTTGGCATTCCATTCATCATTCTCTTGTTCCAGTACTTGCTTAGGGACAAGCAAGCTTTAAGTTTATTTGGTGTTGTGATGCCAGGGCATTTTGGCTAGTTTCACTGACCTTTTCTTTACTGTTTTTAAGGTAGTTTCATGCATTTTCTTAGAAAATAAGCTAGTTTTGGGTAGATATTCACTTACATCTTGATTCAAGCATACATTGTGCACTTTACATGATTTCATGAGAATTTTTCATGAATTATATGACAAATTAGAGGATGCATGTCTCATGATTTGGATTAGAACTTTGATGCACTTTATTGCTTGATTTCAGGACAAAGGAAGCAAGGAAGAACCACGTTAGCAGCCACGTTAGTCTAACTAACGTGGAATGGGAGCTAGCTTGCAACGTTAATGAGAAAAGTAATCGCCAATAACGCCCTCGAAGCCATCATAACCCACGTTAAGAGTCACGTTAACTAAGTTAACGTGAACTCTAACGTGGAAGAAAGAAAATGGAGCCAACGTTAGTGACACTTACCTTTGTCACTAACGTTGGACCAAGCTCATAAGTGGCCACGCCAAGAGCCACGTTAACTTAGTTAACGTGGACTCTAACGTTAAGAAGCAAAAGAGAAGCCAACGTTAGTGACATTCACCTTTGTCACTAACGTTGGCCAAGCCTCCATAAGCCACGTTAACTTAGTTAACGTGGAAGCTAACGTGGAGAGAGCAATTGAAAGCCAACGTTAGTGACACTTACCTTTGTCACTAACGTTGGGGTGAACCACCAAGAGCCACCATGAGCTACGTTAACTCTCACGTTAACTTAGTTAACGTGGAAGCTAATGTGGATAAAGAGATGATGAGCCAATGTTAGTGACACTCACCTTTGTCACTAACGTTGGAGATGGCTAGCATGACTACGTTAGAAGCCACGTTAACTTAGTTAACATGGACTCTAACGTGGGAAATAGGGGCACATTGGAACGTTAGTGACAAAGGTAAGTGTCACTAACATTCTCGAAGGATTGGCATTACTACGTTAGATGCCACGTTAACCTAGTTAACGTGGACGCTAACGTAGGGACAAGGGAGGACTCTCCACGTTATTGGGAAAGGTAAGTCCCAATAATGTGTGCGAAGGACCAAGAGGCAAAGTTAGTGGTCACGTTAGTACCACTAACGTTGAAGTCAACGTGATCATATTTGGGTTAGGAACGTTAGTGAAAAAGGAGATTGTCACTAACGTTCTCGAACCCACACTTTCACTTAACGTTGACACCACTAACGTCCTGAGTCAAAGTCCCTGCCTACTTCACCTTTTCTCTCTACAAGCAAAGTTAAGCCCAATGAAAAGGATAACTGCTTCAAACTCAAGATTCAGAGGCCCATACCCAAGACTTGAAGAGCCAACTAGAAGATCGGAAGAGTAGTATATATAGGAGTAGCTTTGAATTAGTTTGGAGTTGGAAACTTTAGGGAGCCTTTGGCATAGAACTACTCTCTATATTTTACTTTCTCTGCACTTCTAGTTTTACTTTCATGATGTATTCTCCATCTTTGTTTTCATCTTCCAGAGCTATGAACAACTAAACCCCTTTCATTGGGTTAGGGAGCTCTGTTGTAATTTGATGGATCAATATTAGTTTTCATTCTCCTTCTTCTATCTTTTCTCTTGATTTTACTTGAAAGCTTTCGATCTTCATCTAATTGGGTAGTTATCTTGGAAAAGAAGCTATTCATACTTGGATCTCTTCTGAACCTTGAAAGAGGAATGAAGAGATCATGCTAGAAATGCTTTCTCATGCTGGACCAAATTGGGTTTGGATGGATACGTGACTATAATCCCACCAACACCTGATTTGGGAAATGCATATGGTATAATCAGTGACCATACTTCATCTCTTCTCATGAGCAATTGACCAAGGAATTGGCTATTGATCAAGATTTGAGAGATTGAATTACCAAGAAATTGGAATTCGATCACTTAAGATTGCCAAGGAGATCAATGAATGCATTGATTGAGGAAGAGATGACAATGAACTTGATCCGGAGAATGCAACATCTCCTGAGCCCAATGAACTCCCATTTCTGATCTTACCCATTCTCTTTAATTTTTGCCATTTACTTTTATGAGCAATTACCCCATTCCATTTAAGATTCTGCAATTTACTTTCCGCCATTTACATTCAGCTCTTTATTTCTAGCATTTACTTTTTCTGCTATTTACTTTCCCACCATTTAATTTTCTGCAAATCTCAAATCAATTTCTGGTTCGCTCAACTAGAATATTCCTCTAATTAAAGTTACTTGATCATTCAATTTCTGTGGGATTCGACCTCATTCTATTGTGAGTTTTTACTTGACGAAAAATTCGGTACACTTGCCGAAGGAAAATTGTTGAGAGACAAGTTTCCGTGCGTATCAAATTCAGCTTAAAATTTCTAGCGTAAAACGCCCAAACTGGCACCTGAATTGGAGTTAAATGCCCAAACTGGCACCAAAGCTAGCGTTTAACTCTAGGAACAGCCTATGAACGAAAAAGCTTCAATGCTCAGCTCAATCACACACCAAGTGGGCCCCAGAAGTGGATTTCTGTACTATCTGCACTTAGTTACTCATTTTCTGTAAACCCTAGTTACTAGTTTAGTATAAAAACTACTTTTAGTGATTTATTTTGGAGGATCTAAGTTTTTAGAGTCTTCTTCGAATCAGAGACCATTGTACATGTTTGGAGGCTGGCCTCACGGCCATGCCTAGACCTTTCACTTATGTATTTTCTACGGTGGAGTTTCTACACCCCATAGATTAAGGTGTGGAGCTCTGCTGTTCTTCATGAATTAATGCAATTACTACTATTTTTCTATTCAATTCACGCCTACTTCTTCTCCAAGATATACTCTTGTTCTTAATCCAGTTAAGTCATAATGAAGGGGTGACCCGTGACAATCACCCAATCTTCGTTACTCACTTAGCCAAGATCCGCGTGCCTGACAACCACAAGCGGTCTACATGATGTTCAACGTAGTCATTGGACCACAGCCAGAGTATATTCTCTTAGGTCCCTAATCAACGATTCACGTTGTCTCTCCTGACAACAGAGCATCTGAATCTGAGATTAGAACCTTCGTGGTATAGGCTAGAACCATTGTCAGCATTCCTGAGATCCGAAAAGTCTAAACCTTGTCTGTGGTATTCTGAGTAGGATCTGGGAAGAGATGACTGTGACGAGCTTCAAACTTGCGAATGTTGGGCACAGTGACAATGTGCAAAAGGACAATGGTCCTATTCCGACGGTAGCGGGAACCGACAGATGATTAGCCGTACGGTGACAGCGCATATGGATTTGTTTTCATCCGAGAGGATCATACAGCTTGCCATGGAAGGAGGTAACGCATGATTGGAAGAAAGCAATAGGAAAGAAGAGGTTTAGAAGCAACAAAGCATCTCCATACGCTTATCTGAAATTCCCACCAATGAATTACATAAGTAACTTTATTTTATTTTCTGTTTTATTTATCTTTTAATTATCAAAACCTCATAACCATTTGAATCCGCCTGACTGAGATTTACAAGGATGACCATAGCTTGCTTCAAGCCGACAATCTCCATGGGATCGACCCTTACTCACGTAAGGTTTATTACTTGGACGACCCAGTGCACTTGCTGGTCAGCTACCCGGAGTTGTGAGAAAAGTGTGAGAACACGATTCCGTGTACCAACAAGCAAGATCTAAATTTGGTGTTGTGATGTCAGGGCATCTTGGCTAGTTTTTCAAGCTATTTTTAGTAAGTTTTAAGGTCGTTTCATGCATTATCTTCATCAATAAGCAAGCATTTGCATGAGTTCTCTACGCATGTCTTGATTGATCAAACATTAGTGAATTACAATCATTTTCATGAGATTAATGCAAGAACTAATGGATGCATTGAATGATGAATTGTCTTGTGATTATAGCAAAGCTTTGATGCACTTGTTTGATTGATGATAGGGAAGAAGAAGCAGAGGAAAGCAAGGAATCAGGTGGCGTTACCAACACTGGTAATGCCAGCACTAACGCCAGCTTCAAGAGGATTGTGGCATTACCAAGGCTGGTAATGCCAGGGGCAACGTTGAGCAAGGAAGAATTGTGGTATTAGTGGCAACGTTAGCCACA
Source organism: Arachis hypogaea (assembly GCF_003086295.3). Classification (NCBI taxonomy): domain Eukaryota; kingdom Viridiplantae; phylum Streptophyta; class Magnoliopsida; order Fabales; family Fabaceae; genus Arachis; species Arachis hypogaea. Next base: position 68,211,635 of record NC_092049.1, on the reverse strand, counting down.
CTAACGCCAGCGATAACGTTGGCCAAGGAAGATTGTGGCGTTAGTGGCAGCGTTAGCCACACTAACGCCAGCGATAACACTGGGCCAAGGATGATTTGTGGCGTTAGTGGCAACGTTAGCCACACTAACGCCAGGGGCAACGCTGGGCCAAGGAAGATTTGTGGCGTTAGTGGCAGCGTTAGCAACACTAACGCCAGAGACCATACCACATTTGTAGCGTTAGCCGCACCAATGCCATCATTAACGTTCAAGCACATTCAAGGAGGCGTTAATAACGCCAATAACGCCAGCACCAATGCTATGTGTTGATGTTAATAACGCCAATGCTGCCTCAACTAATGCCTTCGAGAAAGCTGAGAGGGAACCAAGAGTTTGCTAACTTGCTTCAACTAAGGCTAAGGTCCCACATCCAAAGACTTGAAGACTCACTTAAAGTGAGAAACGTAGTATAAATAGGTGAATTTTTGAACTCAAAAGGAGAGGGGGAGAATTGAAAATTGTCACCAATCATTAGCTAGATCTACTTTTCTTTTCTTTTCTTTTGTACTTAGTTTACTTACATGTACTTTTACTTTTCTTCTGGGTTTTCTGGAGCTATGATCAACTAAACCCCTACTCATTAGGAGAGGAGCTCTGTTGTAACACAATGAATTAATGAAATTTTTCTTCTTCTCAATTCGCTTGTTGTAGCTAAGGGAAAGCTTTCGTGCTTCAAAAATCCATTCACTATCTATTCATACCCTGGGTCGAGCTACCCGACCCAGGATGATTGGCGATAAAGCGACCGACCTCTTCAGGTCAGACTACCCGACCTCTTCTCAAAGAGGTCGGCCAAATCGACAGGAAAGCCCAATAAAAGGCCCAAATAGAGGAACACGACCCAAATCCAAAAGCAATCCCAGCCTATAGAGATAAAGGCAGTTCCCTTGAAGATAAGCTGACTTCATCCAAGACAGGATAAGATAAGATAAGATAACTAACTTATCTTATCAGAAAGGTCAGCCCACACTACTATAAATACACTGGAGCACCCAGGTATAACTCATACTCTGATTCTACTAAAAATCTGTTTAATACCCATGCTAACATAAGCATCGGAGTCTCTTGTAGGTACCCCCCACCCTCCGGTGGTGAAGGATCAGCAGTGTAGCTAGATCAACAAGTCGGACACGACAGCTCAGGCCGTCTCCCACCAGCCGGACACGTCGGCACCGATCTGTACAGAGGATCTCAACCGAGATCGACCTCCAGTTTTAGGTAACCCTCGGAACATTGGCGCCGTTGTCGGGGAACCTGGAAGTCATCCCATCACCATGGCGGACAACCATAACAACGACCACGATTCAGGTCTGGAAGAGAGAACACCGCACAAGAACACGGATGTCACGCTACAAAATACTCCGGAAACCAACAAAGACAAAGACTCGCCAAATTCAAGGGCAATAGAAGCGCTCCTAGATCACCTAAAACAACTGGAAAAAGAAACTCAACAACAACGGGAAATCGGAAGGGATCTACAAAGAGAAGTGCGGCGACATCGGGAGTTGGAAGAAAAACTACAGCAATTAGAAGCCAATCTCAAATCAAAAGCCCCTCGGGCCAATCTCGAAGAAAATTCACGCAAAGAGCAAGACCCGTTCACCAGGGAAATCATGAAAACCAAAATTCCAAAAGACTTAAAACTCTCGGATATGACCCTGTATGATGGCACCACGGATCCCAACTACCACCTCAGTAACTTCAGAAGCAGAATGTACCTCACCGACGCCCCAGATGCTGTTCACTGCAAAGCCTTTCCAACAACTCTCACAAAGACAGCCATTCGATGGTTCGACAACCTACCCCCAAAGTCCATCTCAAGCTTTGATGACCTAGCCAGATTCTCCATTCAGAAAGATAAAGCCAAGCACGCCCCCAGTTTACTAGGGATCAAACAAGGAGATCGGGAGAGCCTCCGCAACTATATGGAGAGATTCAACAAAACATGCATGGACATACAAAGTTTACCTACAGAGGCCGCCATCATGGGACTCATCAACGGCCTACGAGAAGGACCTTTCAGCTAATCTATATCGAAAAAGTACCCGACCTCCTTGGATGAAGTGCAGGAACGAGCAGAAAAATACATCAACATGAAAGAAAACACTCGGTTAGGAGAGACCTCAAAATCGGGGGCCTCTTACCAAGATAGAGACAAGGAATCCAAGAGGAAAGAAGATCGACAAGGGGAGAAAATTAAAAAATACCATAATTACACTCCTCTCAGGGCATCCTTGGTCGAGATATACAAAGAAGTCTGCCATACAGAAAAAATCCCCCCAGCACGGCCATTCAAAGGCAAAAAGGGATGAGGAAACCGGAAGGAATATTGCGAATACCATCGAATCCGAGGACACTCCACAAACGAATATTTTGACTTAAAAAATATCATAGAAAAATTGGTGAGAGAAGGAAAGTTAGATCGATTCCTGGCTACCCGAGATGATGATCAAATAAAGAGACGAAGGGATGAAGATACCGAACGAACAGAACGATCACCTCGGACACCAGAAAGACATGTCCACATGATACATGGCGGATTCACAGCAGGCGGGATCTCCAAATCCTCTCGCAAAAGATATCTCAAGGAAGTATATCATGTCGAAGGAAAGGAGGAAGCACTCAATATCCCGGCAATAACATTCACTAAAGAGGACGCATCCGGCGTCATCGCAGGACATGACGATCCCATGGTCATCACCATCATATTAGCAAATGCCAACCTACACCACACCTTAATAGACCAAGGGAGTTCTGCCGACATCTTATTCAAAACAGCCTTTGATAAACTCGGCTTAGAAGAAAAAGAACTTCAAGCATATCCAAACAGTCTGTTTGGACTAGGAGACACCCCGGTTCGACCACTAGGATACATACCACTACATACAACCTTCAGAAAAGGGAACCAATCCAGGACCCTCAAAATAGACTACATCGTGGTCGACGTAAGTTCAGCTTACAATGCTCTCATAGGTCAGACAACACTCAACCAACTCGGCGCGATAGTCTCGACCCCACACCTATGTATGAAATTCCCAACACCAAAAGGGATAGCCACGATAAAAGCAGACCAAAAAATGGCACGTCGCTGTTACAACGAAAGCCTAAACCTCAGAGGCAAAGGAAAAGAGTTCCACACAATCAAGCTGGGCGGAGTTCAACGACGAGAAGAACTTCGTCCCCAGCCAGAGGGTGAGATAGAAAAGATTCAGATCGGGGACACCTCGGAAAAAATAACTAATATCGGTACAATCCTAAAAGGAGATTCAAAGGAATTACTAATACAATTCTTGTGAGATAACGTCGATCTCTTCGCATGGAAAGCCGCAGATATGCCAGGCATAGACCCTAAGCTGATGTGTCATAAGTTGGCGGTATATCCAGGATCTCAGCCGGTACAGCAGAGACGAAGAAAACTTGGACCAGAGCGATCCTAGGTTGTGGAAGAACAAGTACAGGCGCTACTGGAAGCAGGATTCATAAGAGAAGTCAAATATCCACCATGGCTAGCCAACGTTGTCTTGGTGAAAAAATCAAATGGGAAGTGGCGAATGTGCACCGATTACACCGATCTCAACAAGGCTTGTCCAAAAGATCCTTACCCACTCCTAAATATCGACGCTCTGGTAGATGCTTCCTCTGGATATAAATATCTCTCGTTTATGGACGCATACTCGGGATACAACCAGATCCCCATGTATCCACCAGATCAAGAAAAGACCTCGTTCCTAACACCGAAAGCAAACTACTGCTACGTTGTGATGCCTTTCGGTCTCAAGAACGCAGGAGCTACTTATCAAAGGCTAATGAATAAAGTCTTCTCGGATCACATCGGAAGGATCATGGAAGTCTACGTGGACGACATGCTAATAAAAACACAAAGTGAAAAGACATTATTGTCCGACCTGGCCCAAGTATTCGACACCATAAGGAAACATGACATGCGACTCAATCCCACGAAATACACCTTTGCAGTAGAAACAGGCAAATTCTTAGGTTTCATGCTCACACAAAGAGGAATTGAAGCAAATCCAGACAAATGTCAGGTCATACTCAACATGAAGAGCCCAACCTGTGTCAAAGAAGTACAGCAACTCAATGGGAGATTGGCCGCCCTATCCCGATTCTTAGCAGGAGTTGCGATAAGATCTCTCCCCTTCTATGCTACTTTAAGAAAGGAAAGGCAGTTCGAATGGACGACAGAATGTGAGAAATCCTTCCAAGATTTCAAAAAGTTCTTAGGACAGCCACCTATCCTCTCCCGACCACGAAAAGGAGAACCACTCATATTATATCTCGCAGTAGGAAGCCGGGCAGTAGCGTTAGCACTAGTCAGAGAAGACGAAAACGGACAACAACCCGTCTACTTCATTAGTAAAGCACTACAGGGATCCGAGCTGAACTATCAGAAAATAGAAAAATTTGCATATACTCTCATTCTAACATCTAGACGACTCCGCCCTTACTTCCAGGCCCACAGCATCAAAGTTCGCACTAACCAGCCCTTGAAAGGAATATTGCAGAAAACAGATTTAGCAGGTAGAATTCTACAATGGGCAGTCGAGCTGTCAGAGTTCGACCTCCAATATGAAGCTCGGACGGCCATTAAGTCACAATATCTGGCCGACTTTATCGCAGAATTCACAGATGCCCTGGAAACCCTCACAGAGTGGAATCTCTATGTGGACGGTTCTTCAAATAAAACTGGAAGCGGCGCAGGAGTGATAATAGGAAGCAACCAGGGAACCCAAGTTGAGCTCTCCCTCAAGTTCAGGTTCCCGGCTTCAAATAACCAGGCAGAATACGAAGCACTGCTAGCTGGTTTGAAGCTGGCTGAAGAGGTTGGAGCTCAGAAACTCAACATCTACAGCGATTCGCAAGTTGTCACATCACAAATAACAGGGAGCTACCAAGCCAAAGATCCCACCATGAAAAGGTATTTGGATAAGACCAAGCAACAGCTCAGACAAATCGGGGAATATAAGATATACCACATACCCCGAGAACAAAATGCCCGAGCTGACGCACTCTCGAAACTAGCCAGCACCAAACCAGGGGGCAACAATAGAAGCCTCATCCAGGAAATGTTTTACAGAACCCGTCAATCTCGGAAGAAGAAAAATTCCTAGCCATAACAAGCTAGGACCAAGGATGGACGACTCCCATAATCAACTACCTCAGAGCAGGAACACTCCCCACAGAAGAAAAGGAGGCAAAGAGGCTAAAAAGGGAGGCACAGTACTACACCATTATAAACAACATCCTGTACAAAAGAGGGATCTCAGTACCATTACTGAGATGCGTACCGACCTCCCACACAAAGGAAGTGTTAGAAGAAGTACACGGCGGCATTTGTGGTAATCATCTCGGAGCACGAGCTCTCGCCAAAAAAGTACTCCGGGCGGGGTTTTATTGGCCAACTCTACAGAAAGAAGCTACAGAATTTGTAAAGACATGCCCACCATGTCAGAAACATGCCAACTTTCACATCGCCCCACCAGAAGAGCTAATCAGCATAACCTCGCCTTGGCCGTTTGCAAGGTGGGGGATCGACCTTCTTAGCCCCTTCCCCCAGGGATCAGGACAAGTTAAATTTCTCATAGTAGGGGTAGACTATTTCACAAAGTGGATCGAGGCAGAGCCCCTAGCCAATGCCACCGCTCAAAGAAGCCAGAAATTCCTATATAGAAACATCGTCACAAGGTTCGGGTTTCCATATTCAATAACCACAGACAATAGCACTCAATTCACAGATGCAGGCTTTAGAAAACTAGTAGCCGACTTAAATATAAAGCATCAATACACCTCCGTGGAACATCCACAAGCCAATGGACAGGCCGAAGCTGCCAACAAAGTCATATTGGTGGGATTAAAACGGAGATTACAAGATGCAAAGGGAGCTTGGGCAGAAGAGCTTCCACAGGTCCTATGGGCATATCGAACGACGCCACACTCCACCACGAAGGAATCCACCTTCCGGTTAGCATACGGAATAGAGGTAATGATTCCAGTAGAAATTGAGGAAGGATTGCCTAGAGTAGTTCATTACAATGAGGGAGCAAACTCCCAACTTCAGAGGGAAGAGCTCGACTTACTACCTGAAATCCAAGAAAGAGCTCGGATCAGGGAAGAAGCTCTAAAGCGCCGAATGGCTTCCAGATATAATCAAAGGGTAATGCCGAGAAGTTTCGTAGAAAACGATTTCATCCTAATCCGAAATGATATTGGAACAACTCGACCAGGAGAAGGAAAGCTGGCAGCAAACTGGAAGGGACCCTACCGAGTTGTAGAAGTACTTGTGAAGGGCTACTATAGACTGTCCGATCTCGATGGACGAGAGCTTCCCAGATCATGGCACGCTTGCAACCTAAGAAGATACTACAGTTAGGAAGGTAACAGATCTCATTATTGGATGCACTCTTTTTCCTGAAAAGGTTTTTTAATGAGGCACCAAGCTAAGACCCAGACACTATCCGACTTAAAGGGACAAAAAAATTCCCGCATGTATATATTTGCACGTTTACTTTGAATAAAGTTTATTTAGATATTCTACAAAGAATTCAAGATGCATTAATCTGAAGAATTCATCGTCCGATTATAAAGCGACAGGTCGGCAGAAAGTGAAAAACAATTTCACTGCACGACCACGATAAAGATAAACCGTCCGATAAAGGTGAAAGCGCGATTCACCCAAAGGACGATCCAAAGATGCCAACCACTTTCTACAAATCGGCAAAGATGAACACAGAATAATGTAAGAAGTTATCGAAAGTAATCCAAAAAAGAACCTGACGAGGTCTTACGGATAGCTAAAATAATAACTTAAAGACTGGCCGACGTCCAGAAGTCGGACCAAGTCAACCCAAGTTATAAGTAAACCCTGGAAAGAGGTCTGGCCAACCCTATTAAAGAGGATTACTTTAACTTAGAAGGGCTCGACCTAACAAAGTCAGCCCAAAATAAAAAGGTTATAAAAGTAAACCCTAAAAGAGACCTGAAAAAGGTCCAAGAAAGAGGATTACAAAAATAACCTAGAAAGAGATCGACCTAACGAAGTCGGTCTCCTACAAAATACGAAAAGTTATAAAAGTAATCCCTGAAAGAGACCTGACAAAGGTCCAAAAAAGAGGATTACGAAGTAACTTAGAAGAGATCGACATAAAGAAGTCGGTCTCCTACAACGGAAAGTTATAAAAGTAATCCCTGAAAGAGACCTGACAAAGGTCCAAGAAAGAGGATTACAAAAATAGCCTAGAAAGAGATCGACCTAACGAAGTCGTTCTCCTACAAAATACGAAAGGTTATAAAAGTAATCCCGGAAAGAGACCTGACAAAGGTCCAAAAAAGAGGATTACGAAGTAACTTAGAAGAGATCGACATAAAGAAGTCGGTCTCCTACAACGGAAAGTTATAAAAGTAATCCCTGAAAGAGACTTGACAAAGGTCCAAGAAAGAGGATTACGAAGTAACTTAGAAGAAATCGACATAAAGAAGTCGGTCTCCTACAAACAGGTTATAAAAGTAATCTCTAAAAGAGACCTAACCAAGGTCCAAAAAAGAAGATTACTTTAAAAAATTGAAAAAGATTGACATCGGTCAAACTACTTGGAAAAGGACAAAGAAGTCGGGCATGGATTGCTAAATCGGATCCACGCATCGACAACAAACCAGTTCAAAGAAGCTAAGACAGGCGCAAGCAAGCATGACATAAAATAACAAAGCCTCGGGGTCAGACCCAAAAGCTCAGAAGCTATTCGTTGTGTTTTAAAATAATGTTGCTAAACAAGCAACCAGAAAGAGTGTCAACAAAATAAACCAAAGAGTTTTAAAGCCCACAAGCCGGGCCAACTACAAAAAATATCCAAAATAAATCAGTTAAAGGTTAGAAGACTTCTTAGCAGCATCAGTCTGAGGAGAAGGAGGGCGAGCATGGAGAGGAACAGCATCCACAGTACCATCGTCCCGGTTTAAGATCTGACAGTCAGGATCAGAAGCTGGAGGGTCGACCTTGGTAGGAGGAACAGTAGGCGTTGGCACCTTGGCAGAAGAAACAGGGAGGGGATCGACCTCATCATCATCATCCTCATCATCAGGGACAATCTTGCCATCCCTGACAATATTGTCCAGGCTAAAAGGGGTGAGATCGGCCTCGGGAGCAATGACCCGAACTTGCTCCTTCAAGTTCTCGTAAGCAGCAGTCACGCTGCCAACGAGATGACTTTGGAGCTCAGAATAATCTTCCCGGACATTGTCGAGCTCCCCCCTCAGGCGCATCATCTCCCGATAGGATGTAATGTAACTATCCTTGTGCATCATGGCTGTGTCCTCAGCCAACCTCAAAGAAGCTGCCAGTGATTGAGAACTCGCCTTCTCGTTCTCTAAGTCCTTCTCCAGCTTGGCTACCTTTATCTCAAGTTCCTCCTTCAACTCCCTCATCCGATCAAACTCTTGTTTTGCCTCCTCCATAAATGCTTTAGTGGCATGGAGAGGGAGATTCTGAGCAGTCCGATATATGGCAGCCGCCATATACGCCATCTTTACGTGATTCCAAGCCATAAATTCCAAATGATGCAGGATAGACACATCATCCATGGAAAGGGAGCCATAGGGACCGATTTGCTGATCCACAAATTCAATGGCATTAAAATCAGGAGCATCGAGGTCGAAGGGCTCAGCTGTTTTTTGTTTTTTATTGGGAGGAGCAACAGATGGAGCGACAGAAGTGGGGTGAGGATCCACCAAACGGACTCGGGGTGTAGGGACCACCTTCTTCACCCCAGGAGAACTCGGCACTGATGGCTTCTCGCGCATTTGGGAGGACCCCTCCCCAGCCGCCTTGGCCACAATATTCCTGGCAGCAGTCGGCCTCTGCGCCCTCTTAAAAGCTTTCATAGATTCATTATTCTTCATTGCCTCTGCAAATAAAACAGAAATTAAGCTACAAGTCGGATAAGTCGGAAAGATAGCTACAAGCAACATAGACATATAAACACAAGATACCCAGTTCAGTTTGAAGAAGAGAAGGATTGGTTAGAAATTTCTTTGTGTCAACATGGGGAGGATGACCCCAGCGTTCTTCCAAAACAGTCACAAAGGCTCGTTCAGCCTCATCCAACATTTCCCACGCATATCTGGAGACCCTCACATCTTTTTGCCATTCCAAGGGAAAAGCAGGTTCGTCATTTTCATCCAGAAAAAAGGGCCGAACTCTTTCAACAGCTCGGACTTTGAAAAAGTAGTTTTTAAAATCACGGAATGACTCGTCAGATATGGAAAAGACCTTCTTTCCCTGGGTGGAACGAAAGGAGACCCAAGCTGACTTCTTTTTTACCACACCGGGCTTAGTCAAGACAAACAGATAGAAAAAGAGAGATTGGGAAACAGGAATGCCAAAACCATTGCACAACAATTGGAAAATTTTTATGAAACCCCAGGAATTGGGGTGAAGTTGAGAGGGGGCAACATTACAAGACCATAACAGGTCGGTTTCAAATTGAGTAAAAGGAAGGGTGATACCCAGCGGACCGAAGAAAAAATCATAAACATAAAAGAAGGGGCGATCATCAACAACCCGAGTAGAAAAGCAGACTCTCTCATCAGAAGAGGGAGGGACAAGCTCATAGTTCTTCTCATCACTGAAATTACTACAAACACTATGAAACTGTCTAAGCTGTGCACAAAACTCAGAATCAACCAGAGAGACACACATAAGAACCATCGAGTCCACCCAATCGGCTATAACCTCAGGAACCCGGGAAGGCATCTCTACAACGTTATTTCGGGAAGACATGAGGCCAACTAAACCCTACAAAAGAAAAGAAGAACGGATTACTCAAAAATATTTCGGCGGGCAAATACACAGAAAAGGAAACCCCAAGACTCAGACTAAAACTCCTGGGGCATCCTTTGGAGGCAGTAACAAAGCGAGGTATCAAGGAAAATCTACTTATGTCCCGGCATCTCGCAAACAAGAATAGAAGACCTCAAACAGCAAGCATTTTTTATAGGAGAAAGACAAAACACAAACAAAATAGAAAATCATCTTCCTACAGTCTATCAGCAAGAAACAACAGCAAACATACCAGGCAAAAAATTGTCAAAGATGCAACCTTTTTTTCAGAATCAAACAAAATTATCATTCCAAAGCTTCAAAATCAAAAGCATTTCACAACATGCAAAAACCCTAAAGGTATCAAGCAACAGGAAAAGCAAAAAACATGCAAAAGGCGAGAAAATTACGAAACGCACAGTGATCAGGAACAGCAGAAAGTAGAAAGGTCCAAACTTTTCCAAACTAAGATAAAAACTTTCTCAAAACAGACACAAAAATGGCGTAGAGGGAGAAAAGAAAGAAGAACCAAACCTGGAAATGAGAAAGCTGCAAAGAAAGGAAGAAAAGCGGAAGGCAAAATCCAGAATCACCCCTTCCCCCACGAAAAAGCAAAGTCACAAAGCAACGTCGCTGGGCTGAAACGCGAAAGCTACAGGCAGAGGCTTCAGAAAAATCAAAGGAAAAAGTTGAAAGTGAGAAAGAAGTTACGAAGAAGAAGCGAAGAAGAGAAACCATTTTTTGATCGAGAAATTCAAAATAAAAGCCAAAGAGAGAATGGGGCAATTAAATGCCAATTAAATACGGATATTAAAACCGCTTGCGTTCCCAAAAAAGCGCTTATATAAAAGCACGTGCCTTTAGAGGAAAACGTTCTACATTCAAAAAGAGTCTACAAAAGGAAGGAATCGACAAAATGCTTGAACTCGGTTTCACTAAGGATCGAAGTCAAAAGGACTCGACCTCAAAAAAGAAGACTGAGCTCAAGCAGGGGCATTGTTCATACCCTGGGTCGAGCTACCTGATGAGTATTTTGGTGGAAAAATGAATTTCTCCCAAAACACACAAATCTAACCGGCAAGTGTACCGGGTCGCATCAAGTAATAAAAACTCACGAGAGTGAGGTCGATCCCACAGGGATTGAAGGATTGAGCAATTTTTGCTTAGTGGTTAATTTAGTCAAGCGAATCAAGATTTGGTTGAGTGTTTTGTGATTTGCAAAAATTAAATTACATGGAATTAAAGAGAACAGGAAATAAATTGCTGAATCTTAAAGAACAAGAAATTAAATGGCAGAAACTTAGAATGCAAGAAATGTAAATTGCGGAATCTTAAAGTGCAAGAAATGTAAATGACTTGAATTGTAAAGGGGATTGGGACTTGGATTTGCAGAAATTAAACAAGGAAAAGTAAATTTGCATCAAGCAGAGAAGTAGAAGAGGGTTTGGGTTAAATCGGATCTTGAAGCAGAAAAGTAAATGAACATGAAAACAGTAAACAGAGAATTAGAAATTGAAAGTTCAGATCTCAGGACCCAGAGACTAGAAAACCGAGTCTAGATCTCAATGACTTCCTAGATCCAACAAGAACAATTGCAAGGGAATTGTAAATTGCAAGGAAAGTAGATGAAGAGCAATTAACAGAAATTAAATTCAATCAAGCAGTAAATAAAGCAGAGAGATCCAAGGATGAGATTGAAACAGAATTTCTTCAATTCTCCAACCCAAGATCCAAGACAATTGTAATTGAAATTGAAAGCAATAAAACTAAGAGGAAGAGAAGTGAATTCTCCTTCCCCAAGACTAAGAAATTAAAGATCACTCAATATCCAAAGCTCTCCGAAAACTATTATGAAAATTCAAAGGGAAAGCTCCCCGAAAACTTGAATTCTCTCCTATTTATACACTTTCTTCAAAATGATTTTCAAGCCTTGAGTTGGGCCTTTGCTCTTGGTGGAATTGGGTTGAAAGAGGCCTTGGTTGATTGCTCTTGGAGTTTGGAGAGGAACCAAAGTGAACCAATTGAACCGGGCTGGAGTTTTGCAAAAGTTGGAGTAAAAGTTTGAGCAAAAGTTAGGGGTCTAACTTTTGCTCCAACTTTTCATATCAGCTACCATAATCTGCTGATACCAACGTTGGTGCCAAAGTTAGGGGTCTAACTTTTGCTCCAACGTTGGCTTTACCTTGTGCACTTATGGCGCCAACGTTAGCCCAAAAGTTGGGGGTCTAACGTTGGCGCAAACTTTCGCTCTCCCTTTGTATTTCCCATGTGCCAACGTTAGCCCAAAAGTTAGGGGTCTAACGTTGGCGCAAACTTTTGGTGGTCAGGGGGTATTTTCATGTGCCAACGTTAGCCCAAAAGTTAGGGGTCTAACGTTGGCGCAAACTTTTGGTGCCCAGGGAGTGATTTTCATGTGCCAACGTTAGCCCAAAAGTTAGGGGTCTAACGTTGGCGCAAACTTTTGGTGCCCAGGGAGTGATTTTTAAGTTCCAACGTTAGCCCAAAAGTTAGGGATCTAACGTTGGGGCTAACTTTTCACCCAAAAGTTTGTGCAAAAGTTTGAGGCTAACTTTAGGTCCAGCTTTTTGCTTCCTGGTTCAATTTCACTTATTCCATTGTCCTCCCTTTACTCCTAGCCATTCCTTCTTGCTTCAACCTTTCTCCAAGCTTTCTTCACCTATCATAATCAACCAAACACATCAAAGCTATGCTCAAAATCATGAGATATTCATTTTATCTTAATATGTAACAATTATGGCATCAAACCTCATGAAATTGCATTAATTTATCTATGGTTGATCAAATCAAAGGAAGCATGAAAATCTACCTAAATTGGCTTGCTTATAGCTCAAGAAAGTGCATAATTCAAGTGAAAACAAAAGAAAAAGACTAGTAAAACTAGGCTAAGATGACTTGTCATCACAACACCAAACTTAAAGCTTGCTTGTCCCCAAGCAAGAAAAGATTTATTGAGAAGAAAGAATGAAAAGGAAGAGGATGTTCATGCTAGCAGAGTATTCTTGGTAGTTCATGGGATTTTGTGTGGATATGTAAATACTCACTTCTTATTGACTCTTAGGCCTAGAAAGTCTCCTTCAAGCTTCAAGTAACATACTGCTATGACCTCTCATTATTCCTTTATCCTTGGCTATTACTTTGTTCAAAAGCTTTATTTGAGTGTCATGTGTAGCAAGTTCATTTTCTTTTCTGTATACTTGACAGATTATTCACCATGGACACTTGGCTCACATTCCTTCTTAGAACATTGATGCCCAGCACCTCTTTGGGTTGCTAAATGCCTTGTAGTTAGGTTGCTCTTGATAGTGGACTTTCAGCTGATGATCCCGGGTTAGTTAACCCAAGTCACCGAGTGTTGATGCACTCCAAAGAACTTAGTAGTCCAAGCAGATCCTAATACAAAGACACCACAGGCATATATTCTAAGGTTCAAGCTATTGGTGTCCAGCTTTGTTTCTTTTTGTTTTCTTTTGTTCTGTCACTCTTTGGCTATTTCTTTTTCTCCCCCTTTTTTTTCTTTCTTTTTGTTTTTCTTTCTAACCAAGGATTTTTATTTGATTGAGATTCATAGACAGTAGGCCACTTTCTACTTAGAAGGAGACATCCTAGTTCTCTTATTCACTAAAAGTGAGCTATCATACAATCACACACACACCACCACTTACTTTTATTGTACTTCTATCTAACAGAGAACTATCTCACTTCACATTCAAACATTTCTTTTATTGAATTGAAAATGCAGGGGACAAAGCATACGTTTTGTTCAGTGAAAGTAAACATACAAGCACACACATAGACTAGCTTACTTATTCTAAGAGAAATTCTACTTGTATTAGATGAACACTTTATCAAAACACAAGTCAAAACATTTTTCAACAGTAAGAGTTAAGTATAAATACAACCTATTGGTTTGCAATTCCTTTGTCCTTCCTTCTGTTGTACCCTTTTGAGTTATGATGCATAGTGTCTTCAAATGGTGGTGAATTCCCTGCATAATTCTCAAAAGTTGCTTGCTTCTCAAGCCCTTAGAAGACCAGTTAGTATGCATGAATTGAGTGTGGCTTGTGGATTTAATTTGGTGTGGGAACACCAAACTTGAGTTCTTGCCACTTCTCTGGGTACAGCAGGTTAACTCTAGGCAAAATCTTGTGTCCTTGCTAATGGTTATGAAGTTAAGACTAAAAAGCAGTTAAGTGGTTGAATAATATGTTTGATTTCTTGGAACTAGCAATGTGCAGGAAGTTAGAATGTGCTTTTGAATGAGGTTTTGATGGAACACCAAACTTAGAATCCTCCATTCTCCCTTAAGTTGTTTTTGGTGTGCAACACCAAACTTAGCTCCTTGCAATACATATCAATTATTCAACATTTTTATTGAAAAAGCTATGAAAAGAAAACTACCTCAGGTTGGGTTGCCTCCCAACAAGCGCTCTTTTATTGTCACTAGCTTGACATCTTGTTCTTTTGATCAAGGAGGTTGAAAATCATAGTGCCTCAGCTTTTCTCCTCTTACTGTGAACTTTCTTCCGGTCTCCTCTTTGATGATCTCTAAATGTTCAAGTGAAAGGATCCGGTTCACAGTATAGCATTCAGATGATTGTGGGGACACCTTCATTGGTTGGGTGTTTAACATTACTTTATCCCCTGGTGAAAAGCCTTCAGTGGGGATTTTCTTGTTTTTCCACCCTTTTGGCCTCTTCTTCTTCTCTTCTTTCTTAAGAGATGATTCATGCCTTGGTGGTTCTTTATCTGAAATGTTGAGGTTCTCATCTGGGGGTTTTGGATCTAGTTCCTCCTTGATTTCTTTGGTCTGTTGCACCATCTCTACTTCTTTCAAGCATGGATGTAGAAGTCTTGGAGTTAACTCATTGACTACCTCCTTCAAACTTTGATCTGTGGCCTTATCCTTCATAGAATCTTTTTCTTGAATTGGCCCATGCAAGGTTTTAAAAACATGGAATGCTAGGTGCTCATCATGCACTCTTAGCAATAATTCCCCTTTCTCAACATCTATCAATGCTCTGCCCGTAGCCAGGAAAGGCCTCCCCAGAATGATGGGAGTGTTAGGGTCCTCCTCCATATCCAGAATGACAAAATCAGCTGGGAGAAGGAACTTCCCCACTTTTACCAGTACATTCTCTACAACTCCAACTGCTTGCTGGATGGATTTGTCAGCCATTTGAAGGAGTATTCGTGTGGATTTCAGCTCACAAATTCGAAGTTTCCTCATTAGAGACAAAGGCATCAAGTTTATGCTTGCACCAAGGTCACAGAATGACTTCTCAATTGTTATGTCTCCTATGGTGCAAGGTATATAAAAACTCCCAGGATCATCTTTCTTCTCTGGTAACTCTCTTTGGAGAATAGCACTACATTCCATTGTTATCTCAACAATTTGTCCTTCTTTTAGGGACTTTTTCTTTGTCAGCACTTCCTTCATAAATTTGGCATACACTGGCATCTGTTCAAGTGCTTCTAAGAAAGGAATATTGATGCTGAGGGTCCTGAATATGTCCAGGAACTTTGAGTATTGCTTATCCTCATTCTATTTTTTGAACCTCTGAGGGTATGGAAGTTTGGGGATATGTGGCTTCACCCCTTCCTTCTTCTCTTGTAGTTGTGTTTCAAGGATGTCCTTATCTCTCTTTGAGCTTTTTGCATTCTTGATTTCTTGATCTTCTTCACTTCTCTCTTCTGTCTCTTTTTGTGAAACTTCTCTGTTGTGTTCTTCTTGATTGATGGCTTCCTTCTCCCTAGTCTTTTCACTTCCCACTATGATTGCTTTGCACTCCTCCCACTTTGTAGCTTTTCCTTTGTCCTTTGGATTGGAGATTGTATCACTTGGGAGGACATTGGTTGGCCGTTCAGCTTGTTTGGCCAATTGTCCTACTTGTCGTTCAAGGCTCTTCATGGTAGCTTTATTTCTCTCTTGCACTTTGACCAAGCTTTGAGTGGACTGAGCAATTGCTTGTATGGCTACCTCAAGACTTGAAATTCTACTTTCATGATGGCCTATTGGTGGTATGATGGGGGTGGAATGTGGTTGCTGGAAGTTATTTGTAGGGTTGTTTTGTGGGTGGAATGTGGATGTGGAAGGTGGATGATGGTTGTTTTGGTTAGTGACTGAATTATTGGGTGGATAATAGCTGGAATTTGGGTGGTCATTTTGGGGTTTTCTATATGGATTGTGGGTTATGTTTTGCTGGTTGTTGTTCTGGTTGTTTCTTGAGTTGTTTTGGTTTGAATTCCTTTGCCATGGTTGTTGGTTTTGAGTGTGGTTATCTCCCCATCTGAGATTCGGATGGTTCTTCCAGGATGGATTGTAGGTGTCACCATAAACCTCATTTTGGCCTGAACCTTGGTTGTGCACATATTGAGGTTGTTCCTGCTGCTGATCTTCTTGGTTTTCTTTATTTTGCCCCCATGTGGTTGATGGTTGGCTTGTATTCACTGCTGCAACTTGCAAGCTATCAATCTTTTTAGCCATCTGCTCAAATTGTTGTTGAATCTGCTCCTGCATTATCTTGTTTTGAGCTAGGAGGGTGTCAACCCCTTCCATTTCTAACACTCCTTTCCTTAGTGATGGTTGGTGTTGTCTCTGATGGCCAAAGAAATATTGGTTGTTAGCCACCATGTCAATGAGGTTCTGAGCTTCTTCAGCTGTCTTCATGAGTTGCATTGAGCCTCCTGCTGAATAGTCAAGTGCCTCTTGAGCTTTCATTGTCAGTCCTTCATAGAAATTTTGGAGTTTATCCCATTCATTAAACATCTCAGGAGGGCACTTCCTGATTAGAGCTTTGTATCATTCCCATGCCTCATACAAGGGTTCAGCATCCACTTGTGTGAATGTTTGTACTTCAGTCTTCAATCTAATAACTCTTTGAGGTGGGTAAAACTTGGCAAGAAACTTGGTTACTAGATCATCCCAGTTGTTGATGCTATCTCTTGGAAATGACTCCAACCATTGAGTGGCTTTGTCTTTGAGGGAAAATGGAAATAGCAGCAATTTGTAACTGTCAGGATGCACACCATTGGTCTTCACTGTGTTACATATCCTCAGGAAGGTGGATAGGTGCTGGTTTGGATCTTCCAAGGGGCCTCCTCCATAGGAACAATTGTTCTGCACCAAGGTGATGAGTTGGGGCTTCAATTCAAAGTTATTTGCATCGACATTTGGGGTAAGGATGCTACTCCCACAATGCCTTGGATTAGCAAGTGTATATGAAGCCAAGACTCTCCTCTGGGGTTGACCATTGTTGTTGGCCATTCTCACTGGTGGATTTGTTGGATTTGTTGAGTGTTCCTCCAATTCATGATATTCTTCATCTGATTCTTCCTCTCCAGCAACATTTTTTTCTCTTGCTTCTCTTCTTGTATCTGACATACAAGCAAAACACAAGAAACACACAAAAACCAGTGACACTTCAATTTATTGCTAGAATGAAGTTTGAGTTAGCTTAAGAAAAAATTCAAACAGTTAGTGGGTTAGTCAAAAATTAAAGAAACCGAAAAGAAAAATTGCTTGATCTAAACTACCACCTCACTTAATCATTGTCAATCTAATCAATCCCCGGCAACGGCGCCAAAAACTTGATGAGCTATTTTGGTGGAAAAATGAATTTCTCCCAAAACACACAAATCTAACCGGCAAGTGTACCGGGTCGCATCAAGTAATAAAAACTCACGGGAGTGAGGTCGATCCCACAGGGATTGAAGGATTGAGCAATTTTTGCTTAGTGGTTAATTTAGTCAAGCGAATCAAGATTTGGTTGAGTGTTTTGTGATTTGCAGAAATTAAATTGCATGGAATTAAAGAGAACAGGAAATAAACTGCTGAATCTTAAAGAACAAGAAATTAAATGGCAGAAACTTAGAATGCAAGAAATGTAAATTGCGGAATCTTAAAGTGCAAGAAATGTAAATGACTTGAATTGTAAAGGGGATTGGGACTTGGATTTGCAGAAATTAAACAAGGAAAAGTAAATTTGCATCAAGCAGAGAAGTAGAAGAGGGTTTGGGTTAAATCGAATCTTGAAGCAGAAAAGTAAATGAACATGAAAACAGTAAACAGAGAATTAGAAATTGAAAGTTCAGATCTCAGGACCCAGAGACTAGAAAACCGAGTCTAGATCTCAATGCCTTCCTAGATCCAACAAGAACAATTGCAAGGGAATTGTAAATTGCAAGGAAAGTAGATGAAGAGCAATTAACAGAAATTAAATTCAATCAAGCAGTAAATAAAGCAGAAAGATCCAAGGATAAGATTGAAACAGAATTTCTTCAATTCTCCAACCCAAGATCCAAGACAATTGTAATTGAAATTGAAAGCAATAAAACTAAGAGGAAGAGAAGTGAATTCTCCTTCCCCAAGACTAAGAAATTAAAGATCACTCAATATCCAAAGCTCTCCGAAACCTATTATGAAAATTCAAAGGGAAAGCTCCCCGAAAACTTGAATTCTCTCCTATTTATACACTTTCTTCAAAATGATCTTCAAGCCTTGAGTTGGGCCTTTGCTCTTGGTGGAATTGGGTTGAAAGAGGCCTTGATTGATTGCTCTTGGAGTTTGGAGAGGAACCAAAGTGAACCAATTGAACCGGGTTGGAGTTTTGCAAAAGTTGGAGTAAAAGTTTGAGCAAAAGTTAGGGGTCTAACTTTTGCTCCAACTTTTCATATCAGCTACCATAATCTGCTGATACCAACGTTGGTGCCAAAGTTAGGGGTCTAACTTTTGCTCCAACGTTGGCTTTACCTTGTGCACTTATGGCGCCAACGTTAGCCCAAAAGTTGGGGGTCTAACGTTGGCGGAAACTTTCGCTCCCCCTTTGTATTTCCCATGTGCCAACGTTAGCCCAAAAGTTAGGGGTCTAACGTTGGCGCAAACTTTTGGTGCCCAGGGAGTGATTTTCATGTGCCAACGTTAGCCCAAAAGTTAGGGGTCTAACGTTGGCTCAAACTTTTGGTGCCCAGGGAGTGATTTTTAAGTTCCAACGTTAGCCCAAAAGTTAGGGATCTAACGTTGGGGCTAACTTTTCACCCAAAAGTTTGTGCAAAAGTTTGAGGCTAACTTTAGGTCTAGCTTTTTGCTTCCTGGTTCAATTTCACTTATTCCATTGTCCTCCCTTTACTCCTAGCCATTCCTTCTTGCTTCAACCTTTCTCCAAGCTTTCTTCACCTATCATAATCAACCAAACACATCAAAGCTATGCTCAAAATCATGAGATATTTATTTTATCTTAATATGTAACAATTATGGCATCAAACCTCATGAAATTGCATTAATTTATCTATGGTTGATCAAATCAAAGGAAGCATGAAAATCTACCTAAATTGGCTTGCTTGTAGCTCAAGAAAGTGCATAATTCAAGTGAAAACAAAAGAAAAAGACTAGTAAAACTAGGCTAAGATGACTTGTCATCACAACCCAACCCGGGATGATTGGCGATAAAGCGACCAACCTCTTCAGGTCAGACTACCCGACCTCTTCTCAAAGAGGTCGGCCAAATCGACAGGAAAGCCCAATAAAAGGCCCAAATAGAGGAACACGACCCAAATCCAAAAGCAATCCCAGCCTATAGAGATAAAGGCGGTTCCCTTGAAGATAAGCTGACTTCATCCAAGACAGGATAAGATAAGATAAGATAACTAACTTATCTTATCAGAAAGGTCAGCCCACACTACTATAAATACACTGGAGCACCCAGGTATAACTCATACTCTGATTCTACTAAAAACCTGTTTAATACCCATACTAACTTAAGCATCGGAGTCTCTTGCAGGTACCCCCCACCCACCGGTGACAAAGGATCAGCAGTGTAGCTAGATCAACAAGTCGGACACGACAGCTCCGGCCGTCTCCCACCAGCCGGACACGTCGGCACCGATCTGTACAGAGGATCTCAACCGAGATCAACCTCCAGTTTTAGGTAACCCTCGGAACACTATCGAAAGTGGGTTTGGATCCATTAGAATTTCTATGAGAGCCTTGAGAAAGGGATCATAGAATTCAGTTTGAAGCTTCTCCCTCATAATTCTTTTGATCAACATATTCTTAGTTGGTACATGACATATAACCTCTTTGAATTGAGATCCTAAGGGTTGTGTGGCTCTTGGATTAGAAAATTGAACTTCACCTCTTCTCATGAACAATTAGATCAAGAGATTGGCAATTGATTATGTTAAGAGAAATTGAGTTGCCAAGAGATTGGAATTCAATTAATCATGATCCGTGATAGTAGAATTATTGTCGGTCTAGAATTTCTCTTAATAGAAAAGGAAATTCGTTGTAAGCATAGTTCCAAACCAACTAATAATTCTCAATCAAATTTTAATAGATTGGTTCTCACATGTACAAACCCCAATAAGAATTCACCGAAGTATTCAAACCTCAGGTCGTCTCACAAGGAATTGCAATAAAGTGATCAATTATTGGCTATGAAGGAAACAAGGGGGTTTGATTTTGTAAAAGGGCAAGAAAATAAATGACAAGAAAAGTAAATCAAGCAACTAAAGAAAGTAATTAATAAAGAGAGACATTCATGGCAAGGATTTAGAATTAAGGCTTTCTATCCTAGTCATACAATGATTAACAAGAGTTAATCCTACTTCGTCATCTCCAACAATGGAAGAAGGTACCATGTCATCCTCAACATAGGGAGAAAGTAAAATAGGACTAGTTAATCTCAATCCAAAAGTCCTAATCAACTCAGTAATTGAATTAGCAAGAGATTAGAGTCAATGGAAACAATATTAACTAATCACTCTAGATCACCAACATAAGTTGGATATTCATAACTCAAGATCACCTAATTTCTCTTTCCAAACTAAGAATGCTCAAAAACTCTACTCTAACATCCAACCAAGCATTTTGTCAAACCATTGGAAGCCATAAAAGAAAAGCATAATAAATTGCAAGAAATATAAATTCTACAACTACCAATTGCAAGGAAACAATAATAACAAATCAATTTTACAAGAAAGAAACCTAAAACTTCAATTGCATTAAAAGGAAATTTAAATCTAACAAAGAGTTCATAAACATAAAAGAGGCATAAAAAGGGAAATTACAACTACAAACTAAGAGAATTGAGATGTAGAAATAAGAAATTGAAAGGAAAACAAGATGAAAACAAGAATTAAACCCTAGATCTAACATGCAAATACCCTAAGAACCCTAATTCTAGAGAGAAGATGGAGCTTCTCTCTCTAGAAATCTAAACTACATGATCTATCCTAAAACTAATTTCTCTCCCTTTGTCCAAGCTTGAATTCTGCATGAAATAGCCTTAGGAATGAGTTGGATTTGGGCCTAGGCAGCTCAGAAATTGCCCCCCAGCATTTTCACTTTAATGAGGTCATGTGCCCGCTGTGACGCGTACGCATGGGTCATGCGTACGTGTCGTTTGGAATTTTCCTTCCCACATGTACACATCATGTCACGCGTACGCGTTACTTGGACGACCTCACCTTCACGCTTGCGCGTCTGTCACGCGTGCGCGTCGATGTATGCACTCCAAATCCTTGTTTTTCCATGAATTCTCCACTTTGCATGCTTTTCTCTTCATTTCTTCCATCCAATATTTGCCTTATGAACCTGAAATCACTTAACAAACACATCAAGGCATCGAATGGAATTAAAGTGAATTAAAATTACCAATTTAAGGGCCTAAAAAGCATGTTTTCACTCTTAAGCGCAAAATTAGGGAGAATTATAAAATAATGCTATTTCATTGAATAAATGTCAGAAAAGTTGATAAATTCCCCTAAAATGAGTACAAGATAAACCACAAAATTGGAGTTTATCAATCTGCCATAGATCTACTTCAAATGATTGAGAAAGAAGGTGAAACCCATTGATTCATGAAGGATCACAACACCTCCGATCCCTAATGAATCCTACCCATTATCTCTCTTCCATTTAATTGCATTGAGTTTTTTGTTATCTTTGACTCCCAGCACCCAGAACATATTTACATTTCATGCAATTTATCTTTCAATGCTATTTACATTCTTGCTTTTACTTTCTTGTCATTTAAGTTTTAGCTCTTTAATTTCTTGTCATTTAAGTTTCTGCCATTTACCTTTCACAATTTACTTTCAGCTCTTTATTCTTCAGAAATTTAAATTCAGTATATTTACTTTCTTTGGCAATTACAATTTTGTTCACTCAATTACACAAAAATCATCAAATATTTGCTTGACTAGATAAATCACCTAACTAAAGTTGCTTGATCCATCAATTCCTTTGGGATCGACCTCACTCAACAGTGAGTTATTTTTGTGTGTAAATTTTCATTCATCAGACACCAAACTTAAATTTAAAATTAAATCAAGCTAATATAAAGATGCAAGAATTAATCTAAAATTTTCGAAAATTCAAAAGAAAGGGTTTTAAAATTTTTTTTTGAAATTCAAAAAGAGAGAAAAGAAAACAGCAAACTTTAAAATTTAAAATTAACTAAAAGAAGATAACAAAAATTCAAAAATAAAAGGAAAAGATAATCAAGATAGAAATAAAAATTCAAGAAAACAAACAAGCTAAAAATGAAACACAAGACTTAAAATTTAAAATTAAACAAAGATAAGATAACCAGAAAAATTCAAAAATTAAAAAGGGAAGGATAAACAATATTAATTTTAAAAGTTTAAAGGAAAAACACTAAAACAATACCAAACTTAAAAATTTTTCAAATCAAATAAGAGATAATAACTAAAAAATTCGAACAAAAAGAAAGCAAACAAGATCAATTTTCAAAAATTAGGAAGAACAATAATTAAACAAAAACTAATAAAAATACATAATCTAAGCAACAAGACAACCGGTAGTTGTCAATCTCGAACAATCTTCAGCAACGACACCAAAAACTTGGTGCACGAAATTAGAACTCGCACAACTTTACCGGCAAGTACACCGGGTCGTCCAAGTAATACCTCAGGTGAGTGAGGGTCGATCCTACGAGGATTATTGGATTGAGCAAGCAATAGTTGTCTTGCTGGACTTAGTCAGGTGAAAATAAAGAGAGTTGTTATTGTTGTAGGTGCATAAAACAAGAAAGTAAAGAAAAGCAATTAAAGATTAATGAAGAGATAATATATGGAAGCAGTTAAGGTCTCGGAGATGTTTATCTTTCCAGATTAATACTTCTTACTAACTATTTTAACAATAAATGATTCATTCCATGGCAAACTGTAAGTGATTAACCCTAGTCTCTTAGTGATTAATCTCATCTGATACTACTAAAACGCCACAAGGTCAATTACTTTTGAATCAGAGTATGAAGCTCAGCATTCTAGTTTATACCACAAAGGCTCAAATCACCCCATATCCCGGCTGAACAGATGTTCCCATGTCCCAACAGAGTTGTGGTTTAGCCGTCTTGGAGGTGTGTTCTCAAGCTGCAGTTCGAGTGATCTTTGGTCGAGTATCACCAGAACTCATGCAAAAAAAGGATCATACTTTTGTTCCATCCAGTTTCGTTAGTATGAAGAACGAGTCACACCTTAGAATGGAATTAAACATATATATTAAATAGAAAAGTAATAATTTTAATCCATAGGAATAAACAGAGTTCCTAACCTTAACCAGGAGGTTTAGTTGCTCATGACTTACAAGGAAAATAGAGAAGAAGATCTGAAGTAATCTATCTATAAACCTAAGTGATCCCCTCTTTAAATAGTAAATACTAGACCTAAAAGATGTTAATTTAAAAGTTACAAGGATAAGATAAAATAAGCTAAGGAGTGCTAAAGTCCACTTTGGGGCCCACTTGTTGAGTGTTTGGGTTGATTCCTGGCATTCAACTTCAATTCTGGGCGTTGAACGCCCATAGGGGAGGTGAGCTCACTAGTTTCTGCTCCCTGGTTAGCGTTGAATGCCAGTTTTAGGCGTTCAAGGCTGGGGCTACTCCTTGTTGGGCACTAAACGCCCAAGCTTGGAGTTTAGCACCAGTTTTGACAATGAATCTGGAAAAGAAGTATAAACTATCATATATCATTGGAAAGCTCTGGAAGTTAGCTTTCTAACATCATTAAGACTGCATAAATTGGACCTTTGTAGCTCAAGTTTCGTTGGAATGCAAGGAGATCAGAATTGACAAAATCTGCTATCCTTTCTTCGTCTTTGAACAAGATTCTGCCAAATTCGCCCAAAATTTCCTTAAAATAAAAAATAACACAAAAACTCAAAGTAGTATCCAAAGATGAATTTTGCACTAAAATATAGTAAAAATTAATAAAATCTATCTAAAAACAACTAGAAAATGCTAGGAAAAAAAGGGTATAAGATGCTGAAGAAGCCCTTCTCACTTTTCTCTAGAAGTAGTAACATTTGTCTCATATCTAGTTAGAGAACCACCTAGAGAATAGAAAAGGATGCTCAGAATCAGGCTCAAGCATAGGCCAATGCTTAGAAAGTGAAAGAGAACGATGAGAATACTCACAACAGCAAGTCATAGCCAAAAGCTAAAAACATTCTTATCGCCAAACTCAGATGGAAACCTCGGGACACTCTTATGCCAAGTCAAATGCCACCTGGATACCTAGCAAGATCATGCAAAAAATTTGACATGGAAGAAGAAGAGACTCCCATCTATTTTTTTTGGAAATTATCAACAAGGTTGTCCCGAACAAATTCTAACATTCCACTGACATAGATGCCTATGATAGCACCTTCGATCCCAACACCCCCCGAACGGTTTTGAAAATAGAATGGTTCTAGAAAGAGCTTCGAATGCCCTACAATGCAAAGGTTATTGTACAAGATGTCTCTGGTACGGGTTAAGAGATGAATCGGGAACCTACAGGTCAAGGCGGATGCCGGATTGTCTGACTAGAGCAATGGGAGGAGGTACCTGCAAAGACACTCCGACGCTCAAGTCAGAATGGATCTGAGAGGTATAAGGTGTAAGGAATGAATGAATACCTGGAGGGACCAGAGTTCTTTATTTATAGGTGGTGAATATCTTATCTTATCTTGTTTGGCTAAGATAAAGGAGACATTTAAATTTGAAAGTTGGTTAGGAACTTTAATGGGCCTTCTAGGTTGGTCAGAGCAGTTTGAACCCGGGTGACCGGGATCCGAGATCGTTCCGGGTGTGGGATCCGTGGACTGGATCCCTAACAGTTGCCCTCGCAGTGGGAGAGCGAGCGAGGTCGGTCTCTGCCGCTGGTGATTTGGCCGTTGATGGCCTTCTTTTTGTAGAATCGCTTATCGCGGGGGGTCGGTGAGTCGGGCCCTAGGATGGGTCAGTCCGTAGGGTTCGTCAGACTCATAATTCGCGTTGTAAGAGGCGTGACCTTTTTGTATTCATGTGTTCACTTAGCTTCTCAATGCGCGCTGTCAATTGGGTTTTAAGAGAGCATTTATTGCGGGAAAAACTCTTGGGTTGCCTTCCAATTTTGCCCTTCTGCGTTTGTTGGTTACCAGGGGTATTTTTGGTTTCTTTACCCTTTTCAATCATAATATGCTTTTCCTTTCCCTCGTTTGTTTCATTTTACTAGTCTTCTTAGTTTCTACCATGTGACCTTTGCTTTTCTTATTTCTCTTACTTTGGCGTGCTCTGCTTCTTTGCTGTTGCGTTTCTGTTTTTCGGGTTTCATCTGTGCATTACCAGGTTGGTGTTTCTCTCTATTTCCTATATAATTTGTGTTGTCTGCCTTTTGCATTTCTATTTTATATCTATTTAGTGTGGACTAGGATTGTATCTGGTGCATGATGGTTTTTTTTCTTGGGGTAGTGGGTTTCATGAGGGGATGAGCGCCACTGTGTAGTTGGTAGTGGGTAGTGATGTCTGTTTGGTTTCTTCCGCCATTTTCTGCCGCGTGGTTTGGCTGACGGTGGTGCTCATCGCTGTTTTAGGTATGGCTCATCAGAGGACTGAGGGTGTGAGGGCTCCGGTGGTCCCAGCGGGAGGTGTCCCTTCCCTTTATTCTTGGGTTACTAGTGACGTGTGGGAGATGCCGTCGTGGATGATGGAGACGGACCTCCAGCGGCTCCATGATCAGGGAGCTATTTGTGGGGGTGGCGACGCCGAATGTCATTACGAGCTTTCCCTTCCTGGGGTCGATGAGAGGGTTTGTTATACCAACCTCGACTCGCCAACCATTCCGGATTGGATGTGGGTGTACGAGGCGATGTTCACCCGGCTCGGCGTGCGGCTCCCCTTTTCCCCCTTTGTCCAGCAGCTGTTGAGTCGGTGTTCCGTGGCGCCATCCCAACTACATCCAAATAGCTGGGCGGCGATATGGTCTTTCGAGCTTGTGTGCGAGTTTCTGAAGCTCCCCATTTCGGTGAACGTTTTCCTCTTCCTCTTTTTGTGTACCCTTCCGACCAAGGAGGGGAAGTACAAGAAGGGGTATATGTCTTTTAGAGCTCAGCCTCATCGTCGGGTCTTCGGTTTGTATGAGGATTATTTTCACGGGTTTAAGAGTGGGTATTTCAAGGTTCGTCCTGCTAGGGGGCATCATCCGTTCTGGCTGACGTTGGAGGGTGAGCGGTGGTTCCCTACTTATTGGAACTTTGGTGCGGGGCCGTCTGTTCTCACTCATGTGACGCAGGAGTTTTTGACTGCTGAAGATCGGGAGGTCGTCCTTGTTTTGTGGCAGTTGTTTGGGGAACGTCCTCTTAACCCTAGGGATGTGATGGGTGACCCGGTTGCTTGTTGGGCTTATGTTGGTGTGTGACCTGTATCCTTCCTTCCTTTTTTTTGGAGTTGGATACTTATATTTTTTCCAACCTTGAATTTTCTCGCAGTTGAGATGGCTGGGGGCTTGATGACTCTTGCCAGGCTGAAGGCTCAACTGTCTCAGGGAGCTCTTTCCGATACTTCTCCTTCCACTCCGACCTCCCGACCTGCTGATGATACGAGGACTACTTCTGAGGATCTGGCATTGACTGAGGGTGGTACCCAAGGGTCAGGTCGGAATGCAGAGGTTGAGGATGATGATGTAGTGGTTGTGTCGCCGGAGGGCGCTTCCTGGAAGCGGAGACGATCGGAAGATGTTGATAGTGAGAATTTGGTGGAGGGGGAGGGTGCTGTCCCGTCGGTGATGGACCGTCGCTTTGATGCTCCGGCCTTTATTGATGAGTTTCTTATGCCTGGGGCGGAGAATTTCTTCCATGAGTGTGATGTGAATTTCCAGGCGAAGTCTCTTTACTGCTCTCTTCTCCGTTCTGCCATGATCGTTCGAAAGGCCGAGCCTGTGATGGCTCAGGTGGGCCTTCTGGACAAGAGATTGCGTTTGTCTCAGGCCGAGGTGGCGAGGTTGAAGGAGCAGCTTGCGAATGCCGAGTCGGGCGAAGGACAAGGCCGTGAAGGTGTCCGAGGAATCTGGTGCTGAGATTCTTCGCCTTTTCGAGGTTGAGACTTCTCTTTTGTCTCAGCTTGGGGAAGAGCGGAGGAAGGCCTCAGATGCCGAGTCTCGGGCTGCCGTGTTTTTAGCCGATGTTGGTTCCTTGAAGGATGAAGTGGCTGGTTTGAGGGCGGAGGTGGTAAGTTTAAAAGAGGAGAAGGTTGTGCTGCTTGTTGATGTGAGGGAAGCTATTGCGGCTACCGAGGAGACGATGAAATCTCAAGCTTTGCTAGTGGTGCTCGGAGCAGATGTGTCTGTGATGGGGGCTTTCAAGACTGTCCGTGATGGGCAGATTGTCAACCTTGATTAGCTGTCGTTATGATTTCTTAGTAGTGATTTGTGTTTATGTATTTGGCCGTATGGCCGTGTGACTGAGGATTTTGTGGCTTTTGACTAAACTTCGTTTTGTGCGATTTTGGCCGTTCGGGCCTTTTTTATATATTCTGTTTCTTAGCCGTTTTGTTTTTATATTTGTTCCCTTTGGAGGGGGACCCTCGTGGGGTCAATTTCTCGTGGATATCCGTATCTCGGGCCCGGGGGGTGATCAGTCCCCCTGTTGTGACGGTGTTTTTATTTCGTGTTTTAGGAAATAAAAGGGGAGAGATGTAAAAATAGCTTGGTGGAATTTTATTAATGTTCGGGCCTCGTTAAAACCCTCCGTTTGTCACGGGAAAGAGTACCCGAGATTGATATTTGTGCAAAATGTAAAATTATGGTAAAGAGGGAAAGCAAAAGTAGTAAAGAAAGGAACCAAATAAAGAAAAAGGGGATAACAAGGTAAGGGATGACCTAGGGGGGTCGGTTTAAGTGTAGTATCGTCGTAAGTTGGCGGCATTCCACGTCCTCGGGATTTTATCGCCGTTAAGTCGTTCAAGCTTGTACACTCCCTTTCCCATTGCGGCCTTGATTCTGTACGGTCCTTCCCAATTGGGGTGAGTTTTTCTTCCCCTGGGGTTGGGGTTTCGATGTCGTTTTCTCATAGGACGAGGTCGTCGGGTAGAAATTCTCATCGGATAACGCCATGGTTGTACCTTAGGCTGATTCTTTGTTTTAGGGCTAGCTCTCTGATATGGGCTATGCTCCTTACTTCGTCAGTGAGGTCTCGTTCTGCTTCCTCGTCGTTGCCCCCGATCGTTCTCCTTGGGCTTGGGTCTCCTATCTCTACTGGGATAACAGCCTCCACGCCGTATGTTAATCGGAAGGGGGTTTCCCCGGTGGCTGTTTGGGGGGTTGTTCGATACGATCATAAGACTGATCCGAGTTCGTCGGCCCATAGTCCCTTGGCTTCGTCGAGCCATTTCTTGAGTCCTTTGACGATTATTTTGTTTGCGGTTTCCACCTACCCGTTTGTTTGGGGGTGCTCTACCGAACTGAAGCGATGGGATACATGTAGCCCTTCTAGTAGTTCTCTGAATTTCCTATCGGTGAATTGGGTTCCGTTGTCCGAGATGACGATCTCGGGGATCCCGAACCGGGTTATGATCTGTCGCCAAAGGAATTTTCGGCATTGGGTTACCGTGATGGAGGCCAGGGGTTCGGCCTCGATCCATTTAGTGTAATAATCTATGGCGACGATGAGATACCAGAGTTGACCGGGTGCCGTAGGAAAGGGCCCGACGAGGTCGATCCCCAGGTACCGAATGGCCGTTCTGCTGATATGATGCTGAGCTGGTGCGGGGCGGCCTGGTGGATATTGGCGTGCCTTTGGCATTTATTGCAGTTTTTACCAGTTGCATGGAGTCTTGGATAACCGTGGGCCAGAAGTATCCGGCTCGGATGACTTTTTGGGCTAGAGTTTTACCCCCGATGTGGTGGCCACAACAGCCTTCATGGACTTCGTGGAGTATGTACTCCGTGTCCCCGGGTTCGACGCATTTGAGCAGGGGTTGCGAGAATTCACGTCTGTATAGTTATCCTACGATGACTGTGTAATTGGCAGCTTTCCTTTTTGTCCATTTTTCCTCCTTGGGGTCTTCTGGTAGTGTTCTGTTGAGGAGATATTATAGGATAGGGTAGATCCACGATCCCTGGCTAGAGAGTGTCAGGTGGGCATTAGTCGTGGTCGATATAGATGGTGATCTAACGACTTCCTGAATTAGCAACTTGTTGCTGTGTCCTGGTTTAGTGCTGGCTAGTTTAAAGAGGAGGTCTGCCCTGGCATTTCGTTCCCTAGGAACGTGCTGTATGGTTACGCGATTGAATCCTTCTTTTAGTTCGTTTACCTTGGCAAGGTATTGTTGGAGTAGGGGGTCTCGCGTTTGGTAGTCTCCGTTAATTTGGGAACTGACTACCTGTGAATCAGTATTTACTTCCAGGACCTTTGCTCCGACTTCCTTGGCTAGGGCTAGGCCTGCTAGGAGGGCCTCATATTCTGCTTGATTATTTAAAACAGGGAACTCATATCGTACTGACTGTTCAATTACAATCCCGTTTTGACTTTCGAGTATGACTTCGGCACCTCCGGAGGTGATGTTCAATGAGCCGTCGACGTGTAGTTTCCATGACTCGGGGGTGGAGTTTTCCGGCGTCATCTCAGTGATGAAGTCGGCCATGGCCTGTGCTTTGATTGCATTTCGGGTTTCGAATTTGATTTGGAACTGGGATAGCTCGATGGACCATGCTAGCATTCTTCCTGCTAGGTCGAGTTTTTGTAGTACCTGTTTGACCGCTTGGTCGGTTCAGACTGTCACGGGATGGGCTTGAAAATACTGTCGTAAATGCTGGGAGGCCGTGAGGAGCGCGAAGGCTAGCTTTTCTAGGCGTGAGTAATGAGTTTCCGTGTCTTGTAGGACTTTGCTTATGAAGTAGACGGGTTTTTGTTCTTTGTTTTCACAGATGAGTGCCGCTGCGAGTGCTTCTTCCGTTATGGAGAGGTATAGGTAGAGGGTCTCCCCTGTTTGGGGTTTGGCGAGAATTGGTGGTTCCGCTAGGACTCTCTTGAAGTGTTAGAATGCTTCTTCGCATGTTGCTTCCCATTTGAAGGGGGCTCCTTTTTTTCATCAGTTTAAAGAAAGGGATTGCTTTTTGTGCCGATGCCCCGAGGAAACGGGATAGCGCAGTGAGCCGGCCGATGAGCTTTTGGATGTCGTTAAGGTTTTTCGGGCTTGTCTTTTCAAGGACGGCATGACATTTCTCTGGGTTAGCTTCAACTCCGCGTTGTGTG
This sequence comes from Arachis hypogaea, assembly GCF_003086295.3. Classification (NCBI taxonomy): domain Eukaryota; kingdom Viridiplantae; phylum Streptophyta; class Magnoliopsida; order Fabales; family Fabaceae; genus Arachis; species Arachis hypogaea. The sequence goes on along the minus strand of NC_092049.1, from coordinate 68,181,237 downwards.
ATCATAAAGCCAAGGAACTTTCCTGCCTCCATTCCAAAGCCGCATTTTGTTGGGTTGAGTCGCATTTGGTGTTGTCGTAGGGTGTTCAATATGAGCTTGAGGTTGCTGATGAGTTGTTCACCGGATTCGGTCTTGGCGAGCATGTCATCTATGTAGACTTCTAATTTGGTCCCGGACAGGTTCTGGAATATCTTGTTGACGAGCCTTTGGTCGATGGCTCCGGCGTTCTTTAGGCCGAAAGGCATGACTGTGTAGCAGTACATTCCGTCGGGGGTGATGAAAGCCGTTTTTTCCTCGTCAGGTCGGTGCATAGGTATTTGGTTATAGCCGGAGTATGTGTCCATGAAGCTGAGGTATCGATGACCGGATGCGGCATCTACTAATCCGTCGATGTTCGGTAGGGGAAAGGCATCTTTTAGACAGGCTTTGTTGAGGTCCGTGTAGTCGACGCACATTCGCCACTTCCCGTTGGATTTCTTTACTAGCACGACATTCGCCAGCCACGTCGTGTAGGGTAGTTCCCTGTTGAAATTTGCTTTGACAAGGGCTTTAACTTGCCTTTTGACCTCGGCTGATCGGTCTGGGGACATTTTTCTTCTCCTTTGTGCTACGGGTTTGGCTTTTGGATCTACGGCTAGCCGGTGGGACATTAGATCGAGATTTATTCCAGGCATGTCAGCTGTGATGGATTAGCAGTAAAAAATGAATTTCTTCATGGGATATTTTCGCGGAAAAAACGAATTTCTCCAAAACACCCAGATCTAACCGGCAAGTGCACCGGGTCGCATCAAGTAATAATAACTCACGTGAGTGAGGTCGATCCCACAGGGATTGAAGGATTGAGCAATTTTAGCTTAGTGGTTGATTTAGTCAAGCCAATCAAGATTTGGTTGAGAGATTTGTGATTTGCAGAATTTAGATTGTATGGAAAGTAAAGAGAATGGGTAAATTGCATGAAATTAAAGAGAACTGGAATTTAAAGTGCTGAATCTTAAAGAGCAAGAAATTAAATGGCAGAAACTTAGAATGCAAGAAATGTAAATTGCAGAATCTTAAAGTGCAAGAAATGTAGATGGCTTGAATTATAAAGGAAATTGGGAATTGGATTTGCAGAAATTAAACAAGGAAAAGTAAAATTGCAACAAGCAAAGAAGTAAAGGATGAATGGAATTGAACCGGATCTTAAAGCAGGAATGTAAATGAGCTTGAAAGCAGTAAACAGGGAATGGGAAATGGGAAATCCAGATCTCAGGACCCAAGAGACTAGATAACTAAGTCTAGATCTCAATGCCTTCCTAGATCTAACAAGAACAATTGCAAAGAAATTGTAAATTGCAAAGAAAGTAGATGAAAAGCAATTAACCGAAACTGAAATTCAATTAAGCAGAAAATTAAACAAGATCCCAAGGTGAGATTGAAACAGAAGTTCTTCAATTCTCCACCCAAGATCCAAGACAATTGTAATTGAAATTGAAAGCAAGAAAACTAAGAGGAAGGGAATTCAATTCTCCTTCCCCAAGACTTAGAAATTTAAAATTCACTCAACACCAAAACTCTCCGGAAACTCTCTCTGAAAACTCAAAGGAAAAGCTCTCCTAAAAACTTAAATCCTATGCTATTTATACACTTTCTTCAAATGGTCTTCAAACCTTCAATTGGGCCTTTTCTCTTGATGGAATTGGGTTGATAGAGGCCTTGGTTGATTGCTCTTGGAGTTTGGAGAAGAACCGAATTGAACCGGGTTGGAATCATGAAAGCTTGAGTAAAAGTTGGAGTAAAAGTTAGAGGCTAACTTTTGCTCCAACTTTTCACATCAGCCACCCTTCTTTTGCTGATACCAACGTTGCGGCAAAAGTTAGGGGTCAAACTTTTGCTCCAACGTTGGCTTCCCCTTGCATACTCATGGCGCCAACGTTAGCCAAAAAGTTAGAGGCTAACGTTGGCACAAACTTTTGCTCTCCAGGGTGTGTTTTTCATGCGCTAACGTTAGCCAAAAAGTTAGGGGCTAACGTTGGCGCAAACTTTTGCTCTCCAGGGTGTTGATTTGTGATGCCAAAAGTTAGCCAAAAAGTTTGAGGCTAACTTTTGCTCCAGCTTTTTGCCCAAAAGTTAGCCAAAAAGTTTGAGGCTAACTTTTGGTCCAGCTTTTTGCTTCCTGGTTCATTTTCAATTAATCCAAAAGTTTGAGCTAAAGTTTGAGGCAAACTTTTGCTCAAACTTTTTGTCCTCTCTTCCTCCTAGCCATTCCTTCTTGCTTCAACCTTTCTCCAAGCTTTCTTCACCTATCATTAATCAACCAAACACATCAAAGCTATGCTCAAAATCATGAGATATTCATTCTTTCATAATATGTGATAATTATAGCATAAAACCTCATGAAATAGCATGAATTCATACATGGTTGATTAAATCAAAGAAAGCATGAAAATCTACCCAATTGGCTTGCTTATGGCTCAAGAAAGTGCATAATTCAATTGAAAACAAAAGAAAAAGGCTAGTGAAACTAGGCTAAGATGACTTGTCATCACAACACCAAACTTAAAGCTTGCTTGTCCCCAAGCAAGAAATGATTTATTGAGAAGAAAGAATGAAATGGAAGAGGATGTTCATGCTAGTAGAGTGTTATTGGTAGTTCATGGGGTTTTATGTGGATATGTACACACTCACCTCTTATTGACTCTTAAGCCTAGAAAGCCCCCTTCAAGCTTCAAGTAACATACTGCTATGACCTCTCATTATTCCTTTATCCTTGGCTATTATCTTGTTCATAAGCTTTATTTGAGTGTCATGTGTAGCAAGTTCATTTTCTTTTCTTTATACTTGACACATTATTCACTATAGACACTTGGCTCACATTCCTTCTTAGAACATTGATGCCCAGCACCTCTTTGGGCTACTAAATGCCTTGTAGTTAGGTTGCTCTTGATAGTGGACTTTTAGCTGATGATCCCGGGTTAGTTAACCCAAGTCACCGAGTGTTGATGCACTCCAAAGAACTTAGTAGTCCAAGCAGATCCTAATACAAAGACACCACAGGCATATATTCTAAGGTTCAAGCTATTGGTATCCAGCTTTGTTTCTTTTTGTTTTCTTTTGTTCTGCCACTCTTTGGCTATTTCTTTTTCTCCCCTTTTTTTTCTTTCTTTTTGTTTTTCTTTCTAACCAAGGATTTTTATTTGATTGAGATTCATAGATAGTAGGCCACTTTCTACTTAGAAGGAGACATCCTAGTTCTCTTATTCACTAGAAGTGAGCTATCATACAATCACACACGCACCACCACTTACTTTTATTGTACTTCTATCTAACAGAGAACTATCTCACTTCACATTCAAACATTTCTTTTATTGAATTGAAAATGCAGGGAACAAAGCATGCGTTTTATTCAGTGAAAGTAAACACACAAGCACACACATAGGCTAGCTTACTTATTCTAAGAGAAACAAACATGATGCAAAGACTATTAATTATGATAACTACTTAAAGATGCAAGGACCACTTAAAACAGACACAATGCATGCTTTCTTAGTGATGAACAAGGAGCAAGTCCACCTTTTATTTGTCATGCTTTTTCTTTCTTCTTTCATACACCTGGTTGCTGGTGTTCCTTATGTCCATGTCTGTTGTCTGTTGATCCCGCCAGAAACCAGCTCTATTCATTGCTTCCTCTACTCTATCTTCAAGCTTCATTGCATTGCTTACTTCTATCTCACTTCTCCTTTTGAAGAATTCATCAAAAGTTGGAAAAGCTGGATCCATGTTGTGCAGATGCTCTCCAATATAGTTCAGCTTGATTTGACTATTTATGTTGTAGTCGGCTTGGACTTCATATCTTGCATCCTGGAGTGTTGTGAACTCTTTGAGAGCCCTCAAATTTTCAGCTTGCATTTGTTCCAACTTTCCAAATGATTCATGAGATTGAAAAGCATGTTCTTCTTGCATCACAAGGAATCTTGACTCGAATTCACTTTGTTTGTTCATCATTCTTAGCTCCCGTTCTTCTTGTGCTTGTTGGTTTTTCATGTATAGTGAATGGTATTCCTCTTGCCTTTCTTGAATTCTCATGTACTGTTGTGATAATCTTCCAATTGCTTCCTGCATTTGAGTCATGTCCAGATTGTTATGTAGAGGAATGTGCTGCTGTTCCTCCTCCTCTTGTGGCTCTACTTCCTCTTGTAATTCTTCTCCCTCCATTGGTTCTTCTCTCTGCCTTTTTCCATGTGGTCTTCGGCCTTGGTGTGCTTCAGGAGCCATCATCATTCTTTCAATGGTTATAGGCATGCCTTGGCTTAACCACATTGGATTCTCCTCTTCCATTGGCACTTTAGCTTTTGCACACAACCTCCAAATGGTACTTGGATAGTATAACCAAGACCCGGCCGAGTTCTTCTCAGCAAGCTTTTGAATGTCCTTTGCCAGAATTTCATGAACTTTTACCTCTCCTTCCATAATTATGCAATGCAACATAATAGCTCTATTTTTGTTAACTTCTGAGGTGTTTACTGTGCCCAGAATTGATCTTTTCAACAACTCATACCATCCCTTTGCTTCCGGGGTAAGGCTAACTCTCTTCAAATACTTGTATTTATTCTTGTCATCTCCTTCCCACTCTGAGTTCTTCATACAAATATCTCTAGCAATCCCATCATAATCCGGATCACCATTTACCCTTTGGTGGTATCCCGGTTCACTAAAGCGAACTGATTTTAGTCCCAAGACTTTCTTGATTGCATCCGAGCTAAAATCTACTTTCACTCCCCGCACATAGCTCTTGTATGTTGGGGCCTCACTCATGTCAAGCCTTGAGACATTGGCATAGAACTCTCTTATGATATTAGCATTGATTCGGGTGATTGGTGATATGAGTTCCTCCCACCTCCTCTTTCGAATTTTGTCCTTCATTTCTTGGCATCCATCATCCGGCAGCAAGAGTGGAATTTCTGGATATATCTTCTTCTCATTCATCCATTCAATTTGCATCTGATGGTACCGAGATTTGAATCTCCATCGGTCATATTCAGGGGTGCTCTCCTCCACCATGGGATCTTTCCCTCTTCTTCGTTTGGTTCTTGAGGAAGAGGCCATGATCACTTGGTTGTTTGAGACTCTTGAGGTTAAAGGAAGTGTGAAGAATATTGGATATTTTGATGTATATTTAGAGCAAGAAGAAATTTGAGGCTGAGCTTATTATGATGAGAAATGATGAAGGGAATGGAGTTTAAATGGTTGTGGTGCAAGGATTCGGTCATATGCATGGCTTGAAGGTGGTATGTCATTTAAATGAACAATGAAGGGCTAGGATGCTATTGGATACTATGTGAATCAAAGGTGTGCATGTAAGGATGAATGAAGACAAAGCTTGCTTCTTCAATTGTCTTTGCCGTGATCATCTCAAGGAGTGGCAGATTCTCTTTTTGAGGCATGTGATGAGATTTTGTCCTCATGCTATGCTTTCCTTTGTCTTGTCCCTTTCATAGAGTGTTCTTTGACCACCTAGTCATCACAACAAGACAACACACATTAGCTATATCAAACCGTGGCAATGGTGCTTTTTTTTTTTTCATTAACACTATATGAATCACCATTCCTTATATCCATTTGAACCGTGACTTTTCTTGGAGGACACCAAACTTAATATTTGGTCATATAGTTGAAAATATGTGTTTCTTCCTCCAACCAGTGAAATTGAAATCCCAATGTCATTCTTGGTCAAATATTTATAAGAAATGTTTTCATCATAATTTTCCTTTTTCTCTCTCTTTTTTTTTCATGAAGGATCAATTGTGTCCCTAAATCCGTGCATCAAAGTTTGGTGAACACCAAACTTGTATCTTGCTTAAGGGGCAAATGTGAGATGCTAGTAGTAAATCACAATTGATGCCTTCATCACAGACTATGATTTCTTTTTAATTGAAAAGTCTCAGTAAGAGATAATGTATGATCATTGATGCATGATTTTTTTATTTTCATGAGAAGAAAAACACCAAACTTAGTGTTTGGTCATATGCTAGGCATATAATGTGAAAATGTTTGTAACACTGGTTTGGTGTGCTTGAAGGCACACCAAACTTTAGAAGTCTTAGCATATGAAAAAAATTTGCATGCATTCATTGAGTTCGTCCATGAAAACAAATTTCATGCTCAGATGATCATAGCTTATTGAATTTAAAATGACATAAATCTTAAATCATGGGTTGCCTCCCATGGAGCGCTCTTTTATTGTCACTAGCTTGACATTGGGGCTTTCTTTTATGGTGGTTGAGGATTGTAGTGCCTCAACTTGTCTCCCCTGACTGTGATCCTCCTCTTTGTTCTCTGGTGTTCAATTTCAGCATGTTCCAACGAGAGTATGTTGCTAACATTGTAATAGTCATCAGTCTGTCGGCTTGCTCCCAGTTGTTGATATATCAATTGCACTTTGTCACCTTTGGAAAGCCCCTCTGTTGGAATCTTCCTGTTCTTCCAACCCCTTTTTGTTTTGTTTCTACGTTTCATCCCCTTTTTTGTTGATCTTTCTTTTATGGCTGTAGGCTTACCTTGGGGATTTCTCTCTTTAGTGGCTAATACTCCACTATCCTCTTGGACTTTTTCATCCTTCTGCACAATCTTCTGCCTTGGGATATTGTTGTGAATCACCTTGTCAATTTCCATAGAGTCCCTCCTCTTATTGCTAAACTGGGCTTCTGGTAATACCTTCAGAGTGACACTCTTATCATGCATCCTGAGAGTTAGTTCTCCTTGCTCTATGTCTATGATAGCTCTAGCAGTGGCCAAGAATGGCCTTCTCAGTATAATAGAATCACCATCATCCCCATCTGAATCTAGAACCACAAAATCTGTAGGGTATATGAAATTGTCCACCTTGACCAGAAGGTTTTCAATCATACCCCTGGGGTATACCGTTGACTTATCTACTAGCTCTAGAGATATCTATACCGGTTTAACTTCCTCTATATGTAACTTTTTCACCAAGGAGGATGGTATTAAGTTGATACTTGCTCCTAGATCGCACATTGCTTTAGTGATGGTTGAATCCCCAATGGTGCATGGTAGCAAAAAGCTCCCTGGATCCTCAAGCTTAGGAGGAAGCCCTTTTTGAATCAAGGCTCTGCATTCCTCAGTAAGCAGTATGGTTTCTTTTTCATCCCAACTTCTCTTCTTTTTGATAAGCTCCTTCAAAAACTTGGCATACAGAGGCATTTGCTCAAGTGCTTCAGCCAAGGGAATATTGATTTCCAGCTTTTTGAAAGTCTCAAGAAACTTATGAAAATGTTGGTCTTTAGTTTCTTTGTTGAACCTCTGGGGATATGGCAGTGGAGGTATGATGCTCTTTCCTATTTGCTGCTGTCCCTGAGTTACTTCTTTTGAACTGTGTGACTGGTTGTCCTTCTCTTTGAGTTTCTCAATGCTCTTGTTTGGCATCACAACTTGATCCTTGGTTTCATCTGCCGTTGGTTGCTCCTCATCTTCTATTGGCCTTTTGCTGCTCTTTGCTTGCTTCTTTGTAGTGTCATTGTTTCTCATCAATGTTTTTCCACTCCTTAATTGTATTGCCTTGCATTCTTCCTTAGGATTTGGAATTGTGTCACTCGGCAGAGAGCTTGAAGGTCTCTCAATAGAGATCTGCTTGGAGATTTTCCCCATCTGCCTTTCTAGGCTCTTTATGGAGGCTTCATGATTCTTGGTTGTCATTTCCTGGTGTTTCAACAATTTATCCATCAAGGTCTCCAAGTTAGTGAGTCTTTGAGATTCAGGTGATACTTGAGGTGGGTTATGAGATGTGGGTGGTGGATGGTAGGCATTTTGGTTGGTGGGTTGGTTATTGGATTGGTACTGGTTGGGGTTGGGGTAGTTGTTCTGAGGTTTTCTGTAGGGGTTCTGGTTAGTTTGCTGCTGGCTGTGGTTTTGGTTGCTTCTTGGGTTGTTTTGGTTTGAGTTTCTCTGCCATGGTTGTTGGTTTTGGGTGTGATTATCTCCCCATCTGAGGTTTGGGTGGTTCTTCCAGGATGGATTGTATGTATCACCATACACTTCATTTGGTCCTTGGTTGTGCATATACTGTACTTGCTCTTGTTGTTGTTCTTCTTGAGTTTCTTTATTTTGCCCCCATGTGGATGATGGTTGGCTTGTGTTAACTGCTACAACTTGGAGGCTATCAATCCTCTTGGCCATTTGCTCAAATTGTTGTTGAATTTACTGCTGCATCATCCTGTTTTGAGCCAAGATTGAGTCCACTCCTTCTAGCTCCATTACTCCTCTCCTTTGTGATGGTTGGCGATTTCTTTGGTGAGCAAAGAAATATTGATTGTTGGCCACCATGTTAATAAGATTTTGAGCTTCTTCTGCTGTTTTCATTAGTTGCAATGATCCTCCAGCTGAGTGGTCAAGTGATTCTTGAGCCTTTAGAGTGAGTCCTTCATAGAAGTTCTGTAGCTTGTCCCACTCAGTGAACATTTCTGGTGGACATTTCCTCAGCAGAGCCTTGTATCTCTCCCATGCTTCATACAAATTTTCAGCATCCAATTATGTGAATGTTTGTACCTCAGTTTTCAGCCTGATAACTCTTTGAGGTGGATAGAATTTGGCTAGAAATTTAGTCACCAAATCATCCCAGCTAGTGATGCTTCCTTGAGGAAAAGTTTCAAGCCATTGTGCAGCCTTGTCCCTTAATGAGAACGGGAACAGCAGAAGCTTGTAGGTGTCAGGATTCACGCCATTGGACTTGACAGTGTCACCAATCCTTAAGAAGGTAGATAGATGTTGATTTGGGTCCTCCAATGGTCCTCCTCCAAATGAGCAGTTGTTTTGGACCAATGTAATGAGTTGTGGCTTCAATTCAAAGTTATTTGCATTGACATTAGGGGTGAGAATGCTGCTTCCACAATGTCTAGCATTTGCAAAGGTATAGGAGGCCAAAACTCTCCTCTGGGGTGGGTTATTGTTGTTATTGTCTGCTCCACCAGGTGGATTGGTTGAATGTTCCTCCATATCTCGGAATTCTTCTTCTGATTCCTCTTCTCCAACAATATTTTTCCCTCTTTCAGCTCTTCTTAACCTCCTGAGAGTTCTTTCGTCTTGTTCATGAAAGGTGGGTGTGGTTCTTCTTGTACCTGACATACAAGCAAAACATAAGAAACACACAAACCAGTGACACTTCAATCTACTGCTAGAATGAAGTTTTAGTTAGCTTAAGCAAAAATTCAAACAGTTAGTGGGTTAATTGAAAATTAGAGAAACAGAAAATAAAAATGCTAGATCTAGATCACCACCTCACTTAATCATTGTCAATCTAATCAATCCCCGGCAACGGCGCCAAAAACTTGATGAATTCTTCAAAAGGAGAAGTGAGATAGAAGTAAGCAATGCAATGAAGCTTGAAGATAGAGTAGAGGAAGCAATGAATAGAGCTGGTTTCTGGCGGGATCAACAGACAACAGACATGGACACAGGGAACACCAGCAACCAGGTGTATGAAAGAAGAAAGAAAAAGCATGACAAATAAAAGGTGGACTTGCTCCTTGTTCATCACTAAGAAAGCATGCATTGTGTCTGTTTTAAGTGGTCCTTGCATCTTTAAGTAGTTATCATAATTAATAGTCTTTGCATCATGTTTGTTTCTCTTAGAATAAGTAAGCTAGCCTATGTGTGTGCTTGTGTGTTTACTTTCACTGAACAAAACGCATGCTTTGTCCCCTGCATTTTCAATTCAATAAAAGAAATGTTTGAATGTGAAGTGAGATAGTTCTCTGTTAGATAGAAGTACAATAAAAGTAAGTGGTGGTGCGTGTGTGATTGTATGATAGCTCACTTCTAGTGAATAAGAGAACTAGGATGTCTCCTTCTAAGTAGAAAGTGGCCTACTGTCTATGAATCTCAATCAAATAAAAATCCTTGGTTAGAAAGAAAAACAAAAAGAAAGAAAAAAAAAGGGGAAAAAAGAAATAGCCAAAGAGTGGCAGAACAAAAGAAAACAAAAAGAAACAAAGTTGGACACCAATAGCTTGAACCTTAGAATATATGCCTGTGGTGTCTTTGTATTAGGATCTGCTTGGACTACTAAGTTCTTTGGAGTGCATCAACACTCGGTGACTTGGGTTAACTAACCCGGGATCATCAGCTGAAAGTCCACTATCAAGAGCAACATAACTACAAGGCATTTAGTAGCCCAAAGAGGTGCTGGGCATCAATGTTCTAAGAAGGAATGTGAGCCAAGTGTCTATAGTGAATAATGTGTCAAGTATAAAGAAAAGGAAATGAACTTGCTACACATGACACTCAAATAAAGCTTATGAACAAGATAATAGCCAAGGATAAAGGAATAATGAGAGGTCATAGCAGTATGTTACTTGAAGCTTGAAGGGGGCTTTCTAGGCTTAAGAGTCAATAAGAGGTGAGTGTGTACATATCCACATAAAACCCATGAACTACCAATAACACTCTACTAGCATGAACATCCTCTTCCATTTCATTCTTTCTTCTCAATAAATCATTTCTTGCTTGGGGACAAGCAAGCTTTAAGTTTGGTGTTGTGATGACAAGTCATCTTAGCCTAGTTTCACTAGCCTTTTTCTTTTGTTTTCAATTGAATTATGCACTTTCTTGAGCCATAAGCAAGCCAATTGGGTAGATTTTCATGCTTCCTTTGATTTAATCAACCATGTATGAATTCATGCTATTTCATGAGGTTTTATGCTATAATTGTCACATATTATGAAAGAATGAATATCTCATGATTTTGAGCATAGCTTTGATGTGTTTGGTTGATTAATGATAGGTGAAGAAAGCTTGGAGAAAGGTTGAAGCAAGAAGGAATGGCTAGGAGGAAGAGAAGACAAAAAGTTTGAGCAAAAGTTTGCCTCAAACTTTAGCTCAAACTTTTGGATTAATTGAAAATGAACCAGGAAGCAAAAAGCTGGACCAAAAGTTAGCCTCAAACTTTTGGCTAACTTTTGGGCAAAAAGCTGGAGCAAAAGTTAGCCTCAAACTTTTTGGCAAACTTTTGGCATCACAAATCAACACCCTGGAGAGCAAAAGTTTGCGCCAACGTTAGCCCCTAACTTTTTGGCTAACGTTGGCGCATGAAAAACACACCCTGGAGAGCAAAAGTTTGCGCCAACGTTAGCCTCTAACTTTTTGGCTAACGTTGGCGCCATGAGTATGCAAGGGGAAGCCAACGTTGGAGCAAAAGTTTGACCCCTAACTTTTGCCCCAACGTTGGTATCAGCAAAAGAAGGGTGGCTGATGTGAAAAGTTGGAGCAAAAGTTAGCCTCTAACTTTTACTCCAACTTTTACTCAAGCTTTCATGATTCCAACCCGGTTCAATTCGGTTCTTCTCCAAACTCCAAGAGCAATCAACCAAGGCCTCTATCAACCCAATTCCATCAAGAGCAAAGGCCCAATTGAAGGTTTGAAGACCATTTGAAGAAAGTGTATAAATAGCAGAGGATTTAAGTTTTTAGGAGAGCTTTTCCTTTGAGTTTTCAGAGAGAGTTTTCGGAGAGTTTTGGTGTTGAGTGAATTTTAAATTTCTAAGTCTTGGGGAAGGAGAATTGAATTCCCTTCCTCTTAGTTTTCTTGCTTTCAATTTCAATTACAATTGTCTTGGATCTTGGGTGGAGAATTGAAGAACTTCTATTTCAATCTCACCTTGGGATCTTGTTTAATTTTCTGCTTAATTGAATTTCAGTTTCGGTTAATTGCTTTTCATCTACTTTCTTTGCAATTTACAATTTCTTTGCAATTGTTCTTGTTGGATCTAGGAAGGCATTGAGATCTAGACTTGGTTATCTAGTCTCTTGGGTCCTGAGATCCGGATTTCCCATTTCTCATTCCCTGTTTACTGCTTTCAAGCTCATTTACATTCCTGCTTTAAGATCCGGTTCAATTCCATTCTTCCTTTACTTCTCTGCTTGTTGCAATTTTACTTTTCCTTGTTTAATTTCTGCAAATCCAATTCCCAATTTCCTTTATAATTCAAGCCATCTACATTTCTTGCACTTTAAGATTCTGCAATTTACATTTCTTGTATTCTAAGTTTCTGCCATTTAATTTCTTGCTCTTTAAGATTCAGCACTTTAAATTCCAGTTCTCTTTAATTTCATGCAATTTACCCATTCTCTTTACTTTCCATACAATCTAAATTCTGCAAATCACAAATCTCTCAACCAAATCTTGATTGGCTTGACTAAATCAACCACTAAGCTAAAATTGCTCAATCCTTCAATCCCTGTGGGATCGACCTCACTCACGTGAGTTATTATTACTTGATGCGACCCGGTGCACTTGCCGGTTAGATCTGGGTGTTTTGGAGAAATTCGTTTTTTCCGCGAAAATATCCCATCAAGTTTTTGGCGCCGTTGCCGGGGATTGATTAGATTGACAATGATTAAGTGAGGTGGTGATCTAGATCTAGCATTTTTATTTTCTGTTTCTCTAATTTTTAATTAACCCACTAACTGTTTGAATTTTTGCTTAAGCTAACTAAAACTTCATTCTAGCAGTAGATTGAAGTGTCACTGGTTTGTGTGTTTCTTATGTTCTGCTTGTATGTCAGGTACAAGAAGAACCACACCCATCTTTCATGAACAAGACGAAAGAACTCTCAGGAGGTTAAGAAGAGCTGAAAGAGGAAAAATATTGTTGGAGAAGAGGAATCAGAAGAAGAATTCCAAGATATGGAGGAACATTCAACCAATCCACCTGGTGGAGCAGACAATAACAACAACAACCCACCCCAGAGGAGAGTTTTGGCCTCCTATACCTTTGCAAATGCTAGACATTGTGGAAGCAGCATTCTCACCCCTAATGTCAATGCAAATAACTTTGAATTGAAGCCACAACTCATTACATTGGTCCAAAACAACTGCTCATTTGGGGGAGGACCATTGGAGGACCCAAATCAACATCTATCTACCTTCTTAAGGATTGTGACACTGTCAAGTCCAATGGCGTGAATCCTGAGACCTACAAGCTTCTGCTTTTCCCGTTCTCATTAAGGGACAAGGCCGCACAGTGGCTTGAAACTTTTCCTCAAGGAAGCATCACTAGCTGGGATGACTTGGTGACTAAATTTCTAGCCAAATTCTATCCACCCCAAAGAGTCATCAGGCTGAAAACTAAGGTGCAAACATTCACACAATTGGATGCTGAAAATCTGTATGAAGCATGGGAGAGATACAAGGCTCTGCTGAGGAAATGTCCACCAGAAATGTTCACTGAGTGGGACAAGCTACAGAACTTCTATGAAGGACTCACTCTAAAGGCTCAAGAATCACTTGACCACTCAGCTGGAGGATCATTGCAATTGATGAAAACAGTAGAAGAAGCTCAAAATCTTATTGACATGGTGGCCAACAATCAATATCTCTTTGCTCACCAAAGAAATCGCCAACCATCACAAAGGAGAGGAGTAATGGAGCTAGAAGGAGTGGACTCAATCTTGGCTCAAAACAAGATGATGCAGCAGCAAATTCAACAACAATTTGAGCAAATGGCCAAGAGGATTGATAGTCTCCAAGTTGCAGCAGTTAACACAAGCCAACCATCATCCACATGAGGGCAAAATGAAGAAACTCAAGAAGAACAACAACAAGAGCAAGTACAGTATATGCACAACCAAGGACCAAATGAAGTGTATGGTGATACATACAATCCATCCTGGAAGAACCACCCAAACCTCATATGGGGAGATAATCACACCCAAAACCAACAACCATGGCAGAGAAACTCAAACCAAAATAACCCAAGAAGCAACCAAAACCACAACCAGCAGCAAACTAACCAGAACCCCTACAGAAAACCTCAAAACAACTACCCCAACCCCAACCAGTACCAATCCAATAACCAACCCACCAACCAAAATGCCTACCATCCACCACCCACATCTCATAACCCACCTCAAGTATCACCTGAATCTCAAAGAATCACTAACTTGGAGACCTTGATGGATAAATTGTTGAAACACCAGGAAATGACAACCAAGAATCATGAAGCCTCTATAAAGAGCCTAGAAAGGCAGATGGGGCAAATCTCCAAGCAGATCTCTATTGAGAGACCTTCAAGCTCTCTGCCGAGTGACACAATTCCAAATCCTAAGGAAGAATGCAAGGCAATACAATTAAGGAGTGGGAAAACATTGATGAACAATAATGACACTACAAAGAAGCAAGCAGAGAGCAGCAAAAGGCCAATAGAAGATGAGGAGCAAACAAAGGCAGATGAAATCAAGGATCAAGTTGTGATGCCAAACAAGAGCATTGAGAAACTCAAAGAGAAGGACAACCAACCACACGGTTCAAAAGAAGTAACTCAGGGACAGCAGCAAATAGGAAAGAGCATCACACCTCCACTGCCATATCCCCAGAGGTTCAACAAAGAGACTAAGGACCAACATTTTCATAAGTTCCTTGAGACTTTCAAAAAGCTGGAAATCAATATTCCCTTGGCTGAAGCACTTGAGCAAATGCCTCTGTATGCCAAGTTTTTGAAGGAGCTTATCAACAAGAAAAGAAATTGGGATGAGAAAGAAACCATACTGCCTACTGAGGAATGCAGAGCCCTGATTCAAAAAGGACTTCCTCCTAAGCTTGAGGACCCAGGGAGCTTTTTGCTACCTTGCACCATTGGGGAATTAACCATCACTAAAGCAATGTGCGATCTAGGAGCAAGTATCAACGTAATACCATCCTCCTTGGTAAAAAAGTTGCATATAGAAGAAGTTAAACCAGTACAGATATCTCTAGAGCTAGTAGATAAGTCAACAGTATACCCCAGGGGTATGATTGAAAACCTTCTGGTCAAGGTGGACAATTTCATATACCCTGCAGATTTTGTGGTTCTGGATTCAGATGGGGATGATGGTGATTCCATTATACTGGGAAGGCCATTCTTGGCCACTGCTAGAGCTATCATAGACGTGGAGGAAGGAGAATTAACTCTCAGAATGCATGATAAGAGTGTCACTCTGAAGGTATTACCAGAAGCGCAGTTCAGTGATGAGAAGAAAGACTATATGGAACTCGACAAGGAAGAATCACAGTTAACGAAAGAAAGCAACAAGGTGATTCACAGCAACATCCCAAAGCAAGAAGTAGATAATGCAGCATGGGAAGAAGAAAAAGAACTTGTACAGAGCAATGAAGAGATTCATGAAAGCATTGATGTGTTAGTTATCAAGAAGAAGAATCCCAAAATGAAGCCCACTTGCAAGCAGAAAGGATCAATAAGAAGAAGGAAGAAGAATGAAAACAGAATCAAAAAGGGTTGGAAGAACAAAAAAATTCCAACAGAAGGGCTCTCCAAAGGTGACAAAGTGCAGTTAGTCTATCAACAACTGGGAGCAAGCCAACAGATTGATGATTACTATACTGTGAGCAAAATACTCTCACTAGAACATGCTGAGATAGAACACCAAGGAACAAAGAAGAAGCTCACAATCAGAGGGGACAAGTTGAGGCACTATAACCATCAACCACCATGAAAGAAAGCCCCAATGTCAAGCTAGTGACATTAAAAGAGCGCTTGTTGGGAGGCAACCCAACCTGAGGTAGTTTTCTTTTCATAGCTTTTTCAATAAAAATGTTGAATAATTAGTATGTATTGCAAGGAGCTAAGTTTGGTGTTGCACACCAAAAACAACTCAAGGGAGAATGGAGGATTCCAAGTTTGGTGTTCCACCAAAACCTCATTCAAAAGCACATTTTAACTTCCTGCACATTGCTAGTTCCAAGCAATAAAACAGATTATTCAAACCACTTAATTTTTTTTTTTTAGTCTTAAACTTCATAACCTTTAGCAAGGACACAAAATTTTGCCTAGAGTTAACCTGCTGTATCCAGAAAAGTGGCAAGAAATTAAGTTTGGTGTTTCCACACCAATTGGAATCCACAAGCCACAATCAATTCATGCATACTAACTAGTCATCTAAGGGCTTGAGAAGCAAGCAACTTTTGAGAATTATGCAGGGAATTCACCATCATTTGAAGATACTATGCATCATAACTCAAAAGGGCACAACAGAAGGAAGGACAAAGGAACTGCAAACCAATAGGTTGTATTTACACTTAACTCTTACTGTTGAAAAATGTTTTGACTCGTGTTTTGTTAAAGTGTTCATCTAATACAAGTAGAATCACTCTTAGAATAAGTAAGCTAGTCTATGTGTGTGCTTGTATGTTTACTTTCACTGAACAAAAAGCATGCTTTGTCCCCTGCATTTTCAATTCAATAAAAGAAATGTTTGAATGTGAAGTAAGATAGTTCTCTGTTAGATAGAAGTACAATAAAAGTAAGTGGTGGTATGTATGTGTGATTGTATAATAGCTCACTTTGGTGAATAAAAGAACTAGGATGTCTCCTTCTAAGTATAAAGTGGCCTACTCTCTATGAATCTCAATCAAATAAAAATCCTTGGTTAGAAAGAAAAACAAAAAGAGAAAGAAAAAAAGGGAGAAAAAGAAATAGCCAAAGAGTGGCAGAACAAAAGAAAAACAAAAAGAAACAAAACTGGACACCAATAGCTTGAACCTTAGAACATATGCCTGTGGTGTCTTTGTATTAGGATCTGCTTGGATTATTAAGCTCTTTGGAGTGCATCAACACTTGATGACTTGGGTTAACTAACCCGGGATCATCAGCTGAAAGTCCACTATCAAGAGCAACCTAACTACAAGGCATTTAGTAGCCCAAAGAGGTGATGGGCATCAATGTTCTAAGAAGGAATGTGAGCCAAGTGTCTATAGTGAATAATGTGTCAAGTATAAAGAAAAGGAAATGAACTTGCTACACATGACACTCAAATAAAGCTTATGAACAAGATAATAGCCAAGGATAAAGGAATAATGAGAGGTCATAGCAGTATGTCACTTGAAGCTTGAAGGAGGCTTTCTAGGCTTAAGAATCAATAAGAGGTGAGTGTGTACATATCCACATAAAATCCCCATGAACTACCAATAACACTCTACTAGCATGAACATCCTCTTCCATTTCATTCTTTCTTCTCAATAAATCATTTCTTGCTTGGGGACAAGCAAGCTTTAAGTTTGGTGTTGTGATGACAAGTCATCTTAGCCTAGTTTCACTAGCCTTTTTCTTTTGTTTTCAATTGAATTATGCACTTTCTTGAGCCATAAGCAAGCCAATTGGGTAGATTTTCATGTTTCCTTTGATTTAATCAACCATGTATGAATTCATGCTATTTCATGAGGTTTTATGCTATAATTGTCACATATTATGAAAGAATGAATATCTCATGATTTTGAGCATAGCTTTGATGTGTTTGGTTGATTAATGATAGGTGAAGAAAGCTTGGAGAAAGGTTGAAGCAAGAAGGAATGGCTAGGAGGAAGAGAGGACAAAAAGTTTGAGCAAAAGTTTGCCTCAAACTTTTGGATTAATTGAAAATGAACCAGGAAGCAAAAAGCTGGACCAAAAGTTAGCCTCAAACTTTTTGGCTAACTTTTGGGCAAAAAGCTGGAGCAAAAGTTAGCCTCAAACTTTTTGGCTAATTTTTGGGCAAAAAGCTGGAGCAAAAGTTAGCCTCAAACTTTTTGGCAAACTTTTGGCATCACAAATCAACACCCTGGAGAGCAAAAGTTTGCGCCAACGTTAGCCCCTAACTTTTTGGCTAACGTTGGCGCATGAAAAACACACCCTGGAGAGCAAAAGTTTGTGCCAACGTTAGCCTCTAACTTTTTGGCTAACGTTGGCGCCATGAGTATGCAAGGGGAGGCCAACGTTGGAGCAAAATTTTGACCCCTAACTTTTGCCCCAACGTTGGTATCAGCAAAGAAGGGTGGCTGATGTGAAAAGTTGGAGTAAAAGTTAGCCTCCAACTTTTACTCCAACTTTTACTCAAGCTTTCATGATTCCAACCCGGTTCAATTCGGTTCTTCTCCAAACTCCAAGAGCAATCAACCAAGGCCTCTATCAACCCAATTCCATCAAGAGCAAAGGCCCAATTGAAGGCTTGAAGACCATTTGAAGAAAGTGTATAAATAGCATAGGATTTAAGTTTTTCAGGGAGCTTTTCCTTTGAGTTTTCAGAGAGAGTTTCCGGAGAGTTTTGGTGTTGAGTGAATTTTAAATTTCTAAGTCTTGGGGAAGGAGAATTGAATTCCCTTCCTCTTAGTTTTCTTGCTTTCAATTTCAATTACAATTGTCTTGGATCTTGGGTGGAGAATTGAAGAACTTCTGTTTCAATCTCACCTTGGGATCTTGTTTAATTTTCTGCTTAATTGAATTTCAGTTTCGGTTAATTGCTTTTCATCTACTTTCTTTGCAATTTACAATTTCTTTGCAATTGTTCTTGATGGGATATTTTCGCGGAAAAAATGAATTTCTCCAAAACACCCAGATCTAACCGGCAAGTGCACCGGGTCGCATCAAGTAATAATAACTCACGTGAGTGAGGTCGATCCCACAGGGATTGAAGGATTGAGCAATTTTAGCTTAGTGGTTGATTTAGTCAAGCGAATCAAGATTTGGTTGAGAGATTTGTGATTTGCAGAATTTAGATTGTATGGAAAGTAAAGAGAATGGGTAAATTGCATGAAATTAAAGAGAACTGGAATTTAAAGTGCTGAATCTTAAAGAGCAAGAAATTAAATGGCAGAAACTTCGAACGCAAGAAATGTAAATTGCAGAATCTTAAAGTGCAAAAAATGTAGATGGCTTGAATTATAAAGGGAATTGGGAATTGGATTTGCAGAAATTAAACAAGGAAAAGTAAAATTGCAACAAGCAGAGAAGTAAAGGATGAATGGAATTGAACCGGATCTTAAAGCAGGAATGTAAATGAGCTTGAAAGCAGTAAACAGGGAATGGGAAATGGGAAATCCGGATCTCAGGACCCAAGAGACTAGATAACCAAGTCTAGATCTCAATGCCTTCCTAGATCCAACAAGAACAATTGCAAAGAAATTGTAAATTGCAAAGAAAGTAGATGAAAAGCAATTAACCAAAACTGAAATTCAATTAAGCAAAAAATTAAACAAGATCCCAAGGTGAGATTGAAATAGAAGTTCTTCAATTCTCCACCCAAGATCCAAGACAATTGTAATTGAAATTGAAAGCAAGAAAACTAAGAGGAAGGGAATTCAATTCTCCTTCCCCAAGACTTAGAAATTTAAAATTCACTCAACACCAAAACTCTCCGAAAACTCTCTCTGAAAACTTAAAGGAAAAGCTCTCCTAAAAACTTAAATCCTCTGCTATTTATACACTTTCTTCAAATGGTCTTCAAACCTTCAATTGGGCCTTTGCTCTTGATGGAATTGGGTTGATAGAGGCCTTGGTTGATTGCTCTTGGAGTTTGGAGAAGAACCGAATCGAACCGGGTTGGAATCATGAAAGCTTGAGTAAAAGTTAGAGTAAAAGTTAGAGGCTAACTTTTGCTCTAACTTTTCACATCAGCCACCCTTCTTTTGCTGATACCAACGTTGGGGCAAAAGTTAAGGGTCAAACTTTTGCTCCAACGTTGGCTTCCCCTTGCACACTCATGGCGCCAACGTTAGCCAAAAAGTTAGAGGCTAACGTTGGCGCAAACTTTTGCTCTCCAGGGTGTGTTTTTCATGCGCCAACGTTAGCCAAAAAGTTAGGGGCTAACGTTGGCGCAAACTTTTGCTCTCCAGGGTGTTGATTTGTGATCCCAAAAGTTAGCCAAAAAGTTTGAGGCTAACTTTTGCTCCAGCTTTTTGCTTCCTGGTTCATTTTCAATTAATCCAAAAGTTTGAGCTAAAGTTTGAGGCAAACTTTTGCTCAAACTTTTTGTCCTCTCTTCCTCCTAGCCATTCCTTCTTGCTTCAACATTTCTCCAAGCTTTCTTCACCTATCATTAATCAACCAAACACATCAAAGCTATGCTCAAAATCATGAAATATTCATTCTTTCATAATATGTGATAATTATAGCATAAAACCTCATGAAATAGCATGAATTCATACATGGTTGATTAAATCAAAGGAAGCATGAAAATCTACCCAATTGGCTTGCTTATGGCTCAAGAAAGTGCATAATTTAATTGAAAACAAAAGAAAAAGGCTAGTGAAACTAGGCTAAGATGACTTGTCATCACAACACCAAACTTAAAGCTTGCTTGTCCCCAAGCAAGGAATGAATTATGCTCAATGGTTCTTTCATTTAAGATGGATCGAAGAACAACTTGTGAAGTCCTATGAGTGAAGTGATCAAGTAACAGTGGGGTGAACTCTAAATTATATGCTCATACAAGGGCTTCAGTGCTTACTAGTCCTCACATATTGGGAGTCTTAGGTCTTAGGATTTTCATCCAAATGGTATCATGGAGATCTCTTTATATGTAGTCACCTTGAAGCAGCTTATAATTTCTGTGCTTTGGCCTCGACTCTAAGTGTCATGTCTCAAAGCGGCTCTTTAGATAAGCTTTCAATCAATACTCCTAAACCAGTTGGTTTTAAGGTATTAGGTGTTAAAGCACCCCTAAGGATTTACTTGCTCAAGCCTCTTTCTTTGACACAACTCAACCACAAGCATTTTACTAGGCTAACAACTCTTTGAGTCATTTTTTTTTCTTTTCTGCCTAGTAATTGATGCTCAGAGCCTTGGGTCATGTTCTTTTTGTCTTTGTATTTTCTTTTCTTTCTTTTGTTTTGTTTGCTGCTTCTTGGATCAATAGATTTTTGAGAATCTCCACAATACTTCTTTGAACTTCATGTCCTGCCTATGAGCTCCCATGCAAGTTTTCACAAGCATGCAACCTCAATACATAATCATACAACTAGAACCACCACTTCTCCTAATCTTTTGCTTGCCTCAAAATTGTTTGATTCCTCAATCCTTCTTTTCAAAGAACTTTCATGTGATGCAATTCTTGAATCATTGAGTACAAACAAGTTTTGAAGAAAAAAATGTTGTGAATAATCAAGCATCTTGCTTATTGAATTACAGAAAGACTATGCTATGCAGACAGAAAATCAGGGAAACAAAACCACTCTCAATCATAGCAGTGTTTGATGTAAGATAATCACTTAACAATACAACCTTTTGGAATTCGCTTGCTTTCCTTCTTCTTATCATCATCATTGCCGGCCTTCACATTCATCTTTCATCTCTTTGGTTGATGATGCCTAATCTCTCCAAAAGTTTGTATGGTACTCTGCAGTGATATTGAAAGCTGCTTGTTCCCCCAAGCACTTGAAAGAAGAAATGGTTAGCTTGCATGATTTATTTGTGGGCCCTTGAACTTACTTTGGTGTGGGAACACCAAACTTAGTACCTTGCCAATGGTTCTCATGCATCAGATTAACCATGTGTGAAACTCTTTTTCTTTTTTTTTTCAAAAGTAATAAAACTGAAAACTA
Source organism: Arachis hypogaea (assembly GCF_003086295.3). NCBI lineage: Eukaryota > Viridiplantae > Streptophyta > Magnoliopsida > Fabales > Fabaceae > Arachis > Arachis hypogaea. The sequence continues at coordinate 68,159,901 of NC_092049.1, read as the reverse complement.
GGAAACGGCAGAATAGTTAACTAGTTTATCTAAATGCTTGAAGCTAGCATTATGCAGAGAGTGAGAATGTGTTTTATGATGGGATTTTGGTGGAACACCAAACTTGGAATCCTTCATTCTCCCTTAGATTGTTTTGGTGTGCAACACCAAACTTAGCTTCTTGCAATATAGATAAAACTAATTAACCTTTTTATTGAAATAGATATGAAAAGAAAACTACCTCAGGTTGGGTTGCCTCCCAACAAGCGCTCTTTTATTGTCACTAGCTTGACATTCTTCATTCTGTGCTCATGGAAGTTGAGGCTTCTGTTGCCTTAGGTTTCCTTCTCTTGCTATGGGCTTCCTTCTCTCTGTTTCTCTTTCCATAGCCTTCTTACTTTCCTCCATGACTCCCTTCTCTTTCAATCCAGCATCCTTTTCATGGCTCTTTGGGTTCAGAGTCCCCTTCTTCTCACCCAATTCAGCAAGGTTTTGAACCAGTTGTTCTATCTACCTTTCAAGTCTTCTGAGTGAAGCCTCTTGGTTCTTGCTTATCATCTCTTGATGTTTCTTTATTTCTTCCTGCTCTATTGCCATCATTTCTTGAATTTTTATGGACCTCTCCATCAGCATTTCTAGAATATAGATTCTTTGAAAGGTTGGAAGTGGTTGTGGCTGTGTCAATTATGGTGGTCGATGAAGGTCATTTTGGGCGAATGGTGAGGTAGGACGGGGTTGGAAGTGTGTGTGATTGTTGTTATGGGGGTGTGTTTTAAGTTGATTTTTGAAGCTGGGATTGTTGCAGTTGAAGTCCCTTGGTCTTTGGTTTTGGTTCTCAACCCCCTTCCCATTAGAATGAGTTCTCCAAGGTGGATTGTACACATCATTCTGAGGCCTGTGTTGGAGCACGCTAGAGTGATTGCTTGGAGATTGTAGTTGCTCATGGTTAATGACCCCAAAACTGTGTTCAGCTTGATTACACCCATATGAGCTTTGAGTCAGGTTGTATGTATGTACTACAGCATGTCTCAACTCAATGATCTTTCTGGCCATCATGTCTAGTTGCTGTAGAGTCTACTGATGCATCTGCTTGTTTTGACTTATGACTGCACGAGCACCTTCAATTTCTTTCTCTTGTGTGAATGGATGCACTTCTGCCTCTGGCTTAACAACTCTCTGTGATGGGTTCAACTTGACTAGGAGTTCACTCATCAGTTCTTCCCATCCGATAATGCTTCCTTGTGGAAAAGCTTCAAACCATTGGGCAACATCATTCATGGCTATGGATAGTTGCTTCGAACTATGGGTTACATTATCATCCAAGGTGGGGATATTGCTCTCATGATTGCTAGAATTTGTTGAGTTCCCCTCCATGATCTGCACAGTCACAAACAATTCAAGTGATGATTGAATATTTTCAAGCTCAGAATGTGATTCAGAAGGTTAGCTGGCACAAAGTATCAAATAGTTGATGGACTTGGGAAATTAGTGGCAGAAATTGCTTCTCTCGTGTAAGCAAGAGCATTGCATAGAGCCAGAAATTTCGAGGAAAACTTCACTTTGTTGCTAAAGCGAAGTTTCAGTTATCTCAGGCAAAAATTCAAACAGTTAGTGTGTTAGTCAAAAATTAGAGAAACAGAAAACAAAAATGCTAGATCTAGATCTCCACTTCACTTAATCATTGTCAATCTAATCAATCCCCGGCAACGGCGCCAAAAACTTGATGGGATATTTTCGCGGAAAAAACGAATTTCTCCAAAACACCCAGATCTAACCGGCAAGTGCACCGGGTCGCATCAAGTAATAATAACTCACGTGAGTGAGGTCGATCCCACAGGGATTGAAGGATTGAGCAATTTTAGCTTAGTGGTTGATTTAGTCAAGCGAATCAAGATTTGGTTGAGAGATTTGTGATTTGCAGAATTTAGATTGCATGGAAAGTAAAGAGAATGGGTAAATTGCATGAAATTAAAGAGAACTGGAATTTAAAGTGCTGAATCTTAAAGAGCAAGAAATTAAATGGCAGAAACTTAGAACGCAAGAAATGTAAATTGCAGAATCTTAAAGTGCAAGAAATGTAGATGGCTTGAATTATAAAGGGAATTGGGAATTGGATTTGCAGAAATTAAACAAGAAAAAGTAAAATTGCAACAAGCAGAGAAGTAAAGGATGAATGGAATTGAACCGGATCTTAAAGCAGGAATGTAAATGAGCTTGAAAGCAGTAAACAGGGAATGAGAAATGGGAAATCCGGATCTCAGGACCCAAGAGACTAGATAACCAAGTCTAGATCTCAATGCCTTCCTAGATCCAACAAGAACAATTGCAAAGAAATTGTAAATTGCAAAGAAAGTAGATGAAAAGCAATTAACCGAAACTGAAATTCAATTAAGCAGAAAATTAAACAAGATCCCAAGGTGAGATTGAAATAGAAGTTCTTCAATTCTCCACCCAAGATCCAAGACAATTGTAATTGAAATTGAAAGCAAGAAAACTAAGAGGAAGGGAATTCAATTCTCCTTCCCCAAGACTTAGAAATTTAAAATTCACTCAACACCAAAACTCTCCGAAAACTCTCTCTGAAAACTCAAAGGAAAAGCTCTCCTAAAAACTTAAATCCTCTGCTATTTATAAACTTTCTTCAAATGGTCTTCAAACCTTCAATTGGGCCTTTGCTCTTGATGGAATTGGGTTGATAGAGGCCTTGGTTGATTGCTCTTGGAGTTTGGAGAAGAACCGAATTGAACCGGGTTGGAATCATGAAAGCTTGAGTAAAAGTTGGAGTAAAAGTTAGAGGCTAACTTTTGCTCTAACTTTTCACATCAGCCACCCTTCTTTTGCTGATACCAACGTTGGGGCAAAAGTTAGGGGTCAAACTTTTGCTCCAACGTTGGCTTCCCCTTGCATACTCATGGCGCCAACGTTAGCCAAAAAGTTAGAGGCTAACGTTGGCGCAAACTTTTGCTCTCCAGGGTGTGTTTTTCATGCGCCAACGTTAGCCAAAAAGTTAGGGGCTAACGTTGGCGCAAACTTTTGCTCACCAGGGTGTTGATTTGTGATCCCAAAAGTTAGCCAAAAAGTTTGAGGCTAACTTTTGCTCCAGCTTTTTGCTTCCTGGTTCATTTTCAATTAATCCAAAAGTTTGAGCTAAAGTTTGAGGCAAACTTTTGCTCAAACTTTTTGTCCTCTCTTCCTCCTAGCCATTCCTTCTTGCTTCAACCTTTCTCCAAGCTTTCTTCACCTATCATTAATCAACCAAACACATCAAAGCTATGCTCAAAATCATGAGATATTCATTCTTTCATAATATGTGATAATTATAGCATAAAACCTCATGAAATAGCATGAATTCATACATGGTTGATTAAATCAAAGGAAGCATGAAAATCTACCCAATTGGCTTGCTTATGGCTCAAGAAAGTGCATAATTTAATTGAAAACAAAAGAAAAAGGCTAGTGAAACTAAGCTAAGATGACTTGTCATCAGTGTGAACGCGAACAAGTCTCTACTTTGTTTCAGGAGTTGGGAAAGATCCTCTTTAAGGTCATACGGGAGGTTCCTGTTGATGAAGGTGTATTCGTCTTTTGTTTTTCCTATTTGTAGTTTTTCCATGTCGCCTTCCGGTTTTGGCTAGGTTGGCCATATTGTCGGGCGTCCAGGTCGGCTAGGAATATCCCAGCCGCATCGTGAGATTTCTTCCGTAAAGCTAGGCTGGTGTTGTCACATTCTGCTGCGACTACCCGGTCTCCATGGATAGTACCGATGGATCCGTCTTCCGTTGTGAACTTCATAAGGAGGTATTTGGTAAAGATGACGGCGGAGAATTCATTGATTGTTTTTCTTCTAAGAATGACGTTGTAGGCCGTGGAGTCTTTTAGGACCACGAATTCGGATATAATTGTCTTCCTTTTGGTACCCGTCCCTATGGTGAGGGGGAGGGTGATGGAGCCGTCCGGTTTGAGGAAGTTGTCTTCGAGTCCCGTGACGCCGTTGCGGTGTGTTTGGAGATTGTCGTTGTGGAGCCCGAGCTTGTCGAAGGCTCCTCAGAAGAGGATGTTGGAGTCTGCACCGGTGTCCACCAGTATTCTACGTACTAGTCCTGTTCCGATTCTTGCCGAGATGATGAAAGGTGCATCTTCGGCCGAGGTGCCGTGCTGGCAGTCCTCGGGTAGGAAAGTTACCGTGTTGTCAGCAGTGGTGGTTGGGGTTTGATTTCTGACGGCTAGGACCTTGATGTCTTTTTTTAGTGTTGATTTTGACTTGCCCGATACGTCTTTGCCTGTGATAATGTTTACTATTATGGTTGGGTCGTCCTCTGGGCTTTCCTTCGGGGGTTGTTTTTGTGTTCTCGGGTTGCGTCCTTCTCTTTCTGTCGACCTGTCTCTTTCTGCGCATTTTGGTTCTCTGATGATTTTGGCGAATTCTGAGAGCTTGTCGTCTCTTATGGCTTGTTCAAGGGCGTCTTTAAGGTCGAAACAGTCTTGTGTCCTATGCCCGTAACATCGGTGGTAGTCACAATAAAGGGTTTTATTGCCGCCTGTTCTTTCTTTGAGTTGTTGGGCTTTTGGGATGATAGCTCGATCTGCTATTTGGTGGTATATCTCAGTAATTGGGGCTGTCAGGGGTGTGTAATTAGAGAATTTGCCAATTCTGGGTGGTCAGTTTGTGTTTGTTGGTTTGGGATGGTCCCTCTGATTTTCTCTGGGTGGTGGGTTATGCCGGGGTGCCGAGTTACCGTGTTGGGTGTTGCTGTGTTGCTGTTTGTTGGCAGCGACGACCTGGCTGACCTCCTCGTCGTTTATGTAATCTCTGACGACGTTCTGGATCTCGTGCATGGTCCATACTGGTTTGGTGGTAAGGTGCTTGCAGGAGTCTTCGTTCATGAGTCCGTTTGTAAGGCAGTGACTTGCGACCGAGTCTGTGAGCCCGTCGACTGTCAGGAACTTGTCGTTGAATCGGTCGAGATATTTTCTCGTGGACTCGTCATGTTTCTGTGTGACCCCCAATAGGCTGATGGGGTGTTTGGCCTTGGTGATTCTGGTGGTGAATTGGGCCATGAACCTCCGTGATATGTCGTGGAAGCCGGTTATGGATCCGTTGGGGAGGGCATTGAACCATTTAGTTGCTGGCCCGGCTAGGGTTACTGGGAAGGCTCTGCATCGGACGGCGTCGGTGGCGCCTTCTAGGTTCATTCTGGCTTCGAAGGCCGTTAAGTGCTCCTGGGGATCTTTGGTTCCGTCGTACTTCATGTTCGTGGGTTTGTCAAATCCTTTGGGGAGCTTTGCTTTCAAAATTCACTCTGTGAAGGGGGTGGCTCCCATTATCACGTGGTCGTTTCTCGTGTGTTTGGTTTCTCGGTATCATCGGTCGTTGTCCGCGTAAACGGGGTCGCGGGAGACGCTGCGGTCGTATCTTTTGCTGTGTTGCCGTTCTGGTGATCTGTTGTGTCTTAGGTCACGCAAGGTGCTTCTATCATGTCTCTTGGCGTGTCGCCGTTCTGGCGATCTACCGTGGCGAGATCTGGATCTGGAGGTCGCGTGACTTCCGTTTTCGGTGTTGTGCTTTTCTTTGGTGGCAACCCGACCTTCGAGTTCCTGTACTCGGTGGCAGAGTTCTTGGATTATTTGGGCTGACCTATCTTCTGGATTCTCGGGATGTCGAGTTTTTGTGATGCCGGGACCATTTTCTTTGTTATGGACGGCGCTTGCTATCCTTCCATGGAGTATGGCTTCTTGATGTTCGGGAGTGGGGTTTCGTGTTCTAGAGTTGTCTTGGTGGCTGATAGAATGCTCTTCAAGTCCGTCCGCCATTCCGACTCAACCTGTGCCGGTCCCCACAGGCGCCAATGTACAAGATGTATCTGGTACGGGTTGAGAGATGGATCGGGAACCTGCGGATCAAGGCGGATTCCGGATTGTCTGACTGGAGCAATGGGAGGAGGTACCTGCAAAGACACTCCTACGCTCAAGTCAGAATGGATCTGAGAGGTATAAGGTGTGAGGAATGAATGAATACCTGGAGGGACCAGAGTCCTTTATTTATAGGTGGTGAATATCTTATCTTATTTTGTTTGGCTAAGATAAGAGAGACATTTGAATTCGAAAGTTGGTTAGAAACTTTAATGGGCCTTCTAGGTTGGTCAGAGCGGTTTGGACCCGGGTGACCGGAGTCCGAGATCGTTGCGGGTGTGGGATCCGTGGACTGGATTCGTAACAGTTATCCTATGACACTAAACCCTAAACCTAACAAAGTTCACTTTCCTCTCAGTTGAGTGTATCTTCACATTCTAAGTGTAAGAACCCAATTTTCTGCACGGCAATTTTCGAATATTTTCTAGTGGCGCAATTTTGAGTATTTTCAATACCATTGTGATGAATTATTCTATGGATTGATCTTTACCACAAGTTTAATCAATTATCTTGATTAATCACCACATCTTTAATTTAATCAAAGAAAAACATAGATACATTATCTAGAAAATTAATACATAATCACACTTCTTAATCACTCTTTCTCTCTCCTCTAACTTAACCAGTCTCTCTCTCTAGTTAACCACACTTAACTACATTCTCTCTTCTCTAATTGTGCTAGTCAAGTTCCCTCCAAGAGTTAGCCAAGCAATCAGATTCTTTTGTGAGCAATTAATAATGGTGAACATACAACTAAACAAGTGTAACATTGGTGGCAACATAACATCCTTTCATCCCACCTTAAGAAGGGAATAGCAAGATAGGAAGAGATCACCGAGAGTAGTGAGTAACTGAGAACCAAGAGTGAGAGGAAGACAAGAGCAGCTTCTCTATATCTCATCACTATCATTCTTGAGTTTAGTAAGTAAAGCAAAGAGAGTGAAGAGCCAGCCATCCCTGAAGCTAGGAGGAGGAAGAACTAGCTTCACCAAACCCTTGTTTCATGAAAAATCAGCTAGGTAAGTAGAAACACCATCACTTGCTTCTCTTCATCCATTTGGTTCAAAGCCTTCTTCCTATACCTTATTTTGCTTCTTTGTTTCTAGCTTAATCAACCACTCAAAACCCTTCAAGATCATCTAATGTAGCCACACATTCAAGCTAGAGGGTGAGAATTTTATTCTTGAATTGTGATCATGATTTTGGCCCTCATGGCCTTGTGATGTAAAATTTGTTTTCTTGATGATGTACTAGGATTCCTTGCCAAGAGAAAGCTAAGGACAGAATCTTAAGAAATATTGGATACCAAGAAAGTACGGGTTAGGCTAGATATAATCCTTTTGTGTGTGATTATATTGCTGGTATCTTTTGATGATAAATGTGTATGCATGATGATTATGATGATGATGTTTGCTATTTTATTGTGCAGAAAATTGATGTATATATGTACTTGTATGAATATGCGATATGAGACTAATGAGAATAATAAGATCTGAGCTCTTGGGGCTGTGATACATAGATAAACAAGTTTAAGTAACTAAAAGAGGATAAAATCAGGAGTTAATCAGGGTTAGAAGTCTAGGAAAGTAAAAATGACCATGAAGAGTCCAAATTAGATGCTGCAGAATTTGTTGTAGCAGTTGCAATAACTTCCTTGAATTTCCGCTCTCAATCTAGACATCCAAAAATAATGAAACTAGGTTTTTATGAAACCTTGAGAAGTCTATTTCATTTCCTTAAAATTTCATAAATTTTTGAAGTTGTAGAGTAGAAGATGTGACTTTTTAGATTTTGTTGTTCACTGCTAAAAAATAAAATTTTCATATTTTATATTAGTAACTTCAACTCTGCTTATCTCTTAATTAAAATAATTTTTGAGTTACTTCCAAAGGAAAATAAAAGATTGGGATGTCTATATTTATGAGTTTAATTTTCAGAGCAATTCAATTTTTAGAGTGAAAGTTATGTCACTAGAAAAGTGATAAGCTCATTATTTGGTCTAGACAGTATTAGACTGAGTTAGGCAGTTACACCAGTAACTTGGTAAAATTACTGGTATCAATATAGAAATTCAATTGGTATGCAACTAATTTTAGGTGAAATTTTAGAGTATCTAGTTTGTACCCTAAAATTCTCATAATTATTGGAGTTTTGGACTAAAAGTTATGAATTTTGGAAAATTAACACTTTCTACATTAAAAACAGGGTTTTCTGTTTTAAACCAGTAACTTCCCATGTGCATAACTACCACTTTTGAATGTGTTTTTGGGTTCAATCAGTGGCCAATGAAAGCTTAGGATGACTAGTATGTCCAGTTAAAATTTGAGATGATTAGAATTTTAGAGAAAAAGTTATACCATTTTCAAGAAGCTGTGTCCGTAGACAGTTAAACCAGTGTACACACACAGGACATGCAGTGATTTTACGAAATTTCTGCTATCACATTTTATTTGTGTTTGTGTTATTAATTTAAGTAAAGACTTTTATGTAGAATTGAACATTTGATGATTATGTTGTTTATGGGACAATTGTGTTGTTTGTAGGATAATTGTATTGTTTATATTGAATTTTTAATTTGCATGTTCATTAAGTTATATAATAATATTGTATATTTGTGAAAACCCATGAGTAGGGTCAGATATCCATGCGTTGACTGCGAGTAGGGTTAGGGTTGGATTGTTCTCAACCTGTGGATAGGATAGGATTGAGTTTTAGTAACAAATTCAACCCGCGGATAGGATTAGGGTTGAGTTTAAACCCTACCGTACCCTATCCATTGCCACTCCTTGTTCATGGTATCAGAATCTTGTTTAAGAATGTCATCTGCAAAATAGAATTTACAGAGATGTTCTTTCTTGTTAACAATTGAAGAGTGCCGAATGACCATCAAGAAAAGTTAATTATGAATAGAACTTTTTGAATTAAAGCAACAAAGAGCTTGAAATGTCTATTTTGATTTTTGAACTAATTCAAAGGAAGGCTACTAAAGTTGCATTTATGATAGCGAAAAAAAAAAACTGCTACATTTGATGTGAATTTAGTGGAGTGCCTATACCGAAATAATGTTATATAGTTGGCTTTTATGAGCAAGGTTCTGAAAATCGAATCGGTCATCGAACTGCTCTAATTACTAGTTTACTGGTTTATTGGTTCAATTGGTTTGTCCGTGGTTCAATCAATAAAATTGTTTTATAATAAAATAATAAATAAAATATAAATAAACACACTAAAATATAATTATAGTTTGATATAAATTTTAAAATATCATCCAAATAAAAAGTACTACATAAACCACAATGTTATAATCTCATTCAAATACAAACTCAAAAGTCAAAGAACAAAAAAAAAAAAACAAATATATAATGCCAACATCTAAGTTTGTCAACAACCAAACATAAACTGCCATGTTTTGTAAATATGGAGCAAAACTACCAAACAACTTCCACCATTCATCTACAAGTTACAATCTCATAATCATATTATTAGTTATCAAATTAAGAAAATGAAAGCATAAAATAAGTGTATAGATACATGGCTGCAATCACACTCCTCTATTATTCATATATGTTTGTGCATGTTTTCTGACACGATTGTAAATAGATTGAGAGGCAAGCAGTGTGAAACTATTTGGGTTCTAAAATGGTATTATATCTCCAGTAAATAAATATTGATGCTGAATTATGTTAAAACTCAGTTCAACTTTTACTTTAGTCCTTAGCTCCTTATTCCTTATCCTTTGATTAGAGTTATAGTTTTAGGAGTAATCAAGGAATATTTAAATTGATATCATATATACTTGGTTCATGATCAACATTTGAATTGTAGAACTAATTCAATTTATATGACTACGAATAAGAATGGCATGGGACTTGTCAATCTGTGTCAGAGTAGACACTAATCCAATAACAATTGTATGTAACAATATAATCCAATAACAATATTATAGACTTACAGCAATCCGCAGCAACCCATTAATCTCAACATAGATAATTAGACTCCAATACACAATAAAAAAAATTAACAACAGCAAGGTTGGAATCAAGAATATCAAAATTAAATCATAGATTAACTACCAAACTAAAACCATAATTACAGTGACACAATAAAAAAATTAACAGCAGCAAAGTTGGAATCAAGAATATTAGAATCAAATCATAGATTAACTGATTAACTAACAAGCTAAAACCACAATTATAGTTACAAAAATAAAAATTCCTTCGAGAGAAGGGCTGCGATGGAACAGAGCTGACTCCGCTAAAGGTCTGGAGCGCGGTGGAACAGAGCTGGCGTGATGGGACAGTGGCTGCATAATAGAGGCACGAGGCGCGGCAGGACAGTGGCTTCGAAGTTCAATCGGTGGCGAAGATGACGGTAGTGGGGAAGGCTGCTTTCAGAAGTTGCGACGGCAGCGGTAACAGGACGGTGACTGGACGGAAGTGAGGGAGGAGCTTGAGATGAGAAGAAAGCAGAGTGAGTGAGTAAGTGAGTGAGGTCGTGAGGGTGCTGCAATTTGATTAGAGTTTCTTTGAAGTGCAAAACTGCGCCGTATAGAGAAATTCTTAAAAACCGACCAGGTCTCAGTTCGGTTCGACCGACCAATTTTCAGTTGATTCGACGATTCAACAGCAGTTTTTAAATCTAGTGATTATAGTTTCTAACCGAACTGCAAATCTTATCGGTTCACGGTTTGACCGAATAGTTCAAACCAATTTTCAAAACCTTGTTTTCTCAGTGACTCTGCTTCTTAAGAGCCCAATATAGTTTCAGTTTATCTTCATCTTTTTTTACCCTTTTTGGATCTATGTACACCAAAAAAAAACACAAAAAGCACTCTTGTTTGAAAGTTGTGGAGTTGAGGGCGGCGGACCCACAAAGAAAATCTTTAATGGAGTTTCCAATTGCCAAGGTGGGATTCTTATCATCATTGTCGCAAAAAGCACAAGAAATCCATAAAACACAACATAGGGGCATGTTTTCAGGTTGAGTAGCTTTTTACTTTTTTCACTTAATTTGTGCTTAACCAAAAGGGATTATCGAAATGTAGAATGAATATGCTTCCAAAGAGCCCATTGGGAAATGTAATCAAAGGAATGTAATATCAGTGCCTGAGATTAACCAAAAACAAATCAGCTGGCTTCTACAATGATGGTCCAAATGTTAGAATCTGCCACTTCAATAAAAAAACCTGAAACTTGCATTTACAATGCAAACAATACAGCATAAGACATATCCCTGAAATTGAAAAATCGCTATTGTTTACATGCATAAACAATACATCACAAGACACTAGTCTAAAGTCTAAACTTTTCTTTCTTCCTGATCATGAACTAAAAATAAAATGGGTAGAGACACCTTTCCATCAGGACAGGATCATTTGAGTAGAGAACGTAACAAGAGGGCTAGACAACAAGAAATAACTGTCCTACTTATTATGTGTAGCCTCAAGAAACAGTGCTTCAGTGGGTGGCTTGACTTGGAATATGATCCAAACCACCACCACGACTTAATGAAAAGATGGCTATTGCTGCCACCTATGGACGATTAGGCATGCCGCGTCCCCTTCCTCTTCCAGCATAGCCATAACCATAACCCCTTCCATAATAACCACCGCCTCGAGAGCGTCCACCGCGGCCAGGACCACGGCCTCCCCAGCCACCACGGTGCCTTGAAAAATCACCAAAAGTCTGCAATACAAAGGTAGTATAAAAATTGAACATTGTCCATGAAAATGAGGTCAAACCAAAATATATATTACCTCAGTATCGATCTTGATTTGTTCAGAATATCTAACCCTTCCATTTTGCGAGTCATGATCAAGGGCGTTACATGAAAGCTTGTCGAAGAAATCATCCTTGTTATAAACAGGCTGTGGAAACAATGAAAAAACAGTTATAGGATAACAAATTACATTCTCAACATAATTGACAGCATTCAGTTACACAGTGGTAAGAAAATTTACCTTAACGTCCATTTTTGATGAATCACCATTGTCTTCATCTTGACTATCATCTTCATCACTGGCGTCCTCGCCATCTCTATCTTTCGAATGGGACTTATTGCTTTTACCTAGATGACCCCATACTTCATCCTTTTTGAACTTCTCATTCATTGCCATGAAATCAAAGTCTTCAGTGAATTTTGCAACTGGACGTGAACCCTGTAAAGCATTAACCCAAGTTTACAATACCTAAAATGGGTGTTAAAATCTTCGAAGTTATCTATGTAAAAGCATCAATTTAGTGAGAGGGCAACAACAGGCATAGTTAGTCATCTCATCCAAATTGCTCAACATCCAATCGAATAAAAAAAAATTTCCGACACCACGACAAGTGAAAAGTGTGTAAATTCTAAAGTTAAAAACATAACTACCATATTGCCCCAAAACACTCCTGAAATTAACTTGAAAATTCAAAAATCTGATAACAAGTCAGGTTTTGCATGATGCAATAAAAAGAAAGTGTTGAGTAGAGCATTACCCCTGTCTCCCTTCCTCTTCCACCTCCACTTCCACGTCCCCTGTATCCATATCCATGTTGAGTATGCATAGGAGCTCCCCCAGGCTTAAGAAAGCATGAACAAATATGTCAAGAGCATTTTCCCAGATAAAAAACAAAATGATAATATGCTCAACTATTTTGGTTGCCGCTATTACTGAAACTAAAAACAGAAACCCAATAAAATCTGTGATATCATTTAAGTAATTAACGAGAGAGAAAGAGAAAAGTACCCTGTGATTAGGTCGTGACATTACTGGCAGTGGCAGTATTGGTGGCTGAGTTTCAGCAGAAACTGGCACAGATGTCTCTGGAGGTAATGTTGATGACACGGGAACCACCTCAACATCCTTATGAGGAGTTTGAGAAGGCTGAGATGAAGATACTACAGTTGGTCCAGACTGCAACAGTTGACCTGGTGTTACCAGAGGTGGGGCTGGTGCTTCCATATGGATAGAATTTGATGATCCAACAAGGGCAGGAGTTAGTGGGGATGCATTTTGATATAGCATGCTTGGACCTGAAATTGCATTAGATCTGTTGACTGGTGGTACTACAGCACCTATATCGGGAGCACCATTAGTAAAAGGAGTCAATGATGGTAGGTTAGTGGTGACTGGGACTGCTGGAAGCGAAACAGCAGCAATATTGTTTGGAACTGATACTGTCAAAGCTTCAGGTGCAAGAGTAGCAGAAGGAGCTGGTAGCAAAGTTGATGGCATATTAGATGGAAGTATAGAAGTGGCAGTTACACTAGCAGAAGTAGCATTCAATGGGGGCAAAGTTGATGGGAGATTAGATGGAGATATAGAAGTGGCTGTTACACTGGCAGAACTCGTACCCAATGGGAGCAAAGCTGATGGGAGTTCTGGCAAATTTGAAGGTGCACCTGGCAAAGAAGGACTATAATTGGGAAACTGCATTGGCTGTTGCATAGATGAAGGCATCGATAACCCAGGTGGTGGTCGAAGCAAAGATTGCTGTTGTAACTGAGGTAGCCCATTTGGAGCACCATAATATCCCTGCCAATACATTGGTGGCATAGCAAGCCCACCACCATTTGAATTTGGGGCATTTGGAGAAGCTCCCCATGATCCTATGTTCCCTCCAGGTTGATATAAAGGTAAGGTTCCTTGATAATTTGATCCATGGAGTCCTAGCTGTGTGTTTTGAGAACTAAAATCTGTCAAAGATCCAGTTACAGGAGGTAAATTTGTAGATGTGGTGGTGACTGGGCGAGGATACTGAGACTGCAAGGCAATTTCACATGTTAGTATGTGATTTTAGTTCAACGCATTTTGTATTCAAAAAGCTGCTCATCAACCTGAATAATAGCTGGATCAGCATTTATTGGTGGTGTAGGCTGGACAGGTGGAGAAGATTTAACTTGCAAATCCTGCAAAAAGAATTAACAGATGTTTCAACCAATCTGGTTCATATAAATTATTCAATGTCCTCATGCAATAACATATAGCAGGTGTTGTGTAATAACAACATCAGAATATCCGATAAAATGGCATAAGAAAATCTGAATAAGCTTCTTCCCTAGTTCACTTCAATGTAAGGATACATGATTTGCTGGCAAATACCAGAAATAAACCTCTACAAGTCATCCCATTATTCCAATTACCCATTATTGGGGATGAAGATAAATGCCACAATATTTGCATCAATTACCCATTATTCCAATTATCAAGTCGTCCCAGAGAAAAAAAAAATATCACATAATCACATGCAGTTATTTCCAAAGCAAATTAACACAACAGGCAACACTTCATTAGCTATTCAATAAGGTGCTCGAATTTGATCTATATATGATACCTTGATGTCAGTCCCACGGAATAATATATACTCGTACACCTTGTCACTTGGAGGGATCTGTGGACCATCTTTCTTTCTTCCTTCAGTTCCAAAAGATCGCACTGCACCACAGACAAGCCCGAAGACAAAGTATCAGTTCACCAAAGCTGCTTTTGACAGTGAATAACATATGAAGAAACGTTTGCCATTGAGTAATTAAGTAAACACCAAAGACCTAACAGTAATAATAGAATTCAATGTTGAAACATGACTTGAAAAGGAAATTCAATTTCATGCATTCAAATTCATGACATCAACTACCATGGCCTTCATGTTCTTCATAACCCGTATAACACATTCTAATCAGAAAAACGAACTACTCTCTACTGTTGCCTTTACAATATGATGGGACTTTTCTTACTGACACATAACTATAGACTCACAAGTCACAAGTCACAATCATAATATTAAGTGGGGCGCCAAAGGGAAACCCAAACCAAATGTCCATAAGCCAATTCGTCCTCCACTGAGAACGAGAATCACAGGTAATAAAGAAAGCAACGCAACTTAGAAAATCTAAAGCCCGGACGGATTATCACAAAGCATTCAAATCACTGAAAAAACACTACAATACATTACAGAAAACACAACTTTCAATTTTAAAGAAGCGAAGCCCAAACAAAACAGCAATTTGGAGCAATTGCCTACCTCCAGAACAAATAATCATTGTACCCAGAAGCTTCACTAACCCTGTTCCCATTAATAGTCAGATAAGAAAAACTGTACAATCACACAATAAACAAATAAAAATTCCACGCAACAGCAAGAGAAGCATAACAATTCATAAACCTAAAACCTAGAAAAGCCACCACAAAGCTTCCAAACCAACTAAAAGCAGAATGACAAGAAGCATATACCAAACGAAGCTTTCAGATTCAAACTCATGCTCAATCCACACAAGAAAACGACACCCCTACTTCCAAAACCAATAAAATAAATAAATAAAAATCCAACTCTTCATTGGAACACCCCAAAACAACATAAAACTCATGAATTTCAAAATTATATTCTTTTACCATCATTATCAAGGATCTGAGACACAGAAAACCAAATTCAGCAGAAAATTGAAAGGGTTTTGAGAAGAAGTACCGTTTCTGAGGCCAATACTGGACTCATCGGTGTTGATGTTGTAGAGAACACCTTCGTATCTGATCTCGCTCTTGGAGGTCAAGCTGATCAAGCAGCCAATGTAGGAATCTGCGGCAGAACTCGAGCGAGAAGAGGTAGTGTCGGAAGCCATAGCCTTGGCCTGCGAGGGAGAACAAAAACCATAAACTGAGGTGTGCTGGGTCTGTGACCGAAGAATGAATTAGGGTTCAATCGGTTTTCGCTGGGTTAGTGGAAAATAGTATATTTGGGGGAATAGGAAGAGAAAGCATTACAAAAGAAATTAAATTAAATTAAAGGGTGATTAAGGATGGAAATAGGTTGTCCAAAATCCAAACCCTTAAACAGAGCGTGATTTCGCTCCAGATTAGTCTTTAATTTTTGAGATTAAAAAATTTTATAAAAAAAAAAATTAAATTTATTTGTAAATTACTATATATATATATATATATATATATATGGACACGGGATACTATACGGGACACGTTGACACGCATATATATAAAATATAAAATATTTTTTAGATAAATTATAATGATAATTTGATATTTTATTGATATTAAAATATAAATTAATTTTTTTAATTATTTTTAATGTCTTATTCTAATTATATCAAGTATTTAAAATATTTTTTGTTTTAATAAATAATAATATATACCATATCTAAATTTATTTTAAGAATATATGTTAAGAATAAGACTAGACATGCTGATACGTGATGGTATTTAGGTGTGTCCAAGTGTGTCTGGAGAAGAATTTTTTACTTTTTATTAAGATGCGCGGGAGTGGCGTAAGAATGATGCCTCTAGCACAAACAAGCCCACGCGGACGCATTGCTCACGCGACCGCGTCATTCATGATTTTTGCCACTTCACGCGACCACATCACCCACGCGATCGCGTGACCTGCAAATTCGGCGTAACAGAGCGTTTTGGGCAGAGAGTTGTGCCAGCTTGGGGCAAGAAGTGTGCTAAACGCACAAATTTGGTCACGCGGACGCGTGATTAACGCGTTCGCGTCAGTTACACATATGGCCATCCACGCGGACGCATGCCTGACGCTAACGCGTCATTATGAAGAATGCGCGACGCACGCGATCGCGTCATTGACGCGAACGCGTCGCTTGCGCCGCCCAGTTTTCTTTCTCTCTCTCCCCCAATCCTAATTCTCTCTTATTCTCTTATCCTTTTATTTTTTTCTTTCATTTTAAGATTTGTCTCTTCTATTTTCAGTTCTTCTTTACTTGAGGACAAGCAAACTTTTAAGTTTGGTGTTGACACTTCGCTTATAGGTTTTCTATCTATTCTTATGGCACCAAAGGGAAGCAAATCATCTTCACGGAGGAACACAACCTGAAGAATAAAACGACCACTAGGATAATTAAGGTGGTTGACTTCCTTTCATTTTTATTCCTTCCCTCTTTTCTATATTATGTTCCAGTTTCCTGTTATTTTTCTTTGTTTGTTGCATGATCCTTTATTAGTTAGAATCCTAGGACTAGTTTAGTTTTCATTTAATTGCTTTAATGCTGAAAAAAGATGTTTCATGTACCACTCACTGAATTTGAATCTAAAAATAAAAGAAAAAGAAGTGATGTATTGCATGAGAAATTGAGTTAATTTTAAAAATAGTCGGATTTACTTAAATGTGGTGGTATTTTCTGTGATTCTGAAAGCATGACATGAACAGTGCATAATTTTTGATAGTAAAGTTTATGAATGTTAAAATTGTTGGCTCTTGAAAGAATGATGACAACGAGAAATGTTATTGATAATCTGAAAAATCATAAAATTTATTCTTGAAGCAAGAAAAAGCAGTGAAAAACACAAAGCTTGCGAAAAAATAATAAGAAAAAAATAAAATAAAAAAAAAGCAAGCAGAAAAAGCCAATAACCCTTTAAACTAAAAGGCAAAGGATAAAAAGGATCCAAGGCTTTGAGCATTAATGGATAGGAGGGTCCAAAGAAATAAAATCCTGGCCTAAGCGGCTAAATCAAGCTGTCCCTAACCATGTGCTTGTGGCGTGAAGGTGTCAAGTGAAAAACTTGAGACTGAGCGGTTAAAGTCGTGATCCAAAGCAAAAAGAGTGTGCTTAAGAACTCTGGGCACCTCTAACTGGGGACTCTAGCAAAGCTGAGTCACAATCTGAAAAGGTTCACCCAGTTATGTGTCTGTGGCATTTATGTATCCGGTGGTAATACTAGAAAACAAAATGCTTAGGGTCACGGCCAAGACTCATAAAGTAGCTGTGTTCAAGAATCAACATACTGAACTAGGAGAATCAATAACACTATCTGAATTCTGAGTTCCTATGGATGCCAATCATTTTGAACTTCAAAGGATAAAGTGAGATGCCAAAACTATTCAGGATTGCAGTTGTAAACCCCACTATAAGAAGAGACATGAGCTTAATCGAACTCTCATTCTCATACAAATTCACATCCTAAGCTTATATTAGTTTTTGGTTGCTTGAGGACAAGCAACAGTTTAAGTTTGGTGTTGTGATGCGTGAGCATCTTCGTATCTTTTCCTAGTGAATTTGCATCTAATTTATTGAGTTTTATTAAGAATTAATTATATTTTAACCACTATAGATGCTATTTTGAGTTTTGTGCAATTTTATTTAATTTAGGTAGCATTCGGATGGATTTGATGAAGTTTCTGCAGAGAAAGAGAAGAAGCCAAGGAGATGACCAGCGAATGCCGACGCAGACGCATGGCTCACGCGACCGCGCGGAATGGAGGAAATCGCAATGACGCGATCGCGTGCCTGACGCGAACGCGTGGACTGGAATTTGCACAAATGATGCGAACGCGTGGACGACGCGGACGCGTCACATGCGCCACATGCAGAAAACGCAGAAAAACGCTGGGGGCGATTTATGGGCTGTTTTAACTCAATTTTCAACCCAGAAAACACATATTAGAAGCTGCAGAATGGACAGAACAAGTGGTCCCCACCCATCAACTGAAGATCTGTTAATTAATTCAAATTTAAATTCAAATCTTAAATTAGGAAAAGATATCATTTTAATTTTTAGTTTTAGATATTAGATTTTAAATTTATTAGGATTAGTTATAAAAGGAGGAAGCTTTCCTTCCTTTGTAGAGGCCCTCGGGGAGATTCCACCTCATCCCATCAGGGGAACATAACTGACAATCCTAATTTTCTCTCTTTTCTATGAGCAACTAAACCTCCACTGTTAAGGTTAGGAGCTCTGTCTATTTCTATGGATTAATTTTATTGCTTTTTCTATTTTAATTTATGTATGGATTTATATTTAAGAATTGTTTTCGCTCTTTTTGGGTGGAACGGAAGTATGACCCTCTTTCTATTTGAGTTCTTGTAAAACTTGGAAAAGCTCTTTACTTGAACAACAGCTTGAAAACAATTTCTCCTAAATTTTAATTATTTGGATTTAACGGGATACGTGACATATAATCCTTTTATTTTTGGGTAATTAGAGTTTTTGTGACATATAAACTAGAAATTGATTATCACCCTCTAATTGGAATTAATTGATCAAGAAATTGGCTGTTGATGAATTTCTCCTAAACTAGATATGCGTGTCAGACGAGTGTCGGTGAATATCATGTCCGAAATGTGTCAGGCACGCAAATATAGCAACTTAGCGAAGTGTCCATGCTTCATAGGTAAATTAAAAATTTGTTTATAAATTAATTTAATTAGCCTGTTTAATCCCACTAAAATATACATGAATATATAAATAATTTTTTAATAATTAAAAGTTATTAAATTTTATAAATTCGTTGTATTTTATGATAAAATTTTTTTGTATATTTTAAATATTTTAAAAATTGAAATATTATTATAAATATTAAATTTTGGTATACTATATATGTAATTTCTTTTAGAAAAAAGTTTTTTTAGAAAAGAATTACTTTAAAAAATATTTTTTATAAAAAAGAATATTAGATCTTTTAATAAATTTTAATTCAAGTTAGATTAAATAGGTTTAATAATTGAAAATGACTTATAACCTATTAAGGACATAGCATGGCCTAATTTTATAATTTTATTTTTATTTTATTTAAATATTAATTTATATTGTTCGGGTGTTTAAAATTGGACTCATTTCACCTAAGCTACAAATCTAATATGATATCCATAATAATTTCTCATTTCTGATTGATAAGTATATCGAATCTTATCCGATCATATTTGCAATTAAACAGAATTGGATATAAATATATATATATACTGAAGGGTAATAAAAAGTATTTAAAAAAACTGTTTTGTAAAGAGTTCTATTATCCATTTTAAACCACTCTTTTTCTAAGGTCATTATTTTTATGGGTACAAATTTTGCATGATAAGAATGTTTTTCAGATAATAGTTTAGTTTTGAATAGATCAAATGGTTGTAATAATGTATAGCTGTTAATCATAAAAGCTTCATGTAAACTCTTACTTGATGCAGATGATTTTTCGCTCTTAACAACCTGTGACATTGTCAGAGGTTTAATAGTTAATTGTTTAGCTTGTATTGAAGTTGCTGGTTGGTCAACCAAAATCTTTACTACTTACATGTTTTTTGCTCATTTCTACCTTGTAAAAATTCTCTTATTAGAAAATGAGGCAATACATTTGATTCACCTTTAATATGTTTAATAATAAAATCAAAGCATGATAATATAGCTTATCATCTAGCAAATATTTGTTTAGAAACTAAATTTTTAACACTATTTTTTAATACGCTAGGAGCAGTTTTACAATCAGTTCAGATTAAGAAGGTATTATTGAACATGTCTTCTTGAAAGCGTGAAACACATAAGACAATGGCTAATATTTCTTTTTTAATAGTGGCATAATTTTTTTGGGTTGAATTCCATATACCAGAATGATATTTAACTATTTGCTCTTTTGATGAGTTTGGAAGAACTTGTTTAAGTAATCCTCTGTACCCTAGTTCTGAGGCGTCCATCTCGACAATTAGACTTGCCTTAAGGTCTGGTATACTCAAACAAGGGATTTCTTTAACTAGAGTTTTAATCTTTTGAACTATTTTAGACATGTCTGCTGTCTAAGGAGGAGGCTGCATTGTTTTCTTAATCTTTTATATAAAAGTTCACATAAAGTTCTTATTCCTAATAAAAATTTGGCTACGTAATTAAGACATCCTAAAATTTTTGTAGTTATTTTTTGTCAATAATTTCATCCGAAAATTTTCCTACAAATTCAATAGATCTTTTAATTAGAGTAATCGTTTCTTGGAAAATTTCAAACCCTAAAAACCTTACTCTTGTTATAAATATTTTCATTTTCCTTTCAGACAAGATAAGACCATTTTCTTTTATAATATTAATGAATTTTTCTAGGTGGTGAATATTTTGCTTTATTCCTTTAGAGTATACAAGTACATCGTCTAAATAAACTATGGTAAAATCTACATATGAATAAAAAATAGTATTCATAATTTCTTGAAATTCACTTGGTGCATTTTTTAATCATTGGGGCATTATATTCCATTCATAATGTCCAAAGTATAACAGCCTAATATTTAAATCCTTATACTCGAGTCATAAGTCAATGATAATAAGGTGGTACGACCCTTAAAATGGATTATAATACATACATATATATAATTGAAGGAAGTTATTAAACGAGAAGTCTGAAAAGGAGTATAATAAAATCACGAACCGAAAACGCTCACGTGTCGATAAAAACGAAAAGTAAAGTGCGTTCGGAAAGCAATAAGCAATAAAACAGAGTCTAATGATCTTGGCCATTTCTCAGATGAACCACAACTCACTGCTAAGCACCTGTGCCTATAGCTGAAAAACAAAGAATATATATGGAATGAGAATCCCCAACCTATGGGCTCCCAATACGGTAAAAGTGCCAAATAAATACAATGCACTATAATAATAACTCACTAAGCATCTTAATCTTCCTTTAATCAATTATTCACCTTAGGTTTTCACTAATCCATGAATTAAGCAACTGTCATACGGATACTAAATCTAATTATATTTCTCATCTTTCCAACTTTTCAAACTTTCCATCTTCCAATTTAGAATAGATCCATAACCAGAACCAGCACCAGTACCAGCACCAACTAATTCGACTTAGTGATTCTATATCAATACCTCATATCTTCACATGGAGTAAGTGAAATCACTTCATTGCGCCTACCCAAGGAATTCAATTTATCTCATTCAATATTCGTCATTGTTAATTAATCATTCCATCATTTCATTTCCAACAAGGAAAGCCCCAACGTCAACCGACACCAGCATGACGGATCTCTCAGTTGTACAAATACAAGCAATGTAAAGAAGTAATACACAAGGCAAGTAATACAAGTAGTATTTAGTCGTATAACATAGTCCATTAGGCAAACTGATACAATTAGGCACACCCAAATAAATCAAACATATACAAAGGATATATGCCTGTCCTATGACCAATGATATCATCTGTCCGTTATATAGCCAAACTCGACACAACTGGTAGCTAACCCGGATATCGTGTCTCAACACGAAGGGAATCCTCAACATTCCAGGAGAAAATCCTCAACCTCCCACTCAGAGCGAGACTGTGATGTGACAATAGAGAATCCTCACCTAACTCAATCATACCACAACCAGGAATCAAATTGAAGGGAATCCGTAACCTTCTCCATTTAATCTTCGGATGTAGCAAGAGAGGAATTCTTAAATCCCGCTTGCCCACCGTAACAAGAGAGGGAATCCTCAATCTCATATTGTCTATTACAGCAAGAGAGTGAATCCTCTATCTCACCTTGCCTATCAATGAGTGGGGATCCAATCACTGTCCTCACCATTTAAAACTCATTTCAATTCAATACAAGCAAACATACCCAGAATCCGAATTAATCATTACAGAATTAAATCGAAGGAAATCCTCGACCTTTTATTTCACATAAAGTTCTTATTCCTGATAAAAATTTGGCTACGTAATTAAGACATCCTAAAAAGTTTTGTAGTTATTTTTTGTCAATAATTTCATCCGAAAATTTTTCTACAAATTCATAGATCTTTTAATTAGAGTAATCGTTTCTTGGAAAATTTCATACCCTAAAAACCTTACTCTTGTTATAAATATTTTCATTTTCCTTTCAGACAAGACAAGACCATTTTCTTTTATAATATTCATGAATTTTTCTAGGTGGTGAATATGTTGGTTTATTCCCTTAGAGTATACAAGTACATCGTCTAAATAAACTATGGTAAAATCTACATATGAATAAAAAATAGTATTCATAATTTCTTGAGATTCACTTGGTGCATTTTTTTAATTATTGGGGCACTACATTCCATTCATAATGCCCAAAGTATAACACCCTAATATTTAAATCCTTATACTCGAGTCATAAGTCAATGATAATAAGGTGGTACGACCCTTAAGGTGGATTATAATACATTCATATATATATATAATTGAAGGGAGTTATTAAACGAGAAGTCTGAAAAGGAGTATAATAAAATCACGAACCGAAAACGCTCACGTGTCGATAAAAACGAAAAGTAAAGTGCATTCGGAAATCAATAAGCAATAAAACATTAAGGTAGAATAAGATAAAGATAGGATATATATATATATATATATATATAAACAGAGTCTAATGATCTTGGCCATCTCTCAGATGAACCACAACTCACTGCTGAGCACCTGGGCCTATATCTGAAAAACAGAAAATATATACGGAATGAGAATTCCCAACCCATGAGCTCCCAGTACGGTAAAAGTGCCAAATAAATACAATACACTATAATAAGAACTCACTGAGCATCTTAATCTTCCTTTCATCAATTATTCACCCTAGGTTTTCACTAATCCAAGAATTAGGCAACTGTCTTAGGGATACTAAGTCTAATTATATTTCTCATCTTTCCAACTTTTCAAACTTTTCATCTTCCAATTTAGAACAGATCCATAACCAGAACCAGCACCAGCACCAGCACCAACTAATTCGACTTAGTGATTCTATATAAATACCTCATATCTTCACTTGGAGCAAGTGAAATCACTTCATTGTGCCTACCCAAGGAATTCAATTTATCTGATTCAATATTCATCATTGTTAATTAATCATTCCATCATTTCATTTCCAACAAGGAAAGCCCCAACATCAACCGACACCAGCATGACGGATCTCTCAGTTGTACAAATACAAGCAATGCAAAGAAGTAATACACAAGTAAGGCAAGCAATACCTGTAGTATTTAGTCATAGAACATAGTCCATTAGGCAAATTGATACAATTAGGCACACCCAAATAAATCAAACATATACAAATGATATATGCCTGTCCTATGGCCAATGATATCATCTGTCCGTTATATAGCCAAACTCGACACATCTGGTAGCTAACCCGGATATCGTGTCTCAACACGAAGGGAATCCTCAACCTTCCAGGAGAAAATCCTCAACCTCCCACTCAGAGCGAGACTGTGATGTGACAATAGAGAATCCTCACCTAACTCAATCATACCATAGCCAGGAATCAAATTGAAGGGAATCTGTAACCTTCTCCATTCAATCTTCGGATGTAGCAAGAGAGGAAATCTTAAATCCCGCTTGCCCACCATAACAAGAGAGAGAATCCTCTATCTCACCTTGCCTATCAATGAGCGGGGATCCAATCACTGTCCTCACCATTTAAAACTCATTTCAATTCAATACAAGCAAACATACCCAGAATCCAAATTAATCATTACAGAATTAAATCGAAGGGAATCCTCGACCTTTTATTTCACATAAAGTTCTTATTCCTGATAAAAATTTGGCTACGTAATTAAGACATCCTAAAAAGTTTTGTAGTTATTTTTTGTCAATAATTTCATCCGAAAATTTTTCTACAAATTCAATAGATCTTTTAATTAGAGTAATCGTTTCTTGAAAAATTTCATACCCTAAAAACCTTACTCTTGTTATAAATATTTTCATTTTCTTTTCAGACAAGACAAGACCATTTTCTTTTATAATATTAATGAATTTTTCTAGGTGGTGAATATGTTGGTTTATTCCCTTAGAGTATACAAGTACATCGTCTAAATAAACTATGGTAAAATCTACATATGAATAAAAAATAGTATTCATAATTTCTTGAGATTCACTTGGTGCATTTTTTAATTATTGGGGCATTACATTCCATTCATAATGTCCAAAGTATAACACCCTAATATTTAAATCCTTATACTCGAGTCATAAGTCAATGATAATAAGGTGGTACGACCCTCAAGGTGGATTATAATACATTCATATATATATAATTGAAGGGAGTTATTAAACGAGAAGTCTGAAAAGGAGTATAATAAAATCACGAACCGAAAACGCTCACGTGTCGATAAAAACAAAAAGTAAAGTGCATTCGGAAAGCAATAAGCAATAAAACATTAAGGTAGAATAAGATAAAGATAGGATATATATATATATAAACAGAGTCTAATGATCTTGGCCATCTCTCAGATGAACCACAACTCACTGCTGAGCACCTGGGCCTATATCTGAAAAACAGAAAATATATACGGAATGAGAATCCCCAACCCATGGGCTCCCAGTACGGTAAAAGTGCCAAATAAATACAATGCACTATAATAAGAACTCACTGAGCATCTTAATCTTCCTTTCATCAATTATTCACCCTAAGTTTTCACTAATCCAGGAATTAGGCAACTGTCTTAGGGATACTAAGTCTAATTATATTTCTCATCTTTCCAACTTTTCAAACTTTTCATCTTCCAATTAAGAACAGATCCATAACCAGAACCAGCACCAACACTAGCACCAACTAATTCGACTTAGTGATTCTATATAAATACCTCATATCTTCACTTGGAGCAAGTGAAATCACTTCATTGCGCCTTCCCAAGGAATTCAATTTATCTCATTCAATATTCATCATTGTTAATTAATCATTCCATCATTTCATTTCCAACAAGGAAAGCCCCAACGTCAACCGACACCAGCATGACGGATCTCTCAGTTGTACAAATACAAGCAATGCAAAGAAGTAATACACAAGTAAGGCAAGCAATACCAGTAGTATTTAGTCATATAACATAGTCCATTAGGCAAATTGATACAATTAGGCACACCCAAATAAATCAAACATATACAAATGATATATGCCTGTCCTATGGCCAATGATATCATCTGCCCATTATATAGCCAAACCCGACACATCTGGTAGCTAACCCGGATATCGTGT
The DNA here is from genome assembly GCF_003086295.3 of Arachis hypogaea. Classification (NCBI taxonomy): domain Eukaryota; kingdom Viridiplantae; phylum Streptophyta; class Magnoliopsida; order Fabales; family Fabaceae; genus Arachis; species Arachis hypogaea. Next base: position 68,134,353 of record NC_092049.1, on the reverse strand, counting down.
CTCAACACGAAGGGAATCCTCAACCTTTTAGGAGAAAATTCTCAACCTCCCACTCAGAGATAGACTGTGATGTGACATTAGAGATTCCTCACCTAACTCAATCATACCACAGCTAGGAATCAAATTGAAGGGAATCCGTAACCTTCTCCATTCAATCTTCGGATGTAGCAAGAGAGGAAATCTTAAATCCCACTTGCCCACCGTAACAAGAGAGGGAATCCTCAATCTCATCTTGTCCATTACAGAAAGAGAGAGAATCCTTTATCTCAGCTTGCCTATCAATGAGCGGGGATCTAACCACTGTCCTCACCATTTAAAACACATTTCAATTCAACACAAGCAAACATACCCACAATCCGAATTAATCATTACAAAATTAAATCAAAGGGAATCCTCGACCTTTTATTTCACATAAAGTTCTTATTCCTGATAAAAAATTGGCTACATAATTAAGACATCCTAAAAATTTTTGTAGTTATTTTTTGTCAATAATTTCATCCGAAAATTTTCCTACAAATTCAATAGATCTTTTAATTAGAGTAATCGTTTCTTGGAAAATTTCATACCCTAAAAACCTTACTCTTGTTATAAATATTTTCATTTTCCTTTCAGACAAGACAAGACCATTTTCTTTTATAATATTAATGAATTTTTCTAGGTGGTGAATATGTTGGTTTATTCCCTTAGAGTATACAAGTACATCGTCTAAATAAACTATGGTAAAATCTACATATGAATAAAAAATAGTATTCATAATTTCTTGAAATTCACTTGGTGCATTTTTTAATCATTGGGGCATTACATTCCATTCATAATGCCCAAAGTGTAACACCCTAATATTTAAATCCTTATGCTCGAGTCATAAGTCAATGATAATAAGGTGGTACGACCCTCAAGGTGGATTATAATACATACATATATATAATTGGAGGGAGTTATTAAACGAGAAGTCTGAATAGGAGAATAATAAAATCACGAACCGAAATGCTCACGTGTCGATAAAAACGAAAAGTAAAGTGCGTTCGGAAAGCAATAAGCAATAAAACATTAATATATATATATATATATATATATATATATATATATATATATATATATATATATATAAACAGAGTCTAATGATCTTGACCATGTCTCAGATGAACCACAACTCACTGCTGAGCACTTGGTCCTATATCTGAAAAACAGAGAATATATACAGAATGAGAATTCCAACCCATGGGCTCCCAGTACGGTAAAAGTGCCAAATAAATACAATGCACTATAATAAGAACTCACTAAGCATCTTAATCTTCCTTTCATCAATTATTCTCCCTAGGTTTTCACTAATCCATGAATTAGGCAACTGTCCTAGGGATACTAAGTCTAATTATATTTCTCATCTTTCCAACTTTTCAAACTTTCCATCTTCCAATTTAGAACATATCCATAACTAGAACCAGCACCAGCACCAGCACCAACTAATTCGACTTAGTGATTCTATATCAATACCTCATATCTTCACCTGGAGCAAGTGAAATCACTTTATTGCGCCTACCCAAGGAATTCAATTTATCTCATTCAATATTCATCATTGTTAATTAATCATTCCATCATTTCATTTCCAACAAGGAAAGACCCCAACGTCAACCGACACCAGCATGACGGATCTCTCAGTTGTACAAATACAAGCAATGCAAAGAAGTAATACACAAGTAAGGCAAGTAATACAAGTAGTATTTAGTCATATAACATAGTCCATTAGGCAAAATGATACAATTAGGCACACCCAAATAAATCAAACATATACAAATGATATATGCATGTCCTATGGCCAATGATATCATCTATCCGTTATATAGCCAAACCCGACACATTTGGTAGCTAACCCAGATATCGTATCTCAACACGAAGGGAATCCTCAAGAATCTGCAATTGAGTTGATAGTTCTCTCTCCCATATCGTGCAAACGAGCTAACTCTGTTTCCGATACCAAGTCTATTCAAGTTCACTCTTAGATTTCTCTAGGTCTTTCTCAAGAGCAATTCCAATATCAAGTTCACTGATAAACCACTATTTTATAGTTTATAATGTGCTTAATTGTGTGGTTTTTTCATGCTCTTCACCCACTTATTCATATGATTAGCATGCATTTATATTTCCTTCCTAAAATTATTACATGATTGAAAACTTGCTTCCTAGAGACTTTTAATTACGTATTTTAATTCTCCTTTATTCCATTCGATGCCGTGATCTGTGTGTCAAGTGTTTCAGGCTTTATAGGGCATGAATGAGTTGGAGATTAGAAAGGAAGCTTGCAAAAATGGAAGTAACACAAGAAATTAAGGAGATGACCAGCGAGAAGTGACGCGGCCGCATGGCTCGCGCGACTGCGCGAAAGAGAGGAAATCGCAGTGACGCGGACGCATGGCTCACGCGACCGCACAGATTGGAATAACACAAGTGACGCGGAGGCATGGACGATGCGCTCGCGTGGCAAAGCAAAACGGCGAATGACGCGTCCGCATGAATGACGCGATCGCGTGATGTGTGTGATCTGCATAATCTGCAGAATTCGCTGGGGGCGATTTTGGGCTCTGTTTTGACCCCGTTTTTGGCCCAGAAAAGCATACTAGAGCCAGAGAACATGCAGAAACCAAAGACAACATTCATTCTACACAATTTTAGTTTTTAGATCTAGTTTTACTCCTCCTCTAGGTTTTCTCTCTACACATTCATAGTTCCTAGGATTTTTATTTCTATTGCTTTTTACATTGGGATATTGAGAAGAGTTATTACCTCATCAAGACTTCGTCATTCTAGTTCGTTTTCTTTACTTGGCTTTACTCTTCCATGTCCTTTAATTTACTCAATTTTACTATTGGATTATTTTAGAATTTATTAATACAAGAATTACTTTTAATTTTAATTGATTCCTTTGAGTTTTATTTATCATGTCTTTCTTTAATTCCCTTTCCTATGTTATGAGTTCTATATTCACAATGAGCGAGTAGTTCCCTAACTTGATGGGGAGTTGATTGAAAGGAACCCTTGGGTTGGAATACTCAAAAGAGAAATTGTAATTGGGTTTATTGTTGGATTGCCCTCTAGTCACTGACACTAATCCTTTTCAATTGAGCATATTGGAACTTGTGAATAGAAATAGCATTCCAACTTGTTTGACTTTCCCTTACCTAGTAAGGGATAACTAACAGAACAACCTTCAATTATCAATTAATCTTGAGAGTACTTCAACAAGAATAGGGCTTCTAACTAATCTACTCCCAGTCAAGGCTTTTATTCAAATTATTTAATTTCTCTAATTTAAATTCCTATTTATTCAACTCAAACCCTTTTTAAAAATATCTGATTAATAAACTAGCACACCTTTCTGCAACTCGTTGGGAGACGACCTGTGATTCATACTCCCAGTATTTTAATCTTAATTTTTGTGACAACCTTCTAAATTGATAAGCGGAATTCTGGATGGTTGAGAACTATACTTGCAACGCATATCTTATAACAATTCTTGACTCGCCAATTTCCGCCACGTCAATTTTTGGCGCCGTTGCCGGGGAGTTGCAATAGAGTGCTAAGTTATTGATTGGAATTTATTTATTTGCATTTTATTTTATTTTTATAATATGAGCTGCTTGTTTCTTGCATTAGATGACGCGTTCACTTCCTGATCTAAGCTTGCCAGTATTTGATCCTGAGATTGAAAGAACTATTTCATGAATAAGGCAAGCTCGGCATCGGTTAGTCCTCTGTGAGGGCGGATCTGAAACGTCACTTGAGAAAGAAACCAGCCCTCATTCTACTGATTCGGTTGATTTACGTGAAGATGACATGGCAGCACCTAGGAGAGTTACTATCCAGGAGGCTGGAGCCCCTAATTTTACAATGCAACCGTTTCAAGTGCATCACCCAGAGGTGGCTACAGACTTTAAAATAAAGACTACACTGCTCAATTTGATGCCCAAGTTTCATGGCTTACCTGCTCAAGAGCCTATCAAGCACCTGAGAGATTTCCAAGCAGCCTGTTCTACTGTCAGGCGTGATGGTGCAGATGAAACTTCAATTTTGTTGAAAGCTTTCCCGTTTTCTCTTGAGGGAAAGGTGAGATAGTGGTACTACACTCAACCCGCAGCAACTGTATCCAACTGGGATACACTTAGAAGAGAATTTTTGGAAAAATTCTTTCCAGCTAAAGTTACTGATAAACTGAGGAAAGATATTTCCATGATTGTTCAGGATGAATCCGAGACTCTCTATGAATACTGGGAGCACTTCAATAATCTTCTGGAAGCATGCCCCCACCATATGATTGACAAGATAGTGTTACTCGGTTACGTCACACAGGGCATGAGGCCCCAAGATAAGACCACATTAGAGAGTGCTAGCAATGGGTCTATGAAAAAGTACAAGACCACTGATAAGGCATGGCAATTGATCAGCGACTTAGCTGAATCTACTCGAAATCATAGGCAGAAACAAATCCGTTCAAAAGCCGTTGCAGAAGTATCCTCTAGCAGAGAGACTGCTGCTCTAACTCAGAGTATCTGTGAAATGACCAACTTGCTGAAGCAGATGCAATTGAACCAACAACAAGTTCAGCAAGCCCAACTGCCTCCACCACAGCAAAGCCAACAGTTAGTCCTCCAGAGAGTTTACGGAATCTGTACTGATTATAGCCCTTATACTGATGAATGTCCGCAGCTCCAGCAGGAAGACAACACCGTAGCAGCCACTCATAATTTCTATGACCGCCCCAATCAAGGGTACAATCAAGGTGGCAGTTACAACCACGGATGGCAGGACAATTCTAACCAAAATTGGAGGGACAACAACAACAACAGAGGAGGCAGAGACAATCAGGGAAATTAGAGGTGGCACAATAACAACAACAGGCAGCAGAACCAGAACCAGCCTTACAAAGCACCTCACCTGAGGCAATCCCAAGGACCACAGAATACCCAACAGCAGACCTCTCAATTTACTTATCCTTCTTCATCTTCTAATGACGACTTACTACAATATATTGATCAGAGGCAACAGACCATGGAAAATAACCTTTATGCTACACTAAATGGTCTGAACTCTACTTTGGAAGCTCTTGTCTCACAGATTGGATCAATGAATAACTCCAATAACCAGCCTTTGAGCTCCAGTGGAATCCCCTCTCAACCATTACCCAATCCAAAGGGTGGCCTTAATGCCATCATTCTAAGGTCCGGAACCATACTGCAGGAGAGGAATCAGGAGGAGCCAAGCCCACCAGAACACACCTCAGCTGAAGAGGTGGTGGAAATAGAAGATGTTGAAGAGGAAGAGGACATACAGGACATAGATGAAAAAGAAGAAGTTCAACCACAGGAGGAAGCACCACAGGGCACAGACACTGCAGAAGACACCACTCCCATTCCATTTCCACAACTTGCAAGGAAGCCCAGGAAGCAGCTGGAACCTGATCCCAAAATGGTAGAGATATTCAAAAAGGTTGAGGTAACTGTTTCTCTTTTTGATGTTATTCAACAGGTACCTAAATATGCAAAGTTTCTAAAAGATTTATGTATACATAAAGACAAAATTAATGAATTAGAAACTATTCCTTTAGGAAGTTCCATATCTGCTTTAATGGGAGGTTTACCTGAAAAGTGTAGTGACCCAGGTCCATGTATGGTTAATTGTACTATTGGTGGTGTAGTATTTTCTGACTGCATGTGTGATTTAGGAGCATGTGTGAGTATAATGCCTTTGTCTATATATGATATTTTGAGGCTCCCTCCCTTAAAAAGGTCGGCAGCTCGTTTTGTGTTAGCAGATAAAAGCATTATTACAGTGGCTGGAGTTGCTGAAGATGTATTAGTGGGCATTAAGGGGCTCACATTTCCCATTGATTTTTATATCCTGGGGATGCCCCAAAATGATTCAGAGAAGCTCATAATTCATAATTTTAGTTTTAGATGTAGTTTTTAGAGAGAGAGGTTCTCTCCTCTCTCTTAAAATTTAGGATTTTAGGATTCCTTTTAATTTTATTACTTCAAATACCAGGTCCAATATTTTCCTTTAATTAATGTCTCACTTCTATTTTTAATTATTCCAATTCTCTTACTTGTTAATGTTCCAATTTATCTTATGAACCTTTCCATGTTAAGATTTGAATGTTTTATTTAATATATTTTGAGGTATTTCAGTTTATGATTGTTTTATTTTATTTATGAATGCTTTTAATTTAATTTAGAATTTTCTCTTTTGGCTTTGGTTGAGTCATTGGAGACTCTTGAGTTATCAAACTCATTGTTGATTAAAAATTGAAATTCTTCAAGAATTAATTCGAGTTCCAATAACTCTACCCTTTCCCAAGGAAAGACTAGGACCTGAGGAATCAAAATTAATTCCTCCACTTAACTTACCTTCATAGTTAGAGGTTAACAAAGTGGGAGAAAAATCCAATTCTCATCACAATTGATAAGGATAACTAGGATAGGACTTCCAGTTCGTATACCTTGCCAAGAGTTTTATTATTTATTTAAATTAATTCCTTACAATTTACTCTCTTGTTATTTACTATTCTTACTTTTTATCATATACATTAAAAACTCCCAATTTACAAACTCATAACCAATAATAAGAACACCTCCCTGCAATTCCTTGAGAAGATGACCCGAGGTTTAAATACTCGATTATCAATTTTAAAGGGGTTTGTTACTTGTGACAACCAAAACGTTTGTAAGAAAGGTTGATTGCTTGGTTTAGTAACTATACTTGCAACGAGAGTTTACTATAACTTCTGAACCATCAATCTTCAGTTCTTCATTCACCTCTTTTAATCCTTCTGTAACTTCCAATTGAAATCTTAACTTAGAATTTCCGAAACCCTTCGAATCCTTAACAAATGTCGACAGAACCTCCCTTAAATCAAAGTTCACCACCCTTCACGGGTTTCCTCTATTCAACCTCAAGAAGATGTTAGAAGTTTCCAGTCAATGTTTTTCAATTCCGTCTTTCAAAATCAGTCATTATCATTTCAATATAAACCCATAGTTATCATAATCAAATATCATAATACTTATCTTTCAAACACTACAATTTGCACTTAATTATTATAAAACAAATTACACACTTATAATCATTTCCATAACAATTTCAAATTCAATCTAATTGTACAGCCATCACCAAACTCAATTACCCAAAACTAATAATTTGTATTAACCTGCTAGCCTTTCAGGTATTCAAACCTAAAGTATTTCTAATCATCCCTTACTACTTCTTAGGGCAACCATACTCTGTCAACGCTCCTACAAGTTTTCGCTCCGTCATTCTGATTTTTAGCCACCAAGAATCCAATTATTCATCCACATCATATTCTATTATCGGACCACAAAAATCTAGGCTCACTCTAAGCTTTCTCAATCTAATCCCAAATAATGCTTAAGTCCATCCTAAGACTTCAATCTCAATTTAGGACCCTAGCGCATTTCCAGTTGGAATCACAAGCTCATTAAATTCCTTAATCAAAATAATCACATTACCTAGGACCTCAACACAAATCATGGTACCTACTCAAGTTATCCACCCTTATCTACATTAGTTACAACCATGTGAAATCCTCATTCTTCAACAACCAATTCTACATATTTAACATATCATAAAATCCTCACTCTCAACATGACACCAACTTGCACAGACTTCCATCAATACACAATTCACAATATATGCACATTATCACACAATACATCATCATCGAAACCAGAACTTGCTCATGTATCCCATAAACTCATAACCATTCAATCATAAACATACTCATCATATTTTATACACAGTCTCAACAACAACCAACTAATTATAGACACAAACAATTTCATTCATCATAACTAAAATCAAAGGCCAATCAATGTCAAATCCAATCAAATTCAAGCCTAAGTACTATAGGTTGAGAAGTTGGCGTATGCACATGCAAGTCGAAACTAACTCCACTACTGCTCGTCATCACAATGGATTATTATCCTATGGCTTACCTGGGACAGTCTCACCATGACTTTCTAGCATCAAAGTCCATTTCTTAAACATCGTCAACATTCAAACATCATTCCCAAATCATATCCTAATCATTCAAAACCTATAACATCAATTTTCTAGTAATTTGTCATTCTCCAATTTCTACACAATCATTCAAATTCATAAACTTTTATTCCAATTAAAATCCAAACTATACCAATTCCACTTATAAGCCTCCTTTACTTTCAATAAATCTAAGTCATTAATTGATAATTCATTTGAAAATTATGATGATCATGCTTCAGCCTTACGTCACAAATAAATACCACATTCCAATACTATGTCAAGCAATTGGAATTTAATCATATTTACCCATCTCACGATTTCCTCAACCTTGTTGAGATCGGCCCTCTCCTTGATTTTTCCTGTATGGACAATCTCGGGAAATATGCCCTGGTTTCCCACAACGATAGCACAGTCCTAACTTAGTTTGTCATTGCTGGTCCGGGTGCTATCTCCCACATCTTTGGCACCGTAAATTATCCGAAGTAGCCTTCGCCTGCTTTCCTTTAACATTTTCTGAGTGGTTGTCATTTCTTCGGTAATGGTTCCAACCTTGGGAAGGCTAGGGTGCACACCCACTCCTTTTGAAGTCTAAGCCCCTCGACGCAAAACTCTTGTGTTGATCCTTTTCATGGGACTCTCGGCTGTCACTCTTCGCTATATCAGTTTTTCTACAGCACTCTTCTACCACTCGACTCTTGTTAACTAACTCCGTAAAATTTTTAACCTCAAGAGGTGCCACAGCTTGCATGATATTGTCCCTTAAACCATCTTGGTGCTTCAAATACTTCTACTCCTCATATCCTTCAAGAGCACCCTAACAAACCCTTGAGATACGGCACAACTCTTCAAATTTCCTTGTATAAGCAGCCACCGACATTGATCCTTGTTTTAATTGTAGTAGTGATGAGCGGATAATTTATACGCTTTTTGGCACTGTTTTTAGTATGTTTTTAGTAGAATCTGGTTACTTTTAGGGATGTTTTCATTAGTTTTTATGTTAAATTCACATTTCTGGACTTTACTATGAGTTTGTGTATTTTTCTGTGATTTTAGGTATTTTCTGGCTGAAATTGAGGGACTTGAGCAAAAATCAGATTCAGAGGTTGAAGAAGGACTGCTGATGCTGTTGGATTCTGACCACCCTGCACTCAAAGTGGATTTTCTGGAGCTACAGAACCCACAATGGCGCGCTTTTAATTGCGTTGGAAAGTAGACATCCAGGGCTTTCCAGAAATATATAATAGTCTATACTTTGGCCAAGTTTAGACGACGTAAAAGGGCGTTGAACGCCAGTTCTACGCTGCTGTCTGGAGTTAAACGCCAGAAACACGTCACAAGCCAGAGTTGAATACCAGAAATACGTTACAAACTGGCGTTCAACTCCAAGATTGACCTCTACACATGTAACATTCAAGCTCAGCCCAAGCACACACCAAGTGGGCCCCGGAAGTGGATTTATGCATCAATTACTTACTTCTGTAAACCCTAGTAACTAGTTTATTATAAATAGGACTTTTACTATTGTATTAGACATCTTTGATCAGTTTTATGCTATCTTAGACTTTCATGGGGGCTGGCCATTCGGCCATGCCTGAACCATTATCACTTATGTATTTTCATACGTTAGAATTTCTGCACTCCATAGATTAAGGTGTGGAGTTCTGCTGTTCCTCAAAGATTAATGCAAAGTACTACTATTTTTCTATTCAATTCAACTTATTTCGCTTCTAAGATATTCATTCGCACTTCAACCTGAATGTGATGAACGTGACAATCATCATCATTCCCTATGAACGCGTGCCTGACAACCACTTCCGTTCTACCTTAGATTGAATGAGTATCTCTTGGATCTCTTAATCAGAATCTTCGTGGTATAAGCTAGATTGATGGCGGCATTCATGAGAGTCCGGAAGGTCTAAACCTTGTCTGTGGTATTCCGAGTAGGACTCTGGGATTGAATGACTGTGACGAATTTCAAACTCGCGAGTGCTGGGTGTAGTGACAGACGCAAAAAGAGGATGAATCCTATTCCAGTATGATCGAGAACCTCAGATGATTAGCCGTGCTGTGACAGAGCATTTGGACCATTTTCACAAGAGGATGGGATGCAGCCATTGACAAGGGTGATGCCTCCAGACGATTTGCCATGCAGTGACAGCGCATCGGACCATTTTCCAGAGAGGATAAAAAGTAGCCATTGACAACGGTGATGTCCTTACATAAAGCCAGCCATGGAGAGGAGTAAGACTTATTGGATGAAGACAGCAGGAAAGCAGAGGTTCAGAGGAACGAAAGCATCTCTATACACTTATCTGAAATTCTCACCAATGATATACATAAGTGTTTCTATCCTTATTTTCTATCTATTTATTATTTATGTTCGAAAACTCCATAACTATTTTATATCCGCCTGACTGAGATTTACAAGGTGACCATAGCTTGCTTTATACCAACAATCTCCGTGGGATCGACCCTTACTCACGTAAGGTTTATTACTTGGATGACCCAGTGCACTTGCTGGTTAGTTGTATCAAAGTTGTGAATGAAAAACGATTTATTAAGACGTGCGTACAGAGTTTCTGGCGCCGTTGCCTGAGATCACAATTTCGTGCACCAAGTAGCTCCAATTCCTTAGCTTGTCTTGTAGAGTCCGAGAAGTATTTCTTGTAAAACTCTCCTCTGATCATCTCCCAGGTAATCACCTCATACTCATTCCCTTGCTGCAGCAGACGGTGAGCTCCTTGCTACCAGTGTTTCACTTCTCCAATCAACTGATATGCAGCGAATTCCACCAATTGACTCTCAGGTGCATGTTGCACTTGCATTGCCCTTTCTATTGCTTGGAACCAATTATCGACTTTCGTCGAATCAGTTGAATCCTTGAATATTAGGGGATTGACCTTTAGAAAGGTTGCAAAAGTCATTGAACCTCCATCAGTTGAGTTTCCTCCAAGTCCGTTACCATTCCCATTCATCATTTCCATAGCTTGGTTTGTAGCCGTAGTATTTGCATTCATAGCGTTCATAAGAGTGGTCATAACAGCCAATAGCGTAGCTTGGTTATCCCTCGGTGTGCCTTCCTCATTTTCTCTCCGTGCCCGGGTTTGAAAATTTCAAGTTTGTTACTTACTTGTTAAGAAAGATTCAAACTTTAAGTTCTAGAATCATATCTTGTGATTTCTTGTGAATCAAGTCATTAATTGTAATTTTAAAAAAATCAAATCTTTTTCAAAACTAATTTCAATCACATCTTTTCAAAAATATCTTTCTATCTTATCTTTTTCAAAATCATATATTTTTCAAAAATTTGATTTTAAAATATCTTTTCTAACTTCTTATCTTCTTATCTTTTGAAAATTGATTTTCAAATTTGTTTCAACTAACTAACTAACTTTTTGTTTGTTTCTTATCTCTTTCAAAACCACCTAACTAACTCTCTCTCTCTCTAATTTTCGAAAATATCTTCCCTCTTTTTCAAAATTTTTTTTAATTAACTAATTATTTTAATTTTTGATTTTAATTTTCGAAAATTACTAACCTTTTTCAAAAACAATTTTCGAAAATCACTAACTCTTTTTCAAAAAAGTAATTTTCAAAAATTCTCTCTCTCTCATCTCCTTCTATTTATTTATTTATTTACTAACATCTCTTCCTCACTCACCAAAAATCCGAACTCTCTCTCTCTCTGAGTTCAAATTTTCTCTTCTTCTTTTTTTCTACTCACATAAGGGAACCTCTATACTTGGGTAAAAAGAATCCCTATTATTATTATTTTTCTGTTCCCTCTTTTTCATATGAGCAGGAGGAAGGACAAGAATATTCTTGTTGAAGCAGATCCAGAACCTGAAAGGACTCTGAAGAGGAAACTAAGAGAAGCTAAATTACAACAATCCAGCAAGCACCTTTCAGAAATTTTCGAACAGGAAGAGGAGATGGCAGCCAAAAATAATAATAATGCAAGGAGGATGCTTGGTGACTTTACTGCACCTAATTCCAATTTACATGGAAGAAGCATCTCCATTCCTGCCATTGGAGCAAATAATTTTGAGCTTAAACCTCAATTAGTTTCTCTGAGGCAGCAGAACTGCAAGTTTCATGGACTTCTATCTGAAGATCCTTTTCAGTTCTTAACTGAATTCTTGCAGATCTGTGATACTGTTAAGACTAATGGAGTAGATCCTGAAGTCTACAGGCTCATGCTTTTCCCTTTTGCTGTGAGAGACAGAGCTAGAATATGGATGGACTCTCAACCTAAGGATAGCCTGAACTCTTGGGATAAGCTGGTCAAGGCTTTCTTAGCCAAGTTCTTTCCTCCTCAAAAGCTGAGTAAGCTTAGAGTGGATGTTCAAACCTTCAGACAGAAAGGAGGTGAATCCCTCAATGAAGCCTGGGAGAGATACAAAGAACTGACCAAAAAGTGTCCTTCTGACATGCTTTCAGAATGGACCATCCTGGATATATTCTATGATGGTCTATCTGAATTGGCTAAAATGTCATTGGATAATTCTGCAGGTGGATCCATTCACCTAAAGAAAATGCCTGCAGAAGCTCAAGAACTCATTGACATGGTTGCTAATAACCAGTTCATGTATACTTCTGAGAGGAATCCTGTGAGTAATGGGACGCCTATGAAGAAGGGAGTTCTTGAAATTGATACTCTGAATGCCATATTGGCTCAGAATAAAATATTGACTTAGCAAGTCAATATGATTTCTCAGAGTCTGAATGGAATGCAAGCTGCATCCAACAGTACTCAAGAGGCATCTTCTGAAGAAGAAGCTTATGATCCTGAAAACCCTGCAATAGCAAAGGTGAATTACATGGGTGAACCTTATGGAAACACCTATAACCCCTCATGGAGAAATCACCCAAATCTCTCATGGAAGGATCAACAAAAGCCTCAACAAGGCTTTAATAATGGTGGAAGAAATAGGTTTAACAGTAGTAAACCTTTTCCATCATCCACTCAGCAACAGATAGAGAACTCTGAACAAAATACCTCTAATTTAGCAAACTTAGTCTCTGATCTATCTAAGGCCACTGTAAGTTTCATGAATGAAACAAGGTCCTCCATTAGAAATTTGGGGGCACAAGTGGAACAACTGAGTAAAAGAGTCACTGAAATCCCTCCTAGTACTCTCCCAAGCAATACAGAAGAAAATCCAAAAGGAGAGTGCAAGGCCATTGAAATGACCATCATGGCCGAAACCACCAAAGAGGAGGAGGACGTGAATCCCAAGGAGGAAGACCTCCTGGGACGTCCAGTGATCAATAAGGAGTTTCCCTCTGAGGAACCAAAGGAATCTGAGGCTCATCTAGAGACCATAGAGATTCCATTAAATCTCCTTATGCCATTCATGAGCTCTGATGAGTATTCCTCTTCTAAAGAGAATGAGGATGTTACTGAGGAGCAAGTTACCAAGTACCTTGGTGCAATCATGAAGCTGAATGCCAAATTATTTGGTACTGAGACTTGGAAGGATGAACCTCCCTTTTTCACCAATGAACTAAGTGATCTGGATCAACTGACATTGCTTCAGAAGAAACAGGATCCTAGAAAGTTCCTAATACCTTGTACCATAGGCACCATGATCTTTGAAAAGGCTCTGTGTGACCTTGGTTCAGGGATAAACCTCATGCCCCTCTCTGTAATAGAGAAACTGGGAATCTTTGGGGTGCAAGCTACTAAAATCTCATTAGAGATGGCAGACAATTCAAGAAAACAGGCTTATGGACAAGTAGAGGACGTGTTAGTAAAGGTTGAAGGCCTTTACATCCCTGCTGATTTCATAGTCCTAGATACTGGGAAGGATGAGGATGAATCCATCATCCTTGGAAGGCCCTTCCTAGCCACAGCAAGAGCTGTGATTGATGTTGACAGAAGTGAACTAGTCCTTCAATTGAGTGAGGACTCCCTTGTGTTTAACACTCGAGGTCATCCTTCTGTAAACATGGAGAGGAAGCATAAAAAGCTTCTCTCAAAACAGAGTCAACCAGAGCCCCCATAGTCAAGCTCTAAGTTTGGAGTTGGGAGGCCACAACCAAACTCTAAGTTTGTTGTTGAACTCCCAAATCCAAACTCTAAGTTTGGTGTTGGGAAGTCTCAACAATGCTCTGAACATCTGTGAGGCTCCATCAGAGCCCACTGTCAAGCTATTGACATTAAAGAAGCGCTTGTTGGGAGGCAACCCAATTTTTATTTATCTAATTTTATTTTTTCTATTCTTTCATGTTTTATCAGGTTCATGATCATGTGGAGTCACAAAATAAATATAAAAATTGAAAATGGAATCAAAAATAGCAGAAGAAAAATCACACCCTGGAGGAAGACCTTACTGGCATTTAAACGCCAGTAAGAAGCATCTGGCTGGCGTTCAACGCCAGAACCGAGCATGGTTCTGGCGCTGAACGCCCAAAATGGGCAGCATCTGGGCGTTTGAACACCAGAATTACACCCTAGAGAAGAGCTGGCGCTGAACGCCCAGAACAAGCATGGTTCTGGCGTTCAACGCCAGAAATGGGCAACAAATGGGCGTTCAACGCCCAGAACAAGCACCAATCTGGCGCTGAACGCCCAGAGTTGTGTGCAAGGGAATTTTGCATGCCCAATTTGGTGCAAGGTTGTAAATCCTTGAACACCTCAGGATCTGTGGACCCCACAGGATCACCTCAGGATCTGTGGACCCCACAGGATCCCCATCTACCTCCACTCACTTCTTCTCACCCCTCTTTTACACAATCCCATAAACACTCTTCCCCAAAACTCTTCACCAATCACCTCAATCTCTCTTCCCTATCACCACTTTACCACTCACATCCATACACCCACCCACCTTCAAAATTCAACATCTCTTTCCCACCCAATCCCACCCATATGGCCGAATACACACATCCCTCCATCTCCTCCATATCTTCTTCTTCTTCATCTATTCTTTCTTCTTTTGCTCGAGGGCGAGCAATATTCTAAGTTTGGTGTGGTAAATGCATAGCTTTTTTGTTTTTCCATAACCATTAATGGCACCTAAAGCTAGAGAAACCTCAAGAAAGAGAAAAGGGAAGCAATTGCTTCCACCTCTGAGCCATGGGAGATGGAAAGATTCATCTCACAAGCCCATCACTAAGAAAAGGATGGAGCAAACAAGAGAGCACATTCATGGATCGCAACAGGCACATGAAGAAGCTCATCATCAAGAAACCCCTGAGATGCACTTTTCTCCACAAAACTATTGGGAGCAAATCAACACCTCCCTAGGAGAATTAAGTTCCAACATGGGACAATTAAGGGTGGAACATCAAGAGCACTCCATCATCCTTCATGAAATTAGAGAAGATCAAAAAGCAATGAGGGAGGAGCAACAAAGACAAGGAAGAGACATAGAAGAGCTCAAGGACATCATTGGTTCCTCAAGAAGGAAACGCCACCATCACTAAGGTGGACTCATTCCTTGTTCTTACATTCTCTGTTTTTCGTTTTCTCTATGTTAAGTGCTTATCTATGTTTGTGTCTTATTACATGATCATTAGTATTTAGTAACTTTGTCTTAAAGTTATGAATGTCCTATGAATCCATCACATCTCTTAAATGAAAAATGTTTTAATTCAAAAGAACAAGAAGTACATGAGTTTCGAATTTATTCTTGAACTTAGTTTAATTATATTGATGTGGTGACAATGCTTCTTGTTTTCTGAATGAATGCCTGAACAGTGCATATGTCTTTTGAAGTTGTTGAGAATGTTAAATATGTTGGCTCTTGAAAGAATGATGACAAGGAGACATGTTATTTGATAATCTGAAAAATGATAAAAATGATTCTTGAAGCAAGAAAAAATAGTGAATACAAAGCTTGCAGAAAAAAAAAAGAAAAAAGGCGAAAAAAATTAGAAAAAGAAAAAGCAAGCAGAAAAAGCCAAAAGCTCTTAAAACCAAGAGGCAAGAGCAAAAAGCCAGTAACCCTTAAAACCAAAAGGCAAGGGTAAATAAAAAGGATCCCAAGGCTTTGAGCATCAGTGGATAGGAGGGCCTAAAGGAATAAAATCCTGGCCTAAGCGGCTAAACCAAGCTGTCCCTAACCATGTGCTTGTGGCGTGAAGGTGTCAAGTGAAAACTTGAGACTGAGCGGTTAAAGTCAAGGTCCAAAGCAAAAGAAGAGTGTGCTTAAGAACCTTGGACACCTCTAATTGGGGACTTTAGCAAAGCTGAGTCACAATCTGAAAAGGTTCACCCAATTATGTGTCTGTGGCATTTATGTATCCG
Source organism: Arachis hypogaea (assembly GCF_003086295.3). Classification (NCBI taxonomy): domain Eukaryota; kingdom Viridiplantae; phylum Streptophyta; class Magnoliopsida; order Fabales; family Fabaceae; genus Arachis; species Arachis hypogaea. The sequence goes on along the minus strand of NC_092049.1, from coordinate 68,118,053 downwards.
GTGGTAATACTGGAAAACAAAGTGCTTAGGGCCACGGCCAAGACTCATAAAATAGCTGTGTTCAAGAATCATCATACTGAACTAGGAGAATCAATAATACTATCTAAACTCTGAGTTCCTATAGATGCCAATCATTCTGAACTTCAATGGATAAAGTGAGATGCCAAAATAATTCAAGAGGCAAAAAGCTACAAGTCCCGCTCATTTAATTGGAGCTATGTTTTATTGATAGTTTGGAATTTATAGTATATTCTCTTCTTTTTATCCTATTTGATTTTCAGTTGCTTGGGGACAAGCAACAATTTAAGTTTGGTGTTGTGATGAGCGGATAATTTATACGCTTTTTGGCACTGTTTTTAGTATATTTTTAGTAGAATCTGGTTACTTTTAGGGATGTTTTCATTAGTTTTTATGTTAAATTCACATTTCTGGACTTTACTATGAGTTTGTGTATTTTTCTGTGATTTCAGGTATTTTCTGGCTGAAATTGAGGGACTTGAGCAAAAATCAGATTCAGAGGTTGAAGAAGGACTGCTGATGCTGTTGGATTATGACCTCCCTGCACTCAAAGTGGATTTTCTGGAGCTATAGAACTCAAAATGGCGTGCTTCCAATTGCGTTGGAAAGTGGACATCCAGGGCTTTCCAGAAATATATAATAGTCTATACTTTGGCCAAGTTTAGATGACGTAAATGGGCGTTGAACACCAGTTCTACGCTGCTGTCTGGAGTTAAACGCCAGAAACACGTCACAAGCCAGAGTTGAACGCCAGAAATACGTTACAAACTGGCGTTCAACTCCAAGATTGACCTCTACACGTGTAACATTCAAGCTCAGCCCAAGCACACACCAAGTGGGCCCCGGAAGTGGATTTATGCATCAATTACTTACTTCTGTAAACCCTAGTAACTAGTTTATTATAAATAGGACTTTTTACTGTTGTATTAGACATCTTTGATCAGTTTTATGCTATCTTAGACTTTCATGGGGGCTGGCCATTCGGCCATGCCTGAACCATTATCACTTATGTATTTTCATACGGTAGAGTTTCTGCACTCCATAGATTAAGGTGTGGAGCTCTGCTGTTCCTCAAAGATTAATGCAAAGTACTACTGTTTTTCTATTCAATTCAACTTATTCCGCTTCTAAGATATTCATTCGCACTTCAACCTGAATGTAATGAACATGACAATCATCATCATTCCCTATGAACGCGTGCCTGACAACCACTTCCGTTCTACCTTAGATTGAATGAGTATCTCTTGGATCTCTTAATCAGAATCTTCGTGGTATAAGCTAGATTGATGGCGGCATTCATGAGAGTCCGGAAGGTCTAAACCTTGTCTGTGGTATTCCGAGTAGGACTCTGGGATTGAATGACTGTGACGAACTTCAAAATCGCGAGTGCTGGGCGTAGTGACAGACGCAAAAGGAGGATGAATCCTATTCCAGTATGATCGAGAACCTCAGATGATTAGTTGTGCTGTGACAGAGCATTTGGACCATTTTCACAAGAGGATGGGATGTAGCCATTGACAAGGTTGATGCCTCTAGACGATTAGCCATGCAGTGACAGCGCATCAGACCATTTTCCAGAGAGGATAAAAAGTAGCCATTGACAACGGTGATGTCCTTACATAAAGGCAGCCATGGAAAGGAGTAAGACTTATTGGATGAAGACAGCAGGAAAGTAGAGGCTCAGAGGAACGAAAGCATCTCTATACACTTATCTGAAATTCTCACCAATGATATACATAAGTGTTTCTATCCTTATTTTCTATCTATTTATTATTTATGTTCGAAAACTCCATAACTATTTTATATCCGCCTGACTGAGATTTACAAGGTGACCATAGCTTGCTTCATACCAACAATCTCCGTGGGATCGACCCTTACTCACGTAAGGTTTATTACTTGGACGACCCAGTGCACTTGCTGGTTAGTTGTATCGAAGTTGTGAATGAAAAATGATTTATTAAGACGTGCGTACAGAGTTTCTGGCGCCGTTGCCTGAGATCACAATTTCGTGCACCAGGTAGCTCTAATTCCTTAGCTTGTCTTGTAGAGTCCGAGAAGTATTTCTTGTAAAACTCTCCTCTGATCATCTCCCAGGTAATCACTTCATACCCATTCCCTTGCTGCAGCAGACGGTGAGCTCCTTGCTACCAGTGTTGCACTTCTCCAATCAACTGATATGCAGCGAATTCCACCAATTGACTCTCAGGTGCATGTTGCACTTGCATTGCCCTTTCTATTACCTGGAACCAATTATCGACTTTCGTCAAATCAGTTGAACCCTTGAATATTAGGGGATTGACCTTTAGAAAGGTTGCAAAAGTCATTGAACCTCCATCAGTTGAGTTTCCTCCAAGTCCGTTACCATTCCCATTCATCCTTTCCATAGCTTGGTTTGTAGCCGCAGTATTTGCATGCATAGCATTCATAAGAGTGGTCATAACAGCCAAGAGCGCAGCTTGGTTATCCCTCAGTGTGCCTTCCTCATTTTCTCTCTGTGTCCGGGTTCGACCGCATCCACGAGTCGTCATTTGGGTCATGTCCACACCAAACAAGCGATATTAAGGTGATCAGTCTCAATATCTCAAGTTAAGTGCTTTGAATTTTCAAAAGTATACTCATGAACTTCATGCTAAACGTATCAGTTAGATACCCTAAATAGCACAGGCACAATTTAGAGTATGCATTGAAGCATAAATAGTCCATCCCTTAGGCGCACAAGGACAAACTACTCTGATACCATAATGTAACACCTTAAAATTCAAATCCTTATGCTCGAGTCATAAGTCAATGATAATAAGGTGATATGATCCTCAAGGTGGATTATAATACATACATATATATAATTGATGGGATTAAATAAGAAGCTTGGAAAGGAGTAAAATAAAATCGCGAATCGAGAATGCTCACATATCAATGAAAATAAAAAGTAAAGTGCGTTCGGAAAGCGATAAGCAATAAAACATTAAGGTAGAATAAGATAAAGATAGGACATATATTATATATATATATATATATAAACATAAGTAACTAGCCACTAGTCATGACCTGCAAAGTTTAGGCCGGCAAGAGTACAGAATTAAAATATGTTTGACAACAGAATTTTTTTATATCTCTCCCAAAAATACATTAAGGCCTCTATAGGCATGTTATAAAAGAAGTAGTTAAATACATATAAGTTTTTCAAAATAAAGAAGGAGAGATTTTAAGCAAAAGAAAAACAGAGTCCAATAGGCATGTTTTATAGCTCACTGCTGAGCACTTGGACCTGCATCTGAAAAATAGAGAATATATATAGAATGAGAACTCCCGACCCATGGGTCTCCAGTACAGTAAAAGTGCCAAATAAATACAATGCACTATAATAAGAACTCACTAAGCATATTAATCTTCCTTTCATTAATTATTCACCCTAGGTTTTCACTAAATCGTGAATTAGGCAACTGTCCTAGGGATACTAACTCTAATTTTATTTCTCATCTTTCTAACTTTCCATACTTTCCATTTTCCAATTTAAAATAGGTCCATAACCAGAACTAGCACCGATACCAGAACCAGCACTAGCACCAACTAATTCGACTTAATGATTCTGTATCAATATCTCATATCTTCACTTAGAGCAAGTGAAATCACTTCACTACATCTACCCAGAGAGTTTAATTTATCTCATTCAATATTCATCATTGTTAATTAATCATTCCATCATTTCATTTTCAACAAAAGCAACACTCAACATCAACCAACACCAGCATGAGGGACATCTCAATTGTACAAACACAAGCAATGCAAAGAAGTAATACACAAGTAAGGTTAAGTAATACAAGTAGCATTTAGTCATATAACGTAGTCAATTAGGAAAATTTATACAATTAGGCAAACCCAAACAAATTAAACAAATGCAAATGATGTATGTCTGCCCTATGGCCGATGATATCATTTGTCGGTTATATAGCCAAACCTGATATGTCCGGTAGCTAACCCAAATATCGTCTCTCAACACGAAGAGAATCATCAACCTTCTAGGAGGGAATCCTCAATCTATCACTCAGAGAGAGACTGTGATATGACAATAAAAAATCCTCAACCTAACTCAATCATACCACAGTCAGGAATCAAATTGAAGGGAATCCTCAACCTTCTCCATTCAATCACCCGATGTAGCAAGAGAGGAAATTCTTAACCTCGCTTGCCCACCGTAACAAGAGAGGAAATCGTTAACCTCATCTTTTCCATTACAGCAAGAGAGAGAATCCTCTATCTCAGCTTGCCTATCAATGAGTAGCATCCAACCACAGTCCTCACCATTTCAATTCGAAATTCATTTCAATTCAACTCAAGCAAACATACCCGCAATCCGAATTAATCATTACAGAATTAAACCAAAGAGAATCTTCAACCTTCTATTCAACTCTGTGTTGCGACAAGTGAGGGAATCCTTAACCTAAGCTCATCTACCACGACAAGAGAGGGAATCCTGAACCTCAATTTGTTTATCACAGCAAGTGAGAGAATCCTCAATCTCAGCTTGCCTTTACGTGAGCGAGATAACACCACCGTCCTCACAACACAAATCTTATTATCTCTTTAATCATAATCACAACACGAGAGAAGGAATCCTCTACCTCAACTCACCTGTTCATCCTAGGATATAGTGACCGTCACACTTCACCATCATCACCTTGTCCAAAACTTCACTCACTTATACAAGATATAACTCGGAGGGAATCTTCAACCTCCCCAATCCTCCATCATTCTCCGATTATCAATAACTTACACCCATCGCTCATTTCGCTCATTATCATCATTAGGGGTGGAAGTGGGGCGGGTAGGGGCGGGTTTTTGCCCTACTCGACCCCACCCCGGTTATGCATATACTACCCACCCCATCACTACCCGCAGGTAGTAAATTACAGAACCCGAACCCGTCCCTGCGGGTACCCGCCCCACCCCGACCCGCCCCTATAAAAATTAAATATTTTAAATTTTACCTATTCATATATAAATTAAGACAAAAATTTAAAATTCATAGATAAATTAAAATACAAATATAAAATTCATACAATGTCATTAGCTAAAATAACTTGAAATTTAAAAAAATGTTGTTAGAGCACCACAAATTTAACACCATAATAAAGAAATTATAATATTAGATATAAAATGATCTTCAACCCTTATTCTTGATCACTTTCAACATCTTCATCATCATTAAAAGTTTGCAAATCAAGATTTAAACCTGAAAATTAAAAGAGATAACAATTAACAAATTAATCGGTACTATGAAAAAAATTTACATAAATGAAGATTAATCAATATATCACCTTTATTTCCCAAAGGTGCCCACAACCAACTTTGGCCACACATCAAAGCTTCAATTATGTCTTGTTTGAGCTTTGCACGATGAGGAAAAATCACACGACCACTTGTACTAAAAGCAGATTCAGAGGCAACAATGGACACCGGAATAGCATATATATCCTTAGCTATTTTTGCAAGAACTTTAAATTTCATCTGATTGTTCTTCCACCATTTCAAAACATTAAAGTTAGGATCATTTGGAGGATGAATTTCCTCCTCAAGATAATGATCAAACTCAACATTCACATATGAACTCCTTGTCATTTTTCTTCTTTTAAGATACACCATATAATCATCACCCCCAAATAAACTTGCATTTCCACTTTCATTAAGTTCTTTTGTACCAACACTAACACCAACACTGACATGTGACACATCAGAACTCATTTTTTGAGTGTATTCATTAACCAACTCATTACACAACTGATGAATTCTATCAACTTGCTTGGAGCATTCTGTTGGATCTGGATACATTTTTTCAAATTGAAACTCAATCCCAACCATCTTGTACCTAGGGTCTAAAACAGCAGCAACACCCATAATGCCATGAATTTCATCCCAATACTTTTCAAATTTCTTCTTCAAGTTAGATGCCATATTAGCAACTAATGGTTTAGTAGAAATTTCCCATTCATCCAATGACACTTTTATTTTACAAACCAAAGTAAAATAAAGATTAGTAGTCGGAAATTTAGACCCAGAAAACAATTGAGTAACATCATAAAACAATTTCAATCTGTCATAGATTTCCTTTGCAAGTTCCCACTCCTCATTACTTGGCACAGTTTTATATTGGGGTTCCTTCTGCCTTAACCTAGAAAAGACAGCTTTATACAACAAAGCAGTTTCTAACATCAAATAAGTTGAGTTCCATCTAGTTGGGCAATCAAGAACTAATTTCCTAGTAAATTAGATCGCTGTTTTAGCACACCAACTCACAAAAGTTTCGGTCCTTTTCTGTGTTGCAGTCCAATACAATACACTACTACGAATCTTTTCTATACTTTCCTTAACAATACTTAAGCCATCCTTCACAATCAAATTCAATATATGAGCACAACAATGCATATGTAACAATTTACCCCTCAACATCAAGAATGAAGAATCTAAATGCCCCAACAGTCCATCTATCATAGCATCATTAGTAGAACAGTTATCCAATGTAACAGTGAACAATTTTCTATCAATGTTCCATTCTAACAATATTTTCATCAACGTTTCAGTGAGAACTTCACTTGTATGGGGATAAGGAACATAACAAAAGCTGAAAAGATTAACAAACATGCATGTATTTTTAGATTAACCAAGCTCAACATATGAAAACAACACAATGTATACAAGTTTATAAAATGTTTAAAGTACCTCAATAGGCGCATATGCAACTTCCACAAACTATCAATATAGTGTGTCGTGACAACCATGTATCCTTTTTCTTGGTTGGAAGTCCACATATCACTAGTTATTGCAACTCTACTATCATTTTCATCTAGTTGAAGAGTTAACTTCCGCTTCTCGTCCCCATACATCTTCAAGATGTCTTTTCTGACAGTGTTTCGACTAGGCATTTTAAATGTTGGTTGCATTGAAGCAAAAGCTCGCCTCAATTCATGGTGGTCCACACAACTCATAGGATACTCATGCAAAATAATCATTTCAGCGGCATATTTTCTTATTAATGAAGGATCAAACACAAAACCATCTTCATTCACTTTTTTGCTTTTGTGATTGTTTTGACAATGATTCAACAATTGATGATTTCCTAGAGTTTGCCACCTTTATTCTCTTACAGTATCGATCCACATGGTTCTTCAATGACTTGGTACCATTCCTCGGATTTGAACTAAGCACTCTTAACATGAGTCTTATTGTCACCTTCATTAGGAGTTGATCCTTCTGGAGTTGAGACATTATCTGTTGCTTGTGGAGTTTCTGAAGTTGGATTAGCATTACTTTGAACTTCAATTTCATTATCATTTGGAGCAACACTGCTGCTTTGTGTGTCTTCTCTAGCATTACTAGCCATGAAGTAATTTGAAAACACCTATATCAATAAAATTAAAATACATGAGGGTATAAAATTAACATAAATCATATCATAAATGCATAATTACAAAATCAGAATAAACCAAATCAGATTGAACAATTACAAAATCAGAATAAAATCAAAATTAAAAATGCATAAAAATGATAATTCAAAGCATAAATGCACAAGAACACCATGAGCATATTTCCTTAATTAAAACAGAACTCAAAGCAACAGTTTCATCATGAATGTGAAACTCATTTCAAGATGATACTGAATGAGTTACATTAAAAATTATTAATTCCATTATAATATTTAGTAATAATAAGATAATAGCCAAAGCATAGTTTATTTACACCACTTGAATGAAAAAGTAACAGCATTATTGTATTTATTATGGCTTCTAAGATATTCCACTTATAACCTTCCCAATTCCCATCTCCATTTCTAACACAGCACAAAAGTCCATAGTAGAAGTGGTAATATAAAAAAGGGATACACATAATTCAATCACAAAAATGAAAAAGAGTTGAAGTTGAAACTTGAAAGTTGAGAGTTGAAAGCACTTTATTGCTACACAAAAAAGAGTGGACTCATATCTCATTCTTGACAACTAACACAGTCATAGGTTTAAAGTCTTCCCTACTTAAAAGGGTCTTTTGTTCACACATTCTTGTTTCTTTCTTTGATCTTTGATCTTATTTTCCATCATCATCATCTTTGTGTTGTAGCCATCATCAATATCATTCATCAAATTGCAACAACAACATCAAATACATCATATCAAATATATCATATTTCCTTAGTAAGCTGTTTCAAAATCAAAATAAAGTTGTTTCAACCCACCAAACTTAGTAACAAACTCAGGAAACTACCCAAACAATCTGTTATCACCCAAAAACAAAAGAACTTCTTCTTTGTCTATTCTCATGATACATCCAAAATTAGCCAGAGATTAAATATATCAAATCATTCAAAAAGAAAAGAAAGGCTAGGATAGGGGCAAGAACTGTACCGATGCTATGCGAGGAGAATCTGGTGGAGGTGGCACGTTTCGGGACCAGGAGAGGCGCGGACGAGGCTCGATTCCGATGCAAAGGAGGCACGGGGTGGCTCGTCTAGTGCGCGGCTTGGACGCTGGAGGGAGCGCAAAGGATTTGGGACTGAGAGGTGGCGCAGAGGAGGAGCGAAGGCACAGGCGGCTTGAAGGAGACGCGGAAGAGATCGTAGAAGTATGCTGCGGAGGAGTGGTAATGAGACGATTCGACGAGTTGCGATGGCAGAGACGAGTTGCGCGAGGAGCCGAGGAGGAGCGACAGCCACAGGCGGCTTGAAGAGTTGAAGGAGACACGGAACTGGAGTGGATTCGACGGCGGCACTGGGTTGAATTGAACCGAGGCTATGGTCTTGGAGAAGAGCTTTGTGAAGTGACAAAGGGGGTTGCTAACCCTAATTGAGTGAATGACGGTGAAAACTGAGGTTATGAGAACTAACCCTAATTGCTAAAAAGTTATATATATATATATATATGGACTCCGGGGCGGGTAGGGGTGGGTTTAGCCTGAACCCGACCCCGTCCCGCCCCGCTCATCAACCTGCCACGATTCAGACCCGCATCGCTCTGGGTCGGGTTCAAACCCGCCCCGACCAGGTAGGGGCGGGGCAGGTACCCGCCTCGCTCTGGGTCCCTATATTGCTTTAATTTTGTAATTAAGTCCTTCCTAGTGTAAAAAATATTAGAGTTAACTGAATATTTCTTCACAAATTGAAGGTATTTATAATTAAAAGCTTAATTAAATCTTTGACTGCATGTATTTTGGTAAAAATATTATATTAATTTTAATATTTTTAACATGAAAATGACGTAATTAGAAAATTAAAAGTAGTATAGGGACCTAATTGAAAGGAAAAAAGTATAAGGACCTAATAAAAAATTTGGTGAAACTTTAGGGACTAACAGAGTAATTAAACTTTTTCATAAAAATCCAATTTTAGAAATCTTCCAACTCCGAGAGCTGAGTTACGGCCCGCCGAAGTGGTCAAAAATTTGTTTTCACCAAAATGCAAAATTTATCAATTTTTCAAAGATTCACAAGCCAAATCAGTTTTAACATATCAAAAGGACCTTAACCCAATTCAAATCACATACTCACACTCAACCAAATTCAAATATACTTCATTTACTTATTTCAACCTAACTTTTATCCATGTCACATCTCAAACCTCAATTCCCAATATCCTATCAAATCATTCCAACTTTCCACACAATCATTATCAAATTTTATTCAATTTCAAGCCTCATTCACACAATACAATCATCCACTTATCATTTTTACCTTTTCCAACCTCCGGTCCAAAATACACAGCCTCCAACCCAACCCAGTATTCATCAATTCATATATAACTCATAATTACAAAATTCACTACCCAACACCAATTCCAACAATACATTAACTATGCCTCATCACACTATTCTCATCTAAATCATCAATTATCACAACATATGATCTACATATATCAAATCCATCCAAAAATACAATTCAAACTTAATCCTAGGAGCATTTAGCCTAGGAATTATCATCTCACCACGCGGTATTTAAACTTAAACCGTACCTTTAGTGACGCAGTTCACACCCAACACTTGAATTCTACACTTCAATGTTCACCCAAAAGCTCCACAAGCTAATTCTAAGTTCCCAAATGTGTACTCAAAAGCACCCAATATAGCCACCCGAGTTTTTAAAAATTAAATAATGAGTTATTTATGATTTATTATATTTGTTGATAATTTTATTTAAAGAAAATTATTTTTCCTAAAAGTAATTAAATTAAATTTTAATGATACTTTGAGTTTAAAATCTATTAGAGTTTATAAAATTACATAAATAATTGAGTATTTTCATATTAGGGATTTAAAGCTTTAGTAATTAAAAATAATGAAAGTTTTATACCATTTAAATTGAATAATTAAAAGTGTTGATTAATATTATGAACTAAAAAAAAATTTATTTATTTATCTCAAATTTTAAATTAGAGTATTTAATTAAAATTAATTTGTAATTTGAAAAATAAACAATATTTTTTAAATTAATTATATTGGATTAAATTTGGTTTTAAATTAATACTCTACCCAAACCCTAAATTTCCTATTCCAAACCCTAATTTCACCAACCCTAGCCCCTTTTACCCAACTCACACACATGTACCCTCACACTAATCCTACTCTCACTGAACCATGCTTCTTCATTCTCCACCATTCATATGTTTTAAACGTTCACCACACATTTTTTGAAATAAAACAAAAGGGAAAGTCTGAGCAAAGCAAAACAGATGGAGAAAGAGGGATTGAGAGAGAGGAGAAGAGAGTGCGAGGAAGAAGGAGAATGGGGGAATGATAGGAAGCCAGAGGAGAGGGCGATGGCGGAGAGTGCGGCTGTCACCGCTGCCATTGGAATCGAAAAGGAGAGTACCAAGAAGAACAGAGAGGCGCGCACGATAGAGAGAGGAAGATTGACTGAGAAAGACACCAGGAGGAGAAGGTAGCCTCATCACCGTGCCCTATCACCGTTGCTGAAGCTTCGACTGCCACTGTCCCCATTAAAGTTACCATTGACGCCAGACAGAATGTAAACCCTGATTAATTAGTAGATAATTAGTCAATAAATTAGTTTTTAATAAGGAATATTAGAAATGTGAATATTATATTAAATTAGGATAGAGCTCATCGAAACAAGAATTTTGACACTAATTTCGAAGAAAACGGCCCAAAATTGGACCAAATGGACCGAACGGGTTGAACCGGACCCAAACCGGGCTGTCGATCCAACTGGACCAGCCCTTTTAAGTGAACCCAACGTGCCTTCTCCCTCATTTTTAACAGCACAAAGCTGCAAGCTTTTCCAGGGAGGAGAGGAACGAAACACCCCGTAACCTTACGGTAAATTTCCAACTCCCGTAACTTCTCCGTCTGAGCTCCAATCGCCGCACCGTTTGCGGCCACGCGGTCACCGCGTCGAGCTCTATGTTTCTACCGGAACAATCTCATAGGTAACTCATTATTTCACACTCAACTTTCATTTCCCCTAATTTTTAAGTTTTGAGAAGGAATGTTAAATTTCTTTGATTTTTGATGTTTTAGGATCCAATTAGCTTGAGGAAAATGCTCACTCTTGCTTATGTGAAGCTTGGGTAAGGTGAGGATATGATAATTCTATTTTAATTTCATTGGATTTGAGCTTTGAGCATTAAATTGGATATATATGTGTTATAAATGTGTATTAGGTTGTGAATAAATAATTGGAGCTTGAATTTGTGAATACTGGAACTTGGAGGAAGCGGATTAGTTGAGGTTTTGAGGGCTATGTTCTTTTAAGAAAATTGTCTTGGAATAATACTTGAAAATTGGCTAAGGTATGGTTTAGGTTTCTTGCATTTAATATATAATGTTCTGTGAAAATTTAGGCTAGATGACCATAGGATAAGTTGGATTAGATGTGTATATTTAATACTTAGTTTCCTGTGGATGAACATGGTTGGTTTGGTGCTTGTTGATTAACTGGTGATTTGGTGAATTATTGATTTGAGGTATAACTATTGTGGAGGTTATTGTGATAATGAGGTATTTTGTGTTAAAAGCCTAGGATTTATGAACTATGATTCTTAGTTGAATTTTGGTTGTTGGATTTGAATATTGTATGAGTTTAATTGTTGATCTGTGGTAGATTTATTGTGGTGATTGTTATGATGATGAGGAAGGGTATGTTGAACTGAAAAGAATGCAGGTTTGGACCCAAAAAAGGTGGCAAAGTCCGAGTTTTAGAAGAGATGCTACCAAAATTTTGTAAAAAATTAGAGATTTTGTTTATATGATTATTTAAAAAGATTTAGATTCAAAGGTTATATGGTTTGATTTTGAGTTATTAAGAAAATGAGCATGTTTTAAGTTTGATTCATTTAGAAAAGAATGAATTTTATTTTGAATTGGAACTATTGATGGACGAAATGGGAGGTGTGATAATGAAGGATAAGGATTGAATATGATTGATGTATGATGATGAACGAGATGCGATTGAGAAGGATATGGATGTTGATGAATTATAATTGAATTATTTATATGGCTTATGAATTTGAATGATCTGAGATACGAGATTCCCTGGATAAAGTGTCGTGGCTTGCCACCACGTGTACCAGGTTGAAAACTCAATACTCTATTGACTCTACGACGTAAGTGTGACCGGGCACTATATAAATTCTTGGGGATGTTACCCCCATTGAGCAATATTGAATATTTGAGAAAAAGCTATGCATAGACTCTTGGGGATGCACATCGGGGGACAGTCTAAGTTCAATTCAGACTTGTTGGGTTGGCTGGATAACCGACAGATGAGCCTCATCAACCATAGGACAAGCATGTATCATATGCATAATACTTGAATTACTTGCTTGTGCTTTAATTGGGTGTGCCTATATGTACCTGCCATGCTAAATGTGTATTTGTTACCTGCAGTAATTGTAATCTTCTTGTGCTTGCCTTTATCTATTTATTTGTCTGTGAAAATGCATGATGGAGTTGGAGGTATGGAGGAATGGCAGTATGGGACTTAGATTTAAGGTTAAGTTAAGTTAGGTTTAAATATTCTTAGAAAATCACCTTCTATGGCTTCTGTTTAATACTTTAAGCTCTATAACTGAGTGTTGGCATTCTAGGATTGCCTCTGGCATTCCCAGAATCTTATATCTTATGTGTGTGTGGTACCTTTTTCATTCTGAGAACCTCCGGTTCTCATTCCATACTATGTTGTTATTTTTCAGATGCAGGTCGGAAGCCATCTCGTTAGGCGTCTGGACTCTTAAAGCGGAGGGGTTACTGGGTAGTTTTATTGTACAGTAATGTATATATATGTACTTAGCTTTCTCTCTGCATAACTTGTTCTTTTTTATCTTCTTAGAGGTTTATGGAGAGGCAGGATTGTGTATATGTACTTTTGGATTTTGGATACGTATGTATATATGTGTAAATATTCTCCTGCCAGTCTTGACTTCACTGGCTGAGTTAGGAGCTTGTTATTTTATATCTTTGGCACTCTATTCCTACTTTTGTTATCTTATATTTAATAGTTAATGTTTTCTTAGCACGCAAGATAACTCGTTCCTTGAGCCTTGCGCTTTTATTTCGCGATTCTTATTTCTTCTATCATTTAAGGCTCCTAGCATATTATATTTCTTCTGCTATTATATGTACTTATTTTATTTTAGAGGTCGTAATACCACACCACCTTCATTTTACGACTTAAGCATAAAACTTAGTTTGTTAGGGTGTTACGTTATGTTATCAGAGCAGTTCGTTCCTATAGAGCCTGAAAGACGGACTGATGGTGCTTCTGTGCATTCTCTGTATATGTATTTATGTGCTATTAGGATATCTGACTAATATATAAAGCATAAATGTTTGTGAGTATGCATTTGGAACTTAAAGCATTAGACATGCGATATTGAGACTGATCAACTTAATATCACTTGTATGGTGTGCGTAGGGACCAGATGTCGACTCGCGGACGCGGTCGCGGGCGAGGTAGAGGTTGGATTGGCACCGTTACTCCTGCCCCCACAGGAACTGATCCAGTAGACTTTATGGCTGCCCTAGGAAATATAGCTGCAGCTATGCAGGCAACAACTGAGGCATTGGGTAATCAGATAAATCAGGTTAATCATGGGAACAATAATGATGAGGACGGTCCTATGACATTTGCTACATTTTTGAAAATTTGCCCTCCAACCTTTAGGGGAACCTCAAATCCTACCAATGCAGATAATTAGATTTAGGCTATGGAAAGGGCGTTACAGGCACAACAGGTTCCTGAGGAGCAATGGGTTGAATTTGGAATTTATCAGTTGCAAGGTGAAGCTCAGTGTTGGTCGCAGGGAACACGACGTATCCTATGGCCTGATGGTGCTGCGATTCCTTGGGAGGTTTTTTAGACAGAATTCTATAAGAAATACTTTCTTAATTCAGCCAAAAATGCCAAGGAACTTGAATTAATGCAGTTAAAGCAGGGACAGATGACTGTTGCTGAGTATACTAGCAAATTTGAGGAGTTATGTCACTTTTCTCGTATCTGTCAAGGTGCGCCTGAAGATTTTGCTGACTGAAAGTGTATTAAATATGAAGGAGGTCTTCGAAGTGATATTCTGAGCTTCGTAGCCCCAATGGAGATCATGGTGTTTTCTGAATTGGTGAATAAGAATAAGGTGGCTGAGGATTGTGTGAGGAAGGTGATAGCAGAGAAAGGAAGTTTGAGGGTGCCCTTTCAGAGGCTTTCAGGGAGGAACTTTGCTCCGAGAGGTAGGAATTTCAAGTGTAATGGTTTTATTCTGTAGCAGACTCAGGGTCAAAGTAGTTACAGATGGCCGAATACTGATGCTAGTCAAGGAAAAAGTTTTGGGAAGCAGCCACAGCAGGATCTGAATTGTCAAAAGTGCAAAAAGTATCATCCTGGAGTTCCGTGCAGATTAGGACTTGGAGTATGCTATTCCTGTGGACAGCATGGGCATATAGCCACTAATTGCCCAGAGAAGAAGAAGTATGAGACTGGTAGGGTGCAGCAGCCAGGGAGAGTATACACCACTTCTACAGTAGGTGCTGAGGGATCTGAGACACTGTTTAGAGGTAATTGTGAAATAGCTGGTAAAATCTTGAATGCTTTATTTGATTCAGGAGCATCTCATTCATTTATTGCAATTGAAAAGGCTAATGAGTTAGAATTGAGAATGGTGGTTTTAGGTTATGATTTGAAAGTATATAATGCTACTCATGAAGCTATGGTGACTAGGATAGGATGTCCACAAGTTCCCTTTTGAGTGCAACAACGTGAATTTGTGCATGATTTGATTTATTTGCCTATGAATGGTCTTTACCTCATTTTGGGATTGGATTGGTTATCCAAGAATCATGTTTTGCTTGATTGTTCTGAGAAATCAGTACAGTTTATGCCGGAAGGGTCAGAAGCACCGGTTGTGGTGAATAGTTACTATTTGAATTCTATAATAGAAAACTGTTCTGGAATTGAATGTCAGGGTATTATGTTATTAACTGCGGGAGTATCAGGTGATGATCAGAGTTTAGAGCAGATTCTGATTGTATGTAAATTTTCAGATGTGTTTCCAGATGATATTTATGAATTTCCACCTAACCGAGAAGTCAAATTTGCAATTGAGTTGGTGCCTGGAACCGGTCCGATTTCGATTACTCCTTACAGGATGTCACCTTTAGAAATGGCTGAACTGAAAGCTCAGCTGGAATATTTATTGGGTAAGCATTTTATCCGACCAAGTGTTTCTCCGTGGGGCGCACTAGTGTTACTGGTAAAGAAGAAGGATGGGAGTATGCGGTTGTGTGTTGACTATCGGCATTTGAATAAGATCACTATGAAGAACAAATATCCGTTGCCTAGAATCGATGATCTAATGGATCAGTTACAGGGTGCCGGTGTGTTTTCTAAGATTTCTGCGATCCGGGTATCATCAAATAAGGGTTAGAGACGAGGATATTCCGAAAACTGCTTTCAAAACCCGTTATGGCCATTATGAGTATACAGTGATGTCTTTTGGGTTAACTAATGTCCCGACAGTATTTATGGATTATATGAACAGGATTGTCCGACCGTATCTGGACAAGTTCGTTATTGTCTTCATTGAGGATATTCTTGTTTACTTTAAGGCTGAAGAGGAGCATGCTGATCACTTGCAAATTGTGCTGCAAATTCTGAGAGACAAAAAATTATATGCTAAGTTATCTAAATGCAAGTTCTGGAAGAATGAGGTGAAATTTTTTGGTCATGTGGTGAGTAACCAGGGAATAGCTGTGGATCCTGCTAAGGTGGAAGCAGTGATGAATTGGGGGCGACCAACTTCAGTGACAGAGATCAAAAGTTTCCTAGGTTTGGCGGGGGATTATCGCAGATTCATTAAAGGATTTTCACAGCTCGCCTTACCTTTAACTAAATTGACCAAGAAGGATACGCTTTTTGTCTAGACTCCGGAGTGTGAGAAAAGTTTTCAAACTTTGAAGCACAGGTTGACTACTGCACCCGTGTTGGTATTGCCTGAACTAAGTGAATCGTTTGAAGTGTACTGTGATGCATCGCTGAAGGGCTTGGGGTGTGTTCTGATACAGCACTAGAATATTGTAGCATACGCCTCACGGCAATTAAGGCCACATGAAATGAACTACCCGACTCATGATTTGGAACTTGCTACTGTTGTGTTTGCTTTAAAGATCTGGAGGCACTATCTCTATGGCGTTAAGTTTCATGTTTTCTCAGACCATAAGAGTTTGAAGTATCTTTTTGAGCAGAAAGAGTTGAATATGCGTCAGAGGAGATGGATGGAGCTTCTGAAAGATTATGATTTTAAATTGAATTATCATCCAGGAAAAGCGAACGTTGTGGCAGATGCCTTGAGTCAGAAATCTTTATATGTAGCTTGGATGATGCTACAGGAAGAAGAATTACTAAGGGCATTTCAAGGTTTAAATTTGGGAATTAGATAAGAATTGGGAATTTTGTGTTTGAGTCAGTTGCAGGTTTCAAGTGAATTTAAATTAGAACTTCTGAAGGCTCATTGAGACAGTGAATCGTTGCGTAAGGTATTACCAGTAGTTGAACAGGAAAAATAGTGAAGAGTGTCAGAAGGACATGATGGTTTGTGGAGGTTCAAGAACCGGATTATTATGTCGGATATTGGAGACCTGCGACAGTGTATCTTGAAGGAAACTCATAAGAGCGGGTTTTCAATCCATCCAGGGAGCACTAAAATGTACCAAGATCTAAAAGCGATATTCTGGTGGCCAGGTATGAAGAATGATGTGGCATTGTATGTATCTAAATGTTTAATGTGTCAGAAAGTTAAGATTGAGCATCAGAGACCATCAGGGACCCTTCAGCCTTTGGAGATTCTATAATGGAAATGGGAGAGTATTGCATGGATTTTGTGATAGGTTTGCCTAAAACTCGATCTGGTTATGATGCTATTTGGATAGTTGTGGATCGACTGACAAAATCTGCTCACTTTCTTCCTATCCAAATAAGTTGCACAATGGAGGAATTGGCTCGAATGTATATCAAAGAGATTGTCAGGTTACATGGCGTGCCTTCTACTATTATATCTGATAGAGATCCCTGTTTCACATCAAGGTTCTGGAGAGCTTTTCATCATGCATTTGGGACTCATTTAAGCTTGAGTACTGCGTATCACCCTCAGACAGATAGTCAGTCAGAGAGAACTATTCAGACCTTGGAAGATATGCTATGGGCTTGTGTATTGGACTAGTTGCAAGCTGGGATCAGTATATGCCATTAATAGAGTTTGCTTATAATAATAGCTATCATGCGAGTATTGGAATGGCTCCATATGAGGCTCTGTACGGCAGGAAATGTCAATATCCGCTATGTTGGTGTGAAATTGGAGAAAGAAGTTTGTTAGGGCCCGAGATGATAGCTGAAACCACTGAACAGATAAAGAAGATTCGTAGTCGAATAGCCCAAAGCTACCAAAAGAGCTATGCTGATCAGAGGCGAAAGCCTTTGGAGTTCGAAAAAGAAGAACATGTCTTTCTGAAAGTTACAACAACCACTAGAGTGGGAAGAGCTATTAAGACTAAGAAACTGAATCCCCGTTATATTAGACCGTTTGAGATCATAAGGAGAATTGGGCCAGTGGCTTATAGAATTGCCTTACCACCGTATCTTTCGAATTTGCACGACGTGTTTTATGTGTCACAGCTTCGGAAGTATATTCCTGATGCAAGTCATGTTCTAGAACCAGAACCAATCCAAGTAAGAGAAGATCTAACACTTCCAGTAATTCTAGTAAGAATTAATGATACTAATATTAAACGATTACGCGGGAAGGAAGTATCATTGATAAAAGTAGCTTGGAGTCGAGCTGGTATCGAGGAACATACATGGGAGCTCGAATCAGATATGCGAAAGGACTATCCACATCTCTTTTTAGGTAACTAGATTCGAATTTTGAGGGCAAAATTCTTTGTTAGGTGGGTAGAATGTAAACTCTGATTAATTAGTAGATAATTAGTCAATAAATTAGTTTTTAATAAGGAAAATTAGAAA
The DNA here is from genome assembly GCF_003086295.3 of Arachis hypogaea. NCBI lineage: Eukaryota > Viridiplantae > Streptophyta > Magnoliopsida > Fabales > Fabaceae > Arachis > Arachis hypogaea. The sequence goes on along the minus strand of NC_092049.1, from coordinate 68,099,534 downwards.
TGTGAGTATTATATTAAATTAGGATAGAGCTCATCGAAACGAGAATTTTGACACTAATTTCGAAGGAAACGGTCCAAAATTGGACCGAATGGACCGAACCGGTTGAACCGAACCCGAATGGAGCTGTTGGTCCAACCAAACCAGCCCTTTTAAGTGAACCCAACAGTGCATTCTCCCTCATTTTTAGCAGCACGAAGCTGCAAGCTTTTCCAGGGAGGAGAAGAACGAAACACCCCGTAACCTTATGGTAAATTTCCAACTCCCGTAACTTCTCCGTCTGAGCTCCAATCGCCGCACCGTTTGCGGCCACACATTCACCCCGTCGAGCTCTACGTTTCTACCGGAACAATCTCATAGGTAACTCGTTATTTCACACTCAGCTTTCATTTCCCCCAATTTTTTAGTTTTAAGAAGGAATGTTGAATTTCTTTGATTTTTGATGTTTTAAGATCCAATTAGCTTGAGGAAAACATTCACTCTTGCTTATGTGAAGCTTGGGTAAGGTGAAGATATGATAATTCTATTTTAATTTCATTGGATTTGAGTTTTGAGTATTAAATTGGATATATATGTGTTATAAATGTGTATTAGGTTGTGAATAAATAATTGGAGCTTGAAATTATGAATACTGGAACTTGGAGGAAGCAGATTAGTTGAGGTGTTGAGGGTTGTTTTCTTTTAGAAAAATTGTCTTAGAATAATACTTGGAAATCGGCTAAGGTATGGTTTAGGTTTCTTGCATTTAATATATAATATTCTGTGAAAACTTAGGCTAGATGACCATAGGATAAGTTGGATTGGATGTGTATATTTAATACTTAGTATCCTGTGGATGAACATGGTTGGTTTGGTGCTTGTTGATTAACTGGTGATTTGGTGAATTATTGATTTGAGGTATAACTATTGTGGAGGTTATTAGGATAATGAGGTATTTTGTGTTAAAAGCCTAGGATTTGTGAACTATGATTCTTAGTTGAATTTTGGTTATTGGATTTGAATATTGTATGAGTTTAATTGTTGATCTGATGTAGATTTAATGTGGTGATTGTTATGATGATGAGGAAGGATATGTTGAACTGAAAAGAAAGCAGGTTTGGACCCGAAAAGGGTGGCAAAGTCCAAGTTTTAGAAGAGATGCTGCCGAGATTTTGTAAAAAATTAGAGATTTTATTTATATGATTATTTAAAAAGATTTAGATTCAAATGTTATATGGTTTAATTTTGTGTTATTAAGAAATTGAGAATGTTTTAAGTTTGATTCATTTAGAAAAGAATGAATTATGTTTTGAATTGGAACTATGGATGGACGGAATGGGAGTTGTGATAATGAAGGATAAGGATTGAATATGATTGATGTGTGATGATGAACGAGATGCGATTGAGAAGGATGTGGTTGTTGATGAATTATAATTGAATTATTTATATGGCTTATGAATTTGAATGATCTGAGATACAAGATTCCTGGATAAAGTGTCGTGGCTTGCCACCACTTGTACCAGGTTGAAAACTCGATACTCTGTTGACCCTACGACGTAAGTGTGACCAGGCACTATATAAATTCCCGGGGATGTTACCCCCAGTGAGCAATATTGAATATTTGAGAAAAAGCTATGCGTAGACTCTTGGGGATGCACATCGGGGGACAGTCTAAGTTCAATTCAGACTTGTCGGGTTGGCTGGATAACCGACAAATGAGCCTCATCAACCATAGGACAAGCATGTATCATATGCATAATACTTGAATTACTTGCTTGTGCTTTAATTGGGTGTGCCTATATGTACCTACCATGTTAAATGTGTATTTGTTACCTGCAGTAATTGTAATCTTCTTGTGCTTGCCTTTATCTGTTTATTTGTCTGTGAAAATGCATGAAGGAGTTGGAGGTATAGAGGAATGTTAGTATGGGACTTAGATTTAAGGTTAAGTTAAGTTAGGTTTAAATATTCTTAGAAAACCACCTTCTATGGCTTCTGTTTAATACTTTAAGCTCTATAACTGAGTGTTGGCGTTCTAGGATTGCCTCTGGCATTCCCAGAACCTTATATCTTATGTGTGTGGCACCTTTACCATACTGAGAACCTCCGGTACTCATTCCATACTATGTTGTTGTTTTTCAGATGCAGGTCGGGAACCATCTCGTTAGGCATCTGGACTCTTAAAGTGGAGGGGTTACTGGGTAGTTTTGTTGTACAGTAATGTATATATATGTACTTATTTTTCTCTCTGCATAACTTGTTCTTTTTGATCATCTTAGAGGTTTATGGAGAGGCAAGATTTTGTATATGTACTTTTGAGTTTTGGATACGTATGTATACGTGTAAATATTCTCCATCCAGTCTTGACTTTGCAGGCTGAGTTAGGAGCTTGTTATTTTATATCTTTGGCACTCTATTCCTACTTTTGTTATCTTATGTTTAATAGTTAAGGTTTTCTTAGCACGCAAGATAACTCGTTCCTTGAGCGTTGCGCTTTTATTTCGTGATTTTTATTTCTCCTATCCTTTAAGGCTCTTATCATATTATATTTTTTCTGCTATTATATGTACATATTTTATTTTAGAGGTCGTAATAGCACACCACCTTCATTTTACGACTTAAGCGTAAAACTTAGTTTGGTAGGGTGTTACACAGAATAGGGGAGAGGAGCACGAATCGGAAGAGAAAAGGGAACTTTGCTGCGGGCTCATCGCCAGGAAGGGAGGGGGCGATGCTGGTGGGGATTGCTGATAAATCACTATTTTATGGTTTATCTTGTGCTCAATTTAGTAATTTTTATCAAGTCTTTGCACACTTATTCATACTAATTGCATGGTTTTACATTTTCCTTCCTAATTTTGTGCTATGATTGAAAACATGCTTCTTTGGCCTTAAATTTACTATGTTTAATCCCCTCTTATTACCATTCGATGCCGTGATATGTGTGTTAAGTGATTTTAGGCTCTATAGGGCAGGAATGGCTTAGAGGATGGAAATGAAGCATGCAAAAGTGGAAGAAATACAAGAAATTGAAGGAATTGCTGAGCTGTCCAGCCTGACCTCTTTCCACTAAATTGATCATAACCTGAGCTACAAAGGTCCAAATGAGGCGGTTCTAGTTGCGTTGAAAAGCTAACATCTGGGGCTTCGAAATGATATATAATTTGTTATAGTGTCCTTACAGCTAAACGACACGCACGCGTGCATCACGCGCACACATTGTTCTACAGAAAATCCAGCGTAGCAGAATTCGCCCCTAGCAATTTCTGGGCTGTTTTTGACCTAGTTCTCGGTCCAAAAAACACATATTAGAGGTTGTAGAGTGGAGGAATGAGAGAAAATTTCTCATAATTCACAATTTATGTTTTAGATGTAGTTTCTAGAGAGAGAGGCTCTCTCCTCTCTCTAGGTTTTAGGATTTCTCTTAGTTTTAGGTTTATTTATTCTCCATTCCAGGTTCAATGTCCCTTTAATTTAATTTTTCTTCTACTTTTATTTGTTCTAGCTTTCTAGTTTATTTATTTTCCTTGTTGATTACTTTATGTTGACAATTTGGTTTAAGAACTCCATGTTAGAATTGATTTTCTTATTCTATGCAATTTGAGGTATTTCATATTTATGATTTTAATCTAGCTTTTTACATTCTTAGCCTTGAATTGATTAATTGGAGATACTTGAGTTATCAAACTCCTTTGTTGATTGATGATTGGAATTTGCTGGTTTGTTTGGATCCCTCTAAAGCTAGTCTTTCCTTAGGAGTTGACTAGGACTTGAGGAATCAAATTGATTAGTCCACTTGACTTTCCTTTATTTAGTAAGGGTTAACTAAGTGGGAGCAGTGAACAATTCTCATCACAATTGATAAAGATTACTAGGATAGGACGTCCAGTTTTCATAACTTGCTAAGAGTTTTCTTAAATATTAATTTACTTTCTTGCAATTTATTTTTCTTGTTCCTTATTCAAAAACCCCAAAAAGATAATCTTCCATAACCAATAATAAATACACCTCCCTGCAATTCTTTGAGAGACGACCCGAGGTTTGAATACTTCGGTTATTACTTTTTAGGGGTTTTGTTACTTATGACAACTAAACTTTTGTACGAAGGGATTCTTTGTTGGTTTAGAAACTATACTTGCAACGAGACTTTATCTGTGAAATTTTTTACCGACAGAAATCCGTTCGTCAATCGCCATTCTAGTTCCAATTCTTCCATTCTTAAAACCGTAACCCCTTTCATCTTTGCTCTATTTCTATTTTATTTCTCTATTATGTTCTTGTTTTACTCATAGAAGCATATACATCTGTTTTAGTTCAACCCCTTTTGCTCTTCCTATTTCTCTACTGTAATTATTTGGAGTGTTGGCGTTGAATGAGGTTGCTGTTGGCTCTGTAAGAGGTTGCTGCTACCACCAACACTGGTTTATGGCAGAATGATGATGATGCGGTGTTGAGGGTGTAGCCTAGCCAATCGTCATAGCCATAATTCCATCTCCGATTTCTCCTAATTGTGACATCGAGGTAGGAGGTTCGTTTTAAAATTAAAAGTTTTTAATTTAAGAATGCCAAAAATCTTATTGAGTAATAAAAAATAATTTATAAATGCTTTGTATGACTAATTAATGAGGATTGATGAAGTTGGGAATTGTTGGTGATAGTGAGTACGTTTGAATATGATGAAATTGATTTTTGGTTTGTTTGATGGTGCTGTAAGGGTTAAGTAGCTATATGTGTTGGTATATGTAGCTATGATGATTTTTTATGATAGTTGTTAATGATGGCTGATTGTGATGATTGATGATGAATATTGATGGTTATGTTGTTTGGAATTTTGATTGTTTGCTAATGCGTCCGCATCTTTAGTATTTTTTGTTCTTGATTTCAATTGATTTATTAAGAATTTTGGTTGAATAATCAATGAATTTAATGTTGGAATGAACATTACTTTAATTAGTTAAATTTCATTGATTACAGGAAGTTTTAGAAGGAAACAGAAAGAAACAGAACAGAAAGGAGGATGGAGAGCAACAAACAAAAAGCTCTCTGTGACAAGCAGTATGCTTTCTGTGGACATAAAGTTCACTGGAAGGAGAAGGTGAAGGGCATACAATGTAAACTCCATTACGAACTAGTGAGGGAAGAAAAGACATATGTGCGTACGCACAAGCACATATAATTCACCATTTCACGAAGTACGTGGGCAATTTCACGTAAGACGCAGTAGCTATGCGTACGCACAACATGGGAATTCTGGCGAGCGTGCATACGCACGCATGTGTGTGTATGCACGAATTGATTTTCACGTATAACGTGAAATTTTCCACGTACAACGTGAAGGAGAAAGGGTGGCAAAAATTGAAGGAATTAGCTCACATACAACACAGCCTAGTTCACGTTGTATGTGAGCCCAACAAAGAACACTCCGAGGCCAAAATTGCTTTACGTATAACATGACACAAGCCATGTACTACGTTGGCTTTGATGCTCCTCCCAGTATTTCAATTCAAGATCAACTTCTCTCTAATTTTTCAACCTTTTGGAAGATCAATCAAAGCCCATTGATGATGACATTAATTGAAGATTGCAAGGAGATAAAGATTGGAAGTTATGCTAGAGAAAATCATTAATTAGATAGATTTAATTCTATTTTGACTTAGATTCTGTTTTAATTTGAATTTGAATTTAAGTTAGGATTAGTATTTAAGGTAGAGAGGGACTTTTTCTGAGTGACATTTCTCTCTTTCCTTCGGCCATTTTATTTTTCTTAAGGATTCCCTGCAGAACATGAGTTTCTAATTCTCCTTGGTTAAGGTCAGGAGCTCTGTTGATTCCATGGATTAATGTTCTAATCTTTTTACACCTTTGATTAATGTATTTATTGCTTTTCAGGAATAGGTTTTCGTTCTTCATCTTAAAGGATTTGAATGTATTGGAAAACAATTCTTCTCTGATTTGAATTCTTTTAACCTCTTAGAAAAGATGATTAATTGAATTAAGCTTGAAAATCAATTCTCACAACTCTTAAGTTTTGAAACTGGATTGATAAGTGACATAAAATCAACTAGGGAAGATTCTTATGAATTGTGTGGCTTTATAAATTTGTGAATGTTCTTCAACTCTTTTCTTAAGTAATTGACTAAGGGACTAGCGATTAATTAGGTTAAAGAGAAATTAAATCAACAAGGGATTGGAGTTTGATTACTCATGGTTTGTCATAAAAGTATTTTTGTATGATCAAGGTGGAAAGTGAAAATTCTTAATCTGGAAGTTTTAACATCTCTAAAGCCTTAACTTTTTCATTCATATTATTTCTCACACTCACTGTTTTCTTTCGTTTTGCATGCTGTTTATGTTTAAAGCTTTTCAAAACCCTAAATTGATTGTCTGACTAGAATAATTGATTGATTTTGCTTGCTTAATCCATTAATCTTCGTGAGATCGATACTCACTCACCGTGAGTTATTACTTCGTACGACCCGGTGCACTTACCGGTGTTTTGTGGATTGTAAAATCCACAACAAGATTTTGGCACCGTTGCTGGGGATTAATCGTGGTTCACAAACTACCAATCAATTGATTACTTAGATTAGAATTTTTTTACTTTTGTTTATTTACTAATTTTATTTTATTTCCCCTGGGAATTCTCTTCACACTGTGAAGGGTATTCCAATTTAATTTCCTTGTTGTTTTTGTCTATACAAAATAATAGGGATAGAGAACTGCTTCAATATGATCTTGAGATTGAAATAACTCTTTAGCAATAGAGGACGCAAGCTAGGAATCAAAGAGTTGAAGAAGAGATTGAAGAAGAGTTTTCTGGACAAGACATGGCAGAGAACAACAATGCGAATGTTCCTCTACCTAGGAAAACCCTTGAATCTTTTACTACTTTTAATCCAGAGAGTTGTGGAAGTAGCATTGTTACACCTACTGTCAATGCCAACAATATTGAGTTGAAGCCTCAGCTAGTTACATTGGCTCAACAAAATTGCTAATTCAGTGGGAGCCCGTAAGAAGATCCGAATCCATTCATCTCTAATTTCTTGCAAATTTGTGACACTGTCAAGACCAATGGCGTCTCGGTTGAGGTTTACCGACTTTTTCTCTTTCCTTTTGCTGTGAGAGACCGGGCTAAGCAACGGCTAGATAATCAACACAAGGAGAGCTTAGCCACATGGGAGGACTTAGTCACTAAGTTTCTAAATAAGTTCTTCCCACCTCAGAGCTTAACTAAGCTCAGAACCGATGTTCAAACCTTCAGATAGCATGAATGAGAATCCTTCAATGAAGCTTGGGAGAGGTACACAGAGATGCTCAGAAAATGCCAAATCTAAAATCACTTAACAAACATATCAAGGCATCTAATGGAATCAAGGTGAATTAAATTTAGCTATTTTGAGTCCAAAAAGTATGTTTTCACTCTTAAGCACAATTAAAGGAGAAGTTATAAAACCATGCTATTTCATTAAATAAATGTGAGAAAAGGTTATCAAAATGCTCTAAATTCATCACAAGATAGACCTTACAAATGGGGTTTATCAGTGCCCTCCGGATATGTTTGCAGATCGGGTCCAGCTTCAAATATTTTATGATGGGATCACCCCCGCCTCACGGGTTTCACTGGATACCACGGCTGGAGGCTCTTTGCACATGAAGAATACTTCTGATAAAGCATTGGAGTTGATTGAGATGGTAGCCAACAATCAATACCTCTATTCCTCTGAGAGATCAATGAGGAAAAGGAGTCATAAAATTAGATGATATGGACACTCTTTTGGCTCAGAATAAAGTCTTGTCCCAATAATTAAATACAATTACTCAACACATAGGAGGAATGTAAGTGTCAGTAGTGAATTCTCAAGAAAACTCCTATGGTGTGAGTAATGGGCTACTTCAAGGTGAGGGCATGGAGTATGGATATTCTTCTCCGGGGCAAGTACATTTCATAAATAAGCCTCACAATGATCCTTCTCTAAGACCTATAATCCTGGATGGAGGAACCACCCAAATTTTGGGTGGGAAAATCACAATCAGAGGACTAATCACTTCAACCACAACCATCAACCACATCATTTCAACTCTCAACACAACACCTTTAGTTTCCACCAAAATAATCACCCTCCACATAACCAGAACAATTCTAACCAAGCAACACCCTCCATACAACCCACTCAAGATTCCTAAAGGCTCACTAATCTTGAACTTACGGCGAAAAACTCTCCCAAGCCACACTCTCATTCATGGAGGAAACAAGAATTAACCTCAAGAATCAAGGTGCTTCACTTAGAAATTTAGAGGTACAAGTAGGCCAAATTGCTCAACAATTGGAGAAAGCCACCAATATTCTTCCCAATGACACAATTTTAAACCCAAGGGAGGAGTGCAAGACTATTTACTTGAGAAGTAGAAAGGTGGTAGGAGAAGAAGAGAAGGAAAGAACTAAGAAGGATGAGTCCACGACCATGCAAGGAAAAGAAGCTCCAAAAGACACTAATCCTCAAATGGAGCACGTACAACCCACCTTCTAGGACCATAAAACTCAAGTTACAAAAGCTCCACCAAAAGAGAGAATTACAATGCCTGAATACAAGCCTAGGATTCCATATCCTAAAAGGCTCCAGGGAGAAAACAAGGAGAAGCAATATTCCAAATTCTTGGAGATATTCAAGACTTTGGACATCAACATTCCATTTATAGAAGCTCTTGAACAAATGCCCTTGTATGCAAAATTCATGAAGGAATTGTTGTCCAAGAAGAAATCCTTGAATTCCAACGTTTAGTATCTTCTTTTCATTAGAAAGAAAGTAAATAAGCTTGCTTCAAGGTGATGATTCAAGATAGAATTCTATAATCTAATTCGGACAGAAGCTTTGAAAGATTATGATCAATTATGTTGTATTGTACATAAGTGAAATGGTTAACCAAACTCATTTAAATTGCAACCTTTTACCCCTGTTTCATAAGGTTAAGAAATTCGGATCAAGGCATGATTCTTTGCTTGCTTGAGGACAAGCAAGATATTAAGTTTGGTGTTGTGATGCGTCCACATCTTTAGTATTTTTCCTTCTTGATTTCAATTGATTTATTAAGAATTTCTATTGAATAATCACTGGATTTAAGGTTAGAATGAACATTACTTTGATTAGTTGAATTTCATTGATTACAAGAAGTTTTAGAAGGAAAACAGAAAGAAATATAATAAAAAAGAGGATGGAGAGCAACAAATAGAAAGTTTTCTGTGACAAACAATGACAAGTAGAATGCTTTCTGTGAAGGATAGAAAGCTCGTTGGAAGGAGATGGTGAAGGGCATACAATGTGAACTCGATCACGTACTATGTGAGGGAAGAAAAGACATTTGTGCGTACGCACACATGGGTGCGTATGTGTAACACCCTAAACACATAGAGCTTTACGCTTGAGCCGTAAAACAGAGGTGGTGTGGTATTACGACCTCTAAAATAAAATATACGTACATAATATAATTGAAAGAATATAACATTCGAGGAGCCTTGAAGGTTGGTTAAGCAAAAATGTGAAAGATAAAAGCACAACTCTCAAGATAACCTTTACTTGCGTATGAAGAAATGTAAAGAAATATAACTACATATATATATAAGAGCGGAGAGTCAAGGATATAAATATTCAAGCTCTAGGTTGAACCTGCGAAGCTAAGGCTGACCAGAGGATTGATGGAAAGGTTTATGCTGGTTCGGAAATTTAGACAACACAAATCCGTTGTGAGTATAGACCAAACTGACAAATGACTCTCACAATCAATGTTTAAATTTTAAGATGGTCACAATCCAAAACAAATATAAATTGGGAGTTTGAAATCCCAGGTCGTCTCCTTCGACATTGCAATTAAGTATTCAATTATTGGCATGGGGGAATGGGTTGATGGCAATTGGCAAGAAATGAAAATGACAATAAAATAAAGATGCATGCAAGGAATTAAATGAAAAGCAATTAAAGCAACAAAAATGGAATTCAAGTGGTAAAAAGAACTCTCGACAAGGTTTGGGGAAATAAGGATTCCTATCCTAATCATGGACCACAAACATGGTAATTGTGAAGAATCAATCCCAATTAGTCTATCCAAATATCAAGGATAAGTCAAAAGGGCATAATCAATCTCAATCTACAAATCCTAGTCAACTCACTAATTAACTTAGTGAAAGACTAGCGTTAGTGGAAACTAAACCCACTAACAATCCTAACACAATATAGATTGGACATCTATGACTCAAGATCACCTAATTACCCAATTCCAAGCCAAGAGTATGAAAGATTATACAAAAACTAGAAGAGACATTTATCAAACACCTAGCATGCATAAAAGAGAAATCATGATAAATTGCAATAGAAATAAAATCTACACTACCAATTGCATGAGAATAATAATCAAAACTCAACAAGCATCCAAGAAACATAAAATATCAAAACTGCATTAATGGAATCAAAATTGACAAAAGTATATATAACTAAGATTAGCAAAATTAAGAAAATAACAAAAGAAACTAAGAGGATCAAGGCAAGAGAACATGAAAATATAAATGAAACTATCTAAAACAAGAATTAAAGACCAAAATTAAAGAGGAACAAAGCTAAAAATCCTAATTTCTAGAGAGAAGAGAGAGCCTCTTGATGCGTGGCAGAAGTTAACCAATTTAGAGATTTCAATTAAGAGAATAGCATTGCACGTATAGCTCTTAACCGGCTAAGATCTGCCTCACCAATTTAAAAAAAAGGTTGTCACAAATTTATAAATAAAATACTGGGAGTATGAGTCCCAGGTCGTCTCCCAACGAGTTGCAGGAAAGAGTGCTATTTTATTAATTAGGGGTTTTCAGAAAAATTGAATTTTGATAACGAGTAATTAAAATGATTAAAAATTAAGGCAATAAAAATAAACTAAGAATAGTTATTGATACTCTGAATAAAAGGCATTGACTGGGGAATAATTAAATAAAATTTCTATCCTTGTTGGAATCTTCTCAAGTGTAGTGTAAAAAGGTTGTTGTTAAAAGGCATTGACTTGGTTACCCCTTACTAAATAAGGAAAATTATGGTGATTAAACTAACTCTTACCCTCAAATCCTAGTTCTCTCCCTTAGGGAGGTCTAGTGTTAGTAGGTATAGAATTAGCTAACAACGTTCAATTCAACCAAGCACTTGAGCATTCCAACTCAAGTATCTCCTCTTAATCAACCCCCATGTCAAGTAAAAATTTTACTCCATTGACATGAAAGAAATAATCATAAAAATATGAGAAGACATAATTAAATAAAATTAAATAGAGGATTAAAATTAATTAAAAGTAAAAATAATTCTATATATTAATAAACTCAAAACGTAACATACTTATTTGAATAGAGTCAATAATCAACTGAAAAGAGTAAAGAATAAGAAAACAAACTAAAGCAGTATCTTCACGGAGGTAATGGCTCTTCAACATCCACAATCCAAAGCAAAAGCATAAACTATCAATGTAATGCCAATCTAAAAACTCAGATCTAAAACTGAAGTAATCCTAATGTGATGAATCTGAATGTATGTGGATGCGTCTTTCAGTTTCAGCATGTTCCCTAGGTTTAGTCTGTGTTTCTGGGCCGAAAACTGGGTCAAAATGCGGCCCGAAATCACCCCAGCGTATTCTGTTATTTCTGCAGATCGCGCAGGTCACGCGTACGCGTCGTTCACGTCATTCAGCGTTTTTGCTTGCCACGCGTTTGCGTCGTTCACGCATTTGCGTCATTCGTGCAGACTCCAATCCACGCGTTTACGTCAGGCACGTGTCCGCGTCATTGCGAATTCTCCATTTCGCGCGTTCGCGTGGGCCATGCGCTCGTGTCATTTCTCGCTGGTCATATCCTTAGTTTCTTGTGTTCTTTCTATTTCTTCAAGCCTCCTCTCCAATTTCCAAATCATTCGTGCCCTATGAAGCCTGAAACACTTAACACACGGATCACGACATCGAATGGGGTAAAGGGGAATTAAAATACATAATTAAAAGTCTCTAGGAAGCAAGTTTTCAACCATGGAGTGATTTTTGGGAAGGAATTGTAAATACATGCTAATCATATGAATAAGTGGGTAAAGATTTGATAAAACCACACAATTAAACACAATATAAATCATAAAATAATGGTTTATCAACCTCCCCACACTTAAACATTAGCATGTCCTCATGCTTAGTTGAAGTAGATAAAGTAAATGAATAGGGAATTGTAAAACTCATGAAATGCAATGCAACCTATATATATATATATAAATGCAACTATATGCTTCTTGTCTACTTGGTTGAAAGTAAATAAACTCTTAAAGACAAACATAAATCAAATTCCACTAATTCAGTTTATACAGTAAGAACAGATAAAAATGCAAGATAGCTCATGAAAGCAGGGAACATAGAATCAAGCGTTGAACCCTCACTGATGGTGTACGTGCACTCTATTCTCTCAAGTGTATAGGGTAATCACTCTACTCTTCTCTAATCATGCTTTCTAAATTTTGTTCTTCACCTAACCAATCAACAATATTTAACATACCAATGCAAACATCATGAGGTCTTTTTAAGGTTGTAATGGGGCTAAGGTAAGGGTGAGGGTATATATATGGCTAAGTGAGCTTATAAATTGAATCTTTAATTAACCTAAGCTTTCACCTAACATACATATACTCTATATAACTTTAGAATCATGCCTAGCTACCCATAATTTTTCACTTTTGCATTACATACTCATGTATCAACTTTTCTTTAATTTTATCACATATGCATTGATTTTTCATTGACTTAACATTGGGGTAATTTTGTCCCCTTATTTATTTAAATATTTATTGAATATTTTTGGATTTTTTTATAAAAATAAACATAGCTTATCAATGCACATGGATTTTTAATTTTTCTAGTTCCACATGAGTAGGTACCCAAATTCCCATTATTTTATCATGACACATTCCCTTATTAACCCATGTTCCCACAATTTTCCCATACTTAATTGACACACAATTTCTATCTTAAGCTAACCAAAGATTCAATTGGGATATTTAATTGTTTTTCCGCTTAAGGCTAGTAATGTGGTAAAATATAGAACAAATGAGATTAAAAGGCTTAAAGTGGCTGACAAAGGTAATTTAAAAGGTAGGCTTATTTGGGATAAGTGAGCTAAACAAATAATGGCCTCAATCATACGCAAGCATGTAAATACATTACACATTGGACATATAGGATGAAACAAAATAAGATTACAATCATAGAGAAGTAAACACACAAGAATAAAATATTTATGGTTAAATAATGTAACCATGTGATTAAGCTCAAATCTCACAGGTTGTGTGTTCTTAGCTTTTTAAAATATTTGTGGTGTTGAAGGAGGAATGTCTTCAGCCGGTTCTGTAGGCTGGCTTGTAGTGGCTAGTGGTGGTTTGATATATTTCCCATTAGGAACGTACTGATCATCCCGTGGAAGTATGGCTTTGGTGTCCCCAGCTCGGTAGGAGACTCCGGCTGCCGAGACGAGATCTGAAACCAAGGCGGAAAAAGGTAAGTTGCCTGCAATTTGTACGTGTCCCATAGCATTCTGGATGTGTCTTGGTAAATTGAGGTGCTGGTCTGTAAGGATACACCAAAGTAAAACAGCCATGTCTGCAGTGAACGAGGACTCGTGAGTGCTCGGAAAGATGTAATGAGACATAATCTGTGCCCATACTCTACCCTCCAAGGTAAGTGCTGAAGCCGATATCCCTTTTGGTCGGGATCGATGGTATCCGTAGATCCATCTGCTGCCAGGTTGTGCTATAACTTTGAGAACGGCGTCCCAGTCAAATTGGTATGTCTGGCGCTTGAGTGAGGCTTCTTGAAATGTGTCCAATCCTTCTGAAGTAGGGGAAAGATCTAAAGCTTGTTGAATGGCCTCTTCAATTATGGGGACTTGCTTCTGACGGACTTAGATAGACTGCATGGTTGGCATGTGAAAGTTGGAGTAGAATTCTACTACCCATGAGAGATTAACCTGCCGTGGGTGTCTCTGTAGGAATCCCCATTGTCTTCGTTCAATTTGCGGCTCAACAAATTCAGCAATGCGGGTCGGGAGGATGAGAAGGTATTCATTGTTGTAATTCCTCTCTGCTAGGATGGGGAACATCTGCTCATAGTAGCGGTTAGGAAACCGCGCATTATCCTTTGCTGGGAAGGCTTTTTCTTTTTCATCGACCTTGATGATCCTCTTGATTCTTTTTGTTGAGGGTTTTACTGCTGTTGAAGATGGCTCTGCCACTAATGCTCTTTTTGTTCCTCTCCTTGCTGGTGGTTTGGTAGTAACTTTCTCCTTTCCTTTGTTGGTGGCCATCCTAAGGGAAGAGAAAGTAATGTGTAAAGCGAAGGGTTCGAGCAATGGAGCAAACATTATGGTTGATAATTGGTGCACAAATTGTGAATCACACTTTTCACACTCGTACCACTAACCAGCAAGTGCACTGGGTCGTCCAAGTAATACCTTGCATGAGTAAGGGTCGAATCCCACGGAGATTGTTGGTTTGAAGCAATCTATGGTTATCTTGCAATTCTTAGTCAGGAAGTCAATTATGTTTATCAGTTGAATTGCGAATAAACAAGAGAGCATGGATTAAAGGTTACTTGTTATGCAGTAATGGAGAATATGTTGGAGTTTTGGAGATGCTTTGTCTTCAGAATCTCTGCTTTCCTCTGTCTTCTGATTCACGCACGCACGTCCTTCTATGGCAAGCTGTGTGTAGGTGGATCACCGTTGTCAATGGCTACCATCCATCCTTCCAGTGAAAAGGGTCCAGGTGTACTGTCACCGCACGGCTAATCATCTGCAGGTTCTCAGTCGTACCGGAATAGGATTTACTATCCCTTTGCGTCTGTCACTACGCCCAGCACTCGCGAGTTTGAAGTTTGTCACAGCCATCCAATCCCAGAATCCTACTCGGAATACCACAAGCAAGGTTTAGACTTTCTGGATTCTCATGAATGCCGCCATCAATCTAGCTTATACCACAGAGATTTTGATTAAGGAATCTAAGAGATATTCATTCAATCTGATGTAGAACGGAGGTGATTGTCAGACACACGTTCATGGATTGAGGAAGGTGATGAGTGTCACTGATCATCACCTTCTCCATAGTTAGGCACGAATGGATATCTTAGATAAGAACACACATGTTGAATGGAAAATAGAAGTACTTGCATTAATTCATCGAGACACAGCAGAGCTCCTCACCCCCAACAATGGAGTTTAGAGACTCATGCCATCAAAGAGTACAAAGTTCAGATCCAAAATGTCATGAGATACAAAATAAATCTCTAAAAGTTGTTTAAATACTAAACTAGTAACCTAGGTTTACAGAAAATGAGTAAGCTATAACAGATAGTGCAGAAATCCACTTCTGGGGCTCACTTGGTGTGTGCTGGGGCTGAGACTAAAGCTTCTCACGTGCCTGGGGCTGTTTTGGGTGTTCAACGCCAGCTTTGGATCCTTTTCTGGCGTTGAACTCCAACTTGCAACTTGTTTCTGGCGCTGGATGCCAGAATTGGGCAGAGAACTGGCGTTGAACGCCAGTTTACGTCGTCTATCCTTAAGCAAAGTATGGACTATTATATATTGATGGAAAGCCCTGGATGTCTACTTTCCAACGCAATTGGAAGAACGCCATTTGGAGTCATGTAGCTCCCGAAAATCCATTTTGAGTGCAGGGAGGTCAGAATCCAACAGCATCAGCAGCCCTTTTACAGCCTGAATCAGATTTTTGCTCAGCTCCCTCAATTTCAGCCAGAAAATACCTGAAATTACAGAAAAACACACAAACTCATAGTAAAGTCCAGAAATGTAGATTTTGCCTAGAAACTAATGAAGATAAACTAAAAACCAACTAAAACATACTAAAATCTATATGAAATTAACCCCAAAAAGCGTATAAAATATCCGCTCATCACAACACCAAACTTGAACTGTTGCTTGTCCTCAAGCAACTAGACAAATAAAATAGAAGACTAATAAGTCAAGAAGCAATAATATCTCAGAGTTTTTGAGTGAAGCTCAGATTCTAATTAGATGAGCGGGACTAGTAGCTTTTTGCTTCCGAACAGTTTTGGCATCTCACTTTATCCATTGAAGCTCAGAGTGATTGGCATCTATAGGAACTTAGAACTCAGATAGTGTTATTGATTCTCTTATTTCAGTATGATGATTCTTGAACACAGCTACTTTATGAGTCTTGGCCGTGGCCCTAAGCACTTTGTTTTCCAGTATTACCACCGGATACATAAATGCCACAGACACATAATTGGGTGAACCTTTTCAGATTGTGACTCAGCTTTGCTAAAGTCCCCAATTAGAGGTGTCTAGGGTTCTTAAGCACACTATTCTTCTTGCTTTGGACCTTGACTTTAACCGCTCAGTCTCAAGTTTTCACTTGACACCTTCACGCCACAAGCATATGGCTAGGAACAGCTTGGTTTAACCGCTTAGGCCAGGATTTTATTCCTTTAGGCCCTCCTATCCACTGATGCTCAAAGCCTTGGGATCCTTTTTATTACCCTTGCCTTTTGGTTTTAAGGGCTATTGGCTTTTTCTGCTTGCTTTCTCTTCCTTTTTTTTTTCTGTAAGCTTTGTTCTTTGATGCTTTTTCTTGCTTCAAGAATCATTTTTATGATTTTTCAGATTATCAATAACATGTCTCATGTTCATCATTCTTTCAAGAGCCAACATATTTAACAGTCTTAAACAACAAATTCAAAAGACATATGCACTGTTCAAGCATTCATTCAGAAGACAGAAAGCATTGCCACCACATGTTACTAATTAGAATTTTTCTTATTAAAAAAAACTCGAATTTTATTGCCTCTTATTCAAAAGATCTACTATTTTATTCATGTTTGCTGATGATGAGAGAAATAGACTATAACTTAATTGGAGGTAAAATCAAAATAGACACTAATTACTACTATATGACCCCTAAGGTAAACTCTTATAACGACAACTATCACAGAGTTAAAGCAGAAATTGGAATTTAACAACCTTTGTTCTGGGAAGTGGATGTTCCTCGGATCTGTGGGGTGCTTGGTCCTTCAAGAGATAACTTCTGACGCTTCAATTCCCTCAAGTCACGCCCTTGCTCTTCCTGTTCTTTAATCAAATAGCAAAGAATTTGACTGTGTTCCTTCTGTTCCTTTATTATTTGTTCCATAGCTTCTTGTATCTTGGTAACTGATGTTTCAAGATACTCCCAATATTCAGATTGAGGGATTTCTGGGAGAAATTCCTGTGTTTTCTTCTTGATGGGGTCATCCTGCGCTTGTTGTTTTTCCATTGATGCTTTGGTGATTGGTTTCTCAATTGAGATATACTCAGTTATTCCCATCCTTACCCCAGCGTCCTTGCAGAGCAGAGAAATCAAGCTTGGGTAAGCCAACCTGGCCTCTTTAGAATTTTTATTAGCAATTTTGTAGAATTCAGTTGATGAACTTCCACTTCTTTTCCCATCACGATGCAATGGATCATCACTGCTCTTTTAACAGTGACTTCAGAACAGTTGCTAGTGGGCAGCAGAGAATGCCCAATGAAATCCAGCCATCCTCTGGCGACTGGTTTGAGATCTTCTCTTTTGAGTTGATTTGGGACACCCTTCGTGCTGGTGGTCCACCTGGCTCCAGGGATACATATATCCTCTAGGATCTTATCCAGGCCCTTGTCTGTTCTCATCATTCTCCTGTTGAAAGAGTTTGGATCATCCTTCAGCTGAGGTAGCTTTAAGATCTCCCTGATCTTGTCAGGGTTGGTATGAACAATCTTTCCTCTGACCACGGTCCGATATTCATAGAAAGCAGTTCCAGATAGTTTTTGCTTGTCTGTCTACCACATGTTAGCATAGAACTCCTGGACCATATTCCTTCCCACTTTCGTCTTAGGATTAGCTAGGACATCCCAGTTCCTGATTCGAATTTGCTCATGGATCTCCGGATATTCGTCTTCTTTCAGATCGAATCTAACTTCCGGGATCACTGATCTTAGACCCATTATTTTGTAATAATGGTCTGAATGTTCTTTAGATAAGAACTTCCCTTGATTCCAAAGTGGTTTTGGAACGCTCTCTTTCTTGCCTCTTGAAGTGGGTTGTTTTCCCTTAGGAGCCATGATCTTAGTGATCACGGAGAAACACACCAAACTTAGAGGTTTGCTTGTCCTCAAGCAAAAGAAAAGAAAGGAGAGGGATAGAAGGAGAGCTAGGTGCAATTGTTGATGGAAGGGGAGGGAGGCCGAACCCATATTTAAAGGGAGGGGGGTGGGTTCAAAAATTTAGAAAAGATATGATAAAAAAATTTATTTGGAAAAGATAAGATAGAAGATATGATAAGAGAGGATGTAGTTTAAAATTGAAAAGATATGAAAGATTTTTGAAAAAGATAAATCTAGATTTTGAAAAAGATAATGTGGAGATTTGAAAAAGATATTAGTTGAAAAGATAGATTTCTTTTGAAAATTTGAAAAAGAGTTGAATTGAATTGAAAAAGAGGGTTTGTGCTTATGGATTAAGATACATATGATATTTTTAAGGTAGGATTTTTAGAAATTAGGAATTTTAGAAATCAGGGTTCTTAACATGTTTATGCAAGAAATCATGAATTGAAATATGAAAATTAAGATTAAAATGAAAAATATGAAGAAAAAAATGAATTTACCTCCTCCCCACCATCCTGGCGTTTGAACGCCCAAACGCTGCATGTTTTGGGCGTTCAACGCCCAAATGCTGCCTCTCCTGGGCGTTCAACGCCCAGCTACTGCTTCTTTCTGGCGTTGAATGCCAGGAAGTCCTTTGTTACTGGGCGTTTTTCTGAACGCCCAGAATGCTGTAAATCTGGCGTTAAACGCCCAGATGGCTATCCTCACTGGCGTTCAACGCCCAGTGGATGCTTCTTTTGGGCGTTGAACGCCCAAAACAGACTCTTACTGGCGTTTTCTTGCCAGTGAGCTCTTTTTCTCTGTTTTGTGTGCAGATTCCTTCTGTAACCTTGTGAACTTATGCAATTGATTATTTACCTTGTTATCAATGAACTTTATATAAAAAAATAAAAATTAAAATAGGGTAAAATGCTTAGAGGATTGATGCCCCATGGCTGGGTTGCCTCCCAGCAAGCGCTTCTTTATTGTCTTTAGCTAGACCTTGCTGAGCTTTTAGTCTAGCTTCAGCTTTGAGCACTCTTGCTCAACATTGCCTTCAAGATAGTGCTTGATTCTCTGTCCATTGACAATGAACTTCTTATCAGAATCAATATCTTGAAGCTCCACATAACCATATGGTGATACACTTGTAATCACATATGGTTCCCTCCACCGGGACTTTAGTTTCCCGGGGAATAGCCTGAGCCTAGAGTTGAACAACAGAACCTTTTGTCCTGGTTCAAAGATTCTAGATGACAGCTTTCTGTCATGCCACTTTTTTTATTTTTCTTTATAAAGCTTGGCATTTTCGAAAGCAATGAATCTGAATTCCTCTAGCTCATTTAGCTAGAGCAATCTTTTTTCTCCAGCTAATTTGGCATCAAAGTTTAGGAATCTGGTTGCCCAGTAAGCTTTATGTTCCAGTTCCACGGGCAGGTGACATGCCTTACCATAGACCAGTTGGTATGGAGAGGTCCCTATAGGAGTCATGAATGCTGTTCTGTATGCCCACAGAGCATCATCCAAGCTTCTTGCCCAATCCTTTCTACGGGTATTTACAGTCCGTTCTAGGATTCTTTTTAGCTCTCTGTTAGAGACTTCAGCTTGTCCATTAGTCTGTGGATGATATGGAGTCGCCACCTTGTGGTGAATCCCATACTGGACCATGGCAGAGTAAAGCTGTTTGTTGCAGAAGTGAGTGCCCCCATCACTGATTAGTACTCTAGGGACCCCAAACCTGCTGAAGATATATTTCTGGAGGAACTTCAGCACTGTTTTAGTATCATTGGTGGGTGTGGCAATGGCCTCAACCCATTTTGATACATAGTCAACTGCCACCAGAATATAAGTATTTGAGAATGATGGTGGGAAAGGTCCCATGAAGTCAATTCCCCATACGTCAAACAACTCAATCTCCAAGATTCCTTGTTGAGGCATGGCATAACCATGCGGCAGATTACCAGCTCTTTGGCCACTGTCACAGTTACATACAAACTCTCGAGAATTTTTATAGAGTGTGGGCCAATAGAAGCCACATTGGAGGACCATGGTGGCTGTTCGCTCACCTCCGAAATGGCCTCCATATTGAGATCCATGGCAATGCCATAGGATCCTCTGTGCTTCTTCTCTAGGAACACACCTACGGATTATTCCGTCTGCACATCTCTTAAAGAGATAGGGTTTATCTCACAAGTAGTACTTTGCATCAGTGATTAATTTTTTCTTTTGTTGCCTATTGTACTCTTTGGGTATGAACCTTGCAGCTTTATAGTTTGCAATATCGGCAAACCATGGTGTTTCCTGAATGGCAAATAAATGCTCATCCAGAAAAGTCTCAGAGATCTCAAGAGAGGGGAGGGATGTCCCTTCTACTGGCTCTATCCGGGACAGATGATCAGCCACTTGGTTCTCTGTCCCTTTTCTGTCTCTTATTTCTATATCAAACTCTTGCAGAAGCAACACCCATCTGATGAGCCTGGGTTTTGAATCCTGCTTTGTGAGTAGATATTTAAGAGCAGCATGGTCAGTATACACAATCACTTTTGATCCTACTAAGTATGATCTGAACTTGTCAATGGCATAAACCACTGCAAGTAATTCTTTTTCTGTGGTTGTGTAATTTTTCTGGGCATCATTTAAAACACGACTAGCATAATAAATGACGTGCAGAAGCTTGTCATGCCTCTGTCCCAATACTGCACCAATGGCGTGATCACTAGCATCACACATTAGCTCAAATGGTAATGTCCAGTCTGGTGCGGAAATAACTGGTGCTGTGACCAGCTTAGCTTTCAGCGTTTCAAACGCCTGCAGACACTCTGTGTCAAACACAAATGGCGTGTTAGCAACTAGCAGATTACTTAGAGGTTTTGCAATTTTTGAAAAATCCTTTATAAACCTCCTATAGAATCCTGCATGCCCCAGAAAGCTTCTGATTGCCTTAACATTGGCAGGTGGTGGTAATTTTTCAATTACCTCTATTTTTGCTTGATCCACCTCTATTCCCTTGTTTGAGATTTTATGCCCAAGGACAGTCCCTTCAGTCACCATGAAGTGACATTTTTCCCAGTTTAAGACTAGGTTGGTCTCTTGGCATCTCTTCAGGACAAGTTTCAGGTGATCAAGACAGGAGCTGAATGAGTTTCCATATACTGAGAAGTCATCCATGAAGACCTCCAGAAATTTTTCTACCATATCAGAGAAAATAGAGAGCATGCATCTATGGAAGGTTGCAGGCGCATTACACAGCCCAAATGGCATCCTTCTATAAGCAAACACTCCAGATGGACATGTGAATGCTGTTTTCTCTTGATCCTGGGGATCTACTGTAATCTGGTTATAGCCTGAGTAGCCATCCAAAAAGCAGTAATAATCATGACCTGCCAGTATTTCTAGCATCTGGTCTATGAATGGTAAAGAAAAATGATCCTTTCTGGTTTCTGTATTGAGCCTTCTGTAGTCAATACACATGCGCCACCCTGTAACTGTTCTTGTAGGAATCAGTTCATTTTTTTCATTATGAATCACTGTCATGCCTCCCTTCTTTGGGACGACTTGGACAGGGCTCACCCAGGGGCTATCGGAAATAGGATAAATAATCCCAGCCTCTAGTAATTTGGTGACCTCTTTTTGCACCACTTCCTTCATGGCTGGATTTAGCCGCCTCAGTGGTTGAACCACTGGTTTAGCATTATCCTCCAATAAGATTTTGTGCATGCATCTAGCTGGGCTTATGCCTTTAAGGTCACCTATGGACCACCCAAGAGCTGTCTTGTGTGTCCTTAGCACTTGAATAAGTGCTTCCTCTTCTTGTGGATTTAAAGCAGAGCTTATGATCACTGGAAAAGTGTCACCTTCTCCCAGAAATACATATTTCAGGGATGGTGGTAATGGTTTGAGCTCGGGTTTAGGAGGTTTTTCCTCTTCCAGAGGAAATTTCAGAGGCTTTTTCATCTCCTCTGAATCCTCCAAATCAGGCTGAACATCTTTAAAGATGTCTTCCAACTCTGATTCGAGACTCTCAGCCATGTTGATCTCTTCTACCAAAGAGTCAATAAGATCAACTTTCATGCAGTCTTTTGATGTGTCTGGATGCTGCATGGCTTTGACAGCATTCAACTTAAACTCATCATCATTGACTCTCAGGGTTATTTCCCCTTGTTGGACATCAATGAGGGTTCGTCCAGTTGCTAGGAAGGGTCTTCCTAGAATGAGAGTAGCACTCTTGTGCTCCTCCATTTCCAGCACTACAAAGTCAGTGGGAAAGGCGAATGGCCCAACTCTGACGATCATGTCTTCAATCACGCCTGATGGGTATTTAATGGAGCCATCAGCAAGTTGGAGACATAACCGGGTTGGTTTAACTTCTTCAGTTAAGCCAAGCTTTCTGATAGTGGATGCAGGTATTAGGTTGATGCTTGCCCCAAGATCGCACAAAGCTGTCTTGGTGCAATTACCTTAATATGCATGGTATCAGAAAACTCCCAGGGTCTTTAAGCTTTTCAGGAAAGCTTTTTAGAATGACTGCACTGCATTCTTCAGTGAGGAGAACTCTTTCTGTTTCTCTCCAATCCTTTTTATGACTCAGGATCTCTTTCATGAACTTGGCATAAGAAGGTATTTGCTCAAGTGCCTCTGCAAATGGAATCTTTATTTCAAGAGTCCTGAGATAATCTGCAAAGCGAGCAAATTGCTTATCCTGCTCCTCTTTCCGGAGTTTTTGAGGATAAGGTATCTTGGCTTTATATTCCTCAACCTTAGTTGTTGTAGGTTTATTGCCTACAGAAGTGGTTGAAGAAGCCTTTTTAGCGGGGTTGTCATCAGCACTTGTGTGTGTCTGATCCCTCACTGGCAATTGAGTGCCAGAGTTAGAAGCTGGAGTGACGTTAGACGCCAACTCCTTGTCTGTTCTTGGCATCTGAACGCCAGAACTGTGCCCATTTTGGGCGTTCAATGCCAGATCCTGCCTATTTTGGGCGTTCAACGCCAGATCCTTGCTTGTTTCTGGCGTTGAACGCCAGTCTTGGGCATGGTCTGGGCGTTCAGCGCCAGCCTTCCACCAGATTGCTGGCGTTTTAACACCAGAATTACTTTTCCCTGGGCTCTTACTGTCCTCAGGTAAATTTTGGGTGGTTTGCTCATTCCTTGGCTCTTTGCTGCCTTGAGGTGGGGTATTTAATGTTTTCCCACTTCTTAATTGAACTGCTTGGCATTCTTCTGTTATTTGTCTTGACAGCTGCTGCTTTGTTTGCTTCAATTGTTCTTCCATATTTATATTTTCCATCCTTGTCTCTTGTAGTTTATCCTTGAATTCGGCTAACTGCTTTGTTAGAAAGTCCAATTGCTGATTGAATTCAGCAGCTTGTTTTACAGGACTGAGTTCAGCAGTTACTGTTTTAACCTCTTCTTTCATGGAAGGGTCACTGCTTAGGTACAGATGCTGATTCTTGGCAACTGTATCAATGAGCTCTTGAGCCTCTTCAATTGTCTTTCTCATGTGGATAGATCCACCAGCTGAGTAATCTAGAGACATCTGAACTCCTTCTGCAAGCCCATAATAGAAGATGTCTAACTGAACCCACTCTGAAAACATTTCAGAGGGGCATTTTCGTAGCATCTCTCTGTATCTCTCCCAGGCATCATAAAGAGGTTCCTTATCTCCTTGTTTAAAGCCTTGGATGTCCAGCCTTAGCTGTGTCATCCGTTTTGGGGGAAAGTATTGATTCAGGAATTTTTCTGTTAGCTGTTTCCATGTCCTTATGCTGGCCTTAGGTTGGTTATTTAACCACCTCTTAGCTTGATCTTTTACAGCAAATGGAAACAGTAATAGTCTGTAGACATCCTGATCTATTTCCTTATCATCTACTGTGTCAGCAATTTGTAAAAATTGTGCCAGAAACTCTGTAGGTTCTTCCTGTGGAAGACCGGAATACTGGCAACTTTGCTGCACCATGATAATGAGCTGAGGATTCAACTCAAAGCTACTGACTCCAATGGAGGGTATGCAGATACTACTCTCATATGAAGCAATAGAGGGGTTAGCATATGACCCCAGAGTCCTCCTGGACTGTTCATTTCCACTTAGATCTATAATGGAGAAAGGGACATGATGTCAAATAAAAAAATTATTTTTATTTATTTATTTATTTATTCAATTCGAAAATGAAATAAATTAAAATAAAATAAACAAAAATGGTTGAAAATTTTCGAAAAAATGAGGAGAGAGAAAGTGGTTAGGAAGTTTTAAAAAGGATATGATGATTTTTGAAAAAGGTTTTAAATTTTTTTTTAAAAAAAAAATAAAAAATCTGAATTTTAAAGGTAAATTTCGAAAAATTGCTTTAAAATAGAGAGAAAAGATATTTTTGAATTTAAAGAGGAGAGAGAGAAACAATAAGATAGCACAAGATTTAAAATTTTCAGATCTAATGCTCCTTGTTTTTTTTTGAAAATTTTGGAGGGAAAACACCAAGGAACACCAAACTTAAAAATTTTAAGATCAAGACACAAGGGAAACTCAAGAACACTTTGAAGACTCACAAGAACACAAGAACATGAAGAAAGAACACCAAACTTAAAATTTTTTAGAAAACCAAAATAAAATTTTCGAAAACCAAAGAAAAAACTCAACAAGAAAACACCAAACTTAAAGTTTGGCACAAGATTTAATCAAGGAAAAATTATTTTTGAAAAAGATTTTTAATAAAACTGGTGCCCAATCATCAAGAACATAAACCAACACTCTAGCCAATTGGGCAATAAATGTAACACTTGTTTTGAAGAAGGATATTTTTAACCAAGAATAATAATAAGAGACTTTAAACCAAAAA
Organism: Arachis hypogaea; assembly: GCF_003086295.3. Classification (NCBI taxonomy): domain Eukaryota; kingdom Viridiplantae; phylum Streptophyta; class Magnoliopsida; order Fabales; family Fabaceae; genus Arachis; species Arachis hypogaea. The sequence goes on along the minus strand of NC_092049.1, from coordinate 68,074,547 downwards.
GAAAAATTTTCCTAATCTAAGCAACAAAATAAACCGTCAGTTGTTCAAGCTCGAACAATCCCCGACAACGGCGCCAAAAACTTGGTGCACGAATTGTGAATCACACTTTTCACACTCGTACCACTAACCAGCAAGTGCACTGGGTCGTCCAAGTAATACCTTACGTGAGTAAGGGTCGAATCCCACGGAGATTGTTGGTTTGAAGCAATCTATGGTTATCTTGCAATTCTTAGTCAGGAAGTCAATTATATTTATCAGTTGAATTGCGAATAAACAAGAGAGCATGGATTAAAGGTTACTTGTTATGCAGTAATGGAGAATTTGTTGGAGTTTTGGAGATGCTTTGTCTTCAGAATCTCTGCTTTCTTCTGTCTTCTGATTCACGTACGCACGTCCTCCTATGGCAAGCTGTGTGTAGGTGGATCACCGTTGTCAATGGCTACCATCCATCCTTCCAGTGAAAAGGGTCCAGGTGCACTGTCACCGCACGGCTAATCATCTGCAGGTTCTCAGTCGTACCGGAATAGGATTTACTATCCTTTTGCGTCTGTCACTATGCCCAGCACTCGCGAGTTTGAAGTTCGTCACAGCCATCCAATCCCAGAATCCTACTCGGAATACCATAGACAAGGTTTAGACTTTCCGGATTCTCATGAATGCCGCCATCAATCTAGCTTATACCACGGAGATTTTGATTAAGGAATCTAAGAGATATTCATTCAATCTGATGTAGAACGGAGGTGATTGTCAGACACACGTTCATGGATTGAGGAAGTTGATGAGTGTCACTGATCATCACCTTCTCCATAGTTAGGCACGAATGGATATCTTAGGTAGGAACACGCATGTTTGAATGGAAAATAGAAATACTTGCATTAATTCATCGAGACACAGCAGAGCTCCTCACCCCCAACAATGGAGTTTAGAGACTCATGCTGTTAAAGAGTACAAAGTTCAGATCCAAAATGTCATGAGATACAAAATAAATCTCTAAAAGTTGTTCAAATACTAAACTAGTAACCTAGGTTTACAGAAAATGAGTAAGCTATAACAGATAGTGCAGAAATCCACTTCTGGGGCCCACTTGGTGTGTGCTGGGGCTGAAACTAAAGCTTCTCACGTGCCTGGGGCTGTTTTGGGCATTCAACGCCAGCTTTGGATCCTTTTCTGGCGTTGAACTCCAACTTGCAACTTGTTTCTGGCGCTGGACGCCAGAATTGGGCAGAGAACTGACGTTGAACGCCAGTTTACGTCATTTATTTTTGAGCAAAGTATGGACTATTATATATTGATGGAAATCCCTGGATGTCTACTTTCCAACGCAATTAGAAGCATACCATTTGGAGTCCTGTAGCTCCAGAAAATGCATTTTGAGTGGAGGGAGGTCAGAATCCAACAGCATCAGCAGTCCTTTTTCAGCCTGAATCAGATTTTTGCTCAGCTCCCTCAATTTCAGCCAGAAAATACCTGAAATTACAGAAAAATACATAAACTCATAGTAAAGTCCAGAAATGTGGATTTTGCCTAGAAACTAATGAAAATAAACTGAAAACCAACTAAAACATACTAAAATCTATATGAAATTAACCCCAAAAAGCGTATAAAATATCCGCTCATCAATAATCAATGCACGTTAAAGAGGGATGATGTTAACACATGGTCTAGACTACATGTGAAAAGTTCATCAAAGGTAATATAACAAGTGCATGTGATGGCAATTGAATGCGAGATGTTTATTGGCATGCCGGCAAAGCCATGAGTAGCATAGATCAAGCATTCAATGTCCAAGTTAGATTACCAAGTCTTTCAAACTAATAACCTGTTTGTATTGAAAATTAAATTAAATTAATAAAATATAAAAGGAGTTTTGTGAAAAACAGGCATTAAAGTAGTAAGATAACATAAAGGTAGTACATGATGCCATACGGGCTTTTTCACAAACACATAGCATGCATGGTAAATATGTTTTTGAAAGTAGTAAATTTATTCATGCAAGCAACCCTTTTGAAAAGAAATATATAATTGTCAAACAATACATAATAACTCACAAGCAAAATATGAAAGAAGATAATGACCTAAATAAATTTCTAACACTAATTAAAGCAATAAAAAGAAAAGTAAAAGGAAAATAGAATGTAGATAATAAAAGAAAAAGAAGAATTAAACATAAATAAAAATAATAAAAAAATGAAAATAAAGAGAGAAAGAAAAGAACCTTGGTAATGGATGTGAAAAATAAGGAAGAAGAAAGTAAAAAGTGAGAATGGGTAGAGAAGGGGGAAGGGAAAAGAAAGAAATAATAAGGGAAAAGAAAAATAAGGATTTGGGAGAAGAAATGATAATATATTTTGGCTGATCTGGATATTCTGTGCGCCGCATGTGATGCGGACACGTGAGTGACGCGGTCGCGTGATGTGTGATGTTTTTCAAGTGACGCGAACGCGTGGGTCACGCGGTCGCGTGACTTGATTTGTGCGAATGGCGCGAGGGCAACGACGCGTTCGCGCAACTCTGTGTTAAACTTAGTTTGCCAAAACTTAGGGTGACCCGATCGCATGGGTTATGCGATCGCATGAATGGCCATGTTTGGAGGATGACGCGGCTGCGTGGGGCACGCAGTCGCGTGATGAGGCTGGTGCTTCTAGCATCATTCCAGCCCGTGGGTGACGCGGACGCGTGGGAGGCTTATTTTCCAATTGACGCGGCCGCGTGGGGCATGCAGACGTGTGGGCATGTTTGTGCCTAAGGCACGCCTCCATCCACGCTTTCTGTCCTATTCTCTTTTCTTCAAAACGCACTGGTGACGCGGACGCGTCACCGACGCTGTCGCGTCGCGTGCGTGCTTTTTTTATTAAAATAATTTGCAAAATGCTCATGCAAACTATATGCAGCTATATACAGGGATGATGAGAAGAGTCATTAACATCATAAAAATAAAGTGAAAATAAAACTAAGACTGAAACGAAACGATCATACCATGGTGGGTTGTCTCCCACCTAGCACTTTGCTTTTATGTCCTTAAGTTGGATGCTCGTTAGGCTCATTCTGCTTCTCTTACTGGGTCTTCCAAGAGGAAAATCTCTAGTTCCTTTTGCTTCTTCATCTTCTCACCACGATAAAGCTTTAGGCGATGTCCATTGACCTTTAGAAATTTGGAGTTAGTAGGATGACACAGGTAAAAAACTCCGTATGGCTCTACCTTTTCTACTCTGTATGGACCTTCCCATCTTGATCTCAGTTTACCCGGCATGAGCCTCAATCTGGAGTTATATAGTAGAACTAACTCCCCGGGTTCGAATTCTCTCCTTTTAATGTGCTTGTCATGGACAGCCTTCATTTTCTCCTTGTAATGCCTGGAGTTGTCATATGCTTCTAGGCGAAGGTTCTCCAGCTCTGCTAGTTGCAGTTTTCTTTCAGCACCAGCTTTTGTAAGATTCATGTTGCACTCTCTTACAGCCTAGAAAACCTTGTGTTCCACCTCTACGGGAAGGTGGCAAGCCCTTCCGTATACCAAGTGGAAGGGGCTCATCCCAATGGGTGTCTTGTACGCTGTTCTATATGCCCAGAGTGCATCTTGTAGCCTGGCACTCCAATCCTTCCTATGAGGTTTTACTATCTTCTCCATAATGCATTTTATCTCTCGGTTAGAGACTTCTACTTGCCCATTGGTCTGGAGATGATAAGCTGTTGCTACTTTGTGAATTATCCCATGCTTTTTCAGTAATCCTGTTAGTCTCCTGTTACAAAAATGGGTGCCTTGATCGCTCACGATTGCTCGTGGTGATCCAAAGCGATAGATAATATAGTTTCTAACAAAGGAAACAACAGTGTTAGCATCATCAGTGTGGGTAGAAATTGCTTTCACCCATTTAGAAACATAATCTACGGCTAACAATATATAAGAGTAACCATTAGAAGTTGGAAATAGACCCATGAAGTCAATACCCCAAACATAAAAAATTTCACAGAAAAGCATAACCTGTTGAGGCATCTAATCCCTCTTGGATATATTACCAAACCTTTGGCATGGGGAACAAGATTTACAAAATTCAGCAGCGTCTTTAAAAAGAGTAGGCCACTAGAATCCACAGTCTAAAATTTTTCTAGCTATTCTTTGAGGGCCAAAATGTCCTCCACTCTCAGATGAGTGGCAAGCCTCTAAAATAGACTGGAATTCTGATTGAGGCACACATCGTCTAATTAACTGGTAAGCACCACACCTCCATAAAGATGGATTATCCCATATATAATATTTGGACTCGCTTTTCAGCTTGTCTCTCTGGTGCTTAGTAAAATTTGGAGGAAAAGTGTGGCTAACTAGATAATTAGCTACAGGTGCATACTAAGGAACTACTTCAGATACTGCTTGTAAGTTATCAAATGGAAAATTATCATTTATAGGAGCGGAGTCACCCTTAATATGCTCAAGGCGACTCAAGTGGTCTGCCACTAAATTCTGGTTACCACTCCTATCCTTAATTTCTAAATCAAATTCTTGCAGCAGTAGTATCTAATGTATTAGCCTTGGTTTGGACTCCTTTTCAGCTAATAAATATTTTAGAGCTGCATGATCTGAGTACACTACTACCTTAGTACCAAGTAAGTAGGCTCAGAATTTATCCAGAGCAAAAACAATAGCAAGAAGCTCTTTTTCAATAGTAGTGTAATTAGACTGAGCAGCATCTAAAGTCTTAGATGCATAAGCAATTACAAAAGAGTCCTTACCTTCGCGCTGAGCCAGCGCTATTCCTACTGCATGGTTAGAAGCATCACACATGATTTTAAATGGCTGGCTCCAGTCAGGTCCTCTCACAATTGGAGCTTGAGTCAGGGCGATCTTCAGCTTATCAAATGCTTGCATACAGCTCTCACTGAACTCGAACTCAATATCTTTCTGCAGCAATCTGGATAAAGGCAGTGCTACCTTACAGAAGTCCTTAATAAATCTCTTGTAAAAACCTGCGTAGCCAAGGAACAAACAGACTTCCCTCACGGAGGAGGGGTAAGGTAAACTAGAAATAACATCCACCTTTGCTGGATCTACAGAAATGTCAATATTAGACACAACATGTCCTAATACAATTCCTTGTTTGACCATAAAGTGACATTTTTTTCAAAATTTAATACAAGGTTTGTATTAACACATCTGTCTAACACTCTAGATAAACTATCCAAGCAAAGGCTAAATGAATCATCATATATGCTGAAATCATCCATAAAAATCTCCATACAGTTCTCAATAAGATCAGAGAAAAGACTCATCATGCATCTTTGGAAAGTAGCAGGTGCATTACACAAGCCAAAAGGCATTCTTTTATAAGCATACATTCCAAAGGGACATGTAAAAGTAGTCTTTTCCTGATCTTCAGGAGCTATATGAATTTGAAAGTTTCCTGTATAACCATCTAAAAAACAATAATGAGATTTACCTGACAGGCGATCAAGCATCTGATCAATAAATGGCAAGGGGTAATGATCCTTGCGAGTGGCTTGGTTGAGACGCCTATAGTCAATGCAAACTCTCCATGAATTCTACACTCTAGTTGTCAGAAGATCTCCATGCTCATTCTTTATTGTTGTGACTCCAGACTTCTTGGGCACTACTTGTACTGGGCTGACCCATTCACTATCTGAAATCGGGTAAATGATATCTGCTTCAAGTAGCCTGGTCACTTCCTTTTTATCAACTTCTAAGATGGTGGCATTCAATCTTCTTTGCGGCTGATGGACAGGCTTTGCTCCCTCTTCTAAGAATATTCTATGTTCACAAACTTGGGGGCTGATGCCTACTATATCCGCCAAGCTCCATCCAATTGCTTTCTTATGTTTTCTCAGCATACTGAGTAGCTATTTTTCTTGTTGAGAAGTGAGTTCCCTTGCAATGATGACTAGGAACTTCTGCTTGTCCTCAAGGTAAGCATACTTGAGGTGTAAAGGAAGGGGCTTTAATTCTAATTTCTGCTCATAGCTAGGCTCTGGATCATCTGGGGCAGGTGATAATGGTAAAGTCTTCTCATTGTTTTCAGAAAGTGTCCCCACACTTAGACCTTGCTCCATGTACTTCTCTTCTAATTCTTCCTGGTGAACTTCAGCTACAGTTTCATCAATAATGTCACACTGGAAGATAAAATGATCTTCCGGAGGATGCTTCATAGCTTCATTTAAACTGAAACTCACTGTTCTGCCATCTATCTCAAAGGAGCAAGTTCCTGAGAATGCATCCAGCTTGAACTTTGAAGTCTTCAGGAATGGTCTTCCAAGCAGGATTGATGACGGTCTTCCTGAGTCATTGGGGGGCATTTCTAGGATGTAGAAATCAATGGGAAATGTAAGCCCCTTAATGCTCACTAATACATCTTCAGCATTTCCAACTACTGTAATAATGCTTTTATCTGCTAACACAAAACGAGATGCCGACCTTTTTAAGGGAGGGAGCCTCAAAGTATCATATATAGACAAAGGCATTATACTAACACATGCTCCTAAATCACACATACAATCAGAAAATATCACACCTCCAATGGTACAGCTAACCATACATGGACCTGGATCACTGCATTTTTCAGGTATTTCCCCCATTAAAGCAGATATACTACTTAAAGGTAATAGTTTCTAATTCATTAATTTTATCTTTATGTATGCACAAATCCTTTAGAAACTTTGTGTATTTAGGTACCTGTTGAATAACATCAAAGAGAGGAACAGTTACCTCGACCTTTTTGAATATTTCTACCATTTTGGGGGTCAAGTTCCATCTGTTTTCTAGGCTTCCTTGCAAGTTGTGGAAATGGAATAGGATGGGCGTGGTTTGTAGCTTCAGCATCCCTTGGGGCTTTATTCTGTGGTTGAGCTCCTCCTTCTTCAACTATGTCTTGTACGTCCTCTTCTTCTTCAGCATCTTCCACTTCCACCATATCCTCTGCTGGCACATTTTCTGGTGGGTTTGGCTCCTCATGGTTCCTCTCCTGTAATGTGGTTCCAGAGCTCAAAGTGATGGCGTTGATGCCACCTTTGGGATTAGGCAGTGGTTGAGAAGGAATTCCATTAGAGCTTGAAGGTTGATGTGTGGAATTAAGTGAGGAATCCATCCGGGAGACGAGAGCTTGTAAAGTGGCAGTCAAGCCATTCAGACTAGAGTTCAGCTATGCATGCATGTCTTGTTGTCCTTGCGCAAGAGAACGGAACATCTCGTCATTTGATGAGGAATTAGAATAAGCAGTCTGAGAAACCTGTTGTTGGGTTTACTGGGGTCCTTGTGATTGTCTTAGGTGAGGTGCCCTGTATGATTGGTTCTGATTCTACTGTCTGTTGTTGTTATTGTTATTCCACCTCTGGCTTCCATTATTGTCTCTGCTTCCTCTGTTAAAGTTATCCCTCCAGCCATGGGTAGAATTATCTCTCCAGCCTTGGTTGGAGTTGTCTTGCCATCCATGGTTATTGTTGCCACCTTGGTTGTAGTTGCCACCTTGTTGATTGTATCCTTGATTCGGGCGGTCATAGAAGTTGTGAGTGGCTGCCACAGTGTTGTCTTCCTGGAGCTGCGAGCATTTATCACTATAATGACTATAATCAACACAGATCCTGCATAGTCTTTGTGGAACCAACTATTGGCTTTGTTGTGGTAAAGGCTGAGCTTGTTGTGCCTATTGCTGATTTAACTTCATTTGTTTCAGTAAGTTGGTCATTTCACATATACTCTGTGTGAGAGCAGTAGTTTCAATACTAGAAGATACTTCGGCAACAGCCTTGGGATGGTTGCGCCTCTGCCTGTGATTCCTAGTGGACTCAGCTAAGTCGCTGATCAGCTGCCATGCTTCATCTGCGGTTTTGTACTTTTTCAGAGAACCATTACTGGTACCTTCCAATGTAGTCTTATCCTGGGAGTTCATGCCTTGAGTGAAGTAGCTGATCAATACTAGTTTACTAATCATGTGATGGTGACATGTGTCCAGAAGATTGTTAAAGCGCTCCCAATATTCATAGAGAGTCTCTGATTCACCTTGAACAATGCAGGAGATCTCTTTTCTCAGTCTATCTGTGACTTCAGCTGGGAAGTATTTTTCCAAAAATTCTCTCCTGAGTGTATCCCAGTTGGTAACAATTGCTTCAGGTTGGGAGTAGTACCACTCCCTCGCCTTTTCCTCAAGAGAAAACGGAAAAGCAGTTAACAGAATAGAAGTTTCATCTGCACCATGACGCCTAACAGTAGAACGGGCTGTTTGGAAATCCCTAAGGTGCTTGATAGGCTCTTGAGCAGGTAAGCCATGAAACTTAGGCATCAAGTTGATCAGTGCGGTTTTTAGTTCAAAATCTGCAGTTGCAGTCGGGTGATGCACTTGATACGGCTGCAGTGTAAAATCTGGGGCTCCTGCCTCCTGGAGAGTAATCCTCCTAGGTGCTGCCATATTTCCTGCACGTAAATCAACTGGATCAGTAGTAAATGAGCTTGTCTCGCTCTCAGATGGCAGTTTAGATTCACCATCAGATGAGACTGGTGAATTGATAATAATCACTTCACCACCCTCAAAGGCTAACCGACGTCGAGTTCGTCTAATATGTGAAAGAGTTCTTTCAATTTCAGGATCAAATGGGACTAAACTCGGATCAGGCAATGAACGCGTCATTCAATGAGAAAGACATGTAACTCATGGTAACAGAAATAAAAATAAAATATGCAAATAAAATAAAATATATACACTAATTAATAATTTAGCACACTATTACAAGTCCCTGGCAAGGACGCCAAAAATTGATGTGTGGCAGAAGTTAACCAATTTAGAGATTTCAATTAAGAGGACAGTGTTGCACGTATAGCTCTTAACTGGCTAAGATCTACCTCACCAATTTAAAAAAAGGGTTGTCACAAATTTTAGAAATAAAATACTGGGAGTATGAGTCCCAGGTCGTCTCCCAATGAGTTGCAGGAAAGAGTGCTATTTTATTAACTAGAGGTTTTCAGAAAAATTGAATTTTGATAACGAGTAATTAAATGATTAAAAATTAAGGCAATAAAAATAAACTAAGAATAGTTATTGATACTATGAATAAAAGGCCTTGACTGGGTGAATAATTAAATGGAATTTCTATCCTTGTTGGAATCTTCTCAAGTCTAGTATAAAAAGGTTGTTGTTCTCACTCGGTTACCCCTTACTAAATAAGGAAAAGTATGGTGATTAAACTAACTCTTACCCTCAAATCCTAGTTCTCTCCCTTAGGGAGGTCTAGTGTTAGTAGGTATGGAATTAGCTAACAACGTCCAATTCAACGAAGCACTTGAGTATTCTAACTCAAGTATCTCCTCTTAATCAACCCCCACGTCAAGTAAAAATTTTACTCCATTGACATGAAAGAAATAATCATAAAAATATGAGAAGACATAATTAAATAAAATTAAATAGAGGATTAAAATTAATTAAAAGTAAAAATAATTCTATATATTAATAAACTCAAAACGTAACATACTTATTTGAATAGAGTCAATAATCAACTGAAAAGACTAAATAATAAGAAAACAAACTAAAGTAGTATCTTCACAGAGGTAATGGCTCTTCAACAACCACAATCCAAAGCAAAAGCATAAACTATCAATGTAATTCCAATCTAAAAACTCAGATCTAAAACTGAAGTAATCCTAATGTGATGAATCTGAATGTGTGTGGATGCATCTTTCAGTTTCAGCATGTTCCCTAGGTTTAGTCTGTGTTTCTGGGCCGAAAACTGGGTCAAAATGCGGCCCGAAATCGCCCCAGCGTATTCTGTTATTTCTGTAGATCGCGCAGGTCATGCCTATGCGTTGTCCACGCGTTCGCGTCATTCAGCGTTTTTCCTTGCCACGCGTTTGCGTCGTTCACACGTTCGTGTCATTCGTGCAGATTTCAATCCACGCGTTTACGTCAGGCACGTGTCCGCGTCGTTGCGAATTCTTCATTTCGCGCGTTTGCGTGGGCCATGCGCTCGCGTCATTTTTCGCTGGTTATCTCCTTAGTTTCTTGTGTTCCTTCCATTTCTGCAAGCCTCCTCTCCAATTTCCAAATCATTCGTGCCCTATGAAGCCTGAAACACTTAACACACGGATCACGGCATCGAATGGGATAAAGAAGAATTAAAATACATAATTAAAAGTCTCTAGGAAGCAAGTTTTCAACCATGGAGTGATTTTTGGGAAGGAATTGTAAATATATGCTAATCATATGAATAAGTGGGTAAAGATTTGATAAAACCACACAATTAAACACAATATAAATCATAAAGTAATGGTTTATCACCTCTCTCTCTAGAATTCTAACCTAAAACATGCTAAAACTAACTAAGAATGATGTATGTGTGTTGTGGTATGTTGCCCCCTTGAATAGCCTTCCAATTCAGCTTTAGGTATCTCAAAATTAGGACAAGAGGCCCCCAAAATTACGAGCCACATGCTTCATTAATTAGGTCACGTGCCCAGACTTGTGCGTATGCATAGGTGTGTTGGCGTACGCACACTTGCTGAATTCTTAACTTGTGCGTACGCACAGAAGGTTGTGCGTACGTACACTTGAGTATGCCCTTCCACTTTGTTTTCTTCATGAAATCTCCCATTTTGCATGCTTCCTCCCACTTCTACCAAGCTATTCTTGCCTATTTGACCTGAAATCACTTAACAAAATATATCAAGACATCGAATAGAATAAAAGTGGAATAAAATTACTCAATTTAGGTACGAAAAAGCATGTTTTCACATTTAGGTGCAATTTAGAGAGATAACACAAAAGTATGCTATTTTGGTGAATAAGTGTGAGTTTATGTGATAAAATCTACTCAATTAAATCCAAAATTTACCATCAAATATGGATTCATCAATTCTCCCACACTTAAACAATAGCAAGTCCTCATGGTAATCACCAACAAGGAGAAGGATCAAAGGCAACAACTTATTTAATGAAACTCTCTATATGCATGCAAGAATATTAAATGCTATCTAATTTTATCTGTACCATAATGTCCTATTGAATTGGCAAAAACAAACAAGAAAATTCCCAAGTAATCATATAGACATATAGGGCAACAAGTAAGGAAATAGTGCAATATGATCAAAATCCAAAGAGTTGATTCGAAATTTTCAAAATCAATGAGACAACTTGCAAGAAAACACAAGATAAGGGGTGGAAACATAGGATTGGGCAATCGAACCCCTCACCGGATATGTATATACACTCTAGTCACTCAAATGTTTAAGGTAAATTTACTCAATTCTCATCTAATCATGCTTTCTAAAGTTTGTTCTTCATCTAACTAATAAACAAATATTCAATGCATAAATACACTCATCATGAGGACTTTTCATAAGGTTGTAATGGGGCTAGGGTCAAGGTAAGGGTATATATGGCTAATTGAGCTAGAATTTGAATCTTTAATCAACTAAAGCTCTCACCTAACATATAACGACCTATGTAATTCCAACACAATACCTAGTTACCCATAATCTCACTTTTTCACATACTCATGCATTCTTTTCAATTACAACACATATACATTGTTATTATTACTCTTTTTTGGGGGTATTTTGTCCCCTTTTTATTCTTTTTTTTTTATAACAAATAACATAATATATACAAAAGGTGAATGCATATGGTTTACACAATTACTATATGAGTATGTACCCAAATTTTTAAGATTTTTTAATAAAGAGGCATAAACCACATTTTCATCAACCAAAGTTCCTAATTTTTCCACACTTAAATGACATACACACTCACTATCCTAAGCTAATCAAAGATTCAAATAGAGAGATTAATTGTTTTTTGCTTAAGGTTAGTAATGTGGTAATACGAAGAACAAAAGGGGGTTAGAAAGGCTCAAAGTGGGTTAACAAAGGTAGATAAAAATGGTAGGCTATATGGGATAAGTGAGCTAATTGAAATGAATGCCTCAATTATATAAATGCATATATACATCAAACAATAGAAATAAAGAATCAAACAAATTAAAGATTGCAATTATAGAAAGAGAATAATACACATAAGAATGAAAATAGTGGTTATATGTCGCAACCACACAATTAGGCTCAAACCTCATAAGGTTGTGTGTTTTTATCTCTAAAACTATGTTGCACAAAATAATTCAAGCAAGTTGAAAACAATTTTCCGAATCAATTCAATGGAACGCCCTAGAAGAGAATTCTTGAAAATTTTTGTTGTTTTTGCCAAAATTATTTTCTATATATGTATGTATGTATGTTGTGATGGATGTAATTTCAAAAATTTCTAGTTCTTTTCCTAATTTTCATTATCCAAAATCATCATGAACATTTAGGACAGAATTGAACTAGGTACTATACTATTCACATCATCCAATCGCACCTTCTATCTATAAACTATATACCATGCAAAAACAAAAATGCCAAATGCAATAGCTAGAAATAAATGATTGATAAGCTAAGATATATGTACCAGAAGAGAATGCAATGCAATAGTCAAAAGTACTCTAAATATCTATAAGAAACATAATAAAAGAAAACAAATTAGAGTCAAGTATTTGGAAAAGAAAATTTATGCCCAAAAATCGCGAATCATCCCCCACACTTAAGCATTGCACGGTCCTCCGTGCATGCATACGATCCGGGAATATAGAAGCTCTAAGTTCCTCCACCTTGAGTTGGTGGATGTGGGGGGCTCGGGCTGCTGAAACATTACCTAGTTCAATGTAGGCTCGGCATCTCCATCCTCGACGTCCTTCTCCTCTACCGGTTCGTTGCCTTTACGGCCCATCCTTAAAAAGAATGAATGGGGTATAATTAAGAATTATAGGGCAAGTGTTTCCTTAATGCAAAGGAGGAAGCAAATACAATGTATACTTGGAGCCAATAGAAAACAAACAAGCACTTAATTAAGAAAGAGTGCGTAGTGGTGTTGTATGATAAAAATAAGCCATGTGCGTATTCTAATTATGTGCGCAGTTAGAACACACACAACGGCCGGTTAAAACGGCAAGCCACAAATGAAGATTTAGCATGATTTTCTCAATTAAGTGGCCTAAGTTACAAGCAATGGATGACATTAATGAAAATACAAGCAAGCCAAGGCAATTACAACAAGAGTGAATTGAATTTAGAGAATATTTGATATTGAAATTATGCGAGTAAAAGCACAAAATCAATATAAAATAGCACAACAAATAATAACAAATTCTATGATGAAAAGAAAACTACTTATTCATCCTTAAGAATAATGAAATAATCACATGGATAAGGTGCTTGTTACAAAAAGTGACAAGCTTGATAAGAATCAAGTCAAGTCAACTCAAACAAATGCAAAGCATTAAAAAGAAACAAAGACCTTGTTATATGATTATATTGATTTAAAAACCATGACGAACAAGCAATTCAATTCAATTCACTAAAATCAATATGTATGGTGCGCGAAAATTGACTTGTACAACTTCACCAGCAAGTGCACCGGATCGTCCAAGTAATACCTCCGCTTCTTTATGGTGCTTTGCACCTTTGAGCCTACCCGTGACTCTAAGCGTTTTATTTTCAAGTATTACCACCGGATACATAAACGCCACAAGCACTTAACTGGGGAAACCCTTTGGATTCAAATTTAGCTTTGCTTAAATTTCCAGACAGTGGTGCCCAGAGTTCTTAAGCGTACTCTTTTGTACAGGATCACGACTTTAACTGCTCAGTCTCAAGCTTTTTTTTCTTGACACCTTCACACCACAAGCATATAGTTAGGGATAGCAACTCATTTGAGCTTTTTAGGTCAATTTTGACCCTCTAAACCATTGATGCTCAAAGCCTTGGATCCTTGCTCTTGTCTTTTTCTTTTTATTTTTCTTTTTTTTTTCGGTTTGCTGTTTCTTTTGCTTCAAGAATCAATCTTTTTTATTTTTCAAAGAATCAATAATACTTCTCTAAACTCACTGTTCTTTGAGAGCCAATATGCTCAACCTCAATATCAAATATGCACAGTTAATTCATACATTCAGAAAGTAAGGATAGGGCCACCACATCTTAAGTAATTGGAATAACTCATGGTATAACTCGAAACCTTGTGCATCTTCACTACTTCTTTTTCAATAAATTTTTCTTTTAAGCTTGCTGAGGGATACATGAGACATCTTATAACAAAACAAATAAAAGAAAATAATACTAGAAAGGAACGAAATACTAAATGTGATCATGCACTAGAATAGAAAATAGATAAAAATAAAGTACAATGAAAACATACAAGATAAGTGAAAGGGAGAATGAAACGTGACCACCTCAGCAATGGTGGCTATTGCTTCCTTCGGTGAATCCTCTAGAGCGTTTGAGCTCCTCAATGTCTCGCCCCTGTCTCAGCTGCTCCTCCCTCATAATCCTCTGATCCTCCCTTATCTGATGGAGGATGACAGAGTGATCTTGATGCTCTATCCTCAGCTGATCCACAGATGAAGTAGATCCCCTAGAGATGTAGTCAATTGGTCTCAATAGTCTTGGAGAGGGAAGTATATTCCCTAAGGAATATCCGGAATCTCAGGTGGAGGCGGCTGAATAGGCTCGTGCTATGGTCCATGTGCAAGCTCCCTGACATGCTCCATCCTCCTTTTTGTGATGGGTTTATCCATCTCAATGAGGGTGTCTCCTCCTATGCGAACTCCAGCTGAATTGCATATGCAATAGAAGAGATGAGGGAACGCTAGCCTTGCTTGGGTGGAGGCCTTCTCAGCTACCTTGTAGATCTCTTGAAGAATTACCTCGTGTACCTCCACCTCATTTCTGAGCATAATGCAATGAATTATTATTGCTCTATCAATGGTAATCTCAGATCGGTTACATATGGGAATGATGGAGCATTGGATAAGCTCCAATCATCCTCTATCCACGGGCTTGAGGTCAAGCCTACCTAGTTGGTAGGACTTACCTTGTGCGTCCCTCCTCCATTGAGCTCCTTCCACATAGATATCCGCAAGCACTTGCTCCAGCTTTTGGTCAAAGTTGACCCTTCGTGTGTAAGAGTGTAGGTCACCTTGCATCCTAGGCAATTGTAGTGCCAATCTCACACTTTTCGAGCTAAAATCTTAGAATTGCTCTCTGACCATGGTGCGCCAGTTTTTGGGCTCCGGGTTCACACTAGTGTCATACTTTTTGGGGACCCAGGCATTAGCATAGAATTCTTGCACCATTAATGTTCCAACTACCGAAATTGGATTGGCTAGAATTTCCCAATCTCTTCTCCAGACTTCTTGTTGGATCTCTGGATACTCATCTTCCTTGAGCATAAAAGGGACCTCGAGAATCACCTTTTTATGCCTCACTATGCCATAAAAGTGATCTTGATGTGCCTTGGTGAGGAATCTCCATGTTTTCCAAGGTTTAGAGGCGGAAGCAGGGGCTTTTCCTTTTCTCTTCCTTGAGGATTCTCCCATTTTTTGTGCCATAGAGAATAGGAATAGAAAGCAAAAAGTGGAGCTTTTCAACACTAAACTTAAGAACTTTGCTTGTCCTTGAGCAAATAGTAACAAAGAAAAAGGAAAATAGTAGAAAAAAGAAAAAAAAGATAGAGGGGGAGAGAGAGAAGGCTTCGGCCTTGTGGTATGAAGAATGAAGAAGGGAAGTGTATGAAGAGTAATAGAGAAGAGGGGAAGAGTATTGTGAAGGTGTGGTGTGAAGGAAGGAATGAGGGGGTATTTATAGAGGGTGGGGGGTTGTGGTTCGGATATATGGGTGGGAATGATGGGGGGAAGTTTGAATTTGAAGTGGGTGGGGTTGGTGGAAAAAGGTGATGGGATTTATGAATGTGTATTGGGAATGGGGAAAGTTGGGGTGTGAAAATCAAGGTTGAAAAAGTAGGACATTGAAGGAAAGGAGTGAATGAAAGGTGAGGTAGGTGGAGATTCTGTGGGACCCACAAGCTTATGAAGTTTCAAATTCGAATAGGCCTGCCCCCTGGGCGTTTATCGCCAGGTTTGGGCATTGAACGCCAGGGGTTCTCCCTTTTTTTTTTTTTTTGAGAATTGGTAGGCGTTCAACGCCAAGAATGGGCGTTGAATGTAATACCCTAACTTTTAGCACGTCATGATCATACCAAAAGTAAGGCGTTACTAACTCATTTTCCTTATTAACTATTTAATATTGAGCCTTTAGTTTGATGTCGCGTTTCAATTTTTAAGAAAATTCCTGAAAATTTTGTTTTTATTAATTAAAATCATATATCAAAGATCACCAAGTAATAGTAATCACATAGTTATTACTGATAATAAATGCCATACAAATAAATTCAATATAAACCTTGAATACATTACCTATCCCTCTTGGTAAAATAAAATCCTAATCAATAAAGGCAAGGGAACTCTATGAAAATAACTTAAACTTTTAAACAATTCCAACTATTCGTCCGCGACCTCATACTGAGTCTTCGAACCTGTGTCACTAAAAGTGTGGAAGATTTTGGGGTGAGAATAAACTACACGTTCTCAGTAGGGAATGGGAATGCCGTAAAATTAAAGAATAAATTGCGAATAATTAACATACGCAAGGAAACTATAGTTTTATCAAACCTTTTGAAAATACTCTTGCTTTTACTTTAGCTAATTAATTACCTCTTTCAAAATCTCTAAACCCAAAACGAATTTTAAATCTAAGACTAGTCATATTAACCATTTCTCAGCCACATAGTTAATTCTCAATTAAAATGTCAGTTCCTAATCACATTAATACATTCACAAACTAATAGTACAAGCAAGAGATTCAGTTCAACATACAGGCAAGTTGCAATAAGACAAACAACACAATCACAAAGAAGTTATATAAGCAAACACAATCAAATGCATATGCACAAACATTATGATGCATGTCTGTCCTAAGCAGGCCATGAGCTCATGTGTCGGTTGCTTACCCACTCCCAACATTATCCGGGCACGAGTCCCAGATATGGCTTTCCAGATGCATACGGTGTGCTTATAAGTCTTACAGCTAGGGTGCATATAGTGTGACTTTTAAATGAATAACCTTACATCTGGAAAACAGTTCTCAGTGTGTGGGCGTCCCCACTATACATTTGGCACTATGGCCCAAACAAAGTCACATCTGCTCTCCTGTGGCAGACATTCCTTTAATTAATATATCCTTTTAATTTTTGTTCTTTGCTCTCCTGTGGCAGAGATTCCTTTCATTATCTCTCTTTCCTTTACTTTTCATTCTTCTTCTTTTCTTTCTTATCAAACCGAACTCAAAACATAACTTAAAGCAAAATACCTTCTCAAAAGATTGAGTTTAAAACATTATACTTTTCTTAGTAAATTAAATTGAAAACAAAACTCTTTTCTTAATAAATTGAAATCAAATAATATTCTTAAATCATATTTAATTTTAAATAACACTTCAAATAAAATCTTAGAGTTTTATAAAAATTTGGCAGCATTTTCTCTGAAATTCGGGCTATGCCACCCTTTCAGGGTCCCAACTAAACAATCTCTCAACCATTTTGAATATCAAATCCTTTGCTCTTGAATTAAACCAATAATTACTAACGAATCAAACCAATATTTTTCTCAAACTCTTTTCAACAGTTTCAAATACAAGTCACCCCGTAATATAATTGTATAACTCAAATTTTGAATACAGAATCCTTTGCTCAATATGAGTAAGTGTACAAACTAGGTCTTTTCCAACATAGAATTATTTCTCAAATTAACAATCCAACAAAGACATGACATAACCAGAGTTTCCAGCATCAATCCCAGCCTCAATTCAAACTCAATTCATATTTCCAATTCAACAAGCAATACCAAATCTATCACAATTCACAACCACAACTTAATAAATATTCATTATAACAAGCTAATAATCCAAATTTTCAGCATTCCTAAACAATAAAGAAAACAAACACATATTCATCAAATTTAGTCACAAATACAACTCAAGCTCAACATTCAGTCATTCTAAACAATCATAAATTATTTGCAAATACCCACTAGACTTCCATGGCATTCATAAATTAAAACAGTTAATTCAAAATAAAATCATGTACCTCGACCGCAACATAACCACATGACAAAATTACTTTTAAAACCCTTAGTTCACAGCAGCAGTGTCAACTCAGACCATCCTTGCGACAACAACAGTTTATCAGACATAGCATTCAAGAACTGAAACCCAATCCCTGAGATATTAACATCGTGCAAAACTCAATAACTTATAACAGAACACATATTCGCAAGCGGGAAGGGTTTCTAAACAGGGGTACTTATTGTAATAGAGGCAAAACCTGAAAACGGAGAAGTAGTGGCGTCAGGCAACAAGGACACGACGCCGGTTCACCTCCAGCGGCAGCAAACTCCACAGACAGTGATAGCGGTGAGAGCAGCAGCGGAAAAAACCACCCCACAACACCTTCTTTCTCTCCTAGCGTTGTTTTGTCTCTCCCTCTTCACGTCGGGTCCGACAGCGATGGCGGCGCATGGCAGCGCATGTTCTCTCTCCCTTGGTGTATCCCTGGTTCGTGTGTTCTCCCTCTGTCAATGGTGCTCCCCCTCTTTTCTTCAACGATGACTAACGACAACTGAATGGAAGCTGCATGGCAACGCTCCTTATTCGCATGAGCTCCCCCTTCTCCAAAAGACTCTCTCCTCGGTCCTCTGTCATCGGCGACAACGATGGCGCGGCGAGCGGTGGCGACTCCTGCCGGCGCGCACGCTTCCCCTTCTCCTCTCTTATCTTTTTTCTCCTTTGATTTTTGCTGCCGATGGGTGTTGTATTTGTACGTTAGATTAGAAAGAAAGGGAAAGGGGGGAAATGGCGGCTACTTTAGGGAAATTAGGGTTAGAGTTGTGTTTTGGGGATTTAGGGTTTAGGTAAAGTATTAATTTAAAACTAATTTAATCCAATATAATTAAACTTTAAGAATATTATTTAGTTTACAAAATTATATTTAATTAACTATTCTAGTTCAAAATTAGAGATAAATAAATAAATTTTCTCTTAGTTCATAAAATTAATCAAAACCTTCAATTATTCAATTTTAAATTATATAAAACTCTCATTAATTTTAATTATTAAAACTTTAAATTTGTAATATGAAAACACTCCATTATTTAAAAAATTTTATAAATCTTAATAGATTTTAAACTTAAACTATCATAAAATATAATCTAATTATTTTTAGGAAAATAATTTTCTTTAAATAAAATTATCGACGAATATAATAAATTATAAATAACTTACTATTTTATTTTGAAAAACCTGGGTTCTTACATTGAACGCCCAAAGGGGACCAAAGAAATGGTCCTGGGTGCTCTTGAATGTGCATTGAATTCCGTTGCTTCCTCCCCTTCTGGCGTTCAACGCCAGTAAGGGGCTCTCTCCAGGGTGTTCTGTTTTCAATCCTGAGCGTTTCTGCTTCTGCTCTAAGTGATACACATTATCACAAATGTTAAAAAGAAAGGGAAAACTATGGTAATTAATAGAAAAAATAATCAAACGAAAGAAAATACTATACGTATGGTTGGGTTGCCTCCCAACAAGCACTTATTTACCGTCATTAGCTTGACAGACAGCTCCTTTATGGAGGTTGATAGGGGCTCAGATATTCACCCCTCATGGTGAACTTTTGTCCTGTGCTCTTATGGATCAACTCAACATGCTCCAGAGACAGGATCCGATTCACTGTGTATGGAAAGACTGGACTTCTAGTGAAGACAACCTGCATGCCAGGTGAGAAGTCTTAAGTTGGAATCTTCTTGTTCCTCCTGCCCTTGGGTACCTTCTTCTTGGTGCCTCATTCCTCAGTAGTTAGTGATGGATTCCCAACAACAAACTAAGGTTTTATGTCAGGGGCTCTATAAGGCTCTGCACTGAGAGAGAGAGCTAAAATACTAAATGTTTCACAGTGGCACCCCCTTTGTTAGAGAGAGACTGAAGGTTGGGGATCTTGAATAGTATATGATCCACCCATAGCCTTAGGATCAGCTCTTATTTTTCTACATCAATTAAGGCCTTTGCAATAGCTAGGAAAGGCCTTCCAAGGATGATGGAGTCGTCTCTGTCCTCCCTAGTGTCTAGTATAACGAAGTCCGCAGGGAGGTAAAGGTCTTCAACCTTTACAAGAACGTTTTCCACCATGCCATATGCCCATTTCAGGGAATTATCTGCCATCTCCAGTGAGATTCTGGTGGGCTGTACCTCTTGAATTCCCAGCTTCCTCATTACATAGAGAGGCATAAGGTTAATGCTAAAGCCAAGGTCGCACAATGCCTTCTCAAAGGTGATGGTCCCTATAGTGCCTGGCATCTTCGGGGGTAGCTTCTTTTGGACCAAGGCATTGCATTCCTTGGTTAGCACCACCATCTCATCTTCCTTCAAGGCTGTCTTCTCAAAGATAACATTATTCAGACAGGCCATATAATGGGTTTCTTCCCTAATACCTCTGCAAAAGAGATATTAACATGCAGCTTCTTGAGAATTACCAAGAACTAAGGAAGTGGCTCCTCCTTAGGTTCCTCTTGCACGTCTGGAGAGGGTTGTTCTTCAGATTCCTTGGTCTCTATAGGAACATGCGTGGTTACACTCCCAGTCTCCTCCTGAGCCTTGATCTCCTTTAGTTCCTCAGTAGCAGGCTCCTCTTTGGATTTGGCCTCAGCTTCCCTAGTGAGGGCCTTGTATTCTTCCTTTGGATTTACCTCTGTGTTTCTTGGAAGAGTGTTGGAGGTGACCTCGAGTATCCTCTTGCTCAGCTGACCTACCAGTATCTCTAAATTCCAAATGGATGACCTAGTTTCTGCCATAAAACTGTGAGTGGTCTTGGGGAGGTTAGAGACTATAGTAGCCAGGTCAGAGAGGCTCTGGTTGGGTGTCTCCATCTGCTGCTGAGAGGGTTGGAATGGTCTGTTGTTGAACCAATTCTGGTTTGTTCTACCCTGGTTGCTGTTGAAGCGTTGTTGAGGCTGCTACTGGTCTCTTCACCAGAATTTGGGGTGATTCCTTCATCCCTGGTTAAAAGTATTCGAATAGGAATTGTTGCTGGAGTTTCTAGAGGAGTTTCCCATGTAGTTCACCTCCTCCATGGTGGTTCAGGCAATGTCACCAGCGTCCACTTTATACGTTGCTTCTGGAGAATAAGCAGCTGAAGTCTGTGTCCCACTTAAGTGCTAAGAGATCATATTGATCTGCTGGAACATGAACTTGTTCTGAGTCAAAATGGCATCCAGAGTGTCCATTTCCATGTCTCCTCTCTTCTGAACAGCCCCAGTATTCACGGAGTTTCTCTCAGAAGTGTACATATACTGGTTGTTGGCAACCATGTCTATGAGTTCCTGCGCTTCCTCAGGCATCTTCTTCATGTGGAGTGAGCCACCAGTAGAGTGGTCTAGTGACATTTTGGATATTTCAAAGAGGCCATCATAGGAGTTCTCCAACATGGTCCACTCTGAAATTATGTCAGGAGGGCATCTTCTCATCAGCTGCTTGTACCTCTCCCAAGTTTCATAGAGGGATTCTCCCTCTTTCTGTCTGAAGGTCTGAACTTCCATCTTAAGCTTGCTCAGCTTCTGAGGTGGAAAAAACTTAGTCAAAAACCCATTGACCACTTTCTCCCATGTATCCAGGCTCTCCTTATGCTGAGAATCCAGCCATAGCCTTGCTTTGTCCTTTACGGCAAAGGGGAAGAGCATGAGCTTGTAAACCTCTGGATTTAATCCATTAGTCTTGACAGTGTCACAGATCTACAGGAAATCAGAGATGAATTTGTTGGGATCTTCCTACGGGAGTCCATGAAACAGGCAATTCTGTTGTACTAGAGTGACTAGTTGAGGCTTAAGTTCAAAGTTGTTTGCACCAATGGCAGGTATGGAGATGATGCGCCTATAGAAATTAGATGTGGGTGCATCATAAGATCCAAAGACCTTTCTTGTGTCTCCTCCCACGTCTGGATTGGCTGCCATAGTTGTATCTTCAGCTTCTTGTTCAAGAGCTTTCGCGAGATTTCCTCTGGTTCTGCTAGCTTGAGCTTGTTGCAGATGCCTCCTCAAGGTTTTCTCAAGTTCAGGATCAAGATCAAAGATGGGTTCCTTATCCCTGTTTCTGCTCATAAACAAGAAGAGACAAACCAAGAAAAAAAAAGAAAGGAGTCTCTATGTTAGAGTATAGAGGACTCCCTGTTAGAAATCTAACAAAGAAATCATATAAGATAAAATGAAGAGAATTTAAAAATAGAGGTGTCCTTAATGCTGAGAATTTTCGAAAATAAAGAGAGAGAAGAAGTTAGAGATTTTCAAAAAAGAAGAAAGAGAAATAAGGGTCAAAGAGACACCAAACCTTTAAAATAAAACAAACAATTAACTAACAAGATTTGAAATTAAAAATAGAAAATTTGATTTTGAAAATTTTTGAAAATTAAAAGGAGAAAGTCAAAGAGATATTTTGGGATTTAAAGAAAAATAAGAAAGATAAAATCAAGAGAAGAAATAAGATAAGATAAGAAAAGATTTTAAAATTTAAATTTGAGAGAAAGAGAAACTAACGAAATACCAAACTTTTAAAATTAAATTTAAAATAAAAATAAAGATAAGATAACAAAATTTTGAAAATTAAAGAAAAAGATATGATAAGGATCAAAGAAGAAAAGATAACAAGAAAATTAAATTTAAACAACAAGATTACTAACTGGATACCAAACTTAAAGAATTTTTAAATCAAGAAAAAAAAAGGATACAAAGATTTTCGAAAATAAATATTTTTTTTGAAAATTTAAAAAGAAAAGAAAAATACTATAAGGACACCAATCTTAAAAATTAAAATTAAATCAAAATAAAATAACAAGAAATTTTTGAAAATTAAGACAGGAAAGATAAACAATATTAATTTTAAAAGTTTAAAAGAAGGAAAATACTAAAAGAACACCACACTTAAAAATTTAGAAATCAAAGAACACAATTTTCGAAAAAGATAGAGAGAGAAACACTAAAAGACACCAAACTTAGAAGTTCACACAGAATAAAGAAAGATAACTAAAGATGAAAAATGTTTCAAAAATTTTGAGAAAGAAAATAAGAAATACAATTAAAAGAAAAACTAGTAAAAGTACCTGATCTAAGCAGCAAGACAACCAGTAGTTTGTCAATCTCGAACAATCCCAGACAACGGCGCCAAAAACTTGGTGCGTGAAAATTGACTTGCACAACTTCACCGGCAAGTGCACCGGGTCGTCCAAGTAATAACTTAGGTGAGTGAGGGTCGATCCCACGAGAATTTTTGGATTGAGCAAGCAATGGTTATCCTGAAAATCTTAGTTAGGAGAATAGAAAGATAGTGGTTATTGTTGTAGGCGCATAAAACAAGATAATAAAGAAAGCAGTAAGGAATTGATGTAAATCAATAATGAGAAATTAGTTAAGGCTTTGGAGATTGATAAACCACTATTTTATGGTTTATATTGTGCTAAATTGAGTGGTTTTTCATCCATTATTCTCACGCTTATTCATAGAAATCGCATGTTTTACGTTTTCCTTCATGATTTTATGCTATGATTGAAAACATGCTTTTTTGGCCTTTAAACTTGCTAATATTAATCCTCTCTTATTACCATTTGATGCCTTGATATGTGCGATAAGTGATTTCAGGATTTACAGGGCAGGAATGGCTTGGAGGATGGAAAGGAAGCATGCAAAAGTGGAAGGAATACAAGAAGTTGAAGGAACTGCAAAGCTGTCAGCCTGACCCTCTTGCAGTAAAACGGTCATAACATGAGCTATAGAGGTCTAAACGACGTGGTTCTAATTGCATTGGAAAGCTAACGTCTGGGGCTTCGATTTGATATATAATTTACTATAGTTTCCCTGAGCATAAGTGACGCGAACGCATGATCTACGCGGACACGTCGCAGTGGCGAAAAAACCAGCGTGTTTGAATTCGAAACCAGCGAATTCTGGGTTGTTTCTGACCCAGTTCTCGGCCCAGAAAACACAGATTAGAGGCTTAAGGCTATAAAGTAGGAGAATGCATCCATTTATAATCATCGGCTCATAATTCACAATTTTAGTTTTAGATGTAGTTTTTAGAGAGAGAGGTTCTCTCCTCTCTCTTAGGATTTAGTTTTAGGATTTAGGATTATTTCTTCTTCATCACAGGTTCAATGTTCCTTTAATTTATGTTTCTACTTTTATTTTATTGCTTTAGTTGATATTTATCTTTTCAATTTAGCGTATAAACCTTTCCATGTTAGATTTGAATTTATGTTTAGACGTAATTTGATGTGTTTCAGATTTATGAATGCTTTTAATTTAATTTAGAATTTTTTCCTTTTGGCTTTGGTTGAGTCATTGGAGACTCTTGAGTTATCAAACTCATTGTTGATTGAAAATTGGAATTCTTCAAGAATTAATTCGAGTTCCAACAACTCTAGCCTTTTCCAAGGAAAGATTAGGACCTGAGGAATCAAAATTAATTCCTCCACTTAACTTACCTTCATAGTTAGAGGTTAACAAAGTGGGAGAAAAATCCAATTCTCATCACAATTGATAAGGATAACTAGGATAGGACTTCCAGTTCTAATACCTTGCCAAGAGTTTATTTTATTATTACTATTTTATTTTTCTTATCATTTAACATACTTGTTCCTTACTTTCAAAACCCCCAATTTACAAGATTCATAACCAATAATAAGAACATACTTCCCTGCAATTCCTTGAGAAGACGACCCGAGGTTTAAATACTCGGTTATCAATTTTATTGGGTTTTTTACTTTTGACAACCAAAACGTTTGTAAGAAAGGAATTCTTGTCGGTCTAGAAGCTATACTTACAACGCGATTAAATTTTTGTGAAAATTCTAGATCGTGCGAGAGTTTCTCTCTTCAAAATGGCGCCGTTGCCGGGGAATTGCAAACGTGTGCTTTATTATTGGTTATTGTAAATATTTACTTTTTGCTTGTTTATTTGTTTTTATTTAAAAAAAATTCAGATTTTTATAAATTATTTTTACTTTTTCGTAAATTAAGAGGTTATTGGTTTTTATTTAATTATTAAAAAATTTTTCAAAAATTTGTTCTTAGTGTTCATCTTGCTCTTCAAGTTGTTCTTCGTGTTCATCTTGACCTTCAAGTTGTTCTTAGTTGTTTTCTTCGTTTTGATCTAAAAATTGTAAGTTTGGTGTCATTTTATTGTTTTTCTCTTTCCTCATTAAATTCAAAAATTCAAAAATTTAAAACTCAAATTTCAAATTTCAAAATTCAAATTTAAAAATTTAAAATCTCAAAATTTGAATTTCAAAATTCAAATCTTTTTCAAAAAAAAAATCATATCTTTTTCAAAATCTTATCTTATCTTATTTCAAAAATCAAATTTCAAAAATTTAAAATTCAAAATTTCAAATTTTAAATTTCAATAACCTTTTAATTTAAAATTTGTTTTTATTTTCGTTTTTAATTTTTATTTACTATTATGAGTTCTCACCCCATCGCTTTGAGTTTAGTTCCAATGCTGTTGCAAGGAATGGAAATTATAACAGGAACATGCATCAAGGTCAAAATAATCAGAGATGAAAGGAGCCACGAGATACCATGGACCACGACCATTCCACAATGCATGTCAAAACAACAGTTATGGTAGACCCTTCCGTGACAACCAACACCCACCAAACTACTATGGTCAAGAGCCATTCCAGGGAGCATACCAAGATGATGAATATGGTGAACCCCCTTGTAATTACCAACAAGGCCCACCACATGATTATGAACCGCCTCCTCAACATACCTTTGCACTACCATACTCACAAGCCCCATACTACCAAACACCATCACATGATTCTAACCCTTATCCACCATACCAACCACCTTATGAGCCAAATGAACCATACATAGAACCACCCCCATTCCAACACAACTACTCTCATGAACCACCACCTCAATATACACCATCTCCTTATCATTATCAAGATGAACCACCTTCCTATTATGAACCCTCTCTCCCAACCAATGAACCCTCATATCCACCCCAACCTCCAATGGATGACAGACTTCGTGTTATTCTTCAAGGGCAAGAAAGGATGAATAAGAGTGTGCTAAATTTTGCGGCCGCCTTAGGCGAGTTAGTAAATATAATAGCTTCCCGACATCTGAGCACTCAAAGTACTCCCATGGCTACATGTGGAGAATCAAAAGAAGAGCATAGCATGAAAGAGGCACTAGAAACTTCAGTGGATAATGAGGAACATGGCTTTTTATTGAAACAAGTGGAGGAAGCCATAATAGTTGCAAAGGAAGAAGTGGTTGAAGACCTGGGAGATGCTGAACCTCCATGGGAAAGTCAAGACATAGAGCCTCCTTCCAAGACGGTTGCATTTAATGTTGAGGAGGGTGTACAACCTCCAAGGTATGTCATGGTTAAGGAATTGGAAAAGGTCGATCAAGAGATGGAGATTCAAGAAGAAGCACAACCTCCCATGCCCTTGGTGAGCAATGAAGAAGAGATTGAATTGGAAGAAAGCTACCAAGAGGAAGAGGTTGATATTGAAGAAACTTGCAAAGAGGTGGAAGTTGTCAGAGAAGAGCACAAGGGAGTGGAGCTTTCAAATTCGTTAGAAATACCTCCCCCTAGGTTGCCATCATCCTTCACAACATTCAAGTGGGTAAAATTCATATCCCTTAGCTTTCTAATTCCACTTGAATATGGGCTACTGGAGACGGATGGTCAACTTAGAGCTCTTTGTGGCATTAAGAGTAAGAGGAAGATGGTCAGTGGTAAGAATTGTCCTACAAGGTTCATTATGGTTGGAAGCTTTAAGTTCATACGTAAAGGTTGGTGTAAAGCTCAACTGAATGGGTCTAGGAAGTTGTTTGGCCGCTTCAGTGAGAATTCTAAGGCTGAACCACCCAGATGGAATCATGATAATCAACTTGAAGACGGGTGTAGAAACAAGATTTGGGATCCAGGAATATATGAGGATCAATTTTGGGAGCTCAAAGCTTGTGAAGAACTCTATCAAAGCATGAGGAATTTACTTGGTATTGATAGAGCTTATTGGAAGTCCAAGCATTGGTGGAGATTTTTGGATGAATACAAGCACAAGCAACCATAACAAGGAGCTCACCAAATGTCCAACTTAAGGACTTTAACTAAAAGTGCTAGGTGGGAGACACCTCATCGTGGTATGATCATTTCATTTTCAATCTTATTTAGTTTTGTTTGTTTTTGAGTTTTATTTTATTTTATTGAACCTGGAATTATTCATAACATCTGCATCAGCATCTACATACTGCATTCTGCATTTTGCATTAAAAAAAAAAAGCAAAAGCATGCACGCGACGCGGCAGCGTCACTGACACGTCCGCGTCACCAGTACATTGGGAAGAAAACAAGATTGAACAAAGAGTCACGCGAGAGCGTGGCTGGAGGCGTGCCCTTGGCACAAATTGATCCACGCGATCGCGTCGCTGACGCATCCGCGTCATGTGGGAAAAATGCCTCCCACGCGTCTGCGTCACCCACGCGAACGCGTGGCTCTGTGAAATCGACGTAAAAGGGTGTAAGGCAGTAAGTTGGGCTGGATTGGGGCTGGAACGGTGCTAGAAGCACAAGCCTTACCACGCGAACGCGTGCTCCATGCGTCCGCGTCGTTTTTCAAAAAATGGCCACTCACGCGATCGCGTCAACCACGCGACTGCGTCACCCAAAAATTTGGCAAAAATGTATTTAAAAAGAGAGTTATGCGTACGCGAGGCTGCACTTGCGCTAACCGCACAAATCAGGCCACGCGATCGCGTGACCCACGCGTTCGCGTCACTTGAACCCATCGCATACCACGCGACCGCGTCACTCACGCGTCCGCGTCACATGCGTCGCACAAACTTATCCAAATCAGCGCCAATTATCTTATCTTTTCTTTTATAATCCTAATTTCTTCTATCTTTTCTTCTTTCTCTCTCCTTTCTTACTTACTTCTTATTCCCTTCCTCCCCTTCTCATTCTTCTTATCTTTTATTTTATTTTATTCAATTTATTTGCATACTTTCATTCATTGCATTATTTTCATTGGTGTCAGAAATTTATTTGGGTTATTCTTTTCTATATTTTTGTGGATTATTAAAATGGTTTGACAATTATATGTTACTTTTTAAAGGGTTTCTTGCATGTTCAATTTAATACATTCAATAACTTATTTACCATGCATGCTATGTGTTTGTGAAAAAGCCCGTATGGCATTGAACATTATTTTAAATTATTCTACTACTAATGCCTGTTATTTTTCACAAAATCCCTTTCATGTTTTATTGATTAAATATAATTGCCAATACAAACAGATTGTTAGTTTGAAAGACTTGGTAATCTAACTTGAACATTGAATGCTTGATCTATGCTACTCATGCCATTGCCAGCATGCCAATAAACATCTTGCATTTAATTGTCATTACATGCACTTGCTATATTTCCATTCATGAACTTTTAACATGTAGTCATGACCATGTGTTAACGTCACTCTTCTTTATTGTGCATTGATTACCACCTTTCCCGCTCTCTTCCTTGCTCTATCCCTTTGAATTCAAGTTACTTTCTTTCTCCCTTTTCAGGATGGCCACCAAAAAGGGTAAAGAGAAAGCTACTCCCAAACCACCGGCAAGGAAAGGAACAAAAAGAGCCCCAGCTGAGGAACCACAACCCCCATCCACTTGCACATCTTAGCATGTACCGAGGACGGTGCAATCTTTAAGTGTGGGGAGGTCAATACTGACTTCCAGGGGTTAGTTACCTTCTTTTCAACACCAATACTCTATTTTCTTTGTTTTTTCATTGTTGCATTTGCATATTTAATTGCATGTTTGTTTGATTTTATGCATTTAGTTACTACTTGGTTGAAGTAATATTTTATTTTTCAAAAAATTTTTATAGTATTTCACTAATTTAAATTGAAAATTTTTTTTATGTTAAAACTTGTTTGAAGTTGTATTTGGAACATGGTTTTTGAGCCAAAGAACACACAACCTGTGAGATTTTGAGCTTATTTACATGGTTACATTATTTAACCATAAATTTTTATTCTTGTGTGTTTTCTTCTCTCTAATTGCAATCTTTGCTTTGTTCCATTCTATATGTCCATTATTTAGTATATTTACATGCTTGCATATGATTGAGGCCATTATTTGTTATTAGCTCACTTATCCCAAATAAGCCTACATTTTACATCACCTTTGTTAGCCACTTTGAACTTTTTAACCCCCTTCTATTTCATAACCACATTACTAGGCTTAAGCAGAAAAATAAAATAAAAAATCTCAAATTGAATCCTTGGTTAGCTTAAGATAGATATTGTGTATAATTTAAGTGTGAGAAATTTTATGGGAACATGGGATGATATGAAAAAGTAGGGAATTAAATTGAATAAGTTATTTGAAAAATTGGAAAGCATGCTCATGTGAAATCAAAATAATTAAATTACCATGTGCATTAAAAAAATATTAAGTAATTAAATAAGGGGATACAAAAAAAGAGAGAAGAAAAGAAACGAGAAGAAAAATAATATTACCCCAAATGCAAAATAAAAAGAATCAATGCACATGGGACCAAATTCAAAAATAAGTTTGATACTTGAGCATCTAATACAAAAGTGAGAAAAATTTGGGTAGCTAGGTAAAGTATTTTAAAATTATATAAAGTATGTATATGTTAGGTGAGATCTTAGACTAATCAAGGATTCACTTTATAAAGCTCACTTGGCCATACATATATCCTTACCTTTACTTCAGCCCCATTACAACCCTAAAAAAGACCTCATGATGTTTGCATTGATATGCTAAATATTTGTTGATTGGTTAGATGAAGAACAAAGTTTTAGAAAAGCATGACTAGAGAAGAGTAGAGTGATTACCCTATACACTTGAGAGATTAGAGTGATATACACTACTAGTAAGGGTTCAATGCTTGATTCTATGTTCCCTACTTTCACGAGCTATCTTCTTACAAGTTTACTTGTCTTTCATTGTATAATTTGAATTAGTGGAATTTGATCATTTTGGTCTTGGAGAACTTATTTACTTTTAACCAAGTAGGTAGAAACATTTTTGCATGTAGTCGCATTCACATAGATAGGTTGCATTTCATACATTCTACCATTCCTCTTCACCTTTATAGCTTCTCTTGAGCTTAGCATGAGAACATGCTAATATTTAAGTGTGGGGAGGTTGATAAACTACTATTTTATGGTTTATATTGTGCTAAATTAAGTGGTTTTTCATCCATTATTCTCACGCTTATTCATAGAAATCGGATGTTTTACGTTTTCCTTCCTGATTTTATGCTATGATTGAAAACATGCTTCTTTGGCCATTAAACTTGCTAATATTAATCCTCTCTTATTACCATTTGATGCCTTGATATGTGCGTTAAGTGATTTCAGGATTTACAGGGCAGGAATGGCTTGGAGGATGGAAAGGAAGCATGCAAAAGTGGAAGGAATACAAGAAGTTGAAGGAACTGCAAAGCTGTCAGCCTGACCCTCTCGCACTAAAACAGTCATAACTTGAGCTACAGAGGTACAAACGAGGCGGTTCTAGTTGCGTTGGAAAGCTAACGTCCGAAGCTTCGATTTGATATATAATTTGCCATAGTTTCCCTGATCATAAGTGATGCGAAAGCGTGATCTACGCGGATGCGTCACAGTGGCGAAAAAACCAGCGTGTTTGAATTCGAAACCAGCGAATTCTAGGTTGTTTCTGACCCAGTTCTCGGCCCAGAAAACACAGATTAGAGGCTATAAAGTGAGAGAATGCATCCATTCATAATCATCAGCTCATAATTCACAATTTTAGTTTTAGATGTAGTTTTTAGAGAGAGAGGTTCTCTCCTCTCTCTTAGGATTTAGTTTTAGGATTTAGGATTATTTCTTCTTCATCACAGGTTCAATGTTCCTTTAATTTATGTTTCTACTTTTATTTTATTGCTTTAGTTGATATTTATCTTTTCAATTTAGCTTATAAACCTTTCCATGTTAGATTTGAATTTATGTTTAGACGTAATTTGATGTGTTTCAGATTTATGAATGCTTTTAATTTAATTTAGAATTTTTCACTTTTGGCTTTGGTTGAGTCATTAGAGACTATTGAGTTATCAAACTCATTGTTGATTGAAAATTAGAATTCTTCAAGAATTAATTCGAGTTCCAATAATTCTAGCCTTTCCCAAGGAAAGATTAGGACCTGAGGAATCAAAATTAATTCCTCCACTTAACTTACCTTCATAGTTAGAGGTTAACAAAGTGGGAGAAAAATCTAATTCTCATCACAATTGATAAGGATAACTAGGATAGGACTTCCAGTTCTAATACCTTGCCAAGAGTTTATTTTATTATTAGTATTTTATTTTTCTTATCATTTAATATACTTGTTCCTTACTTTCAAAACCCCCAATTTACAAGACTCATAACCAATAATAAGAACATACTTCCCAGCAATTCCTTGAGAAGACGACCTGAGGTTTAAATACTCGGTTATCAATTTTATTGGGTTTGTTACTTGTGACAACCAAAATGTTTGTAAGAAAGGAATTCTTGTCGGTCTAGAAGCTATACTTACAACGCGATTAAATTTTTGTGAAAATTCTAGATCGCGCGAGAGTTTCTCTCTTCAGAGATGCTTTATCTTTTCGGATTAATACTTCTTACTGACTACTTTAACAATGAATGATTCATTCTATGGCAAAGCTGAAAGTGATTAACGCCATGGGTCGTGGTCAATTAATCTCCTCTAATTCACATCAAATCCCGTTGTCAGTGGTCATTCAATATGAACAAAGATGAAGATCATGCAATCTACACTCCATTGATCCTACTTAAAGTGCCACAGACAAGGTCAGATTTTTCGGATAAGAGAATGAAGCTCAATATTCTAGCCTTAGTGCCACAGAAATCTCATTATCCAAAACTAACGAGATTATATGTCACATATCCCAGTTAGCCTAGATAACTTGTTGGTTTAGGTGATGTATTCTCAAGCCGTAGCTCAATACTATCCGGGTCAGGACTCACAAGAACTCATGTAGAATAAGGGGTCATACTCTCATTCCACCCTAGATTCGTTTAGATGAAGAACGACAATACATCATAGAATGGAATCAAACATATATTCGAATAGAGAAATAATAATATTAATCTATAGGACAAACAGAGCTCCTAACCTTAACCTAAGAGGTTTAGTTGCTCATAATTTACAGAGAAAACTTCGATGTGTCTGATAGTAAAAAGTGATAATAAACCTAAGTGATGTCCTCTTTAAATAGAAGATGCTAACCTTAAAAGATGTTAATTTAAATTTAAAAAGTACAAAGATAAAACTACATAAGCTAAGGAGTGCTAAAATCTACTTTGGGCCCACTTTGGTTGAGTGTTACGTCTAAGCCTGGCGTTCAACATGGAGAATGAGCGTTGAATGCCCATTAGGGGTGAATGCGCTGCTTCCTTGCTCCCTTGGGTGGCGTTGAACGTCTGCTTTGGGTGTTCAATGCTGGGCTTGCTCCCTTCGTGGGCGTTGAACTCCAGATGTGGACGTTCAATGCCATAATTGGGCAATGATCTGGAAGAGAAGTATATAGTATTATATATTGCTGGAAAGCTTTGGAAGTTAGCCTTCCAACGCCATTGAGAACGCGTCAATTGGACCTCTGTAGCTCAAACATACTAAGACTTAATAAAATATAACTAAAAACACTATGAAAATGCTATGAAAAAGTGTATAAGATATCCACTTATCAATGTACTTGTTCAAAATTTCACCAAATAAGAAATCAAATGTTAATTTCCCTATCGATTTGGTGCTTGTAAATCAAAGCCACAAACATGTGTATTACTAAAATTCAATCAAAAACAACATCATAATCATACAAAAGTGCACCATGCTTGATTAGAATGCCAAACAAGGATATAGTCCAACACATATGGTAGCTACAACACATGCATTAAACTAAAAGTTTATTCAGGAATTTAAGCAAACACTTGGTATGCATTGCATATTCAACAATTTCAAGCCAAAATTCAAGCATCAACAACCCATAAATAAAAAATTGAACCCTTACAATTCAACAACAACTAATTAAGTCTGCTAAACCCAACCTAGATTACCAAAATTAAATAAAGAAAATGAAAATTAAGCAAGAAAATAAACAAAACAAAGAAGATTAAAACTTAAATATTGAAGAGTTGAAGAATGGAGGAGAAGAAGATGTAGCAGTGACACTAGTGGTGGCCACGGTAGAGCTCACGGCAGCAGAGCTTCGCCAGTGACAGAGCCGGTGGCCGGGCATAAGGAAGCAGTGTAGGCATGCTGGGAAGAGAAGAAATAGAGAAGAAAGAAGAAAGAAGAAAGAAGAAAGAAAAAAAAGAAGAGGGAGGCAGGTGATGAACAGATATTTTATACGCTTTTTGGCATTGTTTTCATATAGTTTTTAGTATGTTTGCTTAAGTTTTATTAAGTTTTCATAAGTTTTAGTGCAAAATTCACATTTTTGGATTCTACTTTGAGTTTGTGTGTTTTTATGCAATTTCAGGTACTTTCTGGCTGAAATTGAGGAGCTGGAGCAAAAGTCTGATTCAGAGACAGAGAAAGCACTGCAGATGCTGTCAGGATCTGACCTCCTTGCACTCGAAGGAGATTTTCTGCAGAAGTCCAAATTGAGCGTTCTCAATGGCTATGGAAAGCTAACATCCAATGTTTTCCATCAATGTATAATAGTCCATATTTTGCCTCAGAATTGAAGGCCCAAAACTGGCATTCAACGCCAGCCTCCAGCCCTATTCTGGCGTCCAATGCCCAAGGGAGAAGAGACCAGCGTCCAACGCCCAAAAAGGATCCCCTAGCCAGCGTTCAACGCCCTAGAGGCCTCCTAACACGTGGATCTCAATCAAGCTCAGCCCAAACACTCACCAAGTGGGCCCCGGAAGTAGATTTTAGCACTAAATAATTGTTTTACCCTTCTTATGTAATCCTTAGTCTTTAGTCTAGTATTTATTTGAGAACTTTTACACTTATCAAGAGTTTTTCCAGCATGTTTTCGAACTCCACATTGTATTCTCTATCAGTATGAGTTTCTAAACCTCCTAGGTTGAGGGGAGGAGCTCTGCTGAGTTTTATGGATTAATAAAGTATTATTGTTTTATCTTCAATCCGTGTTTGATTCTCTATTCTAAGATGTATCTTCGTTCTTCATCAATATGAATGCGTTGAACCGGCACAAGGTTATCTCATTCTACATGGGTTCAGAGTGAGTCTTTCATCGGACAATGATGAACCACTAGCTTGATTATACATCTCTTTGACGGCTAATCCACGACTTCGTTGGGGACTTCTCGAGACACCAGTTTAGCCGAGGTATAGGGAGATTAGGGTCTTTGTGGTTGAGGCTAGAACCAAAGGCGTAGCATTCTCTGATCCAGAAGATTCAACCTTGTCTGTGGTGTTTTGAGTAGGATCACTAAGGGAAATGGACTGCAGGAGCTTCACCCTCAATCAGACTGGATCCGCACTAACCTTGGGGTTCAGATCTGGAGGAGTATTGGCGACCTCTCAAGAAAGGCATTGATCACATACAGCCTGCCATAGAAGAAATCATTCACAGTTGAAGAAGACAGTAAGACCAAATTGATCCAGAAGAACAAAGCATCTCCAAGCCTTAACCATCTTCATATCATTGCATTAACCATCAATTGAGTAACATTTTCTTTATTTTACTTTTATGCGCTTTAAACAACCAACCAACTTTTCTATCCACTTGACTAAGATCTACATGATAACCATAGCTTGCTTCAAATCACAATCCTCGTGGGATCGACCTTGACTCACTCAGGTATTACTTGGACGACCCAGTGCACTTGCTAGTTCAGTTGTGCAAAGTTTAATTCCACGCACCAGCAGGGCGGCGCGACATTGGCAGCGCCAGTGATGGATGGGGTGGTGGGTGGGGAAGGGGTGTGGCCAGAATGAAGAAGAAAAAGGGGTTGGGGGTTTCTGGCATGACAGGGTTTCTTTCAAATTGCTGCCCAATTCGACGCTTGTGCGTACGCACATAGGTCCGTGCTTACGCACAAAAGGAGAAAATGCAGGGGATGCGAACGCACAAGGTGTGCGGGTACTCCCGGCAGGAAAGGTGATAACAAGTGTGCGTACGCACATGACGGTGCATGCACATAGAAAGCAAATCATTTTTTTTCAAAAGGATCACGCACACATGGGCGTGCATGCACACAAAGAGAAAAAGTGCTGGAGTGTGAACGCACAAGAAGGTATGGACGCTCCTGACAGAGGGTGTGAAAACGGGTATGCGTACACACATCTGGGTGCATACACACAGATGACAAAAACTAGGAGAAGTGTGCGTACACATAGGTGTGTGCGTACGCACAATACTCTGTTCCTCCAAAAATTTTGAAAGTTCTATGGCACCAAACATGATATCAATCAAAGATTCTTAGCCCCAAAACATATTATTAATCGAAAACATATGATTGAAACTAAAATGCAACTAAACTAATCCTAGAATCCAATTAAATAAGCTAATTAAGAAAAACAAAATTCAATAAACAAAAGCTAAAAGAAAAGAGGAGTTAGAAGGATGTTACCATGGTGGGGTGTCTCCCACCTAGCACTTTTGTTTATTGTCCTTAAGTTGGACAATTGAATGAAGCTTTTGCTATGGTGGCTTGTGCTTAAATCCTTTCTTGAATCCCCACCAATGCTTGCATCTCCAATGTCCTCCGGGATCCTACACTTTGTTTGTCAACACCCTTCCTTGTTGATCTTCAAGCTTCCAATTGGGTGACCGAACTCTTGAATTCTTGTCAAGGCTCCAAATCCTGCTTTGAAAACTATTCAATTGTGCCTTGCACCACCCTTGGGACTTAAACCTTGATGTTTCAACCCTAGATCACCTTAACTCACCATGCCACCCAACATTGATCTCTTGTCCACTTAGCACTCTACAAAGTACTCTAAGTTGACCCTCTGTTTCCAACAAAGCATATTCATGTGGGCTATCGAAGTTAATGGGTGAGATTGTTACCCATTTAAATGGTGTATCGGATGGTTGCTTAGGAAGGGAGACTTCCAATAGACTTGAAATTTTCACTCCCTTGTGCTCTTCTTTGATCACCTCCACTTTTTGACAACTTGCTTTAATTTCCACTTGTTCAATCTTCCCCAATTCTTCATCCACTTCATCAACTTTAATAAGCTCAACTTCTTCCACTTGTGGTGAATTGTGCTTCAACTCTTCATCTTCCACTTGGGGTTCCAAACTTTCCCTCATCTCGCACTCTTCAATTGAGGTTGGTTCCTCACATTCATCCACAAAATTGCTTTGGTTGTGGCATGAATGTGGCGAGTCTAAATGGGCTAATACTTCGGCCAAGGTAGCCATGATAGCTTTATGACGTTTGATTGATTCTTGTTGCTTATTATTCATCCAAGGGAGGTTGAGGTGGAATAGAAGGCTCATCATGTGGGAGAAAGTCTTCATATATAGGGTTGGTTTATAAGGGTGAGGATATTGAGGTTGTGTATATGGAGATAGTTGGTCAAGGTGATTATAGATGTAGTGATGTGTGAGTGATGGTGGTTCATAAGGTGGGTTGTAAGATGAACATGGGAATTGATCTGGTGATGTAGTGAGGCTTGAGGGTGCTATGGTTAAGGATAATGTTGAGGGTAGGCTTCATAGGAATATGGTGGTTGGTATGCACTTGATGATTGGACTTTTGACGGTTTAGAATTTCACAAATGAATTCTCGTTGCAAGTATAGTTTCTAAACCAACAATAGTCCTTTCATACAAAAATTTTGTTTGTCACTAGTACAAACCCCTAAAATCTATAAATCGAAGTATTAAACCTCGGGTCGTTCTCCCTAGGAATTACAATAAAGTGTCTTGCTATTGGTTATGAGGTATGTTTTGGGGTTTTTGAGATAAGAAACATGAAAAGTAAATGGAAATAAAATTCAAATAACAAAAAGGCCTTGGCAAGGGTTGGTGGTCAAGGATCTCTATCCTAATCACTAACCACAACATGAGAATTGGCAAGGATCAACCCCATTAAGTCATCCTCTAACTAATAAAGGAAAGTCAAATGAGCTATGTCAATCCAAGTCCATAAGTCCTAGTTCTCCACCAATTCAATTAGTGAGATCTAGAGTTAATGGCTCTCAATCGTCAATCACTTGGATAGTAGTAACTCAAGAGTTCCTAAGTTACCTTCCCAAGCCAAGAGCACTAAAATCTACTCTAAAATCCAACTAAACATTTTATCAAACACTTAGAAAGCAAAAAAGAAAGCATAGTAAAATTGCAAGAAATGTAAATCTACACTAAAATCCAACCAAGTATTTTATCAAACACTTAGAAGGCATAAAAGGAAAACATAGTAAAATATCAAGGAAAGTAAATCTACACTACTCATTTGCAAGGAATTAAATAACAACAAATCAAATAAACAATAAAGGAACATGATCATAAATTGCATTAAAGGAAAATGGAAGAACAAAAGTGCATCAACATAAAAGTAGAGAATTACAAGAATTAAATGCTAAACTAGAGAGAAGAGAGGTAGAAGAAGAAGAATTGCAAAAGGAAAAGTAAATCAAAGCATGAAATTATCCTAGATCTAAGAATTCCTAATCTAGATCTAACCTACTCCTAATTCTAGAGAGAAGAGAGAGCTTCTCTCTCTAGAAACTAACTAAAGCATGATAAAACTAAAATAAAACTAAACTAATAACTAGATGTCTCATCCCTCTTCAATTCTTGGGTTAAATAGCATCAGAAATGAGTTGGATTGGGTCCACAAGGCTTTAGAATTCGTTGGCCACTAATTTGCTTTTAATGAATCACGTGCAAATCGGCGCGTGCGTGCCCCCCTAAACGTGATGCATTTATGGAAAATCTTATATAATTTCAAAGCCCCAGATGTTAGCTTTCCAATGCAACTGAAACCGCATCATTTGAACCTCTGTAGCTCAAGTTATGGTCTATTAAGTGCGAAGAGGTTGACTTGACAGCTTTTGTGATTCCTTCATTTCTTCATGAGTTCTCCATTTTTACATGCTTTTCCTTCATTCCCTTGATCCAATCTTTGCCTCCTAAATCTGAAATCACTTAACAAACATATCAAGGCATCTAATGGAATCAAGGTGAATTAAATTTAGCTATTCTAAGTCCTAAAAAGCATGTGTTCACTCTTAAGCACAATTAAAGGAGAATTTACAAAACCATGCTATTTCATTGAATAAATGTGGGAGAAAGCGATAAAATCCTCTAAATTCAACACAAGATAAACCCTCTAAATGGGGTTTATCAACCTCCCCACACTTAAACCAAGCATGTCCTCATGCTTAAACCAAGAGAGAGCAAAGGGTATCAACATTTATTCAATGAAATTTAACTAATATGCACCCTACCTATATGCAACTATCTACATGAATGCAATTGTTTGGTCAAAATAAATCAATGTCCAAGAAGTATATATGCACAAGGGCTAAAGGTATTAGCAACCATGCCAAACCACAATTGAATTGTGCTATTAAATATTTTTATAAACTTGCATGAAGAATGATGATCATAGGTGAAAACATGTAATTGAGCATCAAACCCTCACCGAATATGTTTGCACTCTATTCGCTCAAGTGTTTAGGGTTGATTCACTCAATTCTCCCCTAATCATGCTTTCTAGGATTTGTTTTTCTTCTAACAATCAACATTTATTTCATGCATGCATACAAGTATCATGAGGTCTTTTCATTGGTTGTAATGGGGCTAGGGTCAAGGTAGGATGCATATATGGTTAAGTGAGTTTGAAATTTGAATCTTTGATAAGTTTAGACTTTCCACCTAACCTATGACATCCTATACAATTCAAAACTAACCTAACTATCCATTTTTCACTTTTTAACATACTCATGCAATTTCTTTTCATTTCACAACACTTATGCATTGATCCTTACTGAGCTCTGCTTTGGGGCATTTTGTCCCCTTTTTATTTCTTTCTTTTTCTTTATTTCTTTCTTTTTCTATTTTTTTTCTTTCTCTTTTCTTTTTTTCTTTTGTTTTTCTCATTTTTCTTTCTATATACAAGAACATCAATACATAAGGTCTAGCATTTGATTAATACATGAGTATGCACCTAATTCCCAAATTTTTCCAACAAAAATACAAAACTACCCTTTTATTCACACAATGTCCCAAATTTCCCACACTTGAATGATACTCAAACTCACTACTAACCTAAGCTAATCAAAGATCCAAATAAAGGACATTTATTGTTTTTCACTTTAAGGCTTGTAATATGCTAAAATAAGAACAAGTGGGTTAGTCGTAGGCTCAAATTGGCTAACAATGGAAGATAAAGGGTAAGGCTATTTGGGTAAGTGAGCTAAGTGAAATGATGGCCTCAATCATATAAATGCATGAATACATAAAATAATGGACATAAAGAATCAAACAAATCAAAGATTACAACCATAGAAAGAGAATAATGCACACAAGAAGGAAAGTAAGTGGTTATAAGATGTAACCACACAATTAGGCTCAAAACTCACAAGCTTGTGTTCTTAGCTCAAAAATCATGTTTCACAATATATATATGATTCAAGCAAGTTTTATGAAAAGTCACTACAAGAAAAACACCCATTCAAGTACACTTGAAAAGTGTAGCCAAAAAAAAAAATGATGCCTTAGGAAAAGGCTACGCTTTTTAGGCTTCGGAGACACTTTTGTAGGCGATGCCTATACTAGTGTTGCCTATTCTCAAAGGCTACGCTTTTCTGTAGCAAAGGCTACGCTTCTCGCCTTTGAGAATAGGGTACGCTTTTTAAGTGATGCTGTTCAGGACCTAAGGCTACGCTTTTCAGCACTAATGGTTACCATAATTCTAAAGAATAGGCTACACTTTTCAGAGCTACTGCATCACTTTATAAAAGTAGCAAATAGTATACCTATAGCTACTCTATATAAGTGTAGCCTTTTCTCCCTCATTTTTTTTTAAAATTTCTGTTTATATATATATATATATATATATATATATATATATATATATATATATATATATATATATAAACAGAAATTTCTAACAATTTTTTTATCTAAACTCTAATATTTGAGAATATAATTATATATATAATCCTGTATTGTTAATTAAATTAGTTAATTATTATAAAATAAAATGTATACATATATAATAATACCATACAAT
Source organism: Arachis hypogaea (assembly GCF_003086295.3). Lineage (NCBI taxonomy): Eukaryota > Viridiplantae > Streptophyta > Magnoliopsida > Fabales > Fabaceae > Arachis > Arachis hypogaea. The sequence goes on along the minus strand of NC_092049.1, from coordinate 68,034,377 downwards.
AATCTTTAAACAATAAAAATTATACTGAAACAAAATATAAGTATACAATGAACCAAAAATATTAGAATGATCATAATTTTGAGCATTCATACATCTCAAACTAGAATAAGTATACTCATATAATGCACTTAGAGTTTACTACTAATAAACTAGGAAAAATCAAAATATTATATCATATAAATGTATCTTAGCTTCTAATAAAAGACATCATCATCAACCATACATCTTTCAATTTCCACCTTTGTCAATAAACCATCATGATAAGCATCTCAATCTTCATTCACATCTTCAGAATTATCCTGCATAATTATATAGAAAAATAATTATAATTTGAAAAAGTACAAGAAGAAAAAAGTAGTTAACAGATTAATAACACATACAATATCCGAGAGGCATAAGATAATTGAAACTACTCTACTTTTCATATCACCAAAGTCTTTTGCTTTAAAATAACGATCACATTCAGGGGGATACTATAAATCACCATAAAGGACAACTAAAAAACGGACTAACACAACTTCATACTAAATGGGAACTAAAATCAGAAAAATCAGAAAACCAAAACCAGAAAAATCAGAAAAACCAGAAAAATTACAGCTTTCACCCTGATAACAATAATATTAAAATTACATAATGAAAAAACAAAACCAAAAAAACCAAATCACAGCTTCCATCTTCTTCAATTTCAGTTCAAATTAAAAAAATATGGCATCCTCCTAAGTTCTAACAAATAAAAATTTTAAACTCAAAATCCTAATTAACAATTAACAATATATAAACAAATATTAGGGAATAAGAAAAAACTGGTCATACCATATTTATGTTTGGAATATGTGTTGATCCATGAGCGCTATTTGCATCAATTGGAGAGTGTTGGGCATCTTGTAACAAGGCTTCAATTTCTTCCGGCCTCATTCCAGGTTCAGATCGCTGAACTAGTAACTTAATCATGTTTCGCAATCCATGAAGGTCAGCCTCTTGGTGCTGCTGTTTGGCCTTCATGTCTCCAAGTTCAGCCTTCAAAGATGTGACTTCCTCCTGGTGTTGTTGCTTGAGTTCAGAAATTTCTGCATGCTTTTTTAAGTCACGTCGTGTAATAGATCTTCCATAGCACCTAACCCGACCTGGTTGTTCTTTTCCAAATAAAGACTTAAAAGCTTCCTCATCTGTTTCACCAGCAGCTTGCCGGTTTTGGAATTCATCCTAATTAAAAGAAACATTTGACATAGAATTAGTTACCATATCCTAAATTTGATTTATAATCATTAGTAATTCAATGAATTCTCATACAATTGCATCTTGTGTTTCCTGATCAACTTCCTTCCTTTTCCGACTTGTTCGAGTAGCAAGGAACATTTCAAACCTTTTTGGTTCCTCATTTGTTTCCTTTGTCGCGCGCTATAAAATAAAGCCTTAAATAAGTAAGTCTATAACAACATAACTAAAATTAACTAAACAAATCCCAGCACAAATATGAAATAAGTATACCAGAGCCACTCGTACTCTTCCGAAATTGATTGGCCCCATGCGATGTGGAAACTTTTGCTGTTCTTTATGTTTCTTATTTTTTTCACTTATTGACTATAATTGAATAAAAGGTTAGCATATAGAAACAGAGAACAATATAATTAAATTTTGCTTCGGCAAACAAAATTATAGCAACCAGAATAGTAGCAGGTATAATTGCACAGAATAGAATTGCAGAAAACAAAATTGCACAAAACAGAACTATAGAAAATAGAATTACAGCAACTTAAATTACAGCAAACAAAGTAGCCAAAAATAGAATTGTAAATACAGAAATTCAGAAGTTCAGAATGGAACTGGCAGCAATATATCCTAAAAAAATTCAATTCAGTTCAAGAACCTACATCAGAATGGATATGTGTTTGTACAGCATGAGAGAAGACAGATTCCAACATTATCAATTGAAATTTCATTATTTTGCTTATGTCTTAACAAACAATAATATATTTGCAATTAAAGTACCAACTATTTTACCTGGATTGTAGGATGACTCCAATAATAGATCAATTTTATGAATTAACTTTCTGGAACTTGTGTCGGTCGATTTTTCACCATATCTTCGATGGTATCAAAGGGAACAAAGTGCTTCTGGTTAATCTTTCCCTTGAACCGCTTCCAAGCATCCCGAATTGCTTGGATCACCCACTTTTCTCCACTGTCTGGGAGGATAAACTTGGTCTGCATGATATTTACAGTGTTATACGCACCTTGCTATATTTAAAATAATCAACATTTAATAATAATAGAAGAGTCTTACATTAACATAGTTCCAAATGAATTTCTTATCTTTAGGAGTTACAGCATGCCAGCTAGTGTACAAAAGACTCACAAATCTTTTGTTTCTCCCAATTGTTCCTACGAAACTAGTTAAATTAGACACACTTTGATCGGTTGGTCCTACTGGCTGTCCAATATCAAAAATAACTTCTTCCCGCTGTTCCATAGTTCTTGCATAAATCTCTTTGCAAGTTGTTTTTCCCCGAGTTTTCTTCTTCTTTGGCTCTCCTAGTTTCATGCAGTAGGGGGAAAATTAGGGAGTAATTAGTGATGCCAATTGAAAAATTAAGCATTATGATTTACAAAAAAATATAAAAAATGATAGAAATAAATTACCTTCGTCATCATCAATGTCCTCCATCACATGTGAATAATAATTTTCATCAAGTGGAAAGCTATCTCCCACATCATCACTTAGTTTAGAGCTTAGTCCGTCAATTTCTACATATATCCCATTTTCTTTTAAAAATTCATCAATAGTTGTAGCCTTTACCCTTGGCTTGCTCTTTTCTTTTCTTGATCCATCTTGCTCCGACATTAAATCTTCAGCTTGTGGGGTAGTGTTTGAACTCAGCAAAGTAGTGTCATGTTGCCTTTTTTGAGTTCTACCATGTGTGACTTGAATAATCTGCTGCTGCCTTTGGTTGATTATGGGCTGAGTAGAATTTGCACAACTCCGATCTTGGCTTACAGTTGTTGGCATGCTATTATTCATATTACGAATTGCATCGAGCTTCCTTTTAAGTTCATCTACACCCACCTTTGTAAGCTTAGAATTGTTCAAGCCTTGTGTTAACGGTTCATGTTGTATTTCATGCTTCTTTTTCTCAGCCATAGCCACAGTCAAGTGATTCTTTCTTTTTTTATTTTCTGGCTGTTGCGCAGGAATGCTTGGCTGTACTTCCAGGGTTTCAGGCGTGAAATTCATCCTTTTGTTGATTGTGCTGAGTGTGCTTTGTAAATGAGTAAAATCCAGCTTCTTTGACGTACACTTCTTCACTCCTTTGGTTGCACTCAACTCTTTTTGACTTTCGACTACATCCAACCTTGGCATAGTTTCCTCCTTGTCATTACGTGCTGCACCTTGCATCACATATTGCTTGCGTTCATTTACAATCCTTTATCTCTTGGCTTCAAATTGTCGAAGCAGATTCTTACTTGATGTTGCTTTAAGATCAATAAATTCTTTATTCCTACACAAATAAATTAGTTAACTCGAGTTAATATAAGCAATAAAGTGACATATCCTATAAGAAACACTAACAAAATGAGAAATTAAAACAAAAATATGACATACAAATAAAAAGGTGAAGAAAACTTAGTTATACATATGTACATATTAAGCAATAAATTGCTTAGGCTGACCCATCAGAATCAGAATCTCCAATGAAATCTGCCTCATATTCTTGGGCAGAAGTCACTTGGGGAACCGTTTCAATAACTGTAGGTCGTAGATCATTCCTCTCCAGAATAAGTTCACCATCATCAGCTGGTATGGCAGGACTTGTTATATGCTCGTGTTGTTCACTATAGAAGGTTTGACTGGCCTCAGACTCAGATTCGTCATTTGTTTTAAATAAGTCTCTTGGGATAGTTTCCATAACATAATGTTTCTTATGTTCATATGGATTTTGCACATAAAAACACTGATGTGCTTGAGATGCTAGTATGAAAGGTTCATTCTGGTAGCATTTCTTATTGAAGTGAACAAATGTAAGACCATATTTGTCTCTCCCAGCATCATACCACTCACACCGAAACAATACAACCTTAAAACGCCCAAAATAATCTAACTCTACTATCTCAAATAACCTGCCATAATAAGCTACAGTGTCTTGAATTGGACTTTTATCTTTAGCACTTGCAAAGCTTGAAGTTAAAGCAGTTAATGTGACACCACTATTTTGTGTTTTTCTCCTTGCCTCACGCTCCACAGTGTGAAACCTATATCCATTAATTATATATCCAGAAAATCTTCTTGCAACAGAGCTTGGACCTCGAGATAATTCTTTTAGCCAAACAGGCACATCTGGATCTCTCGCCCGAGTTTCAAACCACTGCGAGAAGGTTCTACTGTGAACTTTTGCTTTTCTCCATTTTGTTCCCCGCTGATTGTTAACCTCATCCTCATGCTCTCTGTAGTTAATAATAGTTATGTTTGATCGGAAAAAATCTAAATGCACTTGATTTAGTGAATAAACATAAGTTATATTAAGTTACCTAACATAATCTGCGACTTCTTCACAATTGTATAATACATATACATGGGCTTGAGCACTTGATATGTCATCGAGATTAATTGGTTCTCCATTTCCCATGCCTAACGAACGACCTTTGTTAGAAAACAACTTTGAAGGCAAAACTTCATCGTCATTAGGATCATCATCATTCCGAGGTCGCTTATTAAGTCTTGTTCGCACACCTCCATGCAAGTATCTTGAGCAGAAAGTTAAGCACTCTTCAGCCAGATATGCCTCTGCAATAGAACCTTCGGGGCGACTTTTGTTGCATACATACGACTTTAATGTACACATGTACCTTTCTGGAGGATACATCCAACGAAACTACACCAGACCACCCAATCTCACCTCATTTGCTAAATGAATAGGAAGATGAACCATTATGTCAAAAAAACTAGGGGGAAAGATCCTCTCAAGGTGGCATAATGTTTCCACAATCTCTAACTCCAATTGATCTATCTCTTCCAGTGTTATTAACTTTTTGCATATGCGACGAAAAAAGGAACTTAGTCGAATCAACGGAATGGCCACGTGATCAGGAAGGATGCTTTTAATCGGTATTGGTAGTAAGTAGTGTAGCAAAAAATGAGCATCGTGGGTCTTATACCCAGAAATTTTTCTTTCTGCTAGATGTACACACCGTGATATATTCGAAGCACTACCATCAGGTAGCTTTGTTGTCTTCAAAACACCACAAAAAATTGACTTCTCTGCAGCAGTCATAGAAAAGCATGCGTTTGCCAACTTTGTTCTCTTGCCATTATTCACCTCCTTTGGTTGAAGATTTTTCTAGATCCCCAAATCTTTTAAGTCATATCGAGCATTCAGATGATCCTTTGTCTTGCCTGGGATATCCAAAAGAGTTCCAATTATACTGTCAAGTATGTTCTTCTCTATGTGCATGACATCTAAGTTGTGACGCAGCAGGTTCTTGTGCCAGTAAGGCAATTCAAAGAAAATTGATCTTTTTTTCCAATTCCATGGGAAACTATTTGATGTACTTTGCTTCTTCCCGAAAACATTCTCAACATTTTGTAGCATCTCAAAAATTTCCGTTCCTTCTATAACAGGTGGAGGGGGTCTTAATTCTTGCTTCCCATTAAAAGACCTTGTATTGGTTCTCCATGGATGATCCATGGGTAAAAAGACACGATGGTCCATATAAACTGTCTTCCGACTATGTTTTAGTTGTAGAGAAGAGGTATTTTTGTTGCAACAAGGGCAAGCCAATTTTCCCTTTGTACTCCACCTAGACAACATAGCATACGCAGGAAAATCATTAATTGTCCACAAAAGAGCTGCCCGCATTTGAAAGGTCTCATTCTTTGATGCATCATAAGTTTCCACCCCTATTTCCCACAACAACTTCAAGTCTTCCATCAATGGTTGTAGATACACGTCAATATCTTTGCCAGGTGATTGTGGCCCAGGAATAAGCAATGAAAGCATACAATATTCAGGTTTCATGCACATCCACGGAGGCAAGTTGTATACCATCAGCATTACGGGCCACGTGCTCCATGAAATATTCATGCTACGAAATGGGTTGAACCCATCACTTGACAAGCCTAGTCTAATATTGCGTGATTCTTTTGTAAAATCTTCATTCATTTCATCAAAGTTCTTCCATGCCAGTCCATCAGCAGGATGCTTTAACGTCCCATCTTTAACGCGCTCCTCATCATGCCACCTCAGACTAGCTGCCGTTTTTGAGCGCATAAATAATCGCTGAAGTCTTGGAATTATAGAAAAGTATCTCAGAGTCTTTACAGGAATAGGACGACCTTTATTGTGAGGTTGGTTCTCGCTATTATCACTAGAATTTTCAGTATATCGAGATGTTCCACATACACGACATTGTGTTTCATCCTTTAGTTCTTTCCTATACAGGAGGCAATCATTAGGACAAGCATCAATTTTTTTATAATCCAGACCTAAATCTCTTATCATAGCCTTCGTCTTATGGAAAGATGGAGGTATTTTAATTTCAGGCATTGCCTCTTTCAATAGCTCAAGAAGGGAAGTGAAGGAGGCATTGCTCCAACCGTGCAAACACTTTAACAAGTACAGGCGGATGGTAAAAGATAATGTAGAAAATTTCTTGCAGCCCGGGTATAACTCTTGACTTGCCCCATCTATTAAATTATAAAACTTTTTAGCCTCTTCATTTGGACCTACAGTAACACCCTCAGCATGATCTCCAAATGCATCATTAAGCAGTCCTTCAATGTCATCGCGTGCACCTTCATCATCCGTGTCATCATCAACCACCATCGGGATTGTCCGTTCCCCGTGATTAATCCATGTTCTATATCCCTTAACAAATCCGTCGGCTACTAAATGGTCAAATACCACATCTCTTCTATACCACTCAATGTTACAACACCTCTTACAAGGACATTGAATTTGTTGTCCGTCCGGCTCTCCCTCAGAGTATGCAAACTCTAAGAAACTAATAACACCATTGATATACTCTTCGCTATACCTCGGTAGATCCATCCAATCCTTCGGCATATCACAAAACCTAATCGATAATTATTAAATTTTTTTGGAGAAAAATTTATAAGGGGTCGCAAAGTGAAGATAACAAGAGTAGAGGAGGAAGGGTGTTATGAAATATAAGGGGCATGGGCTATGAAACGGACTTCATAGCCTTGTAGTTAGGTTAGGAAATAGTTCCTAATCTTTAGAAGTAATTCTCTAAACATTTTACTAGAAACTCGCTGAAGCAAAACAAATTAAGGAAAACAAAGAATTTATAGTACATAAATAATAAGTTAAATTGCAACTTCATAACTAATAAAGCAATCAAAGTGGAGCTACACATGAATTAATAGCATAATAATAAAATGAAAAAAAAAAGTATGCATTGTACCTTGCCATGACACGATCAATGTTTTGACAAAATCCACTTGGGAGCTTTAACCAAAAACTTCAATCTGTTTGTTACCAAGTAAAATTCTAAGAGATTAGACTATGATATTATTTACTCTTGATTTATTTTCATAAATTCTAAACTGATATAATTAAAATGTAAGGAAAAAAAAATAAAAAAACTCAATTCAGGTCGATAACTTATTTGGAAAATAAAAGCAATCTGATAACAGCCCAAAATTCAAATCCAAAGCATGAGTAACTGAGTAACTAAAAATAAAAGGAAGCAATCTTGCTTCTCAAAACTCAATTCAGGTCAGTAGAAGTGAGACGATTTAATGGTAAGTCATGAGCTAATCAAAATATTATCCTGGTAACTGGTAAGCCATGAACTTGGCAGCCATTCATGCAAACCACATGGGTCATCCATGCAGCAGCAGACAATGAAATACATTTAGAGAATAGTGAAAAGAATCAGGATGCTTTAACGTAAATCTTTGCACATGGACCAGTTTGACTATTAAACGACTTATAATTAAGAATAAAAATATTATCATAAATCTCAATAAGTCACGGATTTGAAGTTATTGCGGAGCAGATCCTGTGATATAATATAACCTTAGAAGTTCTAACTTTAAAAAATAAAAGTAAAGTTATGAAAATAGATGGAGAAGGGCAGAGTGAGACAGTGAGTGATGTGAATTATTATCAAGTGATAGAGTATGATAATAACGTGAAGACTGATATATTAACACATTATTACCATTACCTTAATAAATGCTACCAAAATTTTGCCTCCATGTGTTGCTCTGCTCTGTTACTACTTACTACTATTATGTTTTCTAATCAAAGTTATTCTCAAAAGTAATAAACAAACAAAACTACCACTTAAAAGGGACCAAAATTCATGATATTTCTCTGAGGCGGCTTTTTTATTATTGATCTGTGCCACTGATGCCCTCAAAACAAGGCAAGTTAGTACTTATCCCTAACAATATCAATATCTGTGATTTCAGTTTAGATTTCACTGCTCACTGCTACGCTTCAAATTTCTTATTAAAGAGTATATGCAGTTTGCTTGGAATATTGAGCAATCTCAATCAAACTAAAAACTATTTTCTTATCTTATCTATATAGTAAGTTGATGTTATGATACTGAGAAGACAACCAATTGCAGAGGAAATAAGTGGGTGCTTTATCTGTGAGGGTCCACCTTCAGGGATAAGAGCCCATAGTTCTCATTAGCTCCCCTAATCATTCTATATTCTCACTTCTTATCTCCCTCCTCTCTATTTATAATTTTTAGATCATTTTTAAGTTAACAAATTAACTACAACATTTAACTTCTCTTTGAATAAGATTAAATTGAACTTCTCAATTAAGACATGATAATTTTCTAATTTTCAAGTAAATTACTATCAACACAAGACAGTTGTTAGGAATCAAATTGAAGCAACAAGAAAGTATTCATAGAATCAATTTTAATATCAACTATCTTATAACCACACTTCTAAACAAAAACCAATTTTTTAAGAAAAAATTCAGAACGCAAAATATTCCAAATAAAGAGAGAGCTAAAACAATATTTTTTTCAAGAGCAATCGTCAGACTTAATTACACAACAAAAACCGACGAAATTGTTATAAAAAAAAAATTGACGTCACAATTATTTATCTTTACTATACTCACTATTATTGAGAGAAGAGACAAGTTAACATCAACATTTTACGCCTGTAAAAACTTATTTGAGATCCTAAAATGATGCAACTCTTGAACAACTCAATAAAAAAGATGAATTCATCTTTTACAAGAAACTCAACATGATAGTATATAATCAATAGAAAAAATGTCGTTGTCCAACCAAAACCCCAGAAAACACTACAAATCAATTAAATTACGAAACTCAAATTTTATTTTTATGACAATAGATCTCTAAAAAATCACAGTTTCCTTTTAATTAGTTAAAAGTTTGCATGTCTTTTAGAACTAGATATGCCTTTTAAGTGCCACTACGGCTCTAACTTCAAACTTCCCTAAAAGCTAACACAGCTAACTCCACTACTTTGACATATCAAAATCTATTATATATAAAATCTATTTCCGAATTTTGACACTGCTCTACACACAGGATTTTAATTATTCAAGTTTTAAAAAGTGCAAATTGATTTGAATTGGAGAAATCAGAGGGAAAAAATAAAAAGGAAGTGCTGGAATGTAATTAAGCTTGTGTATTCCTAATAGAACAAGTAATTGTGGATGGAAAGGGAAGCTTCTTCATCAATCATCATATACAACAAAACTTTTCACTCAAAATCCATTCATAATAGACAATAATAACTGAACCAAGAGGTTTAGGTTCCCGTCCTTGCCACGAAGACCGGGGCCAACAGCGATAACTTTTCCAGAGTTCAACTAAAGCAAGTCACCAAGTCATCAAATGCACTTCAATCAAGCAAGAGTTCCACACAAATTGGACGTATTTAATAATAAGAAAACCCGTGTTAAGAACATAACACTAATACTGATTGCACAAAAAAAATTTGAACCAGGGAAGCAATTTTTCCCTCAATGGCAATCGCCAAGTCATGAAATGTACTTCGATCAAGAAGCAATCAACACAAAATATACTAAGAAATCGTGTGTTAAAAATACGAAACACTAACACTGATTGCGCAGGAAACTTTTGAACTAGGAAAACATTTTTGTTTCATCAATGTGGAGCAGAATTCTATAAGAGTAGAGAACGATAAGCAACAAGCGAAAGACAATTATGAGAATCAAACCCAGAATTAAGACATATAATCAACTTTCACAAGTGTATTTCACAGTTTGGGAACTCTTTCATGGATTACTACTAATTTATAGCATTTGACCACAAATTGATCCTACAATCATTTGTTCTTCATCAAATTGGGGTGCAAAAATGTTTGCTATTTTTCTTTAGCCTATACAGTACCTGCGTAAACGGAATGAAACCCCAATCCCAAATTCACGAGTTCGATCTCCTGCGCCGCAACAATCCCAAATTCACGAGTTCTGCTGCGCCGCAGCAATAACGGAATGAAACCAGCAAATTCTGAGTTCTCCTGGGCCGCAAGATTAGCATGCATGTTCATCAATTCACGAATTCAAAGGATTTTGTACCAAACCCCCAAATTGCAACCCAAAAATTAGAACCCTACCCTCTCAGATTTTAGAAACCAAATGAAGGTGATACATACCTTTCTTCACGACGGTGAGCGAATAAAGATAAGCTTTTAGTCGAGCGCACAGTCGATCTTCCTGATGTCAGCGCGCAGCGACAAGAACTGGTGATGAAAACGAGTGGCGGCGTGGTGAGAAGTGAGTGATGAAGATGAGTGAGTGGTGGAGATGCTGACGCCATGAGCGGTGACGCCGTGAGCGGTGACGCCGTGAGGGTTGACGCCGTCAGTGGTCTTCTCTGATTTGGGGGTGATGAAGGGAGTGTGATTAGCTAGCTAGGGATCGCGAGTTCAGTGGCCATGTTATTTTGTTTTTATTTGCCTAAGTGTCTATGGCCATGTTATTTTTGTTTTTATTTGCCTAAGTGTGTTATTTTGTTTTTATTTGCCTAAGTGTCTACTGTACGCGTGCTTGTATATTTGGTGAAATATTGTGAAAAAAATTTACTAAGTGTTGACATATTTGACTTGAAATACATTAGGCAACACTTTTAAAATGCACCTGAAATATGATAAATAGGCTACACTTTAAAAGTGTTTTCTTTGGTGTAAAAAGTGAACCCATAACTCTTAAGTTAAGGCTACGCTTTATAAGTGATCTTTATAATATCTAAGGCATCGCTTTTCAAGTGATGCCACAAATGTGATTCCTATTCTCTCGCAAAAAGGAAACATGGAGAAAAGCGTAGCCTATTCCTAGAATAGGCTACACTTTTCAAATGTAGCTTAAAAAAAGTGTGGCTGAATGGGTATTTTTCTTGTAGTGAGTTTTTCACTCAAATCAATTGGTGCCCTATAGATAGAAATCTTGGAAACTTCATTATTTTGACTAAGCTTATTGTGTATATATATGCAAAAATAAAAAAATACAAATAAAAATCCTAAAAACCTAAAAATGAAATGCAAAAGTGTTAGAATTAGAAATTTGTCACCCAAAATCGCCGATCGGTCGGACGACCTCCCCACACTTAAAAGTTTGCACCGTCCTCAGTGCACTCAAATATGAGCAAGGGGGTATGGCGACTTTCCGGATTGCTACCTTCAGCTGGTAGATCAACCGGTTGTTGCGTATTTTTTTTCTTCTGCTTCCATTTTTGTTTGCGGTGCATCATTCATGAAAAAAAAAAAAACAAAAATACAACACCATAAGATAGGATAATACAAGAGCAAGGAATCATACATTGTTGGAATGAGGTAATAATCACTAGAATTGAGTGAGTGAAGTAGTGTGACAGTAATGACAAATGAGTGTATGAATTCTAAATTGTGCGGTTTAGAACACACATTAGCATAAAAAGCGATGTCACAAAAGAAGCATGCACTTCACTCATCCTAGTGTGCTTGAGATGCTTTAAGTAAACTTGTAAGGTAAAACAAGCATTAAAGAAGCATGAGAGCATTCAACCAGTAAACATATGGATGCATATGATCATGAAGCAGAATGCATTAAGATAAATGCTCAACATCCAATATCAAGAAATTGCCAAATCGAGGAAAAGGATTGAAATTACATGGTGGCCAAATCATGCAATTCAAGAAGGGTTACAAGCTCGAAGGCAATTCTCATCACTTGGTATTCTTAAAAGGTAGGAATGAAAAAAACTCAAAACCAAGTAGCAAAATATAACCTCAACAATAGATTCCAACAAAGATTATAAATATAATGATGTTAAGATAACATCCCTTTTTAATGCTCAGCAGCAATTAATGGTAAACAAGATTAACAATCCAACAATTACAATGAAAAAGAAAAAATGAAATGAAAATTAACTAAAACTAACTAATAATCTAACTAACTAACTAATTTAACTAACTAAAATAAATGGTTATGAATGGTGTTTGGAAGTATTGGATGAGGGGTAGAAGAAGGGAAGAAGAAAGGAGAAGGAAAGAAATGGAAAGAGGAGAAGAAAAGAAATGTGTTGAAGGAAGGACATCTGAGCGTACGCGCGCATGGCGCGCGTGCGCGGATGGTGGTGCAATGGACGCGACGCGTATGCGTACATGGCGCGTGCGCGTCGATGGCTTATTTTGACAGTGACGCGTACGCGCGAGTTGGTTTGTGCGAAAGGCACAATGCGCGCGCAACGCTCGCACAACTCTCGGGTTTTTGGCTTGGGGGTGGAATTTCTCAATCCATGCGTATGCGTACATAGCGCGTGCTCGCGGATAGGCAAAAATGCTTGATGCACGCGTACGCGCACAGTGCGCATACGTTCGGATGGTGCTCTGTTTTTCAAAAAAAATTTTCTATGTTTTTGCACCAATCCAAGCATTCCAAACCTCCAAACAGCTACCAAAACGCCATAAAACCTTATTTAACATACTAAACTACCAATTATACTCAACAAATCAACCAAAAACAGGAATTTAAACTAATTATCAATATGTACAAAAAGAGAAAATGAAAAGAAGTTACCATGGTGGGGTGTCTCCCAGCTAGCACTTTTGTTTATTGTCCTTAAGTTGGACTTATGGGGAGCTCCTCTCAAGGTGGCTTGTGCTTAAACTCATCTTGGAACATCCACCAATGCTTGAGTCTCCAATAAGAACCATTCTTCAAAATTAATAGCTCCAAGCTTGGATGGAGTTCCTCACAAACCATGGGCTCCCAAAGGTGATCCTCATGTATTTCCGGATCCCATATCTTGTTGCCACACCTATCTTCAAGTTGATCATCATTATTCCATTTGGGTGGCATAATCTTGGAATTCTCATTCAAGTGACCAAACATCATCTTAGACCCAAGAAATCTAGCTCTATACCAACCTTTTCTATTAAACTTTGAACATGTCACCATGATGAGCCTTGATTTATAATTCCAACTACTAACCATCTCTCATTTGCTCTTAAAGATACAAAGATGTCTAAGTTGACCATCCGTTTCAAGCAAACCATATTCAAGGAGAATAATAAAGCTTAAGTATAAGAAATTTACCCACTTGAATGAAATAATGGATGGTGGTGGCTTGGGGAGAGGTATCTCCAATGTGCTAGCAAGCTTTACTCCCTTGTGTTCTTCCTTGTGTGCCTCCATGGTGCACGAAATTGTGATCTCCAGGCTCGAACAAATCCTGGTAATGGCTCCAAAGCTTGGTGCTCTGATCTTAATTCATAGTTGTCACAACTTCGATACAACTAACCAGCAAGTGCACTGGGTCGTCCAAGTAATACCTTACGTGAGTAAGGGTCGAATCCCACGGAGATTGTTGGTATGAAGCAAGCTATGGTCACCTTGTAAATCTCAGTCAGGCAGATATAAAGTGATAATGGTGTTTTCGAATATTATATAATAAAATAGGGATAGAGATACTTATGTAAATCATTGGTAGGAATTTCAGATAAGCGAATGGAGATGCTTTTCATTCCTCTGAACCTCTGCTTTCCTGCTATCTTCATCCAATCAGTCTTACTCCTTTCCATGGCTGGCTTTATGTGATACATCACCACTGTCAACGGCTACTTTCGGTCATCTCACGGGAAAATGATCCAATGCCCTGTCACGGCACGGCTAATCGTCTGGAGGCATCACCCTTGCCAATGGCTTCATCTTATCCTCTCAGTGAATAATATGCTCACGCACCCTGTCACGGCACGGCTATTCATCTGCCGGTTCTCGATCATGCCGGAATAGGATTTACTATCCTTTTGCGTCTGTCACTAACGCCCTGCAATCGCGAGTTCGGAGCTCGTCACAGTCATTCAATCATTGAATCCTACTCGAAATACCACAGACAAGGTTTAGACTTTCCGGATTCTATTGAATGCCGCCATCATTCTAGCTTACGCCACGAAGATTCTGGTTAGGAGATCTAAGAGATATTCATTCTAGCTTATTTCATGTAGAACGGAAGTGTTTGTCAGGCACGTGTTCATAGGGGAGATGGTGATGAGCGTCACACATAATCATCACCTTCATCACGTTCTTGGGTGCGAATGGATATCTTAGAAGTGAAATAAGATGAATTGAATAGAAAACAGAAGTACTTTGCATTAATCTTTGAGGAACAGCAGAGCTCCACACCTTAATCTATGGAGTGTAGAAACTCTACCGTTGAAAATACATAAGTGATAGGTCTAGGCATGGCCGAGATGGCCAGCCCCCTAAAGCGTGATCAATAGTCTCCTAAGATGAACAATAGATTAAAACTGAGACCCAAGATGTCAAATACAATAGTAAGAGGTCCTATTTATAATAAACTAGTCACTAGGGTTTACATGAGTAAATAATTGATGCATAAATCCACTTCCGGGGCCCACTTGGTGTGTGTTTGGGCTGAGCCTGAGTGTTGCACGTGCAGAGGCCATTTGTGGAGTTGAACGCCAGTTTCTGTGCCAGTTTGGGCGTTCAACTCTGGTTTTGGATCCTTTTCTGGCGCTGGACGCCAGATTTGGGCAGAAGGCTGGCGTTGAACGCCAGTTTACGTCATCTATTCTTGGCCAAAGTATGGACTATTATATATTGCTGGAAAGCCCTGGATGTCTACTTTCCAACGCAATTGGAAGCGCGCCATGTAAAGTTCTGTAGCTCCAGAAAATCCACTTTGAGTGCAGGGAGGTCAGAATCCAACAGCATCAGCAGTCCTTTTTCAACCTCTGAATCTGATTTCTGCTCAAGTCCCTCAATTTCAGCCAGAAAATACCTGAAATTACAGAAAAACACATAAACTCATAGTAAAGTCCAGAAATGTGAATTTAACACAAAATCTATTAAAAACATCCCTAAAAGTAACTAGATCCTACTAAAAACATACTAAAAACAATGTCAAAAAGCGTATAAATTATCCGCTCATCACAACACCAAACTTAAATTGTTGCTTGTCCCCAAGCAACTGAAAATCAAATAGGATAAAAAGAAGAGAATATACTATAAATTCCAAAATATCAATGAAACAGAGCTTCAATCATATGAGCGGGACTTATAGCTTTTTGCCTCTTGAATAGTTTTGGCATTTCACTTTATCCATTGAGGTTCAGAATGATTGGCATCTATAGGAACTTCAGATTTCGAATAGTGTTATTGACTCTCCTAGTTCAGTATGATGATTCTTGAACACAGCTTCTTTATGAGTCTTGGCCGTGGCCCTAAGCACTTTGTTTTCCAGTATTACCACCGGATACATAAATGCCACAGACACATAATTGGGTGAACCTTTTCAGATTGTGACTCAGCTTTGCTAAAGTCCCCAATTAGAGGTGTCCAGGGTTCTTAAGCACACTCTTTATTTTTGCTTTGGACCTTGACTTTAACCGCTCAGTCTCAAGTTTTCACTTGACACCTACACGCCACAAGCACATGGTTAGGGACAGCTTGGTTTAGCCACTTAGACCAGGATTTTATTCCTTTAGGTCCTCCTATCCACTGATGCTCAAAGCCTTGGGATCCTTTTTATTGGCTTTTTGCTCTTGCCTCTTGGTTTTAAGAGCTTTTGGCTTTTTCTGCTTGCTTTTTCTTTTTCTTTCTATATTTTTTTTTTGCCTATTTTTTTCTTTTTTTTTTTTCTGCAAGCTTTGTTCTTTGTTGCTTTTTCTTGCTTCAAGAATCATTTTTATGATTTTTCAGATTATCAAATAACATGTCTCCTAGTCATCATTCTTTCAAGAGCCAACATATTTAACATTCTTAAACAACAACTTCAAAAGACATATGCACTGTTCAAGCATACATTCAGAAAACAAGAAGCATTGTCACCACATCAATATAATTAGGCTAAGTTCAAGGATAAATTCGAAACTCATGTACTTCTTGTTCTTTTGAATTAAAACATTTTTCATTTAAGAGAGGTGATGGATTCATAGGACATTTATAACTTTAAGACATAGTTACTAACTACTAATGATCATGTAATGAAGACACAAACACAGATAAGCACATGACGAAAAACAGAAGAAATAAGAACAAGGAATGAATCCACCTTAGTAATGGTGGCGTTTCCTTCTTGAGGAACTAATGATGTCCTTGAGCTCTTCTATGTCTCTTCCTTGTCTTTGTTGCTCCTCCTTCATTGCCTTTAGATCTTCTCTGATTTCATGAAGGATGATGGAGTGCTCTTGATGTTCCACCCTTAATTGCTTCCAATAATTGTGTGGAAGAAAATGTATCCCCTGAGGTATCTCAGGGATCTCTTGATTTGCAGTCAAATGTTCTACCACTGAGCTATAGACACTTGATGGAAGCTTTTGTCTTCCCTTTCCTCTTTCTAGAGGTTTCTCTGGCCTTAGGTGCCATCAATGGTTATGGAAAAAACAAAAAAGCTATGCTTTTACCACACCAAACTTAGAATGTTGCTCGCCCTCGAGCAAAAGAAGAAAGAATAGGAGAAGAAGAAGAAGGTATGGAGGAGATGGAGAGAGGTGTATATTCGGCCATATGGGTGGGATTGGGTGGGAGAGAGATGTTGAATTTTGAAGGTAGTGGGTGTATGGATGTGAGTGGTAAATGGAAAATAGAAGGGATGATCAAGAATGGAAAGAGAGATGATGAGGTAGGTGGGGATCCTGTGGGGTTCACAGATCCTGAGGTGTCAAGGCATTTACATCCCTGCACCAATTTAGGCATGCAAAATGCCCTTGCACACAACTCTGGGCGTTCAGCGCCAGGTTGGTGCCCATTTTGGGCGTTCAACGCCCCTTTGCTGCCATTTCTGGCGTTGAACGCCAGAACCATGCTTGTTCTGGGCGTTCAGCGCCAGGATGCTCCCATTCTGGGCGTTCAGCGCCAGAACTATGCTCTGTTCTGGCGTTTGAACGCCAGACAGATGCTCCTCCAGGGTGTGATTTTTCTTCTGCTATTTTTGATTCCGTTTTTGATTTTTTTGTTTATTTTGTGACTCCACATGATCATGAACCTAAGAAAACATGAAAAACAATAAAAATAAGAATTAGATAAACATTGGGTTGCCTCCCAACAAGCGCTTCTTTAATGTCAATAGCTTGACAGTGGGCTCTCATGGAGCCTCACAGATGTGCAGAGCTTTGTTGAGACTCTCCAACACCAAACTTAGAGTTTGGATATGGGAGTTCAACACCAAACTTAGAGTTTGGTTGTGGCCTCCCAACACCAAACTTAGAGTTTGACTGTGGGGGCTCTGGTTGACTCTGCTTTGAGAGAAGCTTTTTCTGCTTCCTCTCCATGGTTGCACAGGGAGATCCTTGAGTTTTAAACACAAGGGAGTCCTCATTCCATTGGAGGACTATTTCACCTCTGTCAACATCAATCACAGCTCTTGCTGTGGCCAGGAAAGGTCTTCCTAGGATGATGGATTCATCCTCTTCCTTTCTAGTATCCAGGACTATGAAATCAGCAGGGATGTAAAGGCCCTCAACCTTTACTAACACGTCCTCTACTTGTCCATAAGCCTGTTTTCTAGAGCTGTCTGCCATCTCTAATGAGATTTTAGCAGCTTGCACCCCATAGATTCCCAGTTTCTCTATTACAGAGAGGGGCATGAGGTTTATTCCTGAACCCAGGTCACACATAGCCTTAAAGACCATGGTGCCTATGGTGCAGGGTATTATGAACTTTCCAGGATCCTGTCTCTTCTGAGGCAATGTCAGTTGATCCAGATCACTTAGTTCATTGATGAACAAGGGAGGTTCAACTTCCCAAGCATCAATGCCAAATAATTTGGCATTCAGCTTCATGATTGCACCAAGAAACTTGGCAGTTTGCTCTTCAGTAACATCCTCATTCTCTTCAGAAGAGGAATACTCATCAGAGCTCATGAAGGGCATAAGGAGGTTCAATGGAATCTCTATGGTCTCTAGATGAGCCTCAGAGTCCTTTGGTTCCTCAGAGGGAAGCTCCTTATTGACCACTGGACGTCCCAGGAGGTCTTCCTCCTTGGGATTCACGTCCTCTCCTCTCCTCACAGGTTCGGCCATGGCGCTTATGTCAATGGCCTTGCACTCTCCTTTTGGGTTCTCTTCTGTATTGCTTGGGAGAGTACTAGGAGGGATTTCAGTGATCCTTTTACTCAGCTGGCCCACTTGTGCTTCCAAATTTCTAATGGAAGACCTTGTTTCATTCATGAAACTTACAGTGGCCTTGGATAGATCAGAGACTAAGTTTGCTAAATTAGAAGCATTTTGTTCAGAGTTCTCTGTCTGTTGCTGAGTTGATGATGGAAAAGGCTTGCTATTGCTAAACCTGTTTCTTCCACCATTATTAAAGCCTTGTTGAGGCTTTTGATCCTTCCATGAGAAATTTGGATGATTTCTCCATGTTGAGTTATAGGTGTTTCCATAAGGTTCACCTAAGTAATTTACCTCTGCTATTGCAGGGTTCTCAGGATCATAGGCTTCTTCTTCAGAAGATGCCTCTTGAGTACTGTTGGATGCAGCTTGCATTCCATGCAGACTCTGAGAAATCATATTGACTTGCTGAGTCAATATTTTATTCTGAGCCAATATGGCATTCAGAGTATCAACCTCAAGAACTCCCTTCTTCAAAGGCGTCCCATTACTCACAGGATTCCTTTCAGAAGTGTACATGAACTGGTTATTAGCAACCATGTCAATGAGTTCTTGAGCTTCTGCAGGCGTTTTCTTTAGATGGATGGATCCACCTGCAGAAGTGTCCAGTGACATCTTTGATAGCTCAGATAAACCATCATAGAATATATCCAGGATGGTCCATTCTGAAAGCATGTCAGAAGGACACTTTTTGGTCAACTGTTTGTATCTTTCCCAAGCTTCATAGAGGGATTCACCTTCTTTCTGTCTGAAGGTTTGAACATCAGCTCTAAGCTTGCTCAGCTTTTGAGGAGGAAAGTACTTGGCTAAGAAAGCCATGACCAGCTTATCCCAAGAGTTCAGGCTGTCTTTGGGTTGAGAATCCAACCATAATCTAGCTCTGTCTCTTACAGCAAAAGGGAAAAGCATGAGCCTGTAGACTTCAGGATCTACTCCATTAGTCTTAACAGTATCACATATCTGCAAGAATTCAGTTAAGAACTGAAAAGGATCTTCAGATGGAAGTCCATGAAACTTGCAGTTCTGCTGCATCAGAGAAACTAATTGAGGTTTCAGCTCAAAGTTGTTTGCTCCAATGGCAGGAATGGAGATGCTTCTTCCATGTAGATTGGAATTAGGTGCAGTAAAGTCACCAAGCATCTTCCTTACATTATTATTATTTTCGGCTGCCATCTCCTCTTCCTGTTCGAAAATTTCTGAAAGGTTATCTCTGGATTGTTGTATTTTAGCTTCTCTTAATTTTCTCTTCAGAGTCCTTTCAGGTTCTGGATCTGCTTCCACAAGAATGTTCTTATCCTTGCTCCTGCTCATATGACAAAGAAGAAGGCACAGAAAAATAATAATAATAATAGAGATCCTTTATACCACAGTATAGGGATCCCTTTGTGAGTGGAAGAAAAGAGGGGGAGACAAAGAATGTGATGTAAAGGAAGAAACACAACTGTACGGATGGAAAAGATGAGAGATGAGATGTTAGGATATGAATGAATAAATAGAATAGGATGGGGGAGGGATAATTTTCGAAAATTATTTTGAAAAAGAGTTAGTGATTTTTGAAAAATGGTTTTTGAAAAATGTTAGAAATTTTCGAAAAATTTTTAAAATTTAAAAATAAAAATAATTAGTTAATAAAAAGGAAATTTTTGAAAAAGAGGGGAGATATTTTCGAAAATTAGAGAGAGAGAGAGTTAGTTAGGTAGTTTTGAAAAAGTTAAGAAACAAACAAAAAGTTAGTTAGTTAGTTGAAACAAATTTTGAAAAGATAGGAAGTTAGGAGGTTAGGAAAGATATTTTGAAAAGATATTTTTGAAAAAGATAAGATGAGAAGATATTTTTGAAAAGATATGATAAAATTAGTTTTGAAAAAGATTTGATATTTAAAATCACAATTAATGACTTGATTCATAAGAAATCACAAGATATGATTCTAGAACTTAAAGTTTGAATCTTTCTTAACAAGCAAGTAACAAACTTCAAATTTTTGAATCAAAACATTAATTGATTATGTTATTTTCGAAAATTTGGTATAAAAATAAGAAAAAGATTTTTGAAAAATATTTTTGGAATTTTCGAAAATAACTAAGAATTTTGAAAAAGATTTGATTTTTGAAAAAGATTTTGAAAAAGATAAGATTTTCAAATTGAAAATTTGATTTGACTCATGAGAAACAATTTGATTTTAAAAATTTTTGAAAAAGTCAATCCAAATTTTCGAATTTGATGAGAGAAAAAGGGAAAGATATTTTTTTGATTTTTGAATTTTTATGATGAGAGAGAAAAACACAAAAAAAATGCAATGCATGAAATTTTTGAATCAAAACAATGAATGCGTGTATGAATGATATGAATGTCAAGATGAACACCAAGAACACTTTGAATGTCAAGATGAACATCAAGAACATATTTTGAAAAATTTTTTTTATGCAAAGAAAACATGCAAGACACGAAACTTAGAATTTTTTAATGCTTAGACACTAAGAATTCAAGAATGCATATGATAAACATGAAAAGACACAAAACAAAAAAAAATCATCAAGATCAAACAAGAAGACTCACCAAGAACATCTTGAAGATCATGAAGAACACTATGAATGCATGATATTTTCGAAAAATGCTAGATGCATATGCAAGTGACACCAAACTTATGATATGATTCAAGAATCAAACAAGAAACAGAAAATATTTTTGATTTTTATGATTTTCTAATTTTTTTGGATTTTTTTTCGAAAATTATATGAAAAATAAAAAATAAGGATTCCAAAATTTTTAATATGAATTCCAGGAATCTTGCATTCTTAGTCTAAAGCTTCAGTCCAGGAATTAGACATGGCTCACTAGCCAGCCAAGCTTTCAATGAAAGCTCCAGTCCAAAACACTAGACATGGCCAATGGCCAGCCAAGCTTCAGCCTTTAACACGAGAGTATATTGCTCTTTGATAACAAATTGCAAGCCTCAGTCCAAATAAATTTAGACATGACTTTACAGCCAGCCAGACTTCAACATGCTTCATGAAACACTAGAATTCATTCTTAAAAATTCTGATGAAAATTTTTGAAAACATTTTTATTATTATTTTTTTCGAAAACAAAGGAGAAATTTTTGAAAGATTTTTTTGAAAAATATTTTTGAAAAGAAAACGAAAAGAAAATTACCTAATCTGAGCAACAAGATGAGCCGTCAGTTGTCCAAACTCAAACAATCCCCGGCAACGGCGCCAAAAACTTGGTGCACGAAATTGTGATCTCCAGGCTCGAACAAATCCTGGTAATGGCTCCAAAGCTTGGTGCTCTGATCTTAATTCATAGTTGTCACAACTTCGATACAACTAACCAGCAAGTGCACTGGGTCGTCCAAGTAATACCTTACGTGAGTAAGGGTCGAATCCCACGGAGATTGTTGGTATGAAGCAAGCTATGGTCACCTTGTAAATCTCAGTCAGGCAGATATAAAGTGATAATGGTGTTTTCGAATATTATATAATAAAATAGGGATAGAGATACTTATGTAAATCATTGGTAGGAATTTCAGATAAGCGAATGGAGATGCTTTTCGTTCCTCTGAACCTCTGCTTTCCTGCTATCTTCAACCAATCAGTCTTACTCCTTTCCATGGCTGGCTTTATGTGATACATCACCACTGTCAATGGCTACTTTCGGTCATCTCACGGGAAAATGATCCAATGCCCTGTCACAGCACGGCTAATCGTCTGGAGGCATCACCCTTGCCAATGGCTTCATCTTATCCTCTCAGTGAATAATATGCTCACGCACCCTGTCACGGCACGGCTATTCATCTGCCGGTTCTCGATCATGCCGGAATAGGATTTACTATCCTTTTGCGTCTGTCACTAACGCCCTGCAATCGCGAGTTTGGAGCTCGTCACAGTCATTCAATCATTGAATCCTACTCGGAATACCACAGACAAGGTTTAGACTTTCCGGATTCTCTTGAATGCCGCCATCATTCTAGCTTACGCCACGAAGATTCTGGTTAGGAGATCTAAGAGATATTCATTCTAGCTTATTTCATGTAGAACGGAAGTGTTTGTCAGGCACGTGTTCATAGGGGAGATGGTGATGAGCGTCACACATAATCATCACCTTCATCACGTTCTTGGGTGCGAATGGATATCTTAGAAGTGAAATAAGATGAATTGAATAGAAAACAGAAGTACTTTGCATTAATCTTTGAGGAACAGCAGAGCTCCACACCTTAATCTATGGAGTGTAGAAACTCTACCGTTGAAAATACATAAGTGATAGGTCTAGGCATGGCCGAGATGGCCAGCCCCCTAAAGCGTGATCAATAGTCTCCTAAGATGAACAATAGATTAAAACTGAGACCCAAGATGTCAAATACAATAGTAAGAGGTCCTATTTATAATAAACTAGTCACTAGGGTTTACATGAGTAAGTAATTGATGCATAAATCCACTTCCGGGGCCCACTTGGTGTGTGTTTGGGCTGAGCCTGAGTGTTGCACGTGCAGAGGCCATTTGTGGAGTTGAACGCCAGTTTCTGTGCCAGTTTGGGCGTTCAACTCTGGTTTTGGATCCTTTTCTGGCGCTGGACGCCAGATTTGGGCAGAAGGCTGGCGTTGAACGCCAGTTTACATCGTCTATTCTTGGCCAAAGTATGGACTATTATATATTGCTGGAAAGCCCTGGATGTCTACTTTCCAACGCAATTGGAAGCGCGCCATTTCGAGTTCTGTAGCTCCAGAAAATCCACTTTGAGTGCAGGGAGGTCAGAATCCAACAGCATCAGCAGTCCTTTTTCAACCTCTGAATCTGATTTCTGCTCAAGTCCCTCAATTTCAGCCAGAAAATACCTGAAATTACAGAAAAACACACAAACTCATAGTAAAGTCCAGAAATGTGAATTTAACACAAAATCTATTAAAAACATCCCTAAAAGTAACTAGATCCTACTAAAAACATACTAAAAACAATGTCAAAAAGCGTATAAATTATCCGCTCATCACTCCACCTCTTCACAAACTTCTTCACTTTCAATCTTTTGTTCATCAATTTCATCTAACTCTTCTCCATCACTCAAATCATAAATGGGAGGAAAGGAAAAATCTACCTCCACATTGTTTTCCATCTCATTGGGAGAATGTTCTTCAAATTCAAAGGATTCACCACCAAGAAGGTTGGATGCATGATCTTCATTACCAAGGGAACTTACTTCTTGCTTCATTCCTTCCAAGTCTTCATTCAATATTTATTTTGGAGGTTGTGCACTTTCCTCCTTAACATCAAATTCAATCTTCTTGGAGGGGTTCTCTTCAACTCTAGGTTCCCAAGGAGGTTCCGCATCTCCTAAGTTTTCAACCACTTCTTCCTCTTCTTCAATGATCATAGGCTCCTCCAATTGTTCTAACACAAAGTGGAATTCCTCATTTTCCACCGGAGTGTCCAATCTCTCTTTCATGCTATGCTTTTCAATTAATTCTCCACATGTGACCATGGGAGTACTTTGAGTGCTCAAGTATTGGGAGGCTAAAGTGCTTACCACCTTGGTCAAGGTATAGCCACAAATTCTAGTGTCTCCCTTTGCATTTCTCCTTCCCCTTGAAGTATGAGGCTAAGGGTTTCATCTATTGAGGATTGGGGTAGGTAAGAGGGTTCATTGTCTTAGAGAAGGGGTTCATAATAGGAAGGTGGTTCTTCTTGGTAAGGGTGTGGTGGTGTGTATTGAGGTAGTTCTTGGGAGTAGTAATCTTGGAATGGTGGTTCCATGTATGGCTCATGTGGTTCAAAAGGTGGTTGGTATGGTGGATATGGATCAAGGTCATATGGAGGTGTTTGGTGAAAATAGGCTTGTGAGTATGGTTGAGGTTCATGTTGAGGATATGATTCATAGGCATATGGTGGTGGTTCTTGAAAGTCACAAGGATGCTCACCATAGCCATTTAATTGGTATACATCATAAAATGGCTCTTCTTCATAGTGCATTGGTGGAGGTTGTTGCCATGAAGATTGATCATATGCATATGGCTCCTCCCACCTTTGGTTATCCCATCTTTGATACACATTCTCATTATAGTCCTCATTTTCTACAACATAATTAGAACCAAACTCATAGCCAAGGTGAGAATTCATGATAGCAAGAGAAAATAAGAAACAAAAGCTAATAAGAAATAATGAAAGAAAGTCCTAAAACTCACAAAAACTAACAAGCAATCCAAAAATCAAGCTATTCACAATATTCACATATATACAATAACCAATAACACAACACCATTGCAATTCCCCGGCAACAGCGCCATTTTGATGAGAGGATTTTTATGTGATCTAGAATTCACAATGAAATCTCGTTGCAATATAGTTTCTAAACCAACATTAATCCTTTCATACAAAAGATTGTTTGTCACAAGTAACAAACCCCTAAAATTTATAAACCGAAGTATTGAACCTCGGGTCGTTCTCCCTAGGAATTGAAAACAAATGTTCTTGTTATTGGTTATGAGTTATATTTTGGGGTTTTTGATGAGAAACATGAAAAGTAAATGGCAATAAAATTAAAATAACAAAAGGCCTTGGCAAGGGTTGGTGGTTAAGGATCTCTATCCTAATCACTAACCACAACATGAGAATTGGCAAGGATCAACCCCATTAACTCATCCTCTAACTAGTAAAGGAAAGTCAAATGAGCTATGTCAATCCAAGTCCATAAGTCCTAGTTCTCCATCAAATCAATTAGTGAGATCTAGAGTTAATGGCTCCCAATCATCAATTACTTGGATATTAGTAACTCAAGAGTTCCTAAGTTACCTTCCCAAGCCAAGAGGAACAAAATCTAACTTATATCTAGAAGAGGCATTTCAACAAACACATAGAAGGCAATAATGGAAAATATTATTAATTGCAAGAATTAAAGGAATCTACAACTACAAAAGCAAGAGATTGACAATAGAAAGGCAAAACAATTATGAAACAATAAAGAACTTACCAATTGCATTGAAAAAGAAATGTAGATCTACAAAAGAAAGTTCATAAGCTACAACTAACAATGCAAAGGAATTACAAGAGAAGTAGAATGCTACAATTACAAGAGAGCAATTAAGGATGAAAGAGGAAAATTAATAGAGAAGAAGAAGAAGTAGATCTAGATCTAAACCTAATCCTAATTCTAATCCTAGAGAGAAGCAAAAAAGCTCTGCATACAAGTCATTAGAGCTTGTATGCTTTACAAGTTAATTAACGAAGAAATCCCTAAAACGCGATGCAAGGTACGTTCTTCTTCTTCTTCCTCTTCTTCTTCTTCTTTTCTTTCGTTTCTTGCCTTCTTTTTCTCCTTCTTCTTCTTCTTACTGCACATTCTTCTTCCTCTTCCTCTTCTTCTTCTTCTTCTTCTTCTTTTCTTTCGTTTCTTGCTTTCTCTTTCTCGTTCTTCTTCTTCTTGCACGTTCTTCTTCCTCTTCCTCTTCTTCTTCTTTTCTTTCGTTTATTGCCTTTTCTTTCTCCTTCTTCTTCTTCTTGCTGCACGTTTTTCTTCCTCTTTTTGTTCTTCTTCTTCATTTACGTGCTTTTCTATCTGTTTTCTTTCTTCGTTATTCTCGATTTCCATTGTTTTTTGACATGAAGCTCTGAAATCATTTTTGAAGAAGAAAAAGCAGCAGAAGATGAGGAGGAGAAAGAGAAAGAGTTCTGAAATATGCATAACGTGTACTTCAACGAATTTTGGGTGTATTTTTGTAATCCTTTGGGTGCATTTCTGTAATCCTTTGGGTGTATTTCTATAATCGTTTGGATGAATTCTTGTAACCATTTGGGTGTATTTCTGTAATCCTTTGGGTGTATTTCTGTAATCGTTGGGGTGTATTTCTGTAATCGTTTGGGTGTATTTCTGAAGTTTCATTATCTTCAAATTTGGCAAGAAAATTGTTTTCATGGAGGAAGTAGAAGAAGAGTCATTCGTAATGCTTGGTGAGTAGCACGCTTTGAAAACAGAAAGTTGTTGAATAACGTGCGTTTTATTTACTCTTGAATGTGGAAGTGTGTAATGCATTAATTAAGTGTAATGCATGTGTTTTATTGGACTTGTAAGAATTGTAAGCTAGAAGACTTGTATGTGTAGCAGGCCTCAGAGAGAAGTGAGAGCTTCTCTCTCTAAAACTAACTTTTCCTCCAAAAATTAAACTAAACTAAACTAATGTGTGAAAGTATGTTAATTTCCCTTCAATCGTTGGCTTAAAATAGCATCAGAAATGAGTTGGATTGGGCCCACAAGGCTTTAGAATTCGCTGGCCATGTATTGCTTTAAGTGGAACATATGGCAGCAACGACGCCTGCGTGTACAGTGCATGTACGCGTCACCATACGTATAGAAACTATGGCAAATCTTATATCGTTTCGAAGCCCCAGATGTTAGCTTTCCAACGCAACTAGAACCGCATCATTTGGACCTCTGTAGCTTAAGTTATAGTTGTTTAAGTGCGAAGAGGTCGGCTTGACAGCTTTTGCGATTCCTTCATTTCTTCATGAGTTCTCCATTTTTATATGCTTTTCCTTCATTCCCTTGATCCAATATTATGCCTCCTAAATCTGAAATCACTTAACAAACATATCAAGGCATCTAATGGAATCAAAGGTAAATCAAGATTAAATAATTAAAGGCCTAAAAAATATGTTTTCACTCTTAAGCACAATTAAAGGAGAATTTACAAAACCATGCTATTTCATTGGATAAATGGGAGAAAGGTTGACAAAACCCTCTAAATTCAACACAAGATAAACCCTAAATATAGGGTTTATCAATCTTCCCACACTTAAACCAAGCATGTCCTCATGCTTAAACCAAGAGAAAGCAAAGGGTATCAACATTTATTCAATATGAACTAATCTAAATGCAACCTAAACTATATGAATGCAACTAAATGCAAAATGATTCTACCTACTTGGTTAAAAATAAATCAACCTCTAAGACATACATGCACAAGTAGCGCTAAGGTCCCATGACGACTCATGAATCCTACCAATTTAAATATCAAAATGAAGTTCAAGTAGACTTGCAAGGAGAATACTCATGAAAGCCGAAAATCAAGGAATTGAGCATTAAACCCTCACTAGAAGTGTTTGCACTCTAGTCGCTCAAGTGTGTAGGGTCGATTCTCTCAATTCTCCCCTAATCATGCTTTCTAAGATTTGTTTTTCTTCTAACAATCAACATATATTTCATGCATGCATACAAGTATCATGAGGTCTTTTATGAATTGAATATCTAGATCTAAGAATTCCTAATCTAGATCTAACCTACTCCTAATTCTAGAGAGAAGAGAGAGCTTCTCTCTCTAGAAACTAACTAAAGCATGATAAAACTAAAATAAAACTAAACTAATGACTAGATGTCTCATCCCTCTTCAATCCTTGGGTTAAATAGCATCAGAAATGAGTTGGATTGGGTCCACAAGGCTTTAGAATTTGTTGGCCACTAATTTGCTTTTAATGAATCACGTGAAAATCGGCGCGTGTGTGCCCCCCTAAACGTGATGCAACAATGGCAAATCTTATATCGTTTCGAAGCCCCGGATGTTAGCTTTCCAATGCAACTGAAACCGCATCTTTTGGACTTCTGTAGCTCAAGTTATGGTCGATTAAGTGCGAAGAGGTCGGCTTGACAACTTTTGCGATTCCTTCATTTCTTCATGAGTTCTCCATTTTTACATGCTTTTCCTTCATTTCCTTGATCCAATCTTTGCCTTCTAAATCTGAAATTACTTAACAAACATATCAAGGAATCTAATGGAATCAAGGTGAATTAAATTTAGCTATTCTAAGTCCTAAAAAGCATGTGTTCACTCTTAAGCACAATTAAAGGAGAATTTACAAAACTATGCTATTTCATTGAATAAATGTGGGGGAAGGCGATAAAATCCTCTAAATTCAACACAAGATAAACCCTTCAAATGAGATTTATCAGCACTATCGGATGAAGTATGATCATGGTGGTAGAGATGAGGAGATTGCCATGAAGATTGACCATATGAATATGACTCCTCCCTCAAGTGATAGTTCAACCCTTGGTGCACACCATCATTAGGATTGTCATTCCCTACAACATTATAACAACTAAACTCCAAACCAAAGGGATGAGAATTCATAGAGAAAAAAAATAAAAAAACTATCAATAAGCAACTAAAACAAACTCCTAACTACTAACAAAAATCAAGAAATGATCAAAATGCAAACTATTCACATATACACATACTAACGATAGCCAATAATGTAACACCATTGCAACTCCCCAGCAACAGCGCCAAAAACTTGATGAAGAGATTTATGCTGGTTTGGAAATTTAGACAAAATAATTTCGTTGCGAGTATAGACCATACCAACAAATAACTCCCACAATCAAAGTTTAAATTTTAAGATTGTCACAATCGAAAACAAATATAAACCGGGAGTTTAAAATCCCGGGTCATCTCCCTTGAAATTGCAATTAAGTATTCAATTATTAGCTATAAGGGAATGGGTTGATGGCAATTGGCAAGAAATATAAATGACAATAAAATAAAGATGCATGCAAGGAACTAAATGAAAAGCAATTAAAGCAACAAAAATGGAATTCAGGTGGCAAAAAGAACTCTTGGCAAGGGTTGGGAAATTAAGGATTTCGATCCTAATCATGGACCACAAACATGGTAATTGCGAGGAATCAATCCCAACTAGTCTATCCTAACATTAAGGATAAGTCAAAAGGGCATAATCAATCTCAATCCACAAATCCTAGTCAACTCACTAATTAAGTTAGTGAAAGACTAGCGTCAGTAGAAACCAAACTAACTAACAATCCCAACACAATATAGATTGGACATCAATGACTCAAGGTCACCTAATTACCCAATTCCAAGCCAAGAGTATGAAAAAATATACAAAAACTAGAAGAGACATTTTATCAAACACCTAGCATGCATAAAAGGGAAATCATGATAAATTACAATAGAAATAAAATCTACACTACTGATGCACCACTATTTCGTGGTACATTTTGTACTTAATTGAGTGGATTTTATCCACTAAACTCACACTTATTCATTGAATTCGCATGTTTTATATTTTTCTTTCTAATTCTGTGCTTTGATTGAAAACAAGCTTCTATGGCCTTAAATTACTAATTTTAATCCTCTTTTATTACCATTCGATGCTGTGATCTGTGCGTTAAGTGTTTTTAGGCTTTATAGGGCATCAATGGTTTAGAAGATGGAAAGGAAGCTTACAAAAATAGAAGGAACACAAGAAACTAAGGAGCTGACCAGCGAAGAACGACGCGCGCGCCTACCTCACGCATGTGTGTGACTTGGAGCTTTCCATGGCGATGCGTGCGTGGACCTGACACGTACGCGTGAAAGGCGAAAGAGCACAGTGACGCGTGGAAGTACCTGACGCGTACGTGTGACCCACGAAGATGACCATCGACGCGTACGCGTGACTGACGCGTACGCGTGACATGCGCCACGTGCAGAAAATGCAGAAAACACTGGGGGGGATTTTGGGCTGAGTTTGGACCCAGTTTTTGGCCCAGAAATGTAGACTAAAGCCAGGGGACAAGCAGAGACTCAACACAACATTCACACTTCTCATAACACACATTAGTTAGGTTTTAGATGTAGTTTTCTAGAGAGAGAGGCTCACTCCTCTCTCTTGGTTTTAGGATTCTTAATTTATCCTTTTTAATTTCATATTTCTATCTTAGTTTAGTTTAGTTTTTTCTTCTACTTTTAATTGTTCTAGTCAATTAGTTTATTTATCTTCTCTTGTTGATTTGTTTATTTTCCCAATTTGGTTTATGAACTGCATGTTAGATTCAATTTCTTATTTAATACAATTTGAGGTATTTCAAATTTATGATTGCTTTCTTCTATTTATTTTATTGATGCTTTCAATTGGTTATTTGGATTTTAATATTCCTTGCCAGTTTTTTATGTTTTATTGTTGTGCCTTTCCAAGTGTTTGATAATATGCTTGGGAGGATTTTATGTTAGATTTTTATATCCTTGGCTTTGGTTGAGTAATTAGAGACTCTTGAGTTATCAAACTCCATTGAGGATTGATAATTGTAAGTTGCTAGTTGATTTAGATCCCTCTAAAGCTAGTCTTTCCTTAGAAGTTGACTAGGACTTGAGGAATCAAATTGATTGGTCCACATGACTTTCCTTCATAGTTAGAGGTCAACTAAGTGGGAGCAACGAGCAATTCTCATCACAATTGATAAGGATAACTAGGATAGGTCGTCCAGTTCTCATACCTTGCCAAGAGCTTTTCTAGTCATTAATTTACTTTCTTGCCTTTTTATTTTCCTGTTCCTTATTCAAAACCCAAAAAAAAAGATACTTTTCCATAACCAATAATAAATATACCTCCCTGCAATTCCTTGAGAGACGATCAGAGGTTTGAATACTTCGGTTATTATTTTTATTGGGTTTACTTAAGTGACAAACAAGTTTTTGTATAACAGGATTATTATTGGTTTAGAAACTATACTTGCAACAAGAATTTATTTGTGAATTCTAGACCACACAAAAATCCGTTCATCAAAATGGCGTTGTTGCCGGGGAGTTGCAAACGTGTGCCTTTTTATTGTATTGTAAATATTTACTTTTTTCTTATTTGTTAGTTTTTGTTAGTTTTAGGACTTAGTTGCTTATTTTTTATTAGTTTTTATTTTTATTAGATACTATAAATTCTCACCCTGTCGCTATGAGTTTGGTTCTAATTATGTTTTAGGAAATGGAAGTTATAATGAGAACATGCATCAAGGTTGGAACAATCAAAGATGGGAGGAGCCACAAGGATTTGATTAACCCTCTTGGCAACAACCCCCTCCAATGCGCTATAACCAACAACCATTCTATGATGCATACCAAGACAATAGTTATGGTGGACCTTTTCGTGACAACCAACCTTCACCAAATTACTATGGTCAAGAGCCATTCCAGGGTGCATACCAAGATGATGAATATGGTGGACCCCCTTGTAGTTACTAACAATCCCACCATATGCTTATGAACCACCTTCTTAACATAACTCTGAACCACCATACTCACAAGCTCCCTACCACCAAATATCCCCATATGACCCTAATCTTTATCCACCATACAAAGAGCCTTATGAGCCATACTTAGAACCACCACCTCAATATACACTATCTCTATATCCTCATCAAGAAGAACCAACTCTGTATCAGGAGCCCTTTTTCCCAACACACGAACCCTCCTACCCACCCCAACCTCCATTGGATAACAACACACTTATCTGTTCTCTTATTGGTCTCACCTCTAAACTCCAATATCTTATATCCCACAGGGACCAACTTGATGCGTATTTTCGGAAAACGAAAAATGAATTCCAAACACACGAAACTAACCGGCAAGTGCACTGGGTCGTATCAAGTAATAAAACTCACGGGAGTGAGGTCGATCCCACAGGGATTGAAGGATTGAGCAATTTTAGTTTAGTGGTTGATTTAGTCAAGCGGATCAAGAATTGATTTGAGTGGTTCGTATTTGACAGAAGCTAAATTGCATGAAATTAAAAAGGGAGAGGGACAATTGCAGTAAATTAAAGAGCAGAGAAGGTAAATGTGCTGAATCTTAAAGAACAAGAAATTAAATGGCAGAAACTTAGAACGCAAGAAATGTAAATTGTAGAATCTTAAAGTGCAAGAAATGTAAATGGCTTGAATTGTAAAGGGAACTGGGAGTTGGGTTTGCAGAAATTAAACAAGAAAAAGAAAAATTCAACAAACAGGAAAGTAGAATATGACTTGAATTAAACCGGATCTAAAATGGAATTGAGAAAAAGCTTGGTGTAGCGATGAAATAAGGAAATTGAAATTGAAAGCTATGGATCTCAGGACTCAAGAGACTAGATAGCTGAGTCTAGATCTCACTGCCTTCCTAGATCCAACATGAACAATTGCAAAGGAGATAACAAAATGTAAATTGCAGAGAGAATAGAAGAAGAAGCAATTAACAGAAAAGGAAATTCAATTAAGCAGAAAATTAAACAAGATCTCAAGGTGAGATTGAAACAGAATTTCTTCAATTCTCCACCCAAGATCCAAAACAAGGAAAGTAAAGAGTGCTGAGCAAGAACAAGGAAGAAGAGAGATCAATTCTCCTTCCCAATTCTCTAGAATTCTAAAACAACAATTCAAAAAAATGTAAAGTGAGTTTTCTACTGTAAGTGTTATGAAAATTCTAAAAGGAAGCTCCCCCAAAACTTAAATCCTAAGCTATTTATACACTTTCTTCAAATGGTCTTCAAGCCTTGAATTGGGCCTTTGTTCTTGATGGAATTGGGTTGATAAAGGCCTTGGTTGATTGCTCTTGGAGTTGGAGAAAGATCCATTGTGAACCGGGTTGAAAAACATAAAAGCTTGAGTAAAAGTTTGAGTAAAAGTTTGAGGTCAAACTTTTACTCAAACTTTTCGCATCAGCTAAGCTTCCTTGCTGCTACCAACGTTTGAGCCAAAGTTTGGGGTCAAACTTTTGCTCAAACGTTGGCCCCCTTGTAAATGTGTGTTGCGCCAACGTTTGAGCAAAAGTTTGACCTCAAACGTTGGCGCAAGCTTTTTCCTCCAGGGTGTGCAAGTGTGGCGCCAACGTTTGAGCAAAAGTTTGACCTCAAACGTTGGCGCAAGCTTTTCTCTCCAGGGTATTGAGTTTGTGATCCCAAAAGTTTGAGCTAAAGTTTGAGGTCAAACTTTTGCTCAAGCTTTTTTCCTCTGGAGTGTTTTCAACTCTTTTAAAAGTTTGAGCTAAAGTTTGAGGTCAAACTTTGGCTCAAACTTTTTGTTTTCTCTTGCTCCTAGCCCTTCCTTCTTTCTTCAACCTTCTTCAAAACTCTTTTCACCTATCATTAATCAACCAAACACATCAAAGCTTTGCTCAAAGTCATGAGTTTGTTATTCTTTCATAATATATGACAATTATAGCATAGAATCTCATGAAATTGCATTAATTCATACATGGTTGATTGAATCAAAAGAAACATGGAAATCTACCCAATTGGCTTGCTTATGGCTCAAGAAAGTGCATAAATCAAGTGAAAACAAAAGAAAAAGGCTAGTGAAACTAGGCTAAGATGACTTGTCATCACAACACCAAACTTAAAGCTTGCTTGTCCCCAAGCAAGAAAAGAATTATGCTCAAAGGTTCTTTCAATCAGAATGGATTTGAAAAATTACATGTACTATCCTGTGAGTGAAGTGATCAAGTGACAGTGGGGTGAACTCTAAATTATATGCTCATGCAAGGGCTTCAGTGCTTACTAGTCCCCACATATTGGAAGTCTTAGGTCTTAGGACTTTCATCCAAATGGTATCATGGAGTTCTCTTTATATGTAATCACCTTGAAGCAGCTAATAGTTTCTGTGCTTTGGCCTTGACTCTAAGTGTCATGTCTCAAAGCGGCTCTTTAGATAAACTTTCAATCAATACTCATAAACCAGTTGGTTTTAAGGTATTAGGTGTTAAAGCACCCCTAAGGATTTACTTGCTCAAGCCTCTTTCTTTGACACAATTCAACCACAAGCATTTACTAGGATAACAACTCTTTGAGTTTTTGTTTCTCTTTTCTTTTCTGCATAGTAATTGATGCTCAGAGCCTTGGGCCATGTTCTTTCATTTTTTTTTGTATTTTCTTTCTTTTGTTTGCTGCTTCTTGGATCAATAAATGTTTGAGAATCTCCACAACACTTCTTTGAACTCTATGTCCCGCCTATGAGCTCCCATGCAAGTTTTCATAAGCATGCAACCTCAATACATAATTATACAACTAGAACCACCACTTCTCCTAATCTTTTGCTTGCCTCAAAATTGTTTAATTCCTCAATCCTTCTTTTCAAAGAACTTTCATGTGATGCATTTTTTTGAAAAATTGAGTGCAAACAAGTTTTGGAGAGTATGATGTTGTAAATGATCAAGCATCTTGCTTATTGAATTTCAGAAAAAAAAAAACCATACTAAATAGACAGATAATCAGGGAAACAAAACCACTCTCAATCATAGCAGTGTTTGATGTAAGATAATCACTTAACAATACAACCTTTTAGAGTTCGCTTGCTTTACTCCTCATCATCATCATCACTGATCCACACATTCCTCTTCCATCTCTTTGGTTGATGATGCTTAATCTTTCCAAAAACTTGTATGGACCTCTGCAATGATATTGAAAGTTGCTTGTTCCCCAAGCACTTAGAAACAATGGTTAGCATGCATGATTTATTTGTGGGCCTTTGAACTTACTTTGGTGTGGGAACACCAAACTTAGTACCTTGCCAATGGTTCTTGTTCATCAAACTAACCAGATGTGAAACTCTTTTTCTTTGCTAAAAGTAGTAAAACTGAAGACTAGGAAACAGCAAAATAGTTAACTAGTTTATCTAAATGCTTGAAGCTAGCATGATGCAGAAAGTGAGAATGTGTTTTATGATGGGATTTTGGTGGAACACCAAACTTAGAATCCTTCATTCTCCTTTATATTGTTTTGGTGTGTAACACCAAACTTAGCTTCTTACAATATAGATAAAGTTAATTAACCTTTTTATTAAAATAACTATGGAAAGAAAACTACCTCAGGTTGGGTTGCCTCCCAACAAGCGCTCTTTTATTGTCATTAGCTTGACATCCTTCATCCTCTGATCATGGAGGCTGAAAATCATAGTGCCTCAGCTTTTCTCTTCTTACTGTGAACTTCCTTCCAGTCTTCTCTTTGATGATCTCTAGGTGTTCATGTGGAAGGATCCGGTTCACAGTATAGTACTCAGATAATTGTGGAGGCACCTTCATTGGTTGGGTGTTTAATATCACTTTATCCCCTGGTGAGAAACTCTCAGTGGGGATTTTCTGAATCCCAGCATTTCTCCCCTCTATCTCTTGCCTCTTTCCTCAACCTCCAAAATGTTTCAGGATCAAAAGGTGTGGATTCATCGCTCTTTCCTCTTATCACAAAATCAGAAACACAAATAGAACCAGAAACTAAAACAGAGCACTCTGTAACTTGAGTGCAGTTAGAGTTAGTAGTGACAAAGTCTTGAACAGTTAGTGTGCTAGTTCAAAAATAAAAGAAAATGCTTAATCTAGATCACCACCTCACTTAATCATTGTCAATCTATTTCAATCCCCGGCAACGGCGCCAAAAACTTGATGCGTATTTTCGGAAAACGAAAAATGAATTCCAAACACACAAAACTAACCGGCAAGTGCACCGGGTCGTATCAAGTAATAAAACTCACGGGAGTGAGGTCGATCCCATAGGGATTGAAGGATTGAGCAATTTTAGTTTAGTGGTTGATTTAGTCAAGCGGATCAAGAATTGATTTGAGTGGTTTGTATTCGACAGAAGCTAAATTGCATGAAATTAAAAAGGGAGAGGGACAATTGCAGTAAATTAAAGAGTAGAGAAGGTAAATGTGCTAAATCTTAAAGAACAAGAAATTAAATGGCAGAAACTTAGAACGCAAGAAATGTAAATTGCAGAATCTTAAAGTGCAAGAAAAGTAAATGGCTTGAATTGTAAAGGGAACTGGGAGTTGGGTTTGCAGAAATTAAACAAGGAAAAGAAAAAGCCTTGAATTGGGCCTTTGTTCTTGATGGAATTGGGTTGATAAAGCCTTGGTTGATTGCTCTTGGAGTTGGAGAAAGATCCATTGTGAACCGGGTTGAAAAACATAAAAGCTTGAGTAAAAGTTTGAGTAAAAGTTTGAGGTCAAACTTTTGCTCAAGCTTTTTATACCAGCTGCCCCATTCTTGCTGCTACCAACGTTTGAGCCAAATTTTAGTTCTGTATCCCAAAAACTTGATGTGTATTTTCGAAAAACGAATTCCAAACACACAAATCTAACCGGCAAGTGCACCGGGTCGCATCAAGTAATAAAACTCACGGGAGTGAGGTCGATCCCACAGGGATTGATGGATCAAGCAACTTTAGTGGGTGATTAGTTTAGTCAAGCTCACGTTGATGTGAATTTTGTGAAATTGTAACCAACAGGAAGTAAAGGACAATGAATTTAAAGTTGCAGAATGTAAATTGGCAAGTAACTTAAAGAGCAAGAAATGTAAATTGCAAGAATCTTAAATTGCAAGAAATTTAAATTGCATGAAATTAAAGGGGAGTGGGTGCTGAAAATTAAAGAAAGCAATAAAGCAAGCAATCAAAGAGATCTTGAGAATAAGTGACAGGAAATTTAAAGTGCAAGAAAATTAAATTCAGATCACAGTAGCTCAAATGTAAAATACAGAGGAACAAAAGTGCAGGAAATTCAAACAGAAGTAGAGAGTCACTTGAAGGATCAAAACAGAAAGTAGCTTAGCTCAATTCTGAAATTTAAAAAGACAAGTAAAGATCTTAGGAAATCAATGAGACTAGAAAACAAGTCTAGATCTCAATTCCTTCCTTGATCCAACAGTAAACAATTTGCAGAAGAAAAAAAAACAGAGAGAATTCTCAAGGTGAGATTGAAACAGAATTTCTTCAATTCTCAACCCAAGATTCAAAACAAAAAGAAAAACTAAAGAGAGAGAGTTCTGTATTCCTAATGCTCCCTAGTGGAGCTCGCCCCCCCTTCTCTCTATTCGGGCCTCCCTTTCTAAAATGAGAATGATGCCTTATATAGGCTTTTTACAAAATGAAAGTGAAATTAAAGACAAATTACAATTAAATGAAATTCCTATTTTATCTATCTCTTGTGCCTTTGAGTGATGATAATGGGCCTTGCGTGCTTTGGATTTGGGTTGAAGATGGCCTCTATTGATTGCACTTGGAGTTGGAGAGAAACCCATTTGTGAACCGGGCCATGAACTAGAAAAGCTTGAGTAAAAGTTTGAGGTTAAACTTTTACTCAAACTTTTCATATCAGCTAGCCTTCCTTGCTGCCATCCACGTTTGAGCCAAAGTTTGAGGTCAAACTTTGAGCCAAACGTGGATCCCTCTTGTATGCCTCTTGGGGTGCTATTTTGTCCGCTTGTCAATGTTACCAATTTCATGCCAACTATAGACTATTATATATGGTTGGAAAGCTCTGAATGTCAGCTTTCTAACCCAATTGGAATCACCTCAATTGGAAATCTACAACTCAAGTTATGCTCCTTTGAAGAGGACAGGGTCGCTGGCTTTGGTGTGCAACATTTGAGGCGACGTTTGACCTCAAACGTGGACGAAAACGCCAGGTTTTGGAGACTCAAACACATTGTTCACCCCATACTATTATATATTTTTGGAAAGCCCTGAATGTCTACTTTCCAATGCCGTTGGAAGCGCATCATTTGGAGTTCCAGAGCTCGAGTTATACTCCGTCGAAGGTGCAGAGGTCAGTTGGCCTCACCGCAAGTTGCCACCATGTTTGTTTATGCACATTTCGGGGCAGTTTTCTCCCTCAATTTTAGTGTCCACCATGCAGTGCCATATATGCTTGGAAAGCTCTCGATTCCTACTTTCCATTGCTTTTTGAATCACCTCATTTGGAGCTATGTAGCTCAAGTTATTCTTGTTGGAAGTATACCCCTTCAACCTGTTGTGGTGCCAACGTTTGCCTAAAAGCTTGAGGTCAAACGTTGGCGCAAGCTTTTGCTCCCTCCAGGGTGTGTTTGTTGTGGCGCCAACATTTGCCTAAAAGCTTGAGGTCAAACGTTGGCGCAAGCTTTTGCTCCCTTAAGCATTAATGCATGTGAGGCCTAGGTTTCATGGTCATGGGCCACGCTTCTCTTCCTTGATTTGGTCATGGGCCACGCTTTTAGAAGCATGGTCTAAGCCTCCAAAGTGTGCTCTAACTTCAAAGTGTGCCCAAAATTCCTCTTTTCTTCTTTTTAGCTTATTTTGTGCTCTTTTTGCTTCTTTTTCTTCTTATTTCCTACAAAGTTTATCAAATCAAAAGATCAAAGAAATATACCATTTAAGCACCAAAGAATGCAATATTTAAGCACTAATCATAAATTTCTTGTATGAAAAAGCATAGAAAAACATGACATGGTGACATGTCATCACCAACCATCTACCTCCAATATTCAACCCTCAAGCTTTAGTGCATCGCCACCCTCCGTGCAAGAATACCCATATCCATCAATCTAAGAGCAAGATGATCCTAATTATGCTATTGACATGGAACAAGAGAGAAGGGATCGTCTTCACGAATTCATACTTCATAAGAAGCTAGAGGAGGCCCTAAAGGTGGAGGTAGTAGAGACCCTTGAGGGTGAAACAGTGGTTGAAGAATTAGTGAAGGACGACATCAAGAAGGAGTTTGATTTTGTGTTAGAGCAAGTGGAGAGAGCTGAAATTATCAAAGAAGAGGAAGTGGTTGAAGACTTGGGAGATGCGGAACCTCCATGGAAAAGTCCAATCATAGAGCCTCCTTCCAAGGTGTTTGATGTTGATATTGAGGAGGGTGTACAACCTCCAAGGCATATCATGGTTGAAGACTTTGAAGAGGTTGATCAAGAGATGGAGATTAAAGAAGAAGAAGCATAACCCCCCATGCCCTTGGTAAGCAATGAAGAAGAGTTTGAATTGGAAGAAAGCTACCAAGAGGAAGAAGTTGAAACTGAAGAAGCTCGCAAAGAGGTGGAAGTTGCCAAGGGAGAGCACAAGGGAATGGAGCTTGAAATCACCTTGCCGAAGTTGTTGGAGACATCTCCCCCAAAGCCATTACCATCCAATACAACATTCAAGTGGGTAAAACTCTTATCCTTCACCTTTACTTTCCCACTTGAATATGGTTTACTTGAGACAGATGGTCAGCTTAGAGCTCTTTGTGGCTTTAAGAGTAAGAGGGAGATGGTTAGTGGTTGGCAACATAACCCTAGGTTCGTTGTGGTTGGGAGCTCAAAATCTAAATGTAAGGGTTGGTGTAGAGCTCGAATGAATGGGTCTAGGAAGTTGTTTGGATGCTTTAGTGAGAATTTGGATTGCTTACCACCCGGATGAAATCATGATGATCAACTTGAAGACGGATGTAGAATCAAGATTTGGGATCCGGGAATATATGAGGATCAATTTTGGGAGCTCAAATCTTGTGAAGAACTCCATCAAAGCTTGAGGAATTTACCTGGTATTGATAGAGCTTATTGGAAGTCCAAGCATTGGTGGAAGTTTCAAGATGAGTTCAAGCACAAGCTACCATGACAAGGAGCTCACCAAATGTCCAACTTAAGGACTTTAACTAAAAGTTCTAGATGGGAGACAACCCACCATGGTATGATCGTTTCTTTTCATTCCTAGTTTTATTTTATTTTATTTTTTACAGTATTCACTCATAAGTTCTGCATAATCATCTACATTCTGCATTCTGCATTTTGCATTATGCTTTTTGCATATAAAAAAAGGGGAGGATTGATGCGCAAGCGTCTATGATGCACACGCGTCGTTTGTGTATGTGCAACTAAACAGAGAGTTGCACGAAAGATGCGTGGGAGGGGTGCGTGGCGCACAAGCCACCACACGCGTACGCGTCCCCTGCAGAAAGTTCAACCCACGCGTAAGCGTCAGCGGCACGTATGTGTGGGCATGAAAAATCAGCGTAAAAGCATGCTAACTAGAGAGTTGTGATGGTCTGGGGTTAACACTGTGCTAGAGGCACAAAATCACCCACGCGTACGCGTCCCTGATGCATGCGCGTCCCTTTCACTTTCAGACCACCCATGCGTACACGTGGGTGACGCGTACGCGTCGCATGGCGAATACAGTTTTCACGCGCACGCGTGCCCTGCGCGCGCGCATCGTGCCCTGTTTTTCAAATCCTTACTTCTTTCTTCTCTCTTTTCTCCTTCTTTCTTCCTGTTTTCTTACTTTTTTCTTCTTCATCTCTTTAACCTCTCATCCTTCTTCACTTTTATTCTACTTTACTTAACTTATTTGCATCCTCTCATTCATTACATATTCATCTTAT
The DNA here is from genome assembly GCF_003086295.3 of Arachis hypogaea. Classification (NCBI taxonomy): domain Eukaryota; kingdom Viridiplantae; phylum Streptophyta; class Magnoliopsida; order Fabales; family Fabaceae; genus Arachis; species Arachis hypogaea. The sequence continues at coordinate 67,993,891 of NC_092049.1, read as the reverse complement.
GCATACTTTATTTTCTTTTCTATGTTTATTATTTTACCATTGGTGTTAATTGTTCAACTATTGCATCTTTTCTTGCATTATTCTGGTGCTTCACGACTTGTTTCTTATTATTAGGCATTATTAATTATACGTCAATGCCAATCTTTTATGATACCTGTATTCCTTTTACATTGACATGAATTTATATTGTCTTTCATTATCTACTATCTCTTCCCCATTGTTGTAATATTTGCACTATTGATATGCCATTTGCTTTTACTATTTTCTCACTCACATGTTGTAGCTACCATGTAGTTGAGACCCGCATTATTATTTGGCAGTAACCCAACCATGTTTTATTTGTTTTCTATCTTTGTTTCTGGGTTACTTTTCTTCCCTTTTCTCTTCTTTCAGAATGGCCACCAAGAAGGGGGAGGAAAAGCTTCTTAATGGGGAAACAGACAAGTCAATCTGCACAATCTTTGGAGAAAATCATCAGTTGTAGTAGCACGTCCACTTGCACTTCTTTGCATGCACCGAGGACGGTGCAATCTTTAAGTGTGAGGAGGTCGATACCGACTTCCGTGGGTTAGTTACTGGTGCACGAATTGTGAATCACACTTTTCACAACGCGTACCACTAACCAGCAAGTGCACTGGGTCGTCCAAGTAATACCTCACGTGAGTAAGGGTCGAATCCCACGGAGATTGTTGGTTTGAAGCAATCTATGGTTATCTTGTAAATCTTAGTTAGGAAGTCAATTATGTTTATCAGTTGAATTGTGAATAACCAAGAGAGCATAAATTAAAGGTTACTTGTTGTGCAGTAATGGAGAATATGTTGGAGTTTTGGAGATGCTTTGTCTTCTGAATCTCTGCTTTCCTCTGTCTTCTGATTCACGCACGCACGTCCTCCTATGGCAAGCTGTGTGTTGGTGGATCACCGTTGTCAATGGCTACCTTCCATCCTTCCAGTGAAAACTACGCTCACGCGCTCTGTCACAGCACGGCTAATCACCGGTTGGTTCTCGATCCTGTTGGAATAGGATTTACTATCCTTTTGCGTCTGTCACTAACGCCCAGCCTTCAGGAGTTTGAAGCTCGTCACAGTCATTCAATCCTTGAATCCTACTCGGAATACCACAGACAAGGTTTAGACTTTCCGGATTCTCATGAATGCCGCCATCAGTTCTAGCTTATACCACGGAGATTCTGATTAAGGAATCTAAGAGATACTCATTCAATCGGATATAGAACGGAGGTGGTTGTCAGGCACACGTTCGTGGTTTGAGGAAGGTGATGAATGTCACAGATCATCACCTTCATCACAGTTAAGCGCGAATGAACATCTTAGATAGGAACAAGCGTGTTTGAATGGAAAACAGAAATACTTGCATTAATTCATCGAGACACAGCAGAGCTCCTCACCCCCAACTATGGGGTTTAGAGACTCATGCCGTCAGAGAATACAAAGTTTAGATCTGAAATGTTATGAGATACAAAATAAGTCTCTAAAAGTTGTTTAAATATTAAACTAGTAGCCTAGGTTTACAAAAATTGGATAAACTATGATGGATGATGCAGAGATCCACTTCTGGGGCCCACTTGGTGTGTGCTGGGGCTGAGACTTAAGCAATTCATGTGCAGAGGCCATTTGTGGAGTTGAACGCCAGTTTTTATGCCAGTTTGGGCGTTCAACTCCAGCTTTTGATCCTTTTCTGGCGCTGGACGCCAGAATTGGGCAGAGGACTGGCGTTGAACGCCAGTTTACGTCGTCTATCCTTCTGAAAAGTATGGACTATTATATATTTCTGGAAAGCCCTGGATGTCTACTTTCCAACGCAATTGGAAGCACGCCATTTCGAGTTCTGTAGCTCCAGAAAATCCACTTTGAGTGCAGGGAGGTCAGAATCCAACAGCATCAGCAGTCCTTTTTCAGCCTGAATCAGATTTTTGCTCAGCTCCTTCAATTTCAGCCAGAAAAATACCTGAAATTACAGAAAAACACACAACTCATAGTAAAGTCCAGAAATATGAATTTTTCCTAAAAACTAATGGAAATAAACTAAAAACTAACTAACACATACTCAAAACTATATGAAATTAACCCCAAAAAGCGTATAAAATATCCGCTCATCACAACACCAAACTTAAACTGTTGCCTGTCCTCAAGCAACTTAGACAAATAAAATAGAAGACTAATAAGTTGAGAAGCAATAATATCTCAGAGTTTTTGAGTGAAGCTTAGATTCTAATTAGATGAGCGGGACTAGTAGCTTTTTGCTTCTGAACAGTTTTGGCATCTCACTTTATCCATTGAAGCTCAGAGTGATTGGCATCTATAGGAACTTAGAACTCAGATAGTGTTATTGATTCTCCTAGTTCAGTGTGATGATTCTTGAACACAGCTTCTTTATGAGTCTTGGCCGTGGCCCTAAGCACTTTGTTTTCCAGTATTACCACCGGATACATAAATGCCACAGACACATAACTGGGTGAACCTTTTCAGATTGTGACTCAGCTTTGCTAAAGTCCCCAATTAGAGGTGTCCAGAGTTCTTAAGCACACTCTTCTTTTTGCTTTGGACCTTGACTTTAACCGCTTAGTCTCAAGTTTTCACTTGACACCTGCACGCCACAAGCACATGGTTAAGGGCAGCTTGGTTTAGCCGCTTAGACCAGGATTTTAGTCCTTTAGGCCCTCCTATCCACTGATGCTCAAAGCCTTGGGATCCTTTTTATTTGCCCTTACCTTTTGGTTTTAAGAGCTTTTGGCTTTTTCTGCTTGCTTTTTTTTTTTTTCTGCAAGCTTTGTTCTTTGCTGCTTTTTCTTGCTTCAAGAATCATTTTTATGATTTTCAGATTATCAATAACATGTCTCATGTTCATCATTCTTTCAAGAGCCAACATATTTAACAGTCTTAAACAACAAATTCAAAAGACATATGCACTGTTCAAGCATTCATTCAGAAGACAGAAAGCATTGCCACCACATTTAACCAATTAGAATTTCTTTTATTAAACTCGAAATTTTATTGCTTCTTATTCAAAAGATCTACTATTTTATTCATGTTTAATGATGATGAGAAAAATAAACTATAGCTTAATTGGAGATAAAATCAAATAGATACTAATTACTATTATATGACTTCTAAGGTAAACTTTTTATAAAGACACTGTCACAGAGTTAAGGCAGAAATTGGAAATTAACAACCTTTATTCTGGGGGGTATGGGGGTTCCTCTGATCCTTGGGATGCTTGGTATTACAGAAGACTTTTGGCGCTTCAGTTCCCTTAAGTCACGTCCCTGCTCCTCTTGTTCTTTAAACATATGGGTCAGCATTTGACTGTGTTCCTTCTGTTGTTTTATTATTTGCTCCATAGCTTCCTGTATCTTGGTGACAGACGTCTCAAGATATTCCCAATATTCCACTTGAGGAATCTCTGGGAGGAATTCCTGTACTCTCTTCTTGATAAGATCCTCCTGTGCTTGTTGTCTCTCTGATCTTGTCAGGGGTGGTATGAACAATCTTTCCCCTGACCATGGTCTGAAACTCATAGCAGGCAGTTCCAGATAGTCTTTGCTTGTCAGTCTGCCACATATTAGCATAGAACTCCTGGACCATGTTCCTTCCTACTTTCGTTTCAGGATTAGCTAGGACTTCCCAGTTCCTGATTCGAATTTGCTCCTGGATCTCCGGATATTCATCTTCTTTCAGATTGAATCTAACTTCCGGGATCACTGACCTCAGACCCATTACTTTAAGATAATGGTCTGAATGTTCTTTAGATAAGAACTTCCCTTGATTCCAAAGTGGTTTTGGAACGCTCTCTTTCTTGCCTCTTGGAGTGGATTGTTTTCCTTTGGGAGCCATGATCTTAGTGATTTCGGATAAACACACCAAACTTAGAGGTTTGCTTGTCCTCAAGCAAAAGAAAAGAAAGGAGAGGGATAGAAGGAGATCGAGGTGCACTTGGTGATGGAGGAGGGGGGAGGCCGAACCCAATTTTAAAGGGGTGGGGGGTGGGTTTTCGAAAAATTGGAAGAGATAAGATAGGAAGATTGAGTTGAAAAAGATAAGATAGAAGATAGAGTTTAATTTTGAAAAGATATGATAGATTTTTGAAAAAGATAACTCTGAATTTTGAAAAAGATAATATGGATATTTGAAAAAGATATGGATTAGTTGAAAAGATTTTTGAGTGAAAAAGATAGATTTGTTTTCAGAAAAGATTTTGAAAAGAGTTGGATTGAATTTGGAAAGATGGATTTTTAGAAATTAAGGATTTTAGAAATCAGGGTTCTTGACATGTTCATGTAAAAATCATGCATTGAAGCATAAAATTTGAAATTAAAATGGAAATACGTGTGGGACAAATGGATTTGGCTCCTCCCTGTCTTCCTGGCGTTTGAACGCCCAAACACTGCTTGTTTTGGGCGTTCAGCGCCCAAATGCTGATCTCCTGGGCGTTCAGCGCCCAGTTGCTGCCATTACTGGCGTTCAACGCCCAGTGGGTGGCCATTTCTGGCGTTGAACGCCCAGATTGCTACCATTACTGGCGTTCAGCGCCCAGTGGATGCCCATTTTGGGCGCTGAACGCCCAAAATGCCCCTTTACTGGCGTTTTCTTGCCATTGAGCTTCTTATCTCTGTTTTGTGTGCAGATTCCTTCTGTAACCCTGTAAACTTATACAAATAATTCTGTACCTTAGTGTCAGTGAACTTTATATAAACAAATAAAAATAAAAATAGGGCAAAAATGCTTAGAGGATTGATGCCCCATGGCTGGGTTGCCTCCCAGCAAGCGCTTCTTTATTGTCTTTAGCTGGACCTTGCTGAGCTTTTAATCTAGCTTCAGCCTTGAGCATTCTTGCTTAATGTTGCCTTCAAGATAATGCTTGATTCTCTGTCCATTGACAATGAACTTCTTATCAGAATCAATATCTTGAAGCTCCACATAACCATATGGTGACACACTTGTAATCACGTATGGTCCCCTCCACCGGGATTTCAGTTTCCCGGGGAATAGCCTGAGTCTAGAGTTAAACAACAGGACCTTCTGTCCTGGTTCAAAGATTCTAGATGACAGCTTTCTGTCATGCCATTTTTTTTATTTTTCTTTATAAAGCTTGGCATTTTCGAAAGCTGTGAATCTGAATTCCTCTAGCTCATTTAGCTGGAGCAATCGTTTTTCTCCTGCTAATTTGGCATCAAAGTTTAGGAATCTGGTTGCCCAGTAGGCCTTATGTTCCAGTTCCACGGGGAAGTGGCATGCCTTACCATACACGAGTTGGTATGGAGAGGTCCCTATAGGGGTCTTGAATGCTGTTCTGTAAGCCCACAGAGCATCATCCAAGCTCCTTGCCCAATCCTTTCTACGGGTATTTACTGTCCGTTCCAGGATTCTCTTTAATTCTCTGTTAGAGACTTCAGCTTGCCCATTGGTTTGTGGATGATATGGGGTGGCCACTTTGTGGCGAATTCCATACCGAACCATGGCAGAGTAAAGCTGTTTATTGCAGAAGTGAGTGCCCCCATCACTGATTAGTACTCTAGGGACACCAAACCTGCTAAAGATATGTTTCTGGAGGAACTTCAGCACTGTTTTAGTATCATTGTTGGGTGTGGCAATAGCCTCAACCCATTTTGATACATAGTCAACTGCCACCAGAATATAAGTGTTTGAGTATGATGGTGGGAAAGGTCCCATGAAGTCAATTCCCCATACATCAAACAACTCTATTTCCAAGATTCCTTGTTGAGGCATGGCGTAACCATGAGGCAGATTACCAGCTCTTTGGCAACTGTCACAATTACGTACAAACTCTCGGGAATCTTTATAGAGTGTGGGCCAATAGAAGCCACATTGGAGGACCTTGGTGGCTGTTCGCTCACCTCCGAAATAGCCTCCATATTGAGATCCATGGCAATGCCATAGGATTTTCTGTGCTTCCTCTCTGGGGACACACCTACGGATAATTCCGTCTGCACATCTCTTAAAGAGATAGGGCTCATCCCACAAGTAGTACTTTGCATCAGTAACTAATTTTTTCTTTTGTATTCGATTGTACTCCTTGGGTATGAACCTTGCAGCTTTATAGTTTGCAATATCGGCAAACCATGGTGCTTCCTGAATGGCAAATAGATGCTCATCAGGGAACGTCTCAGAGATCTCAAGAAAGGGGAGGGACGTCCCTTCCACTGGCTCTATCCGGGACAGATGATCAGCTACTTGGTTCTCTGTCCCTTTTCTGTCTCTTATTTCTATATCAAACTCTTGCAGAAGCAATACCCATCTGATGAGCCTGGGTTTTGAATCCTGCTTTGTGAGTAAATACTTAAGAGCAGCATGGTCAGTGTACACAATCACCTTTGATCCTACTAAGTAGGATCTGAACTTGTCAATAGCGTAAACCACTGCAAGTAATTCCTTTTCTGTGGTTGTGTAATTTTTCTGGGCATCATTTAAAACGCGACTAGCATAATAAATGACATGCAGAAGCTTGTCATGCCTCTGTCCCAACACTGCACCAATGGCATGATCACTGGCATCACACATTAGCTCAAATGGTAATGTCCAGTCTGGTGCAGAAATAACTGGTGTTGTGACCAGCTTAGCTTTCAGTGTTTCAAACGCCTGCAGGCATGCTGTGTCAAACACAAATGGCGTGTCAGCAGCTAGCAGATTGCTTAGAGGTTTTGCGATTTTTGAAAAATCCTTTATAAACCTCCTATAGAATCCTGCATGTCCTAGAAAGCTTCTAATTGCCTTAACATTGGCAGGTGGTGGTAATTTTTCAATTACCTCTATTTTTGCTTGATCCACCTCTATTCCCTTGTTTGAGATTTTATGCCCAAGAACAATTCTTTCAGTCACCATGAAGTGACACTTTTCCCAGTTTAAAACTAGGTTGGTTTCTTGGCATCTTTTCAGAACAAGTTTCAGGTGATCAAGACAGGAGCTGAATGAGTCTCCATATACTGAGAAGTCATCCATGAAGACTTCCAGAAATTTTTCCACCATATCAGAGAAAATAGAGAGCATGCATCTCTGGAAGGTTGCAGGCGCATTACATAGCCCAAAGGGCATCCTTCTATAAGCAAACACTCCGGATGGACATGTGAATGCTGTTTTCTCTTGATCTTGGGGATCTACTGCAATCTGGTTATAGCCTGAGTAGCCATCCAAAAAGCAGTAATAATCATGACCTGCTAGTCTTTCTAGCATCTGGTCTATGAATGGTAAAGGAAAATGATCCTTTCTGGTGGCTGTATTGAGCCTTCTGTAGTCAATACACATGCGCCACCCTGTAACTGTTCTTGTAGGAACCAGTTCATTTTTTTCATTATGAATCACTGTCATGCCTCCCTTTTTTGGGACGACTTGAACAGGGCTCACCCAGGGGCTATCAGAAATAGGATAAATAATCCCAGCCTCCAGTAATTTGGTGACCTCTTTCTGCACCACTTCCTTCATGGCTGGTTTTAGCCGCCTCTGTGGTTGAACCACTGGTTTGGCATTGTCCTCCAATAGGATTTTGTGCATGCATCTAGCTGGGCTTATGCCCTTAAGGTCACCTATGGACCACCCAAGAGCTGTCTTGTGTGTCCTTAGCACTTGAATAAGTGCTTCCTCTTCCTGTGAATTTAAAGCAGAGCTTATGATTACTGGAAAAGTGTCACCTTCTCCCAGAAATGCATATTTCAAGGATGGTGGTAGTGGCTTGAGCTCGGGTTTAGGAGGTTTTTCCTCTTTCAGAAGAAAGTTCAGAGGCTCTTTTATGTCCTCTGAATCCTCCAAATCAGGCTGAACATCTTTAAAGATGTCTTCCAACTCTGATTCAAGACTCTCAGCCATGTTGATCTCTTCTACCAAAGAGTCAATGAGATCAACTTTCATGCAGTCTGTTGATGTGTCTGGATGCTGCATGGCTTTGACAGCGTTCAACTTAAACTCATCATCATTGACTCTCAGGGTTATTTCCCCCTGTTGGACATCAATGAGGGATCGTCCAGTTGCTAGGAAGGGTCTTCCTAGAATGAGAGTAGCACTCTTGTGCTCCTCCATTTCCAGCACAACAAAGTCAGTAGGAAAGGCGAATGGCCCAACTCTGACAATCATGTCCTCAATCACGCCTGATGGGTATTTAGTGGAACCATCAGCAAGTTGGAGACATATCCGGGTTGGTTTAACTTCTTCAGTTAAGCCAAGCTTCCTGATAGTGGATGCAGGTATCAGGTTGATGCTTGCCCCAAGATCGCATAAAGCTGTCTTGGTGCAATCACCTTCTAATATGCATGGTATCAGAAAACTCCCAGGGTCTTTAAGCTTTTCAGGAAAGCTTTTCAGAATGACTGCACTGCATTCTTCAGTGAGGAGAACTCTTTCTGTTTCTCTCCACTCCTTTTTATGACTCAAGATCTCTTTCATGAACTTGGCATAAGAAGGTATTTGCTCAAGTGCCTCTGCAAATGGAATCTTTATTTCAAGAGTCCTTAGATAATCTGCAAAGCGAGCAAATTGCTTATCCTGCTCCTCTTTCCGGAGTTTTTGAGGATAAGGTATCTTGGCTTTATATTCCTCAACCTTAGTGGTTAAAGAAGCCTTTTTAGAGGGGTTGCTATCAGCACTTGTGTGTGTCTGATCCCTCACTGGCAATTGAGTACCAGAGTCAGAAGCTGGAGTGACGTTAGACGCCAGCTCACTTTCTGTTCCTGGCGCCTGAACGCCAGAAATGTGCCCATGTTGGGCGTTCAACGCTGGATTCTGCCCCATTTGGGCGTTCAACGCTAGATTCTTGCCCATTTCTGGCGTTGAACGCCAATCTTGCCTTGTTTCTGGCGCTGAACGCCAGTTTTGGGCATGGTCTGGGCGTTCAGCGCCAGCCTTCCACCCATTTTCTGGCGTTTTAGTGCCAGAATTATTTTTCCCTGGGCTCTTACTGTCCTCAGGTGAATCTTTGGTGGGTCGCTCATTTCTTGAATTTTTGATGCCTTGAGGTGGGGTATTTAATGTTTTCCCACTTCTTAATTGAACTGCTTGGCATTCTTCTGCTATTTGCCTTGATAGCTGCTGCTTTGTTTGCTTAAACTGTTCGTCCATATGTATATTAGCTATCCTTGTCTCCTGTAGCCTGTCCTTGAATTCAGCTAACTGCTTTGTTAGAAAATCCAATTGCTGATTGAATTCAGCAGCTTGTTTTACAGTACTGAATTCAACAGTTACTGTTTTAACCTCTTCATTCATGGAAGGGTTGCTGCTTAGATACAGATGCTGATTCCTGGCAACTGTATCAATGAGCTCTTGAGCCTCTTCAATTGTCTTTCTCATATGGATAGATCCTCCAGCTGAGTAATCTAGAGATATCTGAGCTCCTTCTGCAAGCCCATAGTAGAAGATGTCTAACTGATCCCACTCTGAAAACATTTCAGAGGGGCATTTTCGTAGCATCTCTCTGTATCTCTCCCAGGCATCATAAAGAGATTCATTATCTCCTTGTTTAAAGCCTTGGATGTCCAGCCTTAGCTGTGTCATCCTTTTTGGAGGAAAATACTGATTCAGGAATTTTTCTGTCAGCTGTTTCCATGTTCTTATGCTGGCCTTAGGTTGGTTATTTAACCACCTCTTAGCTTGATCTTTTACAGCAAATGGGAACAGTAATAGTCTGTAGACATCCTGATCTATTTCCTTATCATGTACTGTGTCAGCAATTTGTAGAAATTGTGCCAGAAACTCTGTAGGTTCTTCCTGTGGAAGACCGGAATACTGGCAACTTTGCTGCACCATGATAATGAGCTGAGGATTCAACTCAAAGCTACTAACTCCAATGGAGGGTATGCATATGCTACTCCCATATGAAGCAGTAGAGGGGTTAGAATATGACCCCAGAGTCCTCCTGGACTGTTCATTTCCACTTATGTCCATGATGGATATAACTTGGACTGATTTACCTTTTTATTTATTTTATTTTATAAGAAGTAAATACTTAAATAAAATAAAATAACTAAAAAGAATTTGAATTTTGAAATTAAAATTTTTTTTTTGTATATAATTTTCGAAAATTTGTTTTTAAAAATAGAGAGAAAAGATATTTTTAAATTTAGTGAGGAGAGAGAAAAATAATAAGATAGTACAAGATTTAAAAATTTTTAGATCTAATGCTCCTTGTTTTTGAAAATTTTGGAGGGAAAACCCCAAGGAACACCAAACTTAAAAATTTTAAGATCAAGACACAAGGAAAACTCAAGAACACTTTGAAGACTCACAAGAACACAAGAACATGAAGAAAGAACACCAAACTTAAAATTTTTAGAAAACCACCAAAATTTTCGAAAACCAAAGGGAATTCAACAAGAAAACACCAAACTTAAAGTTTGGCACACAATTTAATAGAGAAAATATTATTTATGAAAAAGAAGGTTTTGAAAAGAGTATAAAAGACTCTAACCCAATTACCAAGAACACAGATTAACGCTCTAGCCAAATGAGTTATGGAATTTTCGAAAATTTTAAGAAAGATTATTTTTGAAAACACCAAACTTAAAGTTTGGCACAGGATTTAATAGAAAAATTATTTTTGAAAAAGGTTTTAAAAAAATTATGATAGCCAATTACCATGAACATAAACACCACGTTCTAACTAACTGAGTTATAAATTTAAAGTGTTTTAACAAGGGATAAATAATAAAAGACTCTAAACCAAAAAGAAAGATTTTTTTCCTAATCTAAGCAACAAAATAATCCGTCAGTTGTTCAAACACGAACAATCCCCGGCAACGGCGCCAAAAACTTGGTGCACGAATTGTGAATCACACTTTTCACAACGCGTACCACTAACCAGCAAGTGCACTGGGTCGTCCAAGTAATACCTCACGTGAGTAAGGGTCGAATCCCACGGAGATTGTTGGTTTGAAGCAATCTATGGTTATCTTGTAAATCTTAGTTAGGAAGTCAATTATGTTTATCAGTTGAATTGTGAATAACCAAGAGAGCATAAATTAAAGGTTACTTGTTGTGCAGTAATGGAGAATATGTTGGAGTTTTGGAGATGCTTTGTCTTCTGAATCTCTGCTTTCCTCTGTCTTCTGATTCACGCACGCACGTCCTCCTATGGCAAGCTGTGTGTTGGTGGATCACCGTTGTCAATGGCTACCTTCCATCCTTCCAGTGAAAACTACGCTCACGCGCTCTGTTACAGCACGGCTAATCACCGGTTGGTTCTCGATCCGGTTGGAATAGGATTTACTATCCTTTTGCGTCTGTCACTAACGCCCAGCCTTCAGAAGTTTGAAGCTCGTCACAGTCATTCAATCCTTGAATCCTACTCGGAATACCACAGACAAGGTTTAGACTTTCCGGATTCTCATGAATGCTGCCATCAGTTCTAGCTTATACCACGGAGATTCTGATTAAGGAATCTAAGAGATACTCATTCAATCGGATATAGAACGGAGGTGGTTGTCAGGCACACATTCGTGGTTTGAGGAAGGTGATGAATGTCACAGATCATCACCTTCATCACAGTTAAGCGCGAATGAACATCTTAGATAGGAACAAGCGTGTTTGAATGGAAAACAGAAATACTTGCATTAATTCATCGAGACACAGCAGAGCTCCTCACCCCCAACTATGGGGTTTAGAGACTCATGCCGTCAGAGAATACAAAGTTTAGATCTGAAATGTTATGAGATACAAAATAAGTCTCTAAAAGTTGTTTAAATATTAAACTAGTAGCCTAGGTTTACAAAAATTGGATAAACTATGATGGATGATGCAGAGATCCACTTCTGGGGCCCACTTGGTGTGTGCTGGGGCCCACTTGGTGTGTGCTGGGGCTGAGACTTAAGCAATTCACGTGCAGAGGCCATTTGTGGAGTTGAACGCCAGTTTTTATGCCAGTTTGGGCGTTCAACTCCAGCTTTTGATCCTTTTCTGGCGCTGGATGCCAGAATTGGGCAGAGGACTGGCGTTGAACGCCAGTTTACGTCGTGTATCCTTGTGCAAAGTATGGACTATTATATATTTCTGGAAAGCCCTAGATGTCTACTTTCCAACGCAATTGGAAGCACGCCATTTCGAGTTCTGTAGCTCCAGAAAATCCACTTTGAGTGCAGGGAGGTCAGAATCCAACAGCATCAGCAGTCCTTTTTCAGCCTGAATCAGATTTTTGCTCAGCTCCTTCAATTTCAGCCAGAAAAATACCTGAAATTACAGAAAAACACACAACTCATAGTAAAGTCCAGAAATATGAATTTTTCCTAAAAACTAATGGAAATAAACTAAAAACTAACTAACACATACTCAAAACTATATGAAATTAACCCCAAAAAGCGTATAAAATATCCGCTCATCAGTTACATTCATTTCAACACCAATCATTTATTTTCCTTATTAGTTGTTGCATTTGCATGTTTGTTTGCATGTATGTCTTGCTTAGTTAAAGTAATGAGTTTCTCTTCAAGACCCTTTTTACAGTACTTCACTAATTTAAGTTGAAAATTTTTGTTAAACTTGTTTGAGGATTGTAATTTGGAACATAGTTTTTTAGCTAAGAACACACAACCTGTGAGATTTTGAGCTTTATTATATGGTTACACTATTTAACCATAATATTTTTTCTTGTATGTTTTCTTCTCTATGATTGCAATCTCTGCTTTGTTCCATTCTATATGTCCATTGTTTGGTGTATTTACATACTTGCATATGATTGAGGCCATCATTTGTTACTAGCTCACTTATCCCAAATAGCCTACCCTTTCAATCACCTTTGTTTTCCACCTTGAACCTTTTAATCCCTGTTTGTTCTATATTTTACCACATCACTAGCCTTAAGCGGAAAAATAATTAACTACCCCAAATGAATCTTTGGTTAGCTTAAGATAGAGATTGTGTATTAATTAAGTGTGGGGAACAGTAGGAACTTAGGTTGATGAAAGTGTACAGTGTTTCATTGACAAAATATTGGGAATTTGGGTACCTACTCATGTAAGACCAGAAAAATTAAAAAACTCATGTGCATTGATATGTTATGTTTGCTTTTATGATTCAAAAAAAAAAGAAATAATAAAAAAAAATATCTAAATTTAGGGGAATGAAAGCACCCCAATGTTAAGTTCAATAAAAAGATTAATGCATGTGAGATAAAATAGAAGAACATTTAAATACATGAGTAGGTGAAAAGCACAAAAGTGAGACTATGGGTAGTTAGGCATGATTTTAGAAGCATAGGGAATATGTGTGCATTAGGTGAGAACTTAGGTTAATCAAGGATTCAATTCTTAGCTCACTTGGCCATACATGTATCCTCACCCTTACCTAAGCCCCATTACAACCTTGAAAAAGACCTCATGATGTTTGCATGTGTGTACTAAATATTTGTTGATTGGTTAGATGAAGAACAAATTTTAGAACGCATGAATAGAGAAGACTAGAGTGGATTACCCTATACACTTGAGTGATCAGAGTGCATATACACTTCCTGTGAGGGTTCAATGCTTGATTCTATATTCCCTACTTTCATGAGCTGTTTTCTTACAAGTTTACATATCTTTATTGTATGATTTGAATTAGTGAAATCAGATTTATATTTGACTTGGAGACCTTGTTTACTTTAAACCAAGTGGACAGAAGCATCTTAGCATATAGTTGCATTCATATCTAGGTTGCATCTCATGAGTCTTACTTTCCCCTATTCGTTCTTTCTGTCTCCTTGAGCTTAGCATGAGGACATGCTAATGTTTAAGTGTGGGGAGATTTGATGTACCACTATTTCGTGGTATATTTTGTACTTAATTGAGTGGATTTTATCCACTAAACTCACACTTATTCATTGAATTCGCATGTTTTACATTTTCCTTCCTAATTCTGTGCTTTGATTGAAAACATGCTTCTATGGCCTTAAATCACTAATTTTAATCCTCTCTTATTACCATTCGATGCCGTGATCTGTGCGTTAAGTGTTTTCAGGCTTTATAGGGCAGGAATGATTTAGAAGATGGAAAGGAAGCTTGAAAAAATGGAAGGAATACAAGAAACTAAGGAGCTGACCAGCGAGGAACGATGCGCGCGTGTACCTCACGCGTGCGCGTGACTTGGAGCTTTCCATGGAGACGCTTGCGCGGACCTGACGCGTACGCGTGAAAGGAGAAAGAGCACAATGCCGCATGCGCATACCTGACGCGTACACGTGACTGACGCGTACGCGTGACATGCGCCATGTGCAGAAAACGTAGAAAATGCTGGGGGTGATTTTAGGCTGAGTTTGGACAAGTTTTCGGCCCAGAAACGTAGACTAAAGCCAGGGGACAAGCAGAGACTCAACACAACATTCACACTTTTCATAACACACATTAGTTAGGTTTTAGATGTAGTTTTCTAGAGAGAGAGAGGCTCTCTCCTCTCTCTAGGTTTTAGGATTCTTAGTTTATCCCTTTTAATTTCAAATTTTTATCTTAGTTTAGTTTAGTTTTCTCTTCTACTTTTAATGGTTATAGTCCTTTAGTTTATTTATCTTCTCTTGTTGATTTGTTTATTTCCCCAATTTGGTTTATGAACTCCATGTTAGATTCAATTTCTTATTTAATGCAATTTGAGGTATTTCAGATTTATGATTGCTTTCTTCTATTTATTTTATTGATGCTTTCAATTGGTTATTTGGATTTTAATATTCCTTGCTAGTTTTCTATGTTTTATTGTTGTGCCTTCCAAGTGTTTGACAATATGCTTGGGAGGATTTTAAGTTAGATTTTTATATCCTTGGCTTTGGTTGAGTAATTGGAGACTCTTGAGTTATCAAACTCTATTGTGGATTGATAATTGTAAGTTGCTGGTTGATTTGGATCCCTCTAAAGCTAGTCTTTCCTTAGGAGTTCACTAGGACTTGAGGAATCAAATTGATTGGTCCACTTGACTTTCCTTCATAGTTAGAGGTTAACTAAGTGGGAGTAACGAGCAATTCTCATCACAATTGATAAGGATAACTAGGATAGGATGTCCAGTTCTCATACCTTGCCAAGAGCTTCTTTAGTCATTAATTTACTTTCTTGCCTTTTTATTTTCTTGTTCCTTATTCAAAACAAAAAAAAAAGATACTTTTCCATAACCAATAATAAATACACCTCCCTGCAATACCTTGAGAGACGACCCGAGGTTTGAATACTTTGGTTATTATTTTTATTGGGTTTGCTTAAGTGACAAACAAGTTTTTGTATGAAAGGATTATTATTAGTTTAGAAACTATACTTGCAACGAGAATTTATTTGTGAATTCTAGACCACACAAAAATCCGTTCATCAACTACCAATTGCATGAGAATAATAATAAAAATTCATCAAGCATCCAAGAAACATAAAATATCAAAATTGCATTAATGGAATCAAAATTGACAAAAGTATATATAACTAAGAGTAGCAAAATTAAGAAAATAACAAAAGACTAAAATTAAAGTGAAACTAAGTTGAAAATCCTAATTTCTAGAGAGAAGAGAGAGCCTCTCTCTCTAGAATTCTAACCTAAAACATGATAAAACTAACTAAGAATGATGTATGTGGGTTGTGGTATGTTGCCCCCTTGAATAACCTTCCAATTCAGCTTCACGTCTCTCAAAATTTGGCCAAGAGGCTCCCAAAATCACGAGCCACGTGCTTCATTAATGAGGTCACGTGCCCAAGTTTGTGTGTACGCATAGGTGTGTGCGTATCAACATTTGTTGAATTCTTCACTTGTGCGTACGCATAGAAGGTTGTGCGTATGCACACTTGAGTGTGCTCTTCCCCTTTGTTTTCTTCATGAAATCTCCCATTTTGCTTGCTTCCTTCCACTTCTACCAAGCTATTCTTGCCTATTTGACCTGAAATCACTTAACAAAATATATCATGGCATCAAATGGAATAAAAGTGGAACAAAATTGCTCAATTTAGGTACAAAAAAGTATGTTTTCACATTTAAGTGCATTTTAGAGAGAAAACACAAAAGTATGCTATTTTGGTGAAAAAGTGTGAGTTTATGTGATGAAATCCAATCAATTAAGGCTGGGTTTGGTAAAGCTTTTTGAAGAGGTGCTTGTGCTTTTTAAAAGTACAAGTACCTCATTTTGCATTTGGTAAATTAAAAAGCCCAAGTGCTTGTGCTTGCGGCTTTTAAAAGTTAGGGGTGCTTTTGAAAGCACCTAAGAGGAAGCTTTTTAAAGTTGGCTTGTGCTTATCAAAATTAAAAAAAAAAATCTAATATAATAAATATTCAAAATTATCATTATTAATTATTAACACCAGATTTCATTTATTTTCCCACACATATTTTCCGCCATTATATTGCGATTGAAATAGTCATATATTTCTAATTTCTCAACCTAACCTTCACAAATTCTAACACAATCTTCATATATTTTTTATTTTTCAATCTAATCTTCACAATTTCAACACAAATACATCTCTATCATGTATTAGGCATGAACTTCTATATATTTATATTATTTTGTGCGTTGTTTTTGTATTTTTAGTAGATGTTTGTTTTTCTCTGTTCTTTAAAACGTGAATGAGACCTGATTTATGAAAACCAATCATAAAATTTTCGTACACCAACTTCATGAACATTAGTCAAAATTATAATAACAACATATATATACATATGTAAATATAGATATATAATTTTACTTGAGATATGTGTCCCAGTTTTTATGATTTGTAAAAGTGAGTCAATATATAGTAATAGACGTATCAGTACTAACATTGGATTACATACAAGTTTTATTATTGACTAATGATAACTCTATTTATATTAATATAGAGAGTAAATCAAATAAATATTTAAATTATTGGTCTCTAAAATTTGAAAAAAAATTATTCTTCGTTATAAATATGTTTATTATAATTTTTTTAATTTTTAAAAGCTGTTTTACCAAACACAATTGCAGTGCTTGTGCTTATTAAAAGCTGTTTTTAACGTGATTTTACTAAACGCAAGTGCTGCGGCTTTTAAAAAGCTGTCTTTTAAAAGACAGCTTTCATAAGCTACTTTCAAAAAGTAAAAGCTTTACCAAACCAAGCCTAAATCTAAAATTTACCATAAAATATGAATTCATCAAGGATATTTACATAAGTATATACAAACCCAAGTTTCCAAAATACTCGAATAAACCTTAGTTCTCTATCAAAGTCTCTATGAGGTACAAGATTGACATATACAAAAAAGGAGAAGTCTAGACATATATATATATATATATATATATATATATATATATATATATATATAAGTTCTCTATCAAAGTCTCTATGACGTACAAGATTGACATATACAAAAAAGGAAAAGTCTAGACATATATATATGTATATATATATAATAACATAGCAAAAGGCGTAAGCCAAAATCCCATCTTCGCAACAAATGAAACTCCAGACGCCTATCGAGGTGCCTTGATAGGTCGAATTTATGCCGGTTTAGAATTTCTCAATAGAAAATAACTGTTTCATTGTAAGAATAGTCCAAACTGGCAATCGATCCTCACATCAAAGTTTAGAATAAAGATGTCACAATTAAATCAAATAACCGGGAGTTTTACTTTCCGGGTCGTCTTCCCAAGGAGTTAGCAATTACGAGTGCACAAGTTTGGTTGTGTAGTAGGGGTTTCCAATCATAGAGCGGAAATTAAGGAATTAAAGAATCAACAACTCAAACAATGAATTAATAGGAACCAAAATTAACAAACAAGCAATGGAATAATAGTAACTAAGTAATAATATTGCAAACAATAAATCAAAAATGAATCAAAGAACAATTAATACTAAATAGGAGAGAATAAGGTCAAAACTAGTGAAAATGAGGTTCAAAACATAAGGGAACCTTGACTTGGTGTAAGGGATTAAGGAATTCTTTTCTTGTCATAACCACAACTATGACAATTAAAATGAGTTAATCCCACTTAGTCAACTCTTAACATCGAGAGTAAGGTAAGTGAGCATAATTGTCCTTAATCCATAAATCCTAGCTAACTTACTAATTAACTTAGTAAAAAGCTACCGTTAGTGAAAACAAGAGCAACTAACAACCTAAAATCACCACTAAATGTTGGACATTATGACTCTAGTATCCTATATATCCATTTTCCCATGCCAAGAAGTGAAAATCTACTTCATATTCAAAATTGACATTTTCGCAAACACTTGGTGGGCATAATAACTAAACATAGTGATATTGCAAAAATACTTGAAATTATGACCAACCAATGAGTAAAATCAACAAAGGTAACTCAATCAAACGTATAATAACCAACAAACATCAAATTAATCACCAAGAACTTAAAGATTCAAAAGGTATAAAGTATAACTTCAACTATAAGAAAGTGTGACAAAAGTGGTATAATTAAAGAGAAAATTGAGTATTACTTATAATGATGGTAGCTAGAATCCAAGATCAAAAATAGAAATTGTAGACTTCTAACATAAACCCTAATTAAACCCTAAGAGAGTTGAGAGAAAATACTAAGAGAAACTAATAATAAAGCTTCCTAAAACTATCTAAATATTGTATGAATAAATGTTGTATGTTGCCCCCTTGCTAGCCCTTCCATATGAGCTTCAGACTTTGTAGGATTGGACCAAAAAGCCTCTAAAATTGCGAGCCATGTGACTTTTTAATGAAGTCACGCGTCAGTACTTTTGCATACGCACAGGGTTGTGTGCGTACGCACACTTGCTGAATCTCGTCTTGTGTGTACATACAGGAGGTTTTGCGTATGCACACATTGGAGTGCTATTCTCCTTTGTTTCTCCATGTGTTCTCTCATTTGCATGCTTTCCTTCCACTTTTCCCAAGCCATTCCTGCCTATTTAACCTGAAATCACTCAACAAAGTATATCAAGGCATCGAATGGAATAAAAGTAGAATTAAATTGATCAATTAAGGCACAAAAAAGCATGTTTTTATGTTTAGGTACAATTTAGGGAGAAATCACAATATTATGCTATTGAGGTGAATAAGTGTGAGTTTAAATGATGAAATTCACTCAATTTAAGCTAAAATTTACCATCGAATATAGGCTCATCAATTTTTTCACACTTAAAGAATAGAATGTCCTCATGCTAATCACAATCAAAGGAGAAGGATACACGGGTATGCAACTTATGGAATGAAACTACTTACATACATGTAACTATGCTAAATGCTAGCTACTTTCTATGTATACTACGAGTTCCTATTGATTTGGTAAAACAAGCAAACAATTTTTAATTAAACAAAATAGAGAATTAGGTCCAAAACAAAGAAATAGTGCAATGTGATCAAAATCCAAAGAATTGATTCGAATTTCAATATTAAGCAACTTACAAGAAAACACCAGACAAGAGGTGGAGACATAGAATTGAGCAATCGAACCCCTCTCCGGATGTGTTTACACTTTAATCGCTTAGTGTTTAGGGTTTAACCACTCAATTCTCCTCTAATCATGCTCTCTAGGATTTGCTCTTCATCTAACAATCAACAAGTACTTGATGCATGTATGCAAATATCATGAGGTCTTTAGAGGGCTGTAATGGGTTATGGTTAAGGTAGGATGAATATGGTTAAGTGGACTAATAAACTGAATCTTTGATTAGCTTAAGTATCCACCTAAGTTATTTCAAATTAATCACAAAATGCAATTCTAAGTACCCACTACTTTCTTTTTACACACAATATTTCTTTTCTTTGGAGTAACCTTTGTCCCCTTTTTGTTATTTTTCTCATTTTATTTTTTTCATTTTTTTATCTATATCTTTTTCCTTTTTAGAATTAACACACACACACACACAACAAATCCATATGGTTTAAGCAATAGACACATGATCCAAAATTTTCAGTGAATACTCCAAATAACCTTTTTTTTTCTTTACCAATGCTTTCCAAAATTCCTCCATACTTAAATGGCACACACACCTCAATTTAAGCTAATCAAAGTTGAAAATTAAGGTAATTCATAGTTTTTTACTTAGGGTTGGTGATGTGGTAACAATAAGAACCAAATGGGATTAAAAAGCTCAAAGATGGTTCACAAAGGTAGATATACCGATATGGCTATATGGATGAGTAAGCTTAACTTCAAAAATGGCCTCAATCATGCTAAATGCATTCAAACATCAAATATCGGAAATAAATAATTAAGCAAACCCAAGATTACATTCATAGAAGGAGTATATCACACAATGAACAAAATTTGTGGTTAGAATACACAACCATACATTAAAAGCCTAACAACTCATAAGGTTGTTTGTTCTATCTCTTTTCATGCTCCACAAAATAATTCAAGCAAGTTCAAAAATAATTTTCGAATTAATTCAATGGAATGCCCTAAAAGAGATTTTTTGGAAATTTTTGCTATTCTTACCAAATTTATTATCTACACAAATATGCATGATGTATTGGATGCATTTCAAAACATCTAGCTCATTTTCCAATTTCACTATCCAAAGAAATTATCAAGAATATTTAGAAAAACATGAACTAGATACTATTTACTATTCACACATCCAATCATATTTACCATCTATAACATATATACTAAGCAAAATGCACATGCAATAACTACAATAAGACTAAAAATAGACTAAGATATATATATATATATAAACAAAATAAGAGATGTACGGTGCAAAAGTCAAGAGTATCAACAAATATCCACAAAACATAGTAGCTAAAGAAAAACAAAATGAAGTGCAAAAGTGTTCAGAAGATATTTACGCCCCATAATTGCGAATCCTCTCCCACAGTCAATCGCTGCACGGTCCTCCATGCATGCACACAATCTGGGGGGAATAGAAGCTATGAAGCTCTACCTTCAGCTGGTGGAGGCTGGGGCTCTGGATGGTGATAGACAATCAAATCCAAAATCGGCTCGGCCTCTCCCTCCTCATCATCCTCCTCCTCTACAACCAACTCAGGTGAAGCAGTAGGAACTGGGCCAAGATCTCTTCCCTCGAACTTCACCACTAACCAGTCGAAATGTCTTGCATTAAGGCGCTCATTGCGGCGGACTTCTTACAGTAGCTCCTGAACCATCTCATATAGAGGTCGGGCAGAAGGTGTGGGTGCTGATGAAGATGGTGGTCCTGACGATGATGCGGGCTTGGATGCCTTCCTATTCTTGGATGTCTTCTTGGAATGTTAAACTTCTACTTCTGGTTCACCTTCCACATCAAATCACGACACAAGGGCATGATAGCTATCTTCTTACACTCCAGAATAGCCTAAATGAGCACAGCAACTTTGACTCAGATGTGGGTAGCGTAGGTGCTAGGGAGCATGTAGTCAGCCAGTATCTGCTGCCAAATCCTCGTCTCGGGAGTAAGATCAGAACATGCAATGTTAATGGGGTGGCTTTTTCCCCATACTATACTCCCAACAGGCTTCAAGATAGCCAATCTTCTTCAAAATGGGATCCAAAGAGACCTTACCCTTAATCACATCCGCCTTAATCTTCTGATATGCATCTCGTCGGTAGGTGGGATGTGAGGGATGTTCTGGAGGGCTTCAAAATCTTGATTGGAAGTATCCAATCGCTTCCTTTGGAAGAATATCGTCTCAACTTCCCAAGCCAAAAGATTGGCATAGAACTCCCACACTATAGATTCATTGATTTCCATGGGGTCTTGCTCAAAAAACCCCCACTGAAAGGAGGCAATTCTGTCATGGATGCCAGCCGCATACTTTTCTAGTATATTGAGCTTCCTCTCCCAATGTATGGCTCTTTTCTCAAGCTTTCCAAACTGAATGTCGGCTTTTTTATTTGCAAAGGTGTTCCGCGTGTCGCTCCGGCAATCGGAGGGACATGGAATAATGCCTCGAGGACCCACTGAGGGTGTAGCTGGCTCCTTGCCTTTGTGACGCATCCTAAAAAGGAACAAAAGAATAGAATTCAAGATCACAAGATAAGTGGCATAAGAAGACAAATGAGGAAGCAACAACAATATAAAAAAATATCAAACACTTAATTTAGGAATATTGCATATGAGTGTGGTTTAACAAAAGACAATGTGTTTATTCTAAGTGTGCGCGCAATTAGAACACACACATTGCCGGTTAAAATGACAACCACACAACTAGAAATTTAAAGTCCAAGTTTCTCAATTAAGCGGCTTAAGTTGCGATTCACATGATAAGCAAAACTTAAGGCGTAAGCAAGCTTAAGCAAATACAACATAAAAGGAATTGAATTCTTTAAAAAAATTGGTATTGAAGTTGTGCCAATAAATGTGCAAGTTTATATAAGGTAGCATAACAACAATAACCAAGTCAAACAAGAAAAAGACCATTTATTCATCTCAATAATAAAGAAATCACATTAGCAAAGCACTTGAGTTGAAGTAAGATGAGTTTGATTAAAACATCAAATAATAAGCACTTTGTTATGTGATTATAATGATTTGAAAATCATGATGAACAACGAGTCAATTCAATTCACTTAAGCTCAATGCATTTATAAAAAATTTACCCATTATGTAACAAAGTATGAATGTTCAACTATATGGGTGTTTGCAAGTTCAACAAACTAAGAAATGCATTGCCAAATTCAAGTTCAAGCATCATTAAAATCTTTTCAAAATTGCACCTCGGCTTGCCCATTAGTCTGGGGATGGTACGTTGTTACTACTTTGTGAACAATCTCATAATTCTTCAGTAATCCTGCTAATCTCCTGTTACAGAAGTGAGTGCCTTGATCACTCACGATTGCTCGTGGTGATCCAAAGCAATAGATAATATGGTTTCTAATAAAGGAAACAACAGTGTTAGCATCATCAATGCGGGTAGAAATTGCTTCCACCCATTTAGAAACATAATCTACAGCTAACAGTATATAAAGGTAACCACTAGAGTTTGGAAATGGACCCATGAAGTCAATGCCCCCAAACATCAAAAATTTCACAGAATAGCATAATCTGTTGGAGCATCTCATCCCTCTTAGTTATATTACCAAATCTATGGCATGGGGAACAAGATTTACAAAAGGCAGCAACATCTTTAAAAAGAGTAGGCCACCAGAATCCACAGTCTAAAATTTTTCTAGCTGTTCTTTGAGGGCCAAAATGTCCTCCACTCTCAGATGAGTGGCAGGCCTCTAAAATGGACTAGAATTCTGATTGGGGCACACACCTTCTAATTACCTGGTCAGCACCATACCTCCATAAATATGGGTCATCCCATATATAATATTTGGACTCGCTTTTTAGCTTGTCTCTTTGATGCTTAGTAAAATTAGGAGGGAAGGTATGGCTAACTAGATAATTAGCTATAGGTGCATACCAAGGAACTACTTCAGACACTGCATGCAAGCTATCAAATGGAAAAGCATCATTGATAGGAGTGGAGTCATCCTTAATGTGCTCAAGGCGACTCAAGTAGTCTGCCACTAAATTCTGGTTACTACTCCTATCCTTAATTTCTAAATCAAACTCTTGCAGCAACAGTATCCAACGAATCAACCTTGGTTTGGACTCTTTTTTAGCTAATAAATATCTTAGAGCTGCATGGTCAGAGTTCACTACCACCTTAGTACCAAGTAAATAGGCTCGAAATTTATCCAGAGCAAAAACAATAGCCAGAAGTTCTTTTTCAGTAGTAGTGTAATTAGACTGAGCTGCGTCTAAGGTCTTAGAAGCATAAGCAATTACGAAAAGATCCTTACCTTCGTGCTGAGCCAGCGCCGCTCCTACTGCATGGTTGGAGGCATCACACATAATCTCAAATGGTTGGCTCTAGTCTGGTCCTCTCACAATTGGAGCTTGAGTCAGGGTGATCTTCAGCTTATCAAATGCTTGCATGCAATCCTCACTGAACTCGAACTCAACATCTTTCTGCAGCAGTCTGGATAAAGGTAATGCTACCTTACTGAAGTCCTTAATGAATCTCCTGTAGAAACCTGCATGGCCACGGAACGAGCAAACTTCCCTCACGGAAGAGGGGTAGGGTAAACTAGAAATGACATCTACCTTTGCTGGATCTACAGAAATACCAGTATTAGAGACAACATGTCCTAGAACAATCCCTTGTTTGACCATAAAGTGACATTTTTCAAAATTCAAAACAAGGTTTGAACTAACACACTTGTCTAATACTCTAGCTAAACTATCCAAGCAAAGGATAAAGGAATCACCATAAACGCTAAAATCATCCATGAAAACTTCCATACAACTTTCAATAAGATATAAAAAGATACTCATCATGCATCTTTGGAAAGTAGCAGGTGCATTACATAAGCCAAAAGGCATCCTTTTGTATGCATACGTTCCAAAGGGACATGTAAAAGTAGTCTTCTCAGATCTTCAGGAGCTATATGAATTTGAAAATAGCCTGTATAACCATCTAAAAAGCAGTAATAGGGTTTACCTGACAAGCAATCAAGCATCTGATCAATAAATGGCAAGGGATAAAGATCCTTGCGAGTAGCTTGGTTGAGACGCCTGTAATCAATGCAAACTCTCCATGAATTCTGCACTCTAGTTGTCAGGAGTTCTCCATGCTCATTCTTTACTGTTGTGACTCCAGACTTCTTGGGCACCACTTGTACTGGACTGACCCATTCACTACCTGAGATGGGGTAAATGATATCTGCTTCAAGTAGCTTGGTCACTTCTTTCTTGACAACTTCTAAGATGGTGGAATTCAGTCTTCTTTGGGGTTGACGGACAGGCCTTGATCCCTCTTCTAAGAATATCCTATGCTCACAAACCTGAGGGCTGATGCCTACTATATCTGCCAAGCTCTACCCAATTGCTTTCTTGTGTCTTCTCAGCACATTAAGCAGCTGCTCCTCTTGTTGGGAAGTGAGTTCCCTTTCAATGATAACTGGAAGCTTCTGATTATCCTCAAGGTAAGCATACTTGAGGTGGGGTGAAGGGGCTTTAATTCTAATATCTACTCATGGCTGGGCTCTAGATAATCTGGGGCTAGTGATAATGGCAAAGTGTCCTCATTGTGTTCAGAGGGTGTCCCCACACTTGGACCATGCTCCATGTGCCTCTCTTCTGTTATTCTTGGTGAACTGCAACTACAGTTTCATCAATGATATCACACTAGAAGATGGAATGATCTTCCAGAGGGTGCTTCATAGCTTCATTCAAATTAAAACTCACTGCTCTGCCATCTATCTCAAAGGAATAAGTTCTTGAGACGGCATCCAGCTTGAACTTTAAAGTCTTCAGGAATGGTCTTCCAAGCAGGATTGATGATGGTCTTCCTGAGTCTTTAGGGGGCATTTCCAAGATATAGAAGTCAATGGGAAATGTGAGCCCCTTAATGCTCACCAGCACGTCTTCAGCAATTCCAACCACTGTAATAATGCTTTTATCTGCTAACACAAAATAAGCTGCCGACCTTTTTAAGGGAGGGAGCCTCAAAGCATCATATATAGACAATGGCATTATACTAACACACGCTCCTAAATCACACATGCAGTCAGAAAATATTACACCCCAATGGTACAGTTAACCATGCATGGACCTGGATCACTACATTTTTAAGGTATACCTCCCATTAAAGCAAATATAGAACTACCTAAAGGAATAGTTTCTAATTCATTAATTTTATCTTTATGTATGCATAAATCTTTCAGAAACTTTGCATATTTAGGTACCTGCTGAATAACATAAAAAAGGGGAACAGTTACCTCAACCTTTTTGAAAATTTCTACCATTTTGGGATCAAGTTCCATCTACTTTCTGGACTTCCTTGCAAGGTGTGGAAATGGAATAGGAATGGTGCCACTTTCAGCTTCTGCATCCCTTGGTGCTCCATTCCTTGGCTGAGTTCTTCCTCTTCAGCATCTTCCACTTCAACCAAGTCTTCAACTGGGGTGTGTTCTTGTGGGCTTGGCTCCTCCTGATTCCTCTCTTACAGTGTGGTTTCGGACCTCGAAGTAATGGCATTGATGCTACCTTTGGGGTTAGGTAAGGGTTGAGAAGGAATTCTAATGGAGCTTGAAGGGTTGTTGGTGGGACTAGGTAATGAATCTATCCGGGATATGAGAGCTTGTAAAGTGGCATTCAGACCATTTAAAGTAGAGTTCAGTATAGTCTGCATGTCTTGTTGTCCTTGTGCAAGAGAACGAAGCATCTCGTCATTCGATGAGGAAGGAGGATAAGTGATCTGAGGGGCCTGTTGTTGGTTGTGCTGGGGTCCTTGGGACTGCCTTAGGTGAGGTGCTCTGTAAGGCTAGTTCTAATTCTGCTATCTATTATTGTTATTCCACCTCTGATTTCTATTGTTGTCTCTGCCTCCTCTGTTATAGTTGTCCCTCCAGCCATGGTTGAAATTATCTCTCCAACCCTGGTTGGAGTTGTCCTGCCATCCTTGGTTATAGTTCCCACCTTAGTTGTAGTTGCTGCCTTGTTGATTGTATCCTTGATTCAGGCGGTCATAGAAGTTATGAGTAGCTGTCATGGTGTTGTCTTCTTGTTGGAGCTGCGGGCACTCGTCAGTGTAGTGACTATAATCAGCACAAATTCTGCATACTCTTTGGGGGACCAACTGTTGGCTTTGTTGTCGTGGGGGAGGATGAGTTTGTTGTTGATTTAACTGCATCTGCTTCAGTAGGTTGGTCATTTCACATATAGCTTGTGTGACGGTAGTAGTCTCACTGCTAGAGGAAACTTCTGCAATAGCCTTTGAGTGGCTGTTCCTGTGCCTGTGATTCTGAGTGGATTCAGCTAAGTCACTGATCAGTTGCCATGCTTCATCTGCGGTCTTGTACTTTTTCAGAGAACTATTACTAGCATCATCCAGTGTAGTTTTATCCCGAGGCTTCATGCCTTGAGTGAAGTAGCTGATCAACACTAACTTGTCAACCATGTGGTGGAGGCAAGCATCTAGAAGGTTCTTGAAGTGCTCCCAGTACTCATAAAGAGTCTCTGATTCACCTTGAACAATACAGGAGATCTCTTTCCTCAATCTATCTGTGACTTCAGCTGGAAAGTATTTTTCCAGGAATTCTCTGCTGAGCGTATCCCAGTTGGTAATAGTTGCTTCAGGTTGGGAGTAGTACCACTCCCTTACCTTTCCCTCAAGAGAAAACGGGAAGGCGGTTAACAGAATAGAAGTTTCATTTGCACCATGACGCCTAACAGTAGAGCAGGCTGTCTGAAAATCCCTGAGGTGCTTGATAGGCTCCTGAGCAGGTAAGCCATGAAACTTGGGCATCAAGTTGATTAGTGCAGTCTTCAGTTCAAAATCTGCAGCCAGATTTGGGTGACGCACTTGATACAGTTGCAGTGTAAAATCCAGGGCTCCAACTTCCTGGAGAGTAATCCTCCTAGGTGCTTCCATACTATCTGCACGTGAATCAACTGAATCAGTAGTAAAGGAGCATGTTTCTTCCTCAGATGGCGGTTCAGATTTGCCCTCAGATGAGACTGGTGAATCGATAACAATCACTTCACCACCCTCATAGGCTAACTGATGCCGAGCTCGCCTAATACGTGAAAGAGTTCTTTCAATTTCAGGATCAAATGCGGCTAAGCTCGGATCAGGTCGTGAACGCGTCATTCAATGAGAGAAACATATAGCTCATGGTAATAAAATAAAATAAAATACATAAATAAAATAAAAATATGTACAATAATTAATAAATTAGCACGCTATTGCAACTCCCCGGCAACGGCGCCAAAAAATTGATGGTAGGCGTAAGTCAGCCGATTAAGAAATCAATATAGAAATACGTTACGAGTATAGTTCTTAACCAGCAAAAATCCGCTAATCAATTTAAAAAGGTTGTCACAAAAATTTAGAATAAAAATACTGGGAGTATGAATCCCAGGTCGTCTCCCAACGAGTTGACAAGAAGGGTGCTATCTTATTAATCAGGAGTTTTCCGAGAAATTTTAAGAGTTGAATAACAGAAAGTAAAGGATTGTCAATTAAGGCAATATAAATTAAAAGAGATTTATATAATTAAATAAAAAGCCTTGACTGGGGGAATGATTAATTGGGAGTTCTATCCTTGTTGGAATTCTCTCAAGTGTAGTATAAAGAGGTTGTTATTTTCACTTAGTTAACCCTTACTAAATAAAGGAAAGTCAAGTGATTGAGCTAACTCTTATTCGCAAATCCTAGTCCTCTCCCTTTTGGGAAGGTCTAGCATTAGTAAATAGAGAATTAGCCAACAACTTCCAATTTAACTAATCACTTCAGCATTCCAACTCAAGTGTCTCCTCTTAATCAACTCTCATGTCAAGTTAGGAGTCTACTCCATCAACATGGATACCATCTTCGTTGTTGGGAGTAGGGAATAGAAAAGAGACATAATAATTTAAATAAAATAGGGATTGAAAATTAATTAAAAGTAAAAGTAATCCTTTGCATTAATAAATTCTAAAAACAATCCAATTGTAACTCTAAACAAGAATTAAGAATATGGAATAATAAAGGAATAAGGAAACAAACTAGAATAATATCTTCAACGGAGGCGATGACTCTTCAATATCCAAAAGCGAAAGCATAAAACTATAGAACTATGAATGTAAAGAAAACCAAGAGGAAGAGTAATTTCTCTCTAGATTCCAATCTAAAAATCAAAAACTATGCTAATGAGAATGTGTGTTGAGTCTCTCCATGTTCCCTGGCTCTAGTCTGTGTTTATGGGGCGGAAACTGGGTCAAAACTCGGCCTGAAATTGTCCCCAGCATTTTCTGTTATTTCTGCATATCGAGCATGTCACGCGTACGCGTCAGTCACGCGTACGCGTCACTGGTTATTTTAGCATATCACGCGTACGCATCAGGCACGTGCACACATCTTTGTGCAAACTCCAATCCACGCGTACGCGTTAGGTACGCGCACGCGTCGCTGCAAATTTCTCCATATCGCGTGATCGCGTGAGCCATGCATGCGCGTCGATGCTCGCTGGTTATCTCCTTAGTTTCTTGTGTTCCTTCCAATTTTGCAAGCTTCCCCTCCATTCTATAAGCCATTCCTGCCCTATAAAGCCTGAAACACTTAACACACGGATCCCGGCATCGAATAATATAAAGGAGAATTAAAATACACAAATTAAAGATTTCTAGGAAGCAAGTTTTTAACCATAGAACAAAACTAGGAAAGAATTGTAAAATCATGCAAATCATATGAATAAGTGGGCAAAGACTTGATGAAACCACTCAATTGAGTACAAGATAAACCATGAAATAGTGGTTTATCACCCACCTAGATCTTAGCTTTCTGGGCATCAACTTGAGCCTTGAGTTGTATACAGGCACATTATCGCCTATCTTAAAGCTCTTTTTCTTAATACTCTGATCGTGGAATGTCTTGACTTTTCCTTATAAAACTTTTCATTCTCATAGGCTCCCGCTTCCTTAAGAGTGACTCTCCAAGGTGGTTCCGCCATGTTCTCATCACCTAATTCACTCATAGAAATTTCAGTACTTCCAACAGAAGAATACAAGGTCCCCTCGTTAAATGGAGAATGAGAATCACGGTTAAAAAGTGAAAGTAAATCGGGTTGCTCTTCAAGAGAACCTGATTAACTATGCACAAATGCTAACTGGTGGCGAGCTTGCCTAAGATAAGTTAAAGTCCTTTCTATCTCAAGATCAAAAGGGGCTAAGCTCGGGTTTGAAAGCGACCGTGTCATTCAACTGGGAAATAAAAATCATCCAATTTTCAAAACCAAACAAGAGTAAGAAAGCAACTAAAAGCAATCTAACAACTAACAACTACCAAACTATCAAACTAAAGGAACTAACTACTAATTAGGGTCAAGTGACAAACAAAAATCAAATATTTATACTATTTACATATTCACAACAAAAAATGTGGCACTCAATTGCATAAACTTTCCGACAACGGTGCCAAAAACTTGATGGGTTGGATCTATTTCGGTCTAGAATTTCTCAAAAGAAAATAAGTGTTTCGTTGTAAGGATAGTCCAAACTGCCAATCGATCCTCACATCAAAGTTTAGAATAAAGATGTCATGATTAAATCAAATAATCGGGAGTTTTACTTCTGGGTCATCTTTCCAAGGAGTTAGCATTTACGAGTGCACAAGTTTGGTTGTGAAGTAGGAGTTTCCAATCATAGACCAGAAATTAAAGGAATTAAAGAATCAACAACTCAAACATTGAATTAATAGAACGAAAATTAACAAGCAAGCAATGGAATAATAGTAATTAAGTAATAATATTGCAAACAATAAACCAATAATGTATCAAAGAACAATAGATACTAAATAGGATAGAATAAGGTTAAAACTAGTGAAAATAAGGTTCAAAACATAAGGGAACCTTGACTTGGGATTAGGGATTAAGGAATTCTTTCCTTGCCGTAACCACAACTATGGTAATTACAATAAGTTAATCCCACTTAGTCAACTCTTAACATCGAGAGTAAGTCAAGTAAGCATAATTGTCCTTAATCCATAAATCCTAGCTAACTTACTAATTAACTTAGTAAAAAGCTAGCGTTAGTGGAAATAAGAGCAACTAACAACCCAAAATCACTACTAAATGTTGGACATTATAATTCTAGTATCGTATATATCCATTTTCCCAAGCCAAGGAGTGAAAATCTACTTCATATTCAAAATTGACACTTTCGCAAACACTTGGTGGGCATAATAACTAAACATAGTGATGTTACAAAAATACTTGAAATTATGACCAACCAGTGAGTAAAATCAACAAAGGTAACTCAATCAAATATATAATAACCAACAAACATCAAACTAATCACCAAGAACTCAAAGATTCAAAAGGTATATATATATATATATATATATATATATATATATATAAGAAAGTGTGACAAAAGTGGTATAATCAAAGAGAAAATTGAGTATTACTTACAATGATGGTAGCTAGAATCCAAGATCAAAAATAGAAACTGTAGACTTCTAACATAAACCCTAATTAAACCCTAAGAGATAATGGTGCCTACATACATAAAATATAAGGTTCTGAGAAAGTCAGATGCAATCCTAGAACTTCGACACTCAGATTTTTTAACTTAAAGTTGTAATTCGAAACCGTAACAAGGTAACCAGTCTAGGGTGCTTAAGTTCTAATCCAACTCCTAACTTAACCCCTCAAATTCACCCATTCCTCCAGTCCTCTCACACTCCGATGGAACCATCCTCGTCACTCCTCCATCGAACAAGGGACATCTCAAATGCACAGACAAACAAGGCAGACAAGGAAAACACAAGTAGAGTACAGTTATTAAGATAGCAAGTATGGCAAATAGGCATAGTGATTCACGAAAGCAAACCCAAATAATGCACAAGCAAACAAAACAAACATATGCACATGATGTACGCTTGTCCTATGGCTGATTAGTCTCATCTGTCGATTATCAAGCCAACCCGACATGTCTGGTAGCTAACCCTGGACAGTCCCTCCGGGGTGCATCCTCAAAAGTCTATGCATAGCTTTTTCTCAATCATATATATATCAAATTCAGCTCATTGGGGGAATTTTCAGGGAGTTAAAGTATCCGGCCACATCTTGTGACGTAGGGTCAATAGAGTTTCAAGTCTCAACCTGGAGCAAGTGGTGGCAAGCCACTGCATCTACCCGAAAAAACTCGTATCTCAGAAAATAAGAAGTGTATAAGCCAAATTAACATTTAGATTCATTCATTCACTTTCATTATGGCCAATACTTATCACATATTTAACATTTCTGCACTTCTCAATCATAATTCACCACATCTCAAATTTACTTCACTTCTAAGTTACCACTTCTTCATAATTCAACCCCTTCACTATGATTAAAACTAAGTTTTTGAGTCTTACAAAGCAACAATAGAGGTTTAGAGGTTTGAAATCATGTTTAAATCAGAAAACGCAAAGTTGCTAAAAAATAGGGTTCCGCGTACGCATGCTATGTTACGCGTATGCGGGGGTGTCATTTTCCTCACTCGCGTACACGACCCTTGTCCGCGTACGCGAGTCCCCCTGGACATAATTGATTGCTCGCATCGCGTGGCACTTGCCCGCGTACGAGCATGTAAATTTAACCTTCTGCATACGCAGGCACACTCTTGCGTATGCGAGAACGTCTGGGCAGAACCAAATTGTCGCATCACGTGTGTACTCACGTACGCATGCCCCTTAAATTTGTCAAAAAGCTATTAATGCTGCAGAATTTCATTTTACTCACCAAACATCTGACGCGCATAACTTTTTTGTTAAAAGTCATTTTTCATGCGTTCTTCAAATGGCATAAACTTCACAAACCCAATTTTCATATAAAACAAGTTTTAGGGAAATTGCGGGTTCGGAAGCCCAGTTATGACTCGTCGAAGTTCGGCAAAAAAACCAAATTTTGCACATTGTCAACTAAAATCACTAAACATTCTAACCATACCTCATTAATTTAACATACATTGTCAACTAAAATCACTAAACATTCTCCAAACTCATATTCAACTTATCCTAGGTCATCTAGTCTAAGTTTTCATAAAATATTATATATTAAATATGAGAAACCAAAACCATACCTTGGTCGATTTCTCTCTAAGCCAAAGACACCTCAAATTGGCACAAATCTCATCCTTTAAAGTTCCCAACTTTCAAGATTCCAGCAACTCAAAGCTCTACCAGGCTTCTAACCTCCACAATTGTGTTTCAAATTCACATATACACTTCCTAATTCATATTATCACATCCATACATAAAATTTCAATACCCAAACTCACATAACCCAAGAATTCACAAGGTTTGGAGAGTTCTTACCTTACTAGTGCCTCAATTGAACAAAAACCCGCTAATTCCTCAAGTCAATTCGATCCTAACATCAAGACATGAAAAGTTTAATACCCATTGGTTCACAATTTTGAAAATTGGGGGAAAAGAGAAGCTGAGAGTGAGATTGAGATTCTTTACCAAATTAGTTAGTGGGCTTTGTAGAGCTCAACGCAGTGGATGCATGGCCGCAAATGGTACAGTGATCGGAACTCAAAATTGTGAGATATATGGAATATAGTGAAGGGTTAGGGTTTGAAGTTCTTCTTCTTCTCCCTTCTATGAGCTTCAACGTGTTTCACTTTGTGTGGGAGGGGGATGAGCTGATGCTCATATGTTTTATGAATTGGGTTAGGCCTTAGGTCTGAATTGGGCCCACTTCGACCGATTTGGCCCGTTCGGTCTAATTTTGGGCCAAAATACTTTAAACTTAGTGTAAAAAAATCTTATTTTAATTATTTCTACCTCATTAAACTATAAAATTCAATTTTCTAATTTCTTCAATTAATAATTAATTTATTAGCTAATTATTTACTAATTTATTAAGAGCCTCTTGTCTTGTGCACAAAGGCCTCCACAAAAGTAACTAATGAGCAAAGCATCATCCATCCTATGATGGGGTCAAGACTCCAACAATATCTTATACCTTGTCCAATACTCATGGAGTGACTCTTGGTCCCTTTGCATAATAACAGAAATTTCCTTCCAGATGTAATAAGTTCTTTCCAGAGGGAAAAATTTGTCCAAGAACTCCTTTCTCAATGAATCCCAAACAGTCACCACTTCGTCAGGTTGAGAATAGAACCATTCCTTTGCTTTCCCCTCAAGAGAGAAGGGAAAAGCAAAGACCATAACATAAACTTCATCTGGGCCATATCTCCTAGCAATAAAACAAGCCACTTGGAAATTCCTCAAGTGTCTACTAGGATCTTGGCCCGGCAATCCATGATACTTAGGCAACAAATTGATCAAACTATTCTTCAATTCAAAATTAGCATCCAAGTTTGGATACCTTGCTTGTATTGGTTGAAGGATAAGAACAGGTGCTCCTTGCTCATCCAAGGTAATCCTTCGAGGTTCTACCATATCATTATCACCTGCAGTACTCAGAGGTATGTCAGCAGTCCTAACAGAAGAATAAGATGTTTCTTCATTGATTGAGGATTCTAAATCACTCTCGTATTGAACTAGTGTTTCGGAAGATCCCTCAAAAGAGGCCGATGCACTAGCCATATAATCCAACCGACACCTAGCTTGCCAAATGTGAAGTAAAGTTTTTTCAAGTTCAAGATCAAATTCAGCTAAACTAGGATCCAGTTGTGACTGAGTCATTCAACTTGGGAACCATAAGCTCATGCATTAAAAAGACTTAAGAATAAAAACAAAAGACAAATAAGCTATGTACACTATCTACATATTCAAATAACCAACAATAAGACACATATTGGAACCATCCTTAGCAACGGTGCCAAAAATTTGATGGAGAGATAAATGTCGGTTCAGATTTTTCACAAACTAATTCCGTTGCTCGTATAGTCCAAACCGACAAACAACACTCCAATCAAAGTTTAAATTGGTTGACATAAGTTCAACCTAATAAAAATAATTGAGAGTATTACTCCCAGGTCGTCTTCACAAGGATGGGGTATCAAAGTTAGTTAGAAGTTCAGGGTTGAAGGACATAAGCAAGAAATTAAACTAATAAAATTAACATGCAAGGAATTTAATTGACAAGAAATTAAATCTAACAATCAAAAACTATCTTAGTAATTATGAATCTAACAAGCAATCTATGAATTTGAATCTACTCTAAGCTAATTAAACCAACTAAAAGTAACTAAAGTAAGAATTGAGCAATTGAGGTTTTTGGTGTTTTCAAATAAGTTACAAAAGGACTCTTGGCTAAGGTGTAGGAATTGAGATCATTATCCTTGTCTAATAACCTTATATTAACAATTATGAGGGACCAATCTCATTAAGTTTACTTCTATGCTTGAAGTATGTCAAATAGGCTTAATCAACATCAACCCATAAGTCTCAATCTAGCTATTAATTAACTTAGTAGTAGACTAGGGTCAATGAGTATCAAATTGACCAATAAAGGTTCCCAAATCATCAATTCAATTAAATCCAATGACTCAAGGTCACTTAATCCCTTTAACCTCGGCCAAGAGCATAGAAATCTACTCCATAATTAAAGAAAACAATTTATCAAATACTTGGTGAGCAAGAAAAATGAACATCATGTAATTGAGAAAATTAAGCAAAATTAAATCTACCTATTACTAATTATTAGCAATAATAACAACTCAATTAACACATAATAATCATGAAAACTTCAATGCATTAATTAAAATTCATAATTAACAAGATCCATAAGCTATCAAACTAAGAGAAATTAGCTAACAAAGTTTCTAAGTGAAATTGAACTAGCAACACTACAATTAAAGCAACAAAATGAAAATTCAACAAGATTCAAATGAAAAATTTGTGACAAAATGTAATCAAGGGTACTAATCCTAGAGAGAAGGAAGAGTTTCTCTCTCTAGAAGCTTAGGAACAAAAACTAGCTAAAAATTAAGTGTAATGTGTGTATGTTTGATTGTGCCCATTCCCCTTCAATTCTTGGCCTTTCTCGATTCAGAATTAAGTTGATTTAGGCCAAAGAAAAGTCCAGAAATCGCTGGCACGTGCAATTCTAAAGAAATCACACGCTTCATGTCACGCATATGCGCGCGCCATGCGTACACGCAAGTTAAACTATGCACAGATCATGCGTACGCGTGAGCCAATTGTACATGTGAGTGCCAGATCCTCAAAACATCAATTTTTCATGTTCCTTCCACTTTTGCATGCTTTCTGATGCATGGAAAACTCGTCTCGTGACAAATTTCCTTCGGCAAGTGTACCGAATTCGTTGTCAAGTAAAAACTAACAATAGAGTGAGGTCAAATCCCACAAGGATTGATTGATCAAGCAACTTTAACTAGAGGAATGTTCTAGTTGAGCGAATCAGAATTTGAGTTGAGAATTGCAGAAAATTAAATGGCGGGAAAGTAAATAACAGAAAAGTAAATGCTGAAAATAAAGAGCTGAATGTAGATGACGGAAAGTAAATTGCAGAATCTTAAATGGGAATGGGGTAATTGCTCATAAAAGTAAATGATAGAAATTAAAGAGAATGGGTAAGATCAGAAATGGGGAGTTCATTGGGCTCAGGAGATGTTGCATTCTCCCGATCACTTTCATTTTCATCTCTTCCTCAATCAATGCACTCATTGATCTCCTTGGCAATCTTAAGTGATCGAATTACAATTCCTTGTAATTCAATCTCTCAAATCTTGATCAATAGCCAATTTCTTGGTCAATTTCTCATGAGAAGAGATGAAGTATGGTCACTGATTATACCACATGCATTTCCCAAATCAAGTGTTGAGAGGATTATAGTCACATATCCATCCAAACCCAATTTGGTCCAGCATGAGAAAGTATTTCTAGCATGATCTCTTCATTCCTCTTTTAAGGTTCAAAAGAGATCCAAGTTTGAATAGCTTCTTTTCCAAGATAACTACCCAATTGGATGAAGATCGAAAGCTTTCAAGTAAAATCAAGAGAAAAGATAGAAGAAGAATAATGAAAATTAGTATTGATCCATCAAATTACAACAGAGCTCCCTAACCCAATGAAAGGGGTTTAGTTGTTCATAGCTCTAGAAAATGAAAACAAAGATGGAGAATACATGATGAAACTAGAAGTGCAGAGAAATTAAAATACAGAGAGTAGTTCTATGCCAAGAGGCTCCCTATAATTTCCAACCCCCCATTTAATTCAAAGCTACTCCTATATATACTACTCTTCTGTTCTTCTAGTTGGCTCTTCAAGTCTTGGGTATGGGCCTTTGGATCTTGAGTTTGAAGCACTTCTCTTCTTCATTGGGCTTGGCTTTACTTGCAGAGAGAAAGTGTGAAGTGGGCAGAGACTTTAGCTCAGGACGTTAGTGGTGTTAACGTTCAGTGAAAATATGGGTTCGAGAACGTTAGTGACAATCACCTTTTTCGCTAACGTTCCTCACCAAAGTAAGAGCCATGTTAACTTCAACGTTTAGTGGCACAAACGTTGCCACTAACGTTGCCTCTATGCCCTTTGCACACGTTACTGGGACTTACCTTTCCCAGTAACGTTGAGAAGTCTCCCCCTTCCTTACGTTAGAGTCCACGTTAACTTAGTTAACGTGGCTCTTTTAACGTAAGCTTGCCAACCTTCGAGAACGTTAGTAACACTTACCATTGTCACTAATGTTCCAATGTGCCCCTATTCACGTTAGAGTTCACGTTAACTAGGTTAACGTGGCTTCTAATGTGGCCATGCTAGCCATCTCCAACGTTAGTGACAAAGTTGAGTGTCACTAACGTTGGTTCATCATTCCCTTATCCACGTTAGCTTCCACGTTAACTAAGTTAACGTGGGAGTTAACGTGGCTCATAGTGGCTTGTGTGGGCTCATGCCAACGTTAGTGACAATGTTGGGTGTCACTAACGTTGGCGATCACCTCACTTCTTCACGTTAACTTCCACGTTAACTAAGTTAACGTGGGAGTTAACGTGGCTTATTGGGGCTTGTGTGGGTTCCTTCCAACGTTAGTGACAATGTTTGGTGTCACTAACGTTGTCGACCACCTTGTTTCTTCACGTTAGCTTCCACGTTAACTAGGTTAACGTGGGAGTTAACGTGGCTTATTGTGACTTGGCCAACGTTAGTGACAATGTTGAATGTCACTAACGTTGGCTTCCCCTTTACTTCTTAGCGTTAGAGGCCACGTTAACTAAGTTAACGTGGCAACTAACGTGGCCACTTATGAGCTTGGTCCAACGTTAGTGATAATGTTAAGTGTCACTAACGTTGGCTCCATTTCCTTTCTTCCACGTTAGAGTTCACATTAACTTAGTTAACGTGACTCTTAACGTGGGCAATGATGGCTTTGAGAGCTTTATTGGAAATTACTTTTCTCATTAACTTTGCAAGTTACTCCTATTCCACGTTAGTGTTAACGTTAGTGTAACTAACGTAGCCACTAATGTGGTTCTTCTTTGCTTCCTTTGTCCTGAAATCAAGCAATAAAGTGCATCAAAGTTCTAGTCCAAGTCATGGGAAATGCAGCATCCAATTTGTCATTAAATTCATGCAAAATCTTCATGAAATCATATAAAGTGCACAATGTATGCTTGAATCAAGATGTAAGTGAATATCTACCCAAAACTAGCTTATTTCCTAAGGAAATGCATGAAACTACCCTAAAAACAGTAAAGAAAAGGTCAGTGAAACTGGCCAAAATGCCCTGGCATCACAACACCAAACTTAAAGATTGCTTGTCCCTAAGCAAGTACTGGAACAAGAGAATGATGAATGGAATGCCAAGAGAAATGAATCATTCTTGTGGAAGTCATGTCCCTGGTTTTATGGTGGTTTCATGCATAGCAACTTAGGTTCATTCCTGGCTTTCAGACCTTTATCATGTCCTAGAATACTCACTGTGATTGCATCCCATGAGACTTTTATTCATTGATCCTTTTGTTGTCATTTCAGGGCTTATTTTTGTTCTTAAGGTAAGTGCTCTGTAAGGGGGCAACTCTTTAAAATAAGCTTTCAGCCAACACTCCCGAACCAGTTGGTTCAAGGTGCTAGGTGTTGAAGCACCCCTAAGGACTTACTTGCTCAAGTCTCTCCCCCATACATACACACCACAGGCATATAGTTTATTTATTTTCTTTTCTTGAGACCTTGGTGTCTAGCACCTCTTTAGGTTACTAAATGCTCTGTAGTGAGGGTTACTCTTGATAGTGGACTTTCAGCTGATAATCCCGAGTTAGTTAACCCAAGTTACCAAGTGATAAGGCACCCCTAAGAGCTTATTCATCCAAGTAGATCCCTCACACAGGAGCACCACAGACACATGCCTCAAGATTAAAACCATTGGTGCATAGTCTTATTGCTTACTCTTTTTCTTTTATTTTTCAACCTTTATTGTTCTTTCTCTTTTTCTTATTAGGATCTTCTTATTTAGCTAGTCTCATGAGGTGTGTCTCAAGCATAGTATTCATGACAGATAGTTGTCCTCCCACCTTGTGGTTGAACCAACTTAGCTAACTTATGACTATACCATAAACTCATGAACTTATTCCATAGTATGAACTCCTCTCTGGTCTTTAAAAACATTCATTCTCTTTTCATTTGATTTAAAGGGACAAACATACAAGTAAGCAAAGTAAGGGTGCCGTGACATAAAGACTAGCACACATAGACCTCTTCAACACAAAAACTTAAAAGACAGAATTTAAAAAGGTTTAAACATAACATGGAAGCAAGTTCTGTTTCATACAAGATCTTCCTTATTCAAAGCATAGAAAAAGATGGACCAAAGAAGGAACGTCACCACCTTTTACTCTTGTGGATGCCCATGCTTTCCTCCTTGTTTGTCTTCTTTGTGTCCTCTTGCATTCCCTCGCATCCGTGCTAATCTTGCTTGCTTCCAATCCTCGAGTGCCTTCCTCACTGATTCATGACTCTCTTCCACCTTTTGTCTTTCTTCTCGTGCTAATTCATCCCTCATTTCTTCATACCTTGTGATTCCTGGATGCAATATAGGCAGCTGTCCTACCAAGTAACCGAGCCTGGCTTGAGTATTTATATGATGCCCAGTGTCGCTCAGGTAAACTCCTTCTGCGAATGCCCTTTGCTTGTCCAATAGTTCTGCCTGTTCTATTTGTCTTCGATGCATCTCATGTATATGTGCACCTTGATGTGTGTGGATGTTGATTAGCCTCTGGATGGATTCTTGTTGCTCATTTTGCCTTTGTTCCATC
Organism: Arachis hypogaea; assembly: GCF_003086295.3. Taxonomy (NCBI): domain Eukaryota; kingdom Viridiplantae; phylum Streptophyta; class Magnoliopsida; order Fabales; family Fabaceae; genus Arachis; species Arachis hypogaea. Next base: position 67,954,355 of record NC_092049.1, on the reverse strand, counting down.
CTGTGGAATGTTTCACTCTATTGTTGCCCTTGACTCAGTTGCTGATCCATCATTTTCTTTTGCCACTCCCCTTGTTGAGTCATCCATCTTGAGAGTGACTCCTCTTGCTGCCCCATCATCTGTAGTTGAAGCTCTCTCTGTGCTCCTTGGCTTTCCAAATATTGTCGAGATAGCCCATCAATGGCTTCCTGCAATTTGTGCATATCCAAGGTGGCTGGTGCTTGCCCCTCTAAGACTTGTCCTTCCACTACTTGAGGGGCTGTCCTCTTCCTTTTCTTCCGTTGAGGCAGGGGGGATGCGGTAGCATGCATTCGTCGAACGGTTATTGGAATGCCCTCTTTTATCCACACGGGGTCCTCATCTTCAAACACCATCCCATCTTTCTTGCACAGTTGGTAAATAGTGCTGGGGTAACCTAACGTTCCTCTTGAGTCGCTTTTCTCTGCCATTTTTCTTATGCCTTCTGCTATGAGTTCATGAACCTTGATCTCTCCACCTTTGAGTATACAGTGTAACAGTGTGGCTCTCTTGAGATTCACCTCCGAGTTGTTCGCTGCTGGGAGGATGGACCTCCTTACAATTTCGAACCACCCCTTTGCTTCCGGAGTGAGATCTGCTCTCTTGATGAACCTTGGTCTCCTATCTGCATATCTTTCCCAGTCAGCTCCTGGTACACAAATGTCTTGCACAATCTGGTCATGATTAGGGTTGTTATCCATTCTTGAATGATAACTCTCTTCTTCAAACGGTATGGACCACAGTTTTAATGCCTTCATGACACTCATGGGACCAAAATCCACAATCTTTCCTCTCACAAAGCTTGTATATGACTCATCTACCTTATCATATCGGACCGCATTTGCATAAAACTCTCTTATAAGATTTGCATTCACCTTAATGACCGGATTAGTGAGGAGCTCCCATATTCTCTTTTCTACCTTCTTTGTGATTTCGGGACACTCAGTGTTTCTAACTTGAAATCCCAGCTCATAAATGATCTCCTTATCCACCATCCACCCGTATTGCAATGCATGGTGCAAGCTTCTAAATCTCTTTTCATCATACGGGTGTTGCTCCATAGGTTCCTTTTTCTTCCTTCTTTTAGAGCTCGAAGATGCCATGAATGAGGGCTAATGTGTGAAGTTGGCAATGGTGTGGAGACTTTTGGTTGTTTAGGGTTGAGTGCAATGAAGGGAGTGAAGGGGAATCCGAAATGGAGAGGTGTGAAGAGTGGGGTACGGAACAAGGATCACTTATATAGAGAGGTTGTGAGTGAATGGAGGGTGTGGATTGATGGAGTGGTTGTTTGATGGATGGTTGGGGTTGTGCATGGAGAAAGGACAAGGATCATCACTTTATGATGGAGATTGCTCGGTCTTCAAGGGTCCCATTCTTTTCAATGTTGCATGGCAACATTTTCCAATGCCTTCCCTTTTTAGAACAAGTGTGTAGTTTCTCCTCATGAAGTGGACGAACCCTTCTCATTTAGTTGTCCAATCAATCTCCTTCAATGTTCCTCTCCTTTTCCTAAAAAGATAAAAGAAGAAAAGGAATAATTAATATCATAAAAAAATCAATTTAAATTTTACGGCTAGACTAATAAAGGGAAGAAAAGATTAGATTGTTTATTCATGAACTATAACTAACTAACTAATTGTGTATCCTTATATGCACATTGGTGGCACCATGGGATGACACCAAAATTAGTTTCGAGCATTGTGATGAAAAGGTTGTTGTTCAAAGCATCAAGACTAGCATGCTCTGGGTTGCATTCATGCTTTCTTGGCATGCTTTGAACACCAAACTTGTTCTTCACTATATACTGTATAATAAGGATTTCACCGAGTGTTTGTCGAGTTTGGGTTGGAGTTCATAAATATTGACTTATTCACTATTTTCTAAAAGTATATAAAACATGGGTTGCCTCCCATGAAGCGCTTCTTTAGCATCACTAGCTTGACGTTTCTCCCTCATCAGGGTGGTTGGTAATGCTTAACGTCCTCCCCTCTTGCCTTGGACTTATATCCATTGGTTGTATCAATGACCTCTACATGTTCCAAGGAGAGAACTCTGTTGATAGTGAAGACCTTAGGTAACTGAGATGGTACAGTGGGGAGATAAGGGGGGATATCTGGGAAGTAAGCTGAGATCACTTTATCCCCTGGAGAGAAGTCCTCTGTAGGGATCTTCTTGTTCCTCCACCCCCTTGGTACCTTCTTCTTTGTCCCTTTTGATGTTGCCTTGATTTTTGTGACTTCTTCTTCTAAAGGAATTTTGTTGTTGTCTTCACATGTCTCTGGTGGTTTAGGTTCCTCCAGCTTTTCCTTGAGCTGTGACAACTGCTTATTTTCTTGTTCATCAACCAAGGGCTTTCCCAGATGGGCTGGTTGTGCTTCAGTGCTTGCTTCCTCTTTCAGTATCTCATGATGATCTTTGCTTGGTTCTTCGTTCTCTTGGTCTGCTTCTTGTGATAGTTGGAAGACATTGAAGCTGAGTCATTCATCATGGATCCTCAATATTAGCTCCTCTTGCTCCACATCTATGAGTGCTCTGGCTGTAGCTAGGAATGGTCTTCCCAATATGATTGGGTGAGTGTGACTCTCTTCCATGTCCAAGATGACAAAGTCTGTGGGAAGAAAGTATTTCCCAACCTTTACCAACACATTTTCCACCACTCATATTGCTTGTTTATGAGTTTTGTCTGCCAGCCTGATGACTACATCTTTGGGCATTATCTCATTGATCTTCAGCACTCTTCACCAGGGATAAGGGCATTAAGTTGATGCTTGCTCCCAAATCGCAGAGTGCTTTATCAAACATTGTTTCTCCTATGGCACAGGGGACATGAAAACTCCCTGGATCTTTTCTTTTTGTAGGCAACTGCGGTTGAATGAGGGCACTGCACTCCTTGTTCATCACTATAGTTTGGCCTCCCTTGAGTGAGCTTTTCCTGGGAAGCAGCTCCTTCATATACTTGATGTATGCAGGCATTTGTTGAATAGTCTTGATGAATGGTATGTTGACATGCAGAGATGCAAACAAATCTAGAAACCTTGAGTATATTCTCTTCTCCACAGCACCATTGAGCAGTTGGGGAAAAGGTACATAGAGTCTCAGCAGCTCCTGTTGTGAGATTTCTGGTTCTTGATGATCTTTTTCCTTCTTCTCTACTGAGGTATCTTCAGGTTGTTCTGACAGCTTGCTTGGCTTGTCCTCAGTCTCCTTATCACTTATAGTGACCATCTTGCAATCTTCCCGTCTTACTTTCTTTGTTTCACCTCTCGGATTTTTCTCTGTGTCGCTTGGGAATCCATCTGTGGGTTTGGAAATTTGCTCAGAGACATACCCCACTTGAGATTCCAACCTCTTGATTGTGTCCCCTTGGTTCTTGAAACTGGCTCGTACTTCCTCTTTGAACACCTTGTTGTCTTGAATCTCCTTGCCTATGCCTTCAAGTAGATTCTCAATCCTTGAGAGTCTGTCATCCAATGATTGTAGCTTGGGATCAGAGGTAGAAGGATGAGGTAAGTTATTTTGGTTTTGATGTGGATGTGGAGAGGTGTTGTTATGGGGGTGTTGATATGGTCTAGATGTGAAATGTTGGTGAGCTGCATTGTTGGGATTTGGGCGTCTCTGATCAAGACTTTGGTCTTGTTGATTTCCCCACCCAAAGTTTGGATGATTCCTCCATCCAGGGTTGTAGGTCTTGGAGTATGGATCATGGTTTTGCCTCGGTGAATTTCCAATGTAGTTGGCTTGCTCCTGACTACCCTCTGCTTCTTCATTCACTCCTTCTTGGGTTGTTGATAAAGTGGTGATTGCTGCTACTTGGTTCCTCTCCATCTTCTTGGTGAGGTCAACCAGCTGCTGGGTAATGAGCTTGTTTTGGGCTAGCAGAGCATCTACATTGTTTAGCTCTATTACTCCTCTCGTGTTCCCTCTTTCGGAAACATAGAAGTAGTCATTCTCTGCTACAGTTTCAATGACATCTATGGCCTCCTCAATGGTCTTCTTCTTGTTCAAAGATCCTCCGGATGAATGGTCTACTACCTTCTTTGACTCATAAGAGAGCCCTTCATAGAAAATGTGCAGCTGCACCCATTTATTGAACATATCTGGTGGGCACTTCCTTGTTAGGTCTTTAAACCTCTCCCATGCTTCATACAGAGTCTCACCATCTTGTTGCCTGAAAGTTTGGACCTCATCTCTCAGCCTATTGATTCGTTGAGGGGGATAAAATTTTGCTAAGAATTTGTTCACCACATCTTCCCAAGTTGTCAAGCTCTCCTTCGGGAAAGACTCCAGCCACTTGGCTGCCTTATCCTTGAGTGAGAATGGAAATAAGAACAGTCTATAGGCGTCCGGATGAACACCATTAGACTTCACTGTGTCACATATTCTCAGGAAGGTGGTTAGATGTTGATTGGGGTCTTCTTGGACACTTCCTCCGAACGAACAGTTGTTCTGAACAAGAGTGATGAGCTGTGGTTTTAGTTCAAAATTGTTGGCATGGATGGTTGGATTTTGAATGCTACTTCCACAGTTTCCTGGTTTGGATTGATGTAAGAGCCTAAAACTCTTCTATCCTCCCCAGCATGATTTGCTCGTCCTCCTCCGCCATAGTTGTGAGCTTCTTCTTCACGATGGTTTTCCATGTTTTCTTCCATGTTTGGTTCAAAGTATTCCTCAAAGTGTTCCTCCTCTTCTTCAGCACCAACTACACGTTTTTCTCTTGCCTCCCTCCTTAGTCTAAGGAAGATTCTCTCAGGTTCAGAATCAAAAGAAGTTGAAGCCCCGCTTCTTCTCCCTGTCATACAACCAACAAGCACAAGCAAAGAGAGTGGGTGCAGAAAGTATATTTGTCAGAATTACTGTTAGTGTGAGTGATGCAATATATCAAACAGTTAGTGGGTTAGTGAAATGAATGGTAAATAACAAAGAAAAAGTAGAGGGAAGAGAAGAAATTAACTAAAACAGAAAGTAAATGACTCAAACAGAAAATTAAATCAAACAAAAATAAAATGCTCAATCTAGTTATCCTCCAATTTAATCATTGTTGATGCACAATCAATCCCCGGCAACAGTGCCATAAACTTGATGCACGGAAAACTTGTCTTGTGACAAATTTCCTTCGGCAAGTGTACCGAATTCGTCGTCAAGTAAAAACTCACAATAGAGTGAGGTCGAATCCCACAAGGATTGATTGATCAAGCAACTTTAACTAGAGGAATGTTCTAGTTGAGCGAATCAGAATTTGAGTTGAGAATTGCAGAAAATTAAATGGCGGGAAAGTAAATAACAGAAAAGTAAATGCTGGAAATAAAGAGCTGAATGTAGATGACGGAAAGTAAATTGCAGAATCTTAAATGGGAATGGGGTAATTGCTCATAAAAGTAAATGACAGAAATTAAAGAGAATGGGTAAGATCAGAAATGGGGAGTTCATTGGGCTCAGGAGATGTTGCATTCTCCGGATCAATTTCATTTTCATCTCTTCCTCAATCAATGCACTCATTGATCTCCTTGGCAATCTTAAGTGATCGAATTACAATTCCTTGTAATTTAATCTCTCAAATCTTGATCAATAGCCAATTCCTTGGTCAATTGCTCATGAGAAGAGATGAAGTATGGTCACTGATTATACCACATGCATTTCCCAAATCAAGTGTTGAGAGGATTATAGTCACATATCCATCCAAACCCAATTTGGTCCAGCATGAGAAAGTATTTCTAGCATGATCTCTTCATTCCTCTTTCAAGGTTCAAAAGAGATCCAAATTTGAAAAGCTTCTTTTTCAAGATAACTACCCAATTGGATGAAGATCGAAAACTTTCAAGTAAAATCAAGAGAAAAGATAGAAGAAGAATAATGAAAACTAGTATTGATCCATCAAATTACAATAGAGCTCCCTAACCCAATGAAAGGGGTTTAGTTGTTCATAGCTCTGGAAAATGAAAACAAAGATGGAGAATACATGATGAAACTAGAAGTGCAGAGAAAGTAAAATACAGAGAGTAGTTCTATGCCAAGAGGCTCCCTATAATTTCCAACCCCCCATTTAATTCAAAGCTACTCCTATATATACTACTCTTCTGTTGTTCTAGTTGGCTCTTCAAGTCTTGGGTATGGGCCTTTGTATCTTGAGTTTGAAGCACTTTTCTTCTTCATTGGGCTTGGCTTTACTTGCAGAGAGAAAGTGTGAAGTGGGCAGAGACTTTAGCTCAGGACGTTTGTGGTGTTAACGTTCAGTGAAAATATGGGTTCGAGAACGTTAGTGACAATCACCTTTTTCACTAACGTTCCTCACCAAAGTAAGAGCCACGTTAACTTCAACGTTTAGTGGCACAAACGTTGCCATTAACGTTGCCTCTATGCCCTTCGCACACGTTACTGGGACTTACCTTTCCCAGTAACGTTGAGAAGTCTCCCCCTTCCTTACGTTAGAGTCCACGTTAACTTAGTTAACGTGGCTCTTTTAACGTAAGCTTGCCAACCTTCGAGAACGTTAGTGACACTTACCATTGTCACTAACGTTCCAATGTGCCCCTATTCACGTTAGAGTTCACGTTAACTAGGTTAACATGGCTTCTAATGTGGCCATGCTAGCCATCTCTAACGTTAGTGACAAAGTTGAGTGTCACTAACGTTGGTTCATCATTCCCTTATCCACGTTAGCTTCCACGTTAACTAAGTTAACGTGTTAACTAAGTTAACGTGGTAGTTAACGTGGCTTATAGTGGCTTGTGTGGGCTCATTCCAACGTTAGTGACAATGTTGGGTGTCACTAACGTTGGCGATCACCTCACTTCTTCACGTTAACTTCCACGTTAACTAAGTTAACGTGGGAGTTAATGTGGCTTATTGGGGCTTGTGTGGGTTCCTTCCAACGTTAGTGACAATGTTTGGTGTCACTAACGTTGTCGACCATCTTGTTTCTTCACGTTAGCTTCCACGTTAACTAGGTTAACGTGGGAGTTAACGTGGCTTATTGTGACTTGGCCAACGTTAGTGACAATGTTGAATGTCACTAACGTTGGCTTCCCCTTTACTTCTTAACGTTAGAAGCCACGTTAACTAAGTTAACGTGGCAACTAACGTGGCCACTTATGAGCTTGGTCCAACGTTAGTGATAATGTTAAGTGTCACTAACGTTGGCTCCATTTCCTTTCTTCCACGTTAGAGTTCACGTTAACTTAGTTAACGTGACTCTTAACGTGGGCAATGATGGCTTCGAGAGTGTTATTGGCAATTAGTTTTCTCATTAACTTTGCAAGTTACTCCCGTTCCACGTTAGTGTTAACATTAGTGTAACTAACGTAGCCACTAATGTGGTTCTTCTTTGCTTCCTTTGTCCTGAAATCAAGCAATAAAGTGCATCAAAGTTATAGTCCAAGTCATGGGAAATGCAACATCCAATTTGTCATTAAATTCATGTAAAATCCTCATGAAATCATATAAAGTGCACAATGTATGCTTGAATCAAGATGTAAGTGAATATCTACCCAAAACTAGCTTATTTCCTAAGAAAATGCATGAAACTACCCTAAAAATAGTAAAGAAAAGGTCAGTAAAACTGGCCAAAATGCCCTGGCATCACTTTCGTTCCATCTTATAAGCCATTATTGCCTTATAGATTCTGAAATCACTTAACAAATGCATCATGGTATCGAATGGTAATAAAAGAGAATTAAAAATTAACATCTTTAAGGCCCAAGAAGCATGTTTTCAACTATAAAGCATAATTAGGAAGAAATTATAAAAGCATGAAATTTAGGGGATAAATGTAAGAAAAATTGATAAAACCCACCAAATTCAACACAAGATAAACCCTAAAATTGGGGTTATCACATACATATGATGGGCATTAGAGGAATAATAGAGGCTTGTGCGAGTGTTGTGCACATACCATGTATTTATACAAAAGCAAGGTCATGCGTACGCATGACCTATGCGTATGCACGATGATGAGCGGATATTTTATACGCTTTTTTGCATTATTTTCATATAGTTTTTAGTATGTTTTGTTTGATTTTATTAAGTTTTCATAGGTTTTTGTGTTAAATTCACATTTTTGGATTCTACTTTGATTTGTGTGTTTTTATGCAATTTCAGATATTTTCTAGCTGAAATTGAGGAGCTGGAGCAAAAGTCTGATTCAGAGACAGAGAAAGCACTGCAGATGTTGTCCGAATCTGACATCCTTGCATTTGGAAGAGCTTCTCTAGAGTTAGAGAAGTCAAAATGGAGTGTTCTTAATGGCTACAGAAAGCTGACTTCCAGAGCTTTTCGGTAATGTATAATAGTCCATACTTTGCTTTAGAATAGAAGGCCCAAAACTGGTGTCCAACGCTAGCCTCCTGCCCCATTTCAGGCGTCCAATGCCCAAAAGAGGAGACTAGCATCCAAACGCCCAAACAGGACCCCGTAGCCAGCGTTCAATGCCCTAGAAGCCTCCTAGCATGTGGATCTCATCAAAGCTCTTCCCAAACACTTACCAAGTGGGCCCCAAAAGTGGATTTTAGCACTGAAAGACTGTTTTACCCTTTCTTATGTAATCCTTAGTCATTCGTTTAATATTTAAGGGATATTTTACATAATCATAAAGACCTTTAGGCTATATTTCGTTTATATGATTGTATTTTTTATCAGTATGAGTTTCTAAACCTCCTAGGATGAAGGGAGGAGCCCTGCTAAGTTTTATCGATTAATGAAAGTACTACTGTTCTTTCTCCATTTGTGTTTGATTCTCTATTATAAGATGTATTTTTGTTCTTCATCAATATGAATGCGTTGAACTGGCATAAGGTTATCATATTCTACAAGGGTTCAGAGTGAGTCTTTCATCAGACAATGATGAACCACCAGCTTGATTATACATCTCTTAGACGGCTAATCCATGAGTTCGTTGGAGACTTCTCGAGACACAAATTCAGCCAAAGTATGGGGAGATTAGGGTCTCTGTGGTAGAGGCTAGAACCCAAAGGCACAGTATCCTCTGATCTGGAAGATTCGACCTTGTCTGTGGCATTTTGAGTAGGATCAATTAGGAGAATGAATTGCAGGAGCTTCACCTTCAATCAGACTGGATCCGCACTAACCCTGGGGTTCAGATCTGGAGGAGCATTGGCGACCTCTCAACCGGCGACAATCACATACAGCCTGCCATAGAAGAAATCATTCATAATTGAAGAAGACAGTACGACCAGAGTTAATCCAGAAGGACAAAGCATCTCCAAGCCTTAACCATCTTCTTATCACTGCTTATAATTAAACGTGTAATTCCATCTTTATTCCTTTTATGCTTTTAATCAAATCCAACAACTCTTCTATCTGCTTGACTAAGACCTACAAGATAACCATAACGTGCTTCAAGCCACAATCCTCGTGGGATCGACCTTGACTCGCTCAGGTATTACTTGGACGACCTAGTGCACTTGCTGGTTCAGCTGTACGAAGCGTGGGGATTCGTGCACCAAGTTTTTGGCGCCATTGCTGGGGATTGTTCGAGTTTGGACAACTGACGTATTATCTTGTTTCCTAGATCAAGTATTGTCTTTAATTTTGTTAAGAGTCTTTTATTTTATTTTTCTTTTTTTTTTGAAAAATCAAAAAACCTTTTTCAAAAAAAATTTCTTTTCTTTTTTTATTTTTTGTTCTTGGTTTGAGTCTTTTGTTTTTGTTCTTGTTGAAATTTTCGAATTCTTTGAGTCTTTCTTTCAAAAAAATTTCAAAAGTATTTTCTTTTGTTTGATTCTTGTGTCAATCTTTAAGTTTTGTGTCTTCTTGTGTCTTTTCTTTAAATTTTTGAAAATTGTGTTTTGGTTTTCAAAAAATTTTTAAGTTTGGTGTGTTTTGCATGTTCTTGTGTTCTTTGAATTTTTTGAGTTTTGTTTTTTTTTTTTGTTTTTCTTGATCTTCAAAGTGTTCTTAAGTTTGGTGTCTCTTTGTATTTTTCTTGTTAATTTTCACACACTAGGTCCCTTTAGATATAAAAATTTTAAGTTTTGTGTCTTTTACTTGTTTTTCTATTTCTTCATTAAATTCAAAAAAATCAAAAAATAAAATATCTTTTCTTATCTTCTCATTAATTTTCGAAAATTATAAAAAAAAAATTCAGATTTTAATTTTAAATTTTTATCTTATCTTATCTTAGTTTTCAATTTTCAAAATCAAATCTTTTAAAAAATCTTATCTTTTTCAAAATCTTATCTTATGGTTTTATCTTTCTTTAAAATTCAAAATTTAAAATTCAAAATTTAAAATTCAAAATTTAAAAATATTATCTCATCTTATTTCAAATTTTAAAATTCAATAGCAAAAATTCAAAAATTTAAATTTCAAATTTTAAAATTTTAAAAAATTAAACCTTTTCAAAATTCAAATCTTTTTCAAATCTTTATCTTATCTTGTCGACTTTTTTTTCTCAAAATTCAAATCGTTTCTATTTTTCTATCTTATCTTGTTTTCAATTCTTTCTTAATTAGTTAATTGTTTTCTCTGTCTTCTTTTTCAAAACTTCCTAACTACTTCCTCTTTCTTCTAATTTTCGAAAATTCTCTTCTTCTTCTCTCTCTTCTATTTTCGAAATTCATTAACTAATTTTCAATTTTTTTAATTAATTAACCTTAATTTTTGAAATTAATAAACAAATAAAAAAATATTTTAATTCTTGTTTATCTTTCCTACTTCTAATTCTTCTCTTCTCTACTGCTATTTATTCGAATTACTCGTCTTCTAGTTCTTCTATCTTCATTCTTCTTCCTCTTCTTTCTTCACATCTCACTGGGAGCTCCCTATACTCAAATCAGACATAGAAGCTTCCTTTTTTCTTTCTTTTCTTCTTTTCATATTTATGACTGACGTTGGGATTTTTGCCAGTAAAGAATGTCATAAAAACAGTTGCGTTGTTGATATAGTCTCTAAACCGACAGAAATCCCTTCGTACAAACGTTTTGGTTGTCACAAGTAACAAACCCCTTAAAAATTGTTAACCGAGTATTCAAACCTCGGGTCGTCTTCTCAAGGAATTTCAGGAAAATATGTTCTTATTATTGGTTATGAAGATTGTAAATTGGGGGTTTTGGAAGTTTGGGCAATGCGCACAGGTATATTTTCGAGCAATAAAAATAAATAAATAACTGTAAAATAAACTCTTGGCAAGGTATGAGAACCGAAAATCCTGTCCTTGTTATCCTTATCAGATGTGATGAGAATTGGATTTTAATCCCACTTAGTTAAGTCAAGTGGACTAATTAGCTTGATCCTCAAGTCCTAGTCAACTCCTGTGGAGAGACTAGTATTAGAGCAATCCTAGCTAAAGCAAAATCTGCCAATTTCAACCACTCCTGAGTCTGACAACTCAAGTGTTACCAATCACTTGACCAAAGCCAAAAAGGAGAAAAATATCTAAATTAAATTAAAAGCCTCAATATAAGCAAAGCAATCTTAAATCTGAAAATACCTCAAATAATATTAATTAAAAAAATCATAACATGAATGTAGCATAAGCCAAATAGGCAACATAACTAATATAAGCATTAAAGTATCTGAACGTAAGAGATAAATATAAAGTAAAAGAACGTTGAACCTGGGATTGAGAGTCCCTCCTAAAACTAAGAGAAATCCTAAATCCTAATCCTAAGAGAGAGGAGAGAACCTCTCTCTCTAAAAACTACATCTACTCCTAAAATTGTGAATGTTGAGAGCCTCCTCATGAATGGACGCATTCCCCTACTTTATAGCCTCTAATCTGTGTTTTCTGGGCCGCAAACTGGGTCAAAAACAGTCCAGAATTCGCTGGTTTCGAATTTTGTCACGCTGGTTTTTCATCACTGCGACGCGACCGCATGGATCACGCGGTCGCGTCGCCTAGCTTTAAGGTAACTATAACATATTATATATCAAATCGAAGCTCTGGACGTTAGCTTTCCAACGCAACTGGAACCGCATCATTTGGAGAAGCTAGCACTTAAACACTAGCATGTCCTCACACAACACTAGCATGTCCTCATGCTAAGCTCAAGAGAAGCTATAAAGGTGAAGAGGAATGATAGAATGTATGAAATGCAATCCTATCTATATGAATGCAACTAAATGTGAAATGATTCTACCTACTTGGTTAAAAAGTAAATAAGCTCTTCAAGACAAACATAAATCAGATTTCACTAATTCAAATTATACAATAAAAGACAAGTAAACTTGTAAGAAGATAGCTTATGAAAGCAAGGAACATAGAATCAAGCACTGAACCCTCACTGGTAGTGTATATCACTCTAATATCTCAAGTGTATAGGGTTTTTCACTCTACTATTCTCTAGTCATGCTTTCTAAACCTTGTTCTTCATCTAACCAATCAATAAATATTTAATGTACCAATGCAAACATCATGAGGTCTTTTCAAGGTTGTAATGGGGCTGAGGTAAAGGTAAGGATATATGTATGGCCAAGTGAGCTATAATATGAATCTTCAATTAACCTAAGCTCTCACCTAATATACATATACTCTATATACTTTTAAATTCATGCCTAGCTACCCATAATTCTCACTTTTGTATAATTCCCATACTTATGTACCAAATTTTGATATTTCTTTACTTTTATCACATGTGCATTGATCTTTTTATTAACTTAGCATTGTGGTAATTTTGTCCCCTTATTTATTTACTTATTTATTGAATATTTTTGGATTTTTTTTTCTTTTCTTTTTTTTTCTTTTTTTTCTTTTTGGTAGAGAAATAAACATAACTTATCAATGCACATCGATTTTCTATTATTTTTCTATTTTGATTTTTCATGAGTAGGTTCCCAAATTCCCAATATTCAAATAAATTGGAAACATGATACATTCCCTTATTAACCCATGTTCCCACAATTTCCCCCACACTTAATTGATACACAATCTCTATCTTAAGCTAACCAAAGATTCAATTGGGATATTTAATTGTTTTTTTCTGCTTTAAGGCTAGTGATGTGGTAAAATACAGAACAAGAGGGGGTTAAAAGGCTCAAAGTGGCTGACAAGGGTGATTTAAAGGGTAGGCTTATTTGGGATAAGTGAGCTAAAATAAAAATAATGGCCTCAATCATATGCAAACATGTAAATACACTAAATAATGGACATATAGATTGGAACAAAATATAGATTACAATCATAAAGAAGAAAACACATAGGAATAATATATTTATGGTTAAATAATGTAACCATATAAATAAGCTCAAATCTCACAGGTTGTGTGTTCTTTAACTCAAAAACCATGTTCCAAATACAACTTCAAACAAGTTTTAATATAAATTTTTTTTTAAATTTAAATTAGTGAAATTTTTCAAAGATAGGGTCTTAAAAAGAAACTTATTATTTTAACCAAGCAGTAACTAAATGCATAAAATCAAATAAATATGCAAATGCAACAACTAATTTAACGAAGAAAATTAAAACATTGGTGTTGAGACAGAGACGTACTAACCCACGGAGATCGGTATCGACCTCCCCACACTTAAAGATTGCACCGTCCTCTGTGCATGCTGAAATGTGCAGGTGGACGGGTTGTTTCAACTGTTGCTTTTCTCTAAGGATTGTGCAGATGGACTTGTCTGTCTCCCCATGTAAACGTCTTTCGGTTCTCTTCCTGGTGGCCATCCTGAAAGAAAAAGGGAAGAAAGGTAACCCAATAATAGAGATAAGAAAATAAATGAAGTATGGTTGGGTTAATGCCAAATGAAAAGGGTCTCAATTACATGGTAGCTACAACATCAAGTGAGAAAACAATAGAAGCCATGGCATGCCAGTGGTACAAAATTTGTAACATAGGGGAGGAGTGTGGGTAATGGAAGTATCAATACAAGCTCATGTCAATGCAAATAAAGTGCAAGTATCATAAAAGATTGGCATTGGCAGATAATTAATATCATCCCACAGTGTAAAACAAGTTACCAAAATAAATTTAAGAAAAGATGCAACAGTTGAATAAAAATTTTTTTTTAACACCAATAGAAAAATAGAAAATTCAGAAAAGAAAATAAAAATATGCACAAATTTAAAATGCAATGAATGAAAATATGTAAATAAATTAAATAAAATAGAATGGAGGTGAAAGAAAATAAGAAAGGAAGAAGAAAGAAATAAAAAAAGATAAGAAAAATAAGGATTAGAGAAGAAAAGATAAGAAAATTGCTGATCTGGATAGGTTGTGTGACGCTGGCGACGCGGTCGCGTGGTGCGCGATAAGATTGGGTGACGCGGACGCGTGGGGCATGCGATCGCGTGACTTAATTTGTGCTAGTGGCGCGAGTGCAGCCTCGCGGTCGCACAACTCTCTGTTCAAAACTCAGTATTGCCAAAATCCAGGGTGACGCGGTCGCGTGGTCGACGCGATCGCGCGGGTGGCCTTATTTCCAATATGACGCGGACGCATGGGTGACGCGTTCGTGTGGCAGTGCTTGTGCTACTAGCACGGGTCCAGCCCAACTCCAGCTCAACTTTCGGCCATGCACCCTTTTGACGACGATTTTCAGGGCACGCGACCGCGTGGGTGACGCGGTCGCGTGGGAGGCCAAAGTTCCCATGTGACGCGGACGCGTGGGCGACGCGGTCGCGTGGGGTGATTTGTGCCATTGGCACGCCTCCAGCGCTGCTCCTGCGAAACTCTCTGTTCATATTAATATTGTCTCCCATCTCCTTGCGACGCGGACGCGTTGCTGATGCGGTCGCGTCGCGTGCTCGCTCTTTTTTTTTTTTAATCTGAAAAGATGCAGAATGCAGTGTTAATATGAATGTGATGCAAAACTCCAGGTTCAATATAATAAAATAAAATGAAACTCAAAAACAAATAAAACTAAATAAAAATGAAAAAGAACGATCATACCATGGTGGGTTGTCTCCCACCTAGCACTTTTAGTTAAAGTCCTTAAGTTGGACATTTGATGAGCTTCCTGTTATGGTGGCTTATGCTTGAACTCATCCAGGAATCTCCACCAGTGTTTGTGATTCCAGTAACCTCCGGGGTCCCAAACTAGGCATGTAAAACCCTTAAGAAGCTTCAAACAGATTCTTAAGCTCCCGGGGTAACAAATGCCAGAACAGATTCCAGGATCCCAAACTTTACTTTTACACCCGTTTTTGTCTCGATCTGCATTTTTCCAGCCGGGTGAAAGGTGATCTGAATTCTCACTGCAGCGACCAAACAGCTTCCTAGACCCATTTAGTTGAGCTTTATACCAACCTTTGCATTTGAACTTAAAGCTTCCAGCCATGATGAACCTTGCAGGACAATTCTTACCACTAGCCATCTTCCTCCTACTCTTAATGTCACAAAGAGCTCTAAGTTGACCATCCGTCTCCAGTAGCTCATATTCAAGTGGAATTAGAAAGCTAAGGGATATGAATTTTACCCACTTGAATGTTGTGAAGGATGATGGCAACTTAGGGGGAGGTATTTTTAATGAAATTGCAAGTTCCACTCCCTTGTGCTCTTCTCTGATAATTACCACCTCTTTGCAAGCTTCTTCAATTTCAACCTCTTCCTCTTGGTATCTTTCTTCCAATTCAATCTTCTCTTCATTGCTTTCCAAGGGCATGGGAGGTTGTGCTTCTTCTTCTTGAATCTCCATCTCTTGATCAACCTCTTCCAAGTCTTCAACTGTGATATGCCTTGGAGGTTGTACACCCTCCTTAGCATCAATTTCAAACGTCTTGGAAGGGGGTTCTATGACTGGACTTTTCCATGGAGGTTCTGCATCTCTTAAGTCTTCAACCACTTCTTCTTCTTCTTGAACAATGACAGCTTCTTCTACTTGTTCTAGTACGAATTCATTCTCTGTCTTGTCCACTGGGGTTTCTGGTATCTCCTTCATGCTACACTCTTCACTAGACTGTCCACATGGAGCTGTGGCTGGTCCTTGTATATTTGAGCGCCTAGAAGCCCATTGAATTAATGCTTACTCCAGTTGTTGAATGGTTGCCTGAAATTTAATTACTGTTTCCCTTAGGCGATCCTCTGCTTCTCGGGTTGCCGGACTTGGACATGATACAAAGGAAAGTGGTGGTGATTGGGAGTAATTGGATTGGAATTGGGGGTGGTTCTATATATGGTTCATATGGCTCATAAGGTGGTTGGTATGGTGGTTGAGGGTTAGGGTCATATGGAGGTGAATGGCGAAAAGGGGCTTGTGAGTTTGGTGGTCCAAAGTTATGTTGAGGAAAGGGTTCATAGGCATATGGTGGTGGTTGTTGATAATTAAAAGAGTGCTCACCATAGCCATTGCCTTGATATGCATCACAGAATGGTTGTTGATGGTCCATTGGAGGTGGTTGTTGCCATGAGGGTTGATTAAATCCTTTTGGCTCCTCCCATCTTTGATTCTTCCAACTTTGATGCATATTTTCATTATAGTTTCCATTCCTAACAACAACATTGGAATCAAACTTGAAGCGAGAGGGGTGAGAATTCATAATAACTAATAAAAATTTAAAAACAAAAATAAAAACAAATTGAAATTAAAAAGTTATTTAAATTTTTAATTTGAAAATTAAATTTTGAAATTTTGAAATTTTGAAATTTCGAAATTTTGAATTTTAAATTTTTGAAATTTGAATTTTTGAAATTTGAAATTTGAAAATTTTTAAATTTGAATTTTGAAAATTTTTAAATTTGAATTTTGAAATTTGATTTTTTTTTAAATTTAAATTTTGAAATTTGATTTTTGAAATAAGATAAGATAAAATAAAAATTTTAAAATAAAAACCAATAACCTCTTAACTTAAGAAAAAGCAAAAATAAAAATAAAAACAAATAAACAAGCAAAAATAAAATATTTACAATAACCAATAATAAGACACACGTTTGCAATTCCCCGGCAACGGCGCCATTTTGACGTTAGGATTTTTGCCAGCAAAGAATGTCATAAAAACAGTCGCGTTGTAGATATAGTCTCTAAACCGACAGAAATTCCTTCGTACAAACGTTTTGGTTGTCACAAGTAACAAACCCCTTAAAAATTGTTAACCGAGTATTCAAACCTCGGGTCGTCTTCTCAAGGAATTGCAGGGAAGTATGTTCTTATTATTGGTTATGAAGATTGTAAATTGGAGGTTTTGGAAGTTTGGGCAATGCGTACAGGTATATTTTCGAGCAATAAAAATAAATAAATAACTGTAAAATAAACTCTTGGCAAGGTATGAGAACCGAAAATCCTGTCCTTGTTATCCTTATCAGATGTGATGAGAATTGGATTTTAATCCCACTTAGTTAAGTCAAGTGGACTAATTAGCTTGATCCTCAAGTCCTAGTCAACTCCTGTGGAGAGACTAGTATTAGAGCAATCCTAGCTAAAGCAAAATCTGCCAATTTCAACCACTCCTGAGTTTGACAACTCAAGTGTTACCAATCACTTGACCAAAGCCAAAGGGAGAAAAATATCTAAATTAAATTAAAAGCCTCAATATAAGCAAAGCAATCTTAAATCTGAAAATATCTCAAATAATATTAATTAAGAAAATCATAACATGAATGTAGCATAAGCCAAATAGGCAACATAACTAATATAAGCATTAAAGTATCTGAACGTAAGAGATAAATATAAAGTAAAAGAACGTTGAACCTGGGATTGAGAGTCACTCCTAAAACTAAGAGAAATCCTAAATCCTAATCCTAAGAGAGAGGAGAGAACCTCTCTCTCTAAAAATTACATCTACTCCTAAAATTGTGAATGTTGAGAGCCTCCTCATGAATGGATGCATTCCCCTACTTTATAGCCTCTAATCTGTGTTTTCTGAGCTGCAAACTGGGTCAAAAACAGTCCAGAATTCGCTGGTTTCGAATTTTGCCACGCTGGTTTTTCGTCACTGCGACGCGGCCGCATGGATCACGCGGTCGCATCGCCTAGCGTCAAGGGAAATATAACATATTATATATCAAATCGAAGCCCCGGACGTTAGCTTTCCAACGCAACTAGAACGGCGTCATTTAGACCTCTGTAGCTAAAGTTATAGCTGTTTGAGTGCAGAGAGGTTAGGCTGGACAGCTTAGCAATTTCTCCAACTTCTTGCATTCCTTCCACTTTTGCGTGCTTCCTTTCCATCCTCTGAGCCATTCCTGCCCTGTAATCTCTGAAATCACTTAACATACATATCAAGGCATCTAATGGTAATTAAGAGAGGATTAATAATAAGCAAATATAAGATCAAAGAAGCATGTTTTCAATCAAAGCACATAATTAGGAAGGCAAATGTAAAACCATGCAAATAATATGAATAAGTGGGTAAAGAGTTGATGAAATCCACTCAATTGAGCACAAGATAAACCATAAAATAGTGGTTTATTAATGACCAAGAACATGGATTAAGAGCCTCTCTTTAATCTTGATCCTGAACCTGAACGGACTTTAAGGAGGGGCTTACAACAAGTTAAATCACAAAACTCCAGAAGAAACCTTTTAGAAATTTTGAACAAGAAGATGAAGACATGGCCAAACTTGAGGCAGAGGCAAGAAAGGTTCTTGGTGACTTCACCATGCCTACCTCTGAATTTTATGGCAGAAGTATCTCTATACCTGCCATTGAAGCTAACAATTTTCAACTTAAGCCTCAGTTAGTCTCTCTTCTGCAACGGAATTGTAAGTTCTATGGACTTCCACTGGAAGATCCACATCAGTTCTTAGCTGAATTCCTGCAGATCTGTGATACTGTTAAGACCAATAGAGTAAATCGTGAGGTCTACAAACTGATGCTCTTTCCCTTTGCTGTAAGAGACAGAGCTAAGCTATGGTTAGATTCTCAACTTAAAGAGAGTCTAGACTCTTAGAAAAAGCTGGTCAATACTTTTCTGGCTAAATTTTTTCCTCCTCAGAGGATGAGCAAAATCAGAGTGAAAGTTCAAACCTTCAGACAAAGAGAAGGTGAATCCCTCTATGAAGCTTGGGAAAGATACAAGCAACTGATCAGGAGATGTCCTCTTGACATGCTCTCAGAATGGTCTATCATTGGCATGTTCTATGATGGTCTGTCTGAGATGTCCAAAATATCCTTGGACAGCTCTGCAGGTGGAACACTCCACTTGAAGAAAATACCTAGAGAAGCAAGAGAACTCATTGAGATGGTTGCAAACAACCAATTCATGTACACTTCTGAGAGAAATCCTATGAATAATGGGATCCTTCAGAAGAAAGGAGTTCTTGAAGTTGATACTCTAAATGCCATATTGGTTCAGAACAAGATCTTGACCCAGCAGATCAATATGATCTCTCAGCATTTGACTGGAATGCAAACTGCAGCTGGCAGTACTCAGGAAGCTTCTTCTGAAGTAGAAGCTTATGATCCTGATCAACCCACCATGGAAGAGGTGAATTACATGGGAGAACCTTATGGAAACACCTACAATCCTTCATGGAGGAATGATCCTAACCTTTCATGGAAGGATCAACAGAAGCTTCAGCAAGGCTTCAACAACAATCAAGGTGGAAGGAACCAGAATAGGTTCAACAACAGACCACTATTCCCATCTTCTCAGGAACATATGGAAACCCCTAAGCAGAGCCTTTCTGACTTAGTCACTCTGGTTTCCAGCCTCTCTAAGACCACTCACAGTTTTATAACTGAAACAAGATCCTCCATCAGAAATTTGGAGGTACAGATTGTTCAACTGAGCAAAAGGATTCCTGAGACTCCTCTAGACACTCTTCCTAGTAACACTAAAGTAAACCCAAGAGAAGAGTGCAAGGCCATCACCATAGAGGCTAAGGCCAAATCTGGAGAGACTATGATGGCATTGAACGCCAGTAAAAAGTATATCACAGGGCATTCAACGCCCAACCTGGCAGCAAGCCTGGCGCTGAACGCCAGTGAGGAAGTCCTCAATGGGCGTTCAACGCCCATCCTGGCAGCAAAGCTGGCGTTCAACGCCAGCTAGGGAACACTAGCTGGGTGTTCAACGCCCAAATAAGCAGGAACTCTGGCATTGAATGCCAGAGAGGAAGCCCTCACTGGGCATTCAACGCCCAACCAGACAAGGAAGCTGGCGTTGAATACGAGCTAGGACATCCCTGCTGGGCGTTCAATACCCATAATGGTAAGAGAACTGGCATTTAACACCATTAAAGGTAGACAGCATGGGCATTCAATGCCCAAAGAGCCATCAGAGCTGGCGTTAAACGCCAGTAAAGGCACACCCTCTAAGTGCTCAATACACAATCAAGAAATCCCTATCCAAGAACTAAAGGAAGACAAGGGTCACATAGAGACCATAGAGGTTCCTTTGCATGCACTTCTACAGTGCATTAGTTCTGATGAACACTCATCCTCTAATGAGGATGAAGATACTAGGGAAGAGCAAGTTGCTCGGTACCTAGGAGCTCTCATGAAGCTGAATACCAAGCTATTTGGTATAAAGCCTTTAGAGTAAGAACCTCCATTACTTTCCAAAGAACTTAATGCTTTGGTTTAGCAGAAACTATCTCAGAAGCTTCCAGATCCTGGATGCTTCCTAATTCCTTGTACCATAGGCACTATGACCTTTGAGAAGGCTCTATGTGACCTAGGGTCAAGCATAAACATCATGCCACTCTTTGTGATGGAAAAGTTGGGAATCTTTGAGGTGCATGCTGCAAACATTTCACTAGAGATGGCAAACAAGTCAATGAAGAAGCCATATGGCTTAGTAGAGGATGTCTTGGTGAAGGTTGAAGACCACTACATCCTTGCAAACTTCATAGTCTTGGATATAGGAGAGGATGAGGATGATTCTATCATCCTTGGAAGACCTTTCCTAGCTACTACAAATGCCATGATTAATGTGATAAAGGGAGAAATGGTTTTCCAACTAGGAGAGGACTACATCTTGTTCAAGATGTCTAATCCTAATTCTCCCTCTGAAAAGAAAGAAATCATGGTGCAAAATTTAGTGTTCCAACCCTCTCTTTCTGTGCAGAGCTTTACTGAGCCCCCAAACATCAATTCTATGTTTGGTGTTGGGCAACCATTAACAAGCACTGAGAATAAAGGTACTCAGAAAGAAAGTACCTAAAGGCTGAAGGGACAAGAAAGTCCCCACTGAAAGCCTCTTACTTGGCATGAGAGTTGTCTTCACCAAGAAACCAGTCATACCACATACAGTGAGTTGTATCCTGTCTCTAGAGCATGTAAAGCTCATTCATGAGAGGACAGGAAGAAAGTTCATTGTAAGGGGCAAAATTCTAAACCCATACTCACCTCTGTAAGGAGCTAACTGTCAAGCTAATGATGTTAAAGAAGCGCTTGTTGGGAAGTAACCCAATATTAATTAATTATTTTCATTTTGTTTTTTCTCTTTAAGTTTTTTTTTTAAGTTTATGATCATGTGCATCAGGCAGAGCAGAGACAGAAATGTTCAACAGTAAAAATAGAACACTTTGGATGGAGTGTTGCTGGCATTGAACGCCAGCCATGGAGCAGACCCTGGGCGTTCAAACGCCAGTACAGAGGGTA